>NC_060145.1:106241757-106866757 GCF_021461385.2 Schistocerca piceifrons
CACGTTGAACACCTCCTGTAAACAAGTCTTTATCGCACAAAGCATACATTTCAGGTCGCTGTTTATTGGACTTATTTTTCTTACTTCGACGACAACTACCACTTCTCAAAGTATACGACACTCTTTTTTGAACACTATGTATAATGTGAGATGCTGCTCCAGTTTGGTTAAAGGGCTCTCTCTTTAATCTAACACTAAACAAATATCAAGGTGTGACAAATGTTGAAGAGAGGTGAATAGACGCAGTTTTGTGAAATCGTAAAACTACTATGAGTTAAGAACATTATTTTTCACCGCAAATTCATTTCTGAGTATATTTTGAAGTTCTAAAATAGATTTTTTGAGTAAGTGCGACAAATGCATTGATTGGTTCGTAAAATGTAGTGTGCTCACCTCTCATAAATCCAGTGTGATATTCCTGGCAGTGTCCTGCAGTATTTCATTTTGGTACAAGCTCGCCTTGATGCAGCTTGATACACGTGAAGTAGCATATGGTACAAATGTGGCGTAAGGTACAAGCGACAGATGGTACAGTATGTATCAATCACGTGGTAGAGTCCGCCGATTGTACTGAACTTGCTTTTGATTGGTCGGCACGTTCGGGTGCTAGGCGCCAAAAAGCCTTTACTTATTTATTTAAACTACTGGACATTAAAATTGCTACACCAATACGAAATGCAGATGATAAACGGCTATTCATTGGACAAATATATTATACTAGAACTGTCATGCGGTCGTGCATTATCTTGCTGAAATGTAGTGTTTCGCAGGGATCGAATGAAGGGTAGAGCCACGGGTCGTAACACATCTGAAATCTAACGTCCACTGTGAAAAGTGCCGTCATTGTGAACAAGAGGTGACCGAGACGTGTAACCAACGGCACCCTGTGCCATCACGCCTGATGATACGCCAGTATGACGATGACGAATACACGCTTCCAATGTGCGTTCACCGCGATTTCGCCAAACACGGATGCGACCATCGTGATGCTGTAAACAGAACCTGGATTTATCCGAAAAAATGACGTTTTGCCATTCGTGCACCCAGGTTCGTCGTTGAGTACACCATCGCAGGCGCTCCTGTCTGTGATGCAGCGTCAAGGGTAACCGCAGACATGGTCTCCGAGCTGATAATCCATGCTGCTGCAAACGTCGTCGAACTGTTCGTGCAGATGGTTGTTGTCTGGAAAAGTCCCCATCTGTTGACTGAGGGATCGAGACGTGGCCGCACGATCCGTTACAGCCATGCGGATAAGATGCCTGTTATCTCGACTGCTAGTGATACGAGGCCGTTGGGATCCAACACGGCGTCCCGTATTACCCTCCTGAAACCACCGATTCCATATTCTGCTAACAGTCATTGGATCTCGACCAACGCGAGCAGAAACGTCGCGATACGATAAACCGCAATCGCGATAGGCTACAATCCGACCTTTATCAAAGTCGGAAACGTGATGGTACGCATTTCTCCTCCTTACACGAGGCATCGCAACAACGTTTCAACAGGCAACGCCGGTCAACTGCTGTTTGTGTATGAGAAGTCGGTTGGAAACTTTCCTCGTGTCAGCACGTTGCAGGTGTCGCCACCGGCACCAACCTTGTGTGAATGCTCTGAAAAGCTATTCATTTGCATATCACAGCCTCTTCATCCTGTCGGTTAAATTTCGCGTCTGTAGCACGTCATCTTCGTGTCGTAGCAATTCTAATGGCCAGTAGTGTAATATCCTGTCGACACATCTGACGGAATGCCAGTGCAAAGAAGCGTCTCGTCTATGTTGGAAGTTGGATGGAAGAGTTACCATACAATTAAGAAAGTGATGTCGAGTGTTGCAAAAGACAGCATAAGTGTGTGAATATATGAAAAATATCCAAACAGGATACATTAACGAGAAGTGTTGCCTACCATCATTGTCAGTACTACGTATCTTGCCCTCTGTAGACACAGAGACTAACCTGGGCAAGTGGCATACCGCGAAAAGCACAATCACAGGTTCAAAATGAAGAAGAACCCAAGACCGACGAGTTGTCTTCTGCGCTGGAGACACAACTTTAGAAGACGACAGGTTGGTGCAAAGAGCGGTCAGGGACTCCTATTCAATCTCTCCAGGTCTCTCCAGCTTTCATCTGACTTCCAGAGAGAGATATAATTTATATCAGCCTTGCTCTTGGAGCCCTGTGAACAGTGACTTTCATCTGGATTTATTTTTTTATTCGTGCAGGTGCACGAGGGTCCCACGAGATAAGATTAACAAAACGATTCCTTGGCTACAACAGTTTGTTAGCAAGCAATTAGTTTGTAAGTAAGTATTCTAAACAAACATTCCATATAGTCACAATTTTACCGGAGTCGCATATCTTATGTATTCTAGTTAGTTCAAGCAAAATAAGTAGAAGGCTTTCGAAGGCTTTGATGAACAAAGAGCAACCAGTTAGAAGTGGCTCGAATGCTTGTGATCGAATCAACAAAATTAAATCATAATATCGTAAATGATAAGAGCAAAGTACTAATAAGTTGTTGTGTAATGCCCAGAAACGTAGCCATTTGGCACATATTTTTTTTATTAATTGCACGAATTAACAGTTCAGAATTAGTTAATAAAGAAATATGCGGTAGAGAATGTACGTATGTACACACGCACGAACAACTCATAATGTTAATTAATTAGAACTAATTAACAATTTATCAGATATAATTTGTTAAACTGCGACATAGCAGCAAGATAACTGCAAATCGATCAAAGCTATGACCTGACAACGAAAAAGACACAGCATTTTCCAATGTTTGTAACAATAATTTTTGTACTTTTCTCGGTTTTCTTAACTCATGTGGTTTGAAAAAATTTGTAATCAGTTGGTTTCAGCAATACATATTGTAAATTGTCAAACTGCTCAAAATTAAAACCACACATCTGTCTTTGGAATGGGAACATTAGCGTGAGCATTGCGTAAACCCTTACAGCCAGTACAGTGCTTCAAGTAAGGCCGTTTGATCGCAGGAAAGGCAGTGGCGCGCCATCCTCGGTGTATTAGGTAACACAACTGAGTCGGTACAAAGGAGAAAAAAAGTATCGTACAGGAACAGGTCCGCTTCAGTAGCGAACCGGCCCACCAGCAGAGCTATGCGTTTAGCGGAAGAAATATGTAGCGCTGGGGATATTAAACAAAGCCCTGGAGCTGCGTTCCTCCATATAGGAAAGGCATTTGACCGCATGTGGTTCAAAGGCATCTCATATAAACAGCACGGCTGAAGATGTCTGAAGCATCCACTCACGTTCACTTCGCCTGAAGCAGCGGAGGCCAGTTGAGGGTTAAGAGCTTCAGGCCTCCGTAAACATTATTTAAACATATTTACAGGTAGTGTTGATACGCAATGTGATACGGGATAAACATGTAAAATTCATAATACGTAAGCAGAACTGAAAAACAGATTTGTCGAGAGCGTTCTAGGAATGAGCAGCGTGCGTACAGTTTTTCATACGAGAAATAGTCAATATTTAGGAATATCATACGAACGGTCATTCGAAGCGAAAGAGTCTAATAAGCATTAGATCTAAAATACACCCCTAAGAGATGCGAGCACTTCATGGTCGATTATGTGAAACAAATTTCTCTTCTGCAAGGTCTTTACTTTCCATATTTTAGGAAGACGTATTATGAACCTAAACAAGAATTCTTATACAGTATAGATGGGCTCTAAATACATACATTAGAACCTACTGACACTCGTTCAATAGAAAAGATGTTCCTCACACTAGCGAAGGTGAGCGAGTGTCCGTCGCTCTTAAGGTATGCACCGTAGAGCCCATGTATACTGGATAGTTTTTCCTTGTTTCCGTCGATACTATCACATCTCGAAGTATGGAAAGCAAAGAGGTTATAGTAGAAACGTTTCGTTTCATATCAAAGATGAAGAAGTGCTCGTAGCTCTTAAGGCATATACTTGAAAGTCCTTGTTCACTAGACTGTTTTGCTTCGAGTGATGGCTCCTGTCACACCTCTGAATATTGGCCATTCCTCTTGGTAAACATTGTATAAAGGAAATATCACCTAACACGATATAGCGACTATTTCATGGATACTCTAGCAGTGTTTGGAGTCTTTTATCTAACGGCCAGGATAGCCGATATCGACTTAATTCAGAGACGAGAGCTGGCGTCACGAAAAGGTCTCTACAGGGTGGTCCATTGATCGTGACCGGGCCAAATATCTCACGAAATAAGCGTCAAACGAAAAGACTACACAGAACGAAACTTGTCTAGCTTGAAGGCGGAAACCAGATGGCGCTATGGTTGACCCGCTATATGGAGCTGCCATAGGTCAAACGGATATCAACTGCGTTTTTTGAAATACGAACCACCATTTTTATTACATAATCATGTAGTACGTAAAGAAATATGAATGTTTTAGTTGGACCGTTTTTTTCGCTTTGTGACAGATGGCCCTGTAATAGTCACAAACATGTTGTTGTTGTTGTTGTGGTCTTCAGTCCTGAGACTGGTTTGATGCAGCTCTCCATGCTACTCTATCCTGTGCAAGCTTCTTCATCTCCCAGTACCTACTGCAACCTACATCCTTCTGAATCTGCTTAGCGTATTCATCTCTTGGTCTCCCATTACGATTTTTACCCTCCACGCTGCCCTCCAATACTAAATTGGTGATCCCTTGATGCCTCAGAACATGTCCTACCAACCGATCCCTTCTTCTGGTCAAGTTGTGCCACAAACTTCTCTTCTCCCCAATCCTATTTAATACTTCCTCATTAGTTATGTGATCTACCCATCTAATCTTCAACATTCTTCTGTAGCACCACATTTCGAAACCTTCTATTCTCTTCTTGTCCAAACTATTCATCGTCCATGTTTCACTTTCATACATGGCTACACTCCATACAAATACTTTCAGAAATGACTTCCTGACACTTAAATCTATACTCGATGTTAACAAATTTCTCTTCTTCAGAAACGCTTTCCTTGCCATTGCCAGTCTACATTTTATATCCTCTCTACTTCGACCATCATCAGTTATTTTGCTCCCCAAATAGCAAAACTCCTTTACTACTTTAAGTGTCTCATTTCCTAATCTAATTCCCTCAGCATCACCCGACTTAATTCGACTACATTCCATTATCCTCGTTTTGCTTTTGTTGATGTTCATCTTATATCCTCCTTTCAAGACGCTATCCATTCCATTCAACTGCTCTTCCAAGTCCTTTGCTGTCTCTGACAGAATTACAATGTCATCGGCGAACCTCAAAGTTTTTATTTCTTCTCCATGGATTTTAATACCTACTCCGAATTTTTCTTTTGTTTCCTTTACTGCTTGCTCAATATACAGATTGAATATCATCGGGAAGAGGCTACAACCCTGTCTTACTCCCTTCCCAACAACTGCTTCCCTTTCATGTCCCTCGACTCTCATATCTGCCATCTGGTTTCTGTACAAATTGTAAACAGCCTTTCGCTCCCTGTATTTTACCCCTGCCACCTTTAGAATTTGAAAGAGAGTATTCCAGTCAACATTGTCAAAAGCTTTCTCTAAGTCTACAAATGCTAGAAACGCAGGTTTACCTTTCCTTAATCTTTCTTCTAAGATAAGTCGTAAGGTCAGTATTGCCTCACGTGTTCCAGTATTTCTACGGAATCCAAACTGATCTTCCCGGAGGTCGGCTTCTACCAGTTTTTCCATTCGTCTGTAAAGAATTCGTGTTAGTATTTTGCAGCTGTGGCTTATTTCACTGATTGTTCGGTAATTTTCATATCTCTCAACACCTGCTTTCTTTGGGATTAGGGTTATTATATTCTTCTTGAAGTCTGAGGGTATTTCGCCTATCTCATACATCTTGCTCACCAGATGGTGGAGTTTTGTCAGGAGTGTCTCTCCCAAGGCCGTCAGTAGTTCCAATGGAATGTTGTCTACTCCGGGGGCCTTGTTTCGACTCAGGTCTTTCAGTGCTCTGTCAAACTCTTCACGCAGTATCGTATCTCCCATTTCATCTTCATCTACATCCTCTTCCATTTCCATAATATTGTCCTCAAGTACATTGCCGTTGTATAGACCCTCTATATACTCCTTCCACCTTGCTGCTTTCCCTTCTTTGCTTAGAACTTGGTTTCCATCTGAGCTCTTGATGTTCATAGAAGTGGTTCTCTTATCTCCAAAGGTCTCTTTAGTTTTCCTGTAGGCAGTATCTATCTTACCCATAGTGAGATAAGCCTCTCCCTGCGTAACCATTTTGCAGTTCCTGTCGATCTCATTTTTGAGACGTTTGTATTCCTTTTTGCCTGCTTCATTTACTGCATTTTTATATTTTCTCCTTTCATCAGTTAAATTCAATATTTCTCCTCTTACTCAAGGATTTCTACTAGCCCTCGTCTTTTTACCTACTTGATCCTCTGCTGCCTTCACTACTTCATCCTTCAAAGCTACCCATTCTTCTTCTACTGTATTTCTTTCCCCCATTCCTGTCAGTTGTTCCCTTATGCTCTCCCTGAAACTCTGTACAACCTCTGGTTCTTTCAGTTTATCCAGGTCCCATCTCCTTAAATTCCCACCTTTTTGCAGTTTCTTCAGTTTTAATCTACAGTTCATAACCAAAGATCGTGGTCAGAGTCCACATCTCCCCCTGGAAATGTCTTACAATTTAAAAGCTGGTTCCTAAATCTCTGTCTTACAATTATATAATCTATCTGATACCTTTTAGTATCTCCAGGGTTCTTCCATGTATACAACCTTCTTTCATGATTCTTAAATCAAGTGTTAGCTATGATTAAGTTGTGCTCTGTGCAAAATTCTACCAGGCGGCTTCTTCTTTCATTTCTTAGCCCCAATCCATATTCACCTACTACGTTCCCTTCTCTCCCTTTTCCTACTACCGAATTCCAGTCACCCATGACTATTTACTTTTCGTCACCCTTCACTATGTGAATAATTTCTTTTATTTCATCATACATTTCTTCAATTTCGTCATCTGCTGAGCTAGTTGGCATATAAACTTGTACTACTGTAGTCACAATCATATGGCTCACAATTTTAGACGAACAGTTGGTAACAAGTAGGTTTTTTTAAATTAAAATACAGAACGTAGGTACGTTTGAATATTGTATTTCGGTTGTTCCAATGTGATACATGTACCTTTGGGAACTTATCATTTGTGAGAACGCATGCTGTTACAGCGTGATTACCTGTAAATACCACATTAATGCAATAAATGCTCAAAATGATGTCTGTCAACCTCAATGCATTTGGCAATACGTGGAACGACATTCCTTACAACAGTGAGTAGCTCGCCTAACGTAATGTTCGCACATGCATTGACAATGCGCTGACGCATGTTGTCAGGCGTTGTCGGTGGATCACGTTAGCAAATATCCCTCAACTTTCCCCACAGAAAGAAATCCGGGGACGTCAGATTCGGTGAACGTGTGGGCCATGGTATGGTGCTTCGACGACCAATATACCTGTCATGAAATATACTATTCAATACCGCTTCAACCGCAAGCGAGCTATGTGCCGGACATCCATCATGTTGGAAGTACATCGACATTCTGTCATGCATTGAAACATCTTGCAGTAACATCAGTAGAACATTACGTAGGAAATCAGCATGCATTGCTACGATTAGATTGCCATCGATAAAAAGGGGGGCCAATTATCCTTCCCCCCATAATGCCACACCATACATTAACCCGCCGAGGTCGCTGATGTTCCACTTATCGCAGCCATCGTGGATTTTCCGTTGCCCAGTAGTGCATATTATGCCGGTTTACGTTACCGCTGTTGGTGAGTGACGCTTCGTCGCTAAATAGAACGCGTGCAAAAAATTTGTCATCGTCCCTTAATTTCTCTTGTGCCCATTTGCAGAAATGTACCCGACCCTTCAAAGTTGTCGCCATGCAATTCCTGGTGCATAGAAATATGGTACGGATACAATCGATGTTGATGTAGCATTCTCAACACCGACGTTTTTGAGATTCCCGATTCTCGCGCAGTTTGTCTGCTACTGATGTGCGGATTATCCGCGACAGCAGCTAAAACACCTACCTGGGCATCATCATTAGTTGCAGGTCGTGGTTGACGTTCACAAGTGGCTGAACACTTCCTTAAATAATGTAACTATCCGGCGAACGGTCCGGACACTTGGATAATGTCGTCCAGGATACCGAGCAGCACACACCCGTTGGGCCTTTTGATCATAATAGCCATACATTAACACGATATCGACCTTTTCCGCAATTGGTAAACGATCCATTTTAACACGGGTAATGTATCACGCCCCCCCCCCCCCCCATGAACCATGGACCTTGCCGGTGGTGGGGAGGCTTGCGTGCCTCAGCGATACAGATAGCCGTACCGCAGGTGCAATCACAACGGAGGGGTATCTGTTGAGAGGCCAGACAAACGTGTGGTTCCTGAAGAGGGGCAGCAGCCTTTTCAGTAGTTGCAATGGCAACAGTCTGGATGATTGACTGATCTGGCCCCGTAACAATAACCATAACGGCCTTGCTGTGCTGGTACTGCGAACGGCTGAAAGCAAGGGGAAACTACAGCCGTAATTTTTCCCGAGGGCATGCAGCTTTACTGTATGATTAAATGATGATGGCGTCCTCTTGGGTAAAATATTCCGGAGGTAAAATAGTCCCCCATTCGGATCTCCGGGCGGGGACTACTCAAGAGGATGTCGTTATCAGGAGAAAGAAAACTGGCGGTCTACGGATCGGAGCGTGGAATGTCAGATCCCTTAATCGGGCAGGTAGGTTAGAAAAATTAAAAAGGGAAATGGATAGGTTGAAGTTAGATATAGTGGGAATTAGTGAAGTTCAGTGGCAGGAGGAACAAGACTTCTGGTCAGGTGACTACAGGGTTATAAACACAAAATCAAATAGGGGTAATGCAGGAGTAGGTTTAATAGTGAATAGGAACATAGGAATGCGGGTAAGCTACTACAAACAGCATAGTGAACGCATTATTGTGGCCAAGATAGATACGAAGCCCACACCTACTACAGTAGTACAAGTTTATATGCCAACTAACTCTGCAGATGACGAAGAAATTGAAGAAATGTATGATGAAATAAAAGAAATTATTCAGATAGTCAAGGGAAACGAAAATTTAATAGCCATGGGTGACTGGAATTCGAGTGTAGGAAAAGGGAGAGAAGGAAACATAGTCGGTGAATATGGATTGGGGCTAATAAATGAAAGAGGAAGCCGCCTGGTAGAATTTTGCACAGAGAACAACTTAATCATAGCTAACACATGGTTTAAGAATCATGAAAGAAGGTTGTATACATGGAAGAACCCTGGAGATACTAAAAGGTATCAGATAGATTATATAATGGTAAGACAGAGATTTAGGAACCAGATTTTAAATTGTAAGACATTTCCAGGGGCAGATGTGGACTCTGACCACAATCTATTGGTTATGACCTGTAGATTAAAACTGAAGGAACTGCAAAAAGGTGGGAATTTAAGGAGATGGGACCTGGATAAACTGAAAGAACCAGAGGTTGTACAGAGTTTCAGGGAGAGCATAAGGGAACAACTGACAGGAATGGGGGAAAGAAATACAGTAGAAGAAGAATGGGTAGCTTTGAGGGATGAGGTAGTGAAGGCAGCAGAGGATCAAGTAGGTAAAAAGACGAAGGCTAGTAGAAATCGTTGGGTAAGAGAAGAAATATTAAATTTAATTGATGAATGGAGAAAATATAAAGATGCAGTAAATGAAGCAGGCAAAAAGGAATACAAACGTCTCAAAAATGAGATCGACAGGAAGTGCAAAATGGCTAAGCAGGGATGGCTAGAGGACAAATGTAAAGATGTAGAGGCTTATCTCACTAGGGGTAAGATAGATACTGCCTATAGGAAAATTAAAGAGACCTTTGGAGATAAGAGAACGACTTGTATGAATATCAAGAGCTCAGATGGAAACCCAGTTCTAAGCAAAGAAGGGAAAGCTGAAAGGTGGAAGGAGTATATAGAGGGTCTATACAAGGGTGATGTGCTTGAGGACAATATTATGGAAATGGAAGAGGATGTTGATGAAGATGAAACGGGAGATACGATACTGCGTGAAGAGTTTGACAGAGCACTGAAAGACCTGAGTCGAAACAAGGCCCCCGGAGTGGACAACATTCCATTGGATCTACTGACGGCCTTGGGAGAGCCAGTCCTGACAAAACTCTACCATCTGGTGAGCAAGATGTATGAAACAGGCGAAATACCCTCAGACTTCAAGAAGAATATAATAATTCCAATCGCAAAGAAAGCAGGTGTTGACAGATGTGAAAATTACCGAACTATCAGTTTAATAAGTCACAGCTGCAAAATACTAACACGAATTCTTTACAGACGAATGGAAAAACTAGTAGAAGCCAACCTCGGGGAAGATCAATTTGGATTCCGTAGAATCACTGGAACACGTGAGGCAATACCGACCTTACGACTTATCTTAGAAGAAAGATTAAGGAAAGGTAAATCTACGTTTCTAGCATTTGTAGACTTAGAGAAAGCTTTTGACAATGTTGACTGGAATACTCTCTTTCAAATTCTAAAGGTGGCAGGGGTAAAATACAGAGAGCGAAAGGCTATTTACAATTTGTACAGAAACCAAATGGCAGTTATAAGAGTCGAGGGACATGAAAGGGACGCAGTTGTTGGGAAGGGAGTAAGACAGGGTTGTAGCCTCTTCCCGATGATATTCAATCTGTATATTGAGCAAGCAGTAAAGGAAACAAAAGAAAAATTCGGAGTAGGTATTAAAATCCATGGAGAAGAAATAAAAACTTTGAGGTTCGCCGATGACATTGTAATTCTGTCAGAGACAGCAAAGGACTTGGAAGAGCAGTTGACTGGAATGGACAGTGTCTTGAAAGGAGGATATAAGATGAACATCAATAAAAGTAAAACGAGGATAATGGAATGTAGTCGAATTAAGTCGGGTGATGCTGAGGGAATTAGATTAGGAAATGAGACACTTAAAGTAGTAAAGGAGTTTTGCTATTTGGGGAGCAAAATAACTGATGATGGTCGAAGTAGAGAGGATATAAAATGTAGACTGGCAATGGCAAGGAAAGCGTTTCTGAAGAAGAGAAATTTGTTAACATCGAGTATAGATTTAAGTGTCAGGAAGTCATTTCTGAAAGTATTTGTATGGAGTGTAGCCATGTATGGAAGTGAAACATGGACGATACATAGTTTGGACAAGAAGAGAATAGAATCATTCGAAATGTGGTGCTACAGAAGAATGCTGAAAATTAGATGGGTAGATCACATAACTAATGAGGAAGTATTAAATAGGATTGGGGACAAGGGAAGTTTGTGGCACAACTTGACCAGAAGTCGGGATCGGTTTGTCGGACATGTTCTGAGGCATCAAGGGATCACCAATTTAGTTTTGGAGGGCAGCGTGGAGGGTAAAAATCGTAGAGGGAGACCAAGAGATGAATACACTAACCAGATTCAGAAGGATGTAGATTGCAGTAGGTACTGGGAGATGAAGAAGCTTGCACAGGATAGAGTAGCATGGAGAGCTGCATCAAACCAGTCTCAGGACTGAAGACCACAACAACAACAACAACAACAATGTATCACGAAGCAAATACCGTCCGTACTGGAGGAATGTTACGTGATATGATGTACTAACATGTTTGCGACTATTACAGCGCCATCTATCATAAAGCGAAAAAAGTGGGCCAACTAAAACATTCATATTTCTTTACGTACTACACGAATATGTAATAAAAAATGTTGGTTCGTATTTCAAAAAACGCAGTTGATATTCGTTTGACCTGTGGCAGCTCCATATAGCGGGTCAACCATAGCGCCATCTGGTTTCACCCTTCAAGCTAGACGAGTTTCGTTCTTTGTAGTTTTCTCGTTGGATGCTTATTTCGTGTGATATTTAGCCCGGTCACTATCATTGGACCACCCCGTATAGCCCAAGCGAAAGTGTAAGATAAGTGCTAGGGGATCTTAAAACTGGGATCTTTGGACGAAATGCGACGTAGGTCCCCAAAATCCCTGTTGCGTGAACTCAGAGGACCTGTACTGGAGGAATACCGTGCGACCTCTCAGGTGCCGCCATTGTGTATAGCGTAGGGAGCTGGAGGATAACTAAAAGAGATCAAGGCGAAAACCGAGGCTTAGACACAGGAAAGAGGTGTTGTCGCACGAATACCGACCAATACTTAAAAACAAGTTTATTTTATTTATTTTCACGTTTAGTTCCGTAGGACCAAACTGAGGAGCAAATCTCCAAGGTCATGGAACGTGTCAATACATGAAATTACAATGTAAAATTAATAACAGATAAATTAAAATGTTTATGAACCCAAAAAAGTCAAGCCATAAATTTAAGTAAGCGCAGTCAACAATTTAACGTAAGAACAAGCTTAATTTTTCAAGGAACTCCTCAACAGAATAGAAGCAGTGATCAATGAGGAAACTCTTCAGTTTCGATTTGAAAGCGCGTGGATTACTGCTATCATTTTAGAATTCTTGTGGTAGCTTACCGAAAATTGCACAAGAGTTAAGCAAGTGCGACCCAACTGCAGACTGGATTTCTGCCGACTATTTACCGAGTGAAAGCTGCTAATTCTTGCGAATAAGCTGACATTGTTAACAAAAAACGACAGTAAATAACATATATTTTGAGAGAACAATGTCAAAATACCCACACTAGTGAACAGGGGTGAACAAGAGGTTCGCGTACTTACACAACTTATTGCCAGAACTGAGACTAATTTTCGTGTCGAACGATCACTTACTTCAGATACCGCTCGAATAGTAAAAATGGCAGCATTAAGTCTCTGAAAAAGATCCTGAACGTGGGCTTTCCACGACAGTTTAGTATCTATCTGAACACCTAGAAATTTGAACTGTTCAGTTCAAATGACTCAAATGGCTCTGAGCAGTATGGGACTTAACATCTGAGGTCATCAGTCCCCTAGAACTTAGAGCTACTTAAACGAACTAACCTAAGGACATCACACACATCCACGCCCGCGGCAGGATTCAAACCTGCTACGGTCGCGCAACTGTTCAGTTTCACTTATCATATGCGCATTCTGTGAAGTTAAAACGTCGGGTTTTGTTGAATTGTGTGTTAGAAACTGTAAAAACTGAGTCTTACTGAGATTTAGCGTTAGTTTATTTTCTGAACTTATCTCATGAACGGCGCCATTTGAACAGTGACAATGCTGCACAGAACATCCTTTGCTACCAAACTAGTGTCATCAGCAAACAGAAGTATTTTAGAATTATCCGTAATACTAGAGGGCATATCATTTATAAAAATGAGGAACAGGAGTGGCCCCAACACTGATCCCTGGGGCATCCCCACCTCCCCTTCTCACTGTACCCCACTCAGACCCCACATCACAGCCATTCTCAACACTGTGAACGATGAATAGTTGCTGCATGAGGCCGAAGCAAATAATGGACAGTGCACAGTGGGGTGAGAGAAGCCGTGGAATACCTCCTAATTTCGAGTTCAAACTCCTTTTACTCGGTGTAGTGCAGCAACTCGACGTGGCCTGGACTCAGCAAGTAGTTGGAACTCCCCTGCAGAAATACTGAGCCATGCTGCATCTACAGCCGTCCATAATTGCGTAAGTATTGCTGATAGACGACTTTGTGCACGAACTGACCTCTAGATTATGTCCCATAAACGTTCGATATTATTTATGGCGAGCGATCTGGGAGGCGAAATCATTTGTTCGAATTGTCCAGAATGTTCTACAAACCAATGGAGAACAATTGTAGCCCGGTGACATGGCACATGATTGTTTGGGAACATGAAGTCCATGAATGGCAGAAAATGTCTCCAAGAAGAATTTACTGTTAATTATCGGTTCAGTTGGACAAGAGGACCCAGTCCATTCCAAATAAACACAGCCTACATGATTGTGGAACCACCACCAGCTTGCACAGTGCCTTGTTGACAACCTGGGTCCATGGCTTCGTCGGATCTGGCCACACTCGAACAATACCATCAGCTCTTACCATCTGGAATCGCGATTGGAATCTGACCAGGCTAAGGTTTCCCAGTGGTCTAGGGCCCAACCAATATGGTCCGGAGCCCAAGAGAGGCACTGCAGGTGATGTCGTGGTTTCAGGAAAGACACTCCGTTGGTAGTCTGCTGCCATAGGCTTCTTCTTCTTCTTCTGAAGTGGTCAATCCAAGGATTGGTTTGCAACAGCTACAATGGCAGCTTGTCTCCATTCTGTGCGTCTTTCAGCTTTTCTCTTCAATTCTTTATAGGTGTTACATCCTACATCTTTCACGATTTGATCCCTGTACCTCAGTCGTGGTCTTCCTCTTGGTCTTTTTCCCTCGACATATCCCTCTATGATTGTGTTCAGGAGTCCTTTATGTCTTAATAGATGGCCTGTAAATTGCACTCTTCTTTTAACAATAAAACTCCAGAAGCTTCTCTGCCATAGGCAATTATCGCCAAATTTCACCACACTGTCCTAAAGGATACATTCGTCGTACGTCCCACACTGAATTCTACGGTTATTTCACGCACCGAAGCTTGACTGTTAGTACTGATATCTATATGCAAACACCACTGCTTTCGGTAGTTAAGTGAAGGCCGTCGGCCACTGCGTTGTCCGTGGTGAGAGGTAAAGCCTGAAACTTGGTATTCTCGGTACACACTCGACACTGTGGATTTCTGAATACTGAATTCCCTAGCGATTTCCGAAATGGAATGTCCGATGCGTCTTCCTCAAAGTCTGTTAACCCCCACTGTGCGGCCGTAATCACGTCGGAAACGTTCTCACATTAATCACCTGAGTACAGCTCCGCCAATGGACTGCCCTCGTATAAAAAGTGTACGCGATACTACCGCCATCTGTATATATGTATATCGCCAGCACATGACTTTTGTCACCTGAGTGTACGAGGCCACCTCCAGCAGGCAAAACAGCTGGAATACGTCCGAACTCGAGAAGAAGGCCCGCCACTGCACACTTACAGTCAGTTTACAGCTCACCAGTAGACGAAGGCTCGACCGACGAAGTAAACATCAACGGTGCAGAAACGATGCCCGACCACCACCTCTCCGAGGTACCAGCAGCAACAGTACGTGAGGTTCGACCAAAACCATCAAATCCTAGCCGACTTCCTCTGAGCTGTGTGAGTGCTTAAATCCCCTGCAGTGCAGCCCGAGGCGCCACCACTTGGGACGCCAAGGAGGAGGTAGCTTAGCAACACTAGGCGAAGAGTTTTCTCCAGCACTCCAATCAATATAACCGCACACACGACTCATAGACGTCAAATTGGAGCTGAACTGCACAATGAACACACACAGGGTGCTGTGAGGAGTGTGTCAGAACTCTCCATTACATTGATTAAATATTATATTGAGTATCGAAAACAATATACCAACTGAAGGCTATTCTTTGCATTGCGTAAGACTGGAAATAAATAAGCAGTCAGTTATCGATAGTAACAATCTGAGGCCGAAACATGGGAGCGCGATTCTAAGAATTGTTGTGACACGAGTCAGTAGTGTCGGTCGAAAGCTCGGAGACGGAAGACGTGTCACGCTGCACTCACGTCGGTGATGGCAGATCTCACCACACTCAAGGCCTGATTTCATTTATGTGGCCAGGAGAGATTTAGATGGCTTAACTACGCTTGAAGATGGAATTCAAGGTAAAATTCACAAGCATAGCGTAAAGCGCAATTGCAGGGTTAGGCTCGTGATTGTTAGTCCGAGTTTGCAACAATCCCATGCTTTTCTCGTCCGTTAAAGACTCCTTATCCATCAAATAATAATTATTATTCTCCACATCTAATTCATAAATATTCTGCGGTTATTAAATGTTAACGTAATTTTGAAATTGAAATAATTTGTTAACCTGGCAATCAGCCATTATTGATACTTATTGTCAGGCATTTTGCCATTGTTAGAACTTGTCAGACTGTTATTGGTCGTGGTGATTTCTGAAGTTTTTTAATAGAATTAATTTATGAAATCCCTTCTTACAAGTTATTTAGCAGTTAACAGGACCCAAGTAAACTTCTTTTTATTAAATTCATTCTTAGTAGCAATTAGCTCTAGCCGCTGCTGCTGCATGTTACTGCGAATTGCTGTAAGCCACATGGAAAAAGGCAGTCATCTAAACAGGTGAGTGCAAAACTTAGGGCCAAAACAGACACACCACAACATTCCGTGTACTCTAGTCCAGTAGATTCCGTTGTATGTCAGATTCTGTATCACTTGTAAAATTCTAATTCAGATATGCAGTCAGATAGCTTAGGTATTCATTGTTACAGGTTCATTTGTTACTGTAGTTTTTCATATTCAAATATAGTCATATAGCTTATCCAAATGTTAGTTTTAAGTTTTTCATGTACCGATGTGTTGAGGGCTTAAATGACAGTGAAAATGACACTCATATGATACGCGCACAGTGTTACGCAGGTTACATTCCGATTACTGACAACTCAGGTTGCTTATCCAATCCATTTTCACAGACGAACATAGGCTATATTCTCTGTAGGTACGTACGATGTGGCAAACAAGGAATGAGACTGATACGTTTTACAGGAACACTCTCAAGGAATGCGCCAGATATTGCTAGCATTTCATCCGTTTCATTGAGTCGTGTGAAGTTAGCACCCCTTTTTCGAGAAATATACATTTTTTTCACAGCTCTTGTTAGAGTTCTTTGCACAAAATTTCAATAGTTGTGCAAAATGTAACGAAGAAAACAACAATACTCGAAAAATTTTTGTATTGAAAATATTCTTTGGCAATTTCCGCATAATGTAAATAAGTACAACGGTTCTGAGCACAGTTCTGAACAGAACTCCAAGAGTTCTATCGAAAACCCAAGTAACATTTTTGTGTGCAGCTAATAGTTTATGAGATAATTGCAATTTAAGGAGAAAATCTTTTCACTTACTGTAAAGTTGGTACCCTTTTTTTCAGAAATGTATATTTTTTCAGAGTTCTTGATAGATATGCCATAGTTCTAGAGTTATTTCTACAAAATTTGAATAGTTCTGCAGAATTTGGCGAGGAAAACAATATTCGAAAAAATTTTCGTATCGAAAACATTTTTTGTCAATTTTCGCAAATTGTAAATAAGTACAACAGTTCTGAGCACAGTTCTGAACAGAACTCCAAGAGTTCTATCGAAAACCCAAGTAACACTTTCTTGTGCAGCTAATAGTTTACGAGCTAATGGCAATTTAAGGAGAAAATTTTTTCACATACTCTGAAGTTGGCACCCTTTTGTTCAGAAATGTATATTTTTTTCAGAGTTCTTGACAGGTATGCCATAGTTCTAGAGTTCTTTGCACAAAATTTGAATAGTTCTGCAGAATTTAGCAAAGAAAACAACAATACTCGAAAAAATTTTCGTATCGAAAACATTTTTTCTCAATTTTCGCAAAAATTAAACTTGTACAATAGTTCTGAGGACAGTTCTGAAGAGAACCTCAAGAGCTCTATCGAAAATCCTAATAACCTTTTTCTATGGCGATAATAGTTTGTGATAAATTGATTTAATGTGGGACACACTTTCTCTACAGAAAATATAAATATATTCGTACAACAGTTTTGATGACAGTTCTGGACACCACGTGAAGAGTTCTATCGAAAATCCTAGTAGAATTTTTTGTGTAGGTAATAGTTTAAGAGGTAATTGCAACTTAATTAAGAATCCCATAAGAGCTCCTACTGTGAAGCTGGCACCCTTTTTTTCAGAAATATATATTTTTTTCAGAGTTCTTGATAGATAAGTCATAGTTCTAGAGTTCTCTATACAAAATTTCAATAGTTCTGCAGTATTTAGCGAAGAAAACAACAATGTATAACATAGCTGATTCAGGAACCCTTTGCTTCTGATACAATTCGTACTGTTGCCACAATAAATCACTTGTGCATAGATTCCAACTGTACTGATCATTACAAAAATATAACCATTGACCAGCGGCGCACATTTCTTGCAGCGTTGTACAAAGCATTTGGCTTATCCGCTGTGAAAATACCACACTTAACGCTATTGTAAAATTTACGATGGATGGCTTCCGTTTATCTACAGTGTCAGCATCCATCGAATTATCTTCATGCAAACGTGAGGCCAGGATCACACACATCCCCTATTTAGTTATGGAGGAAACTAGAGTTCAGTCTTGTGGAAGCCAAAAAAGGAAATGTGGGCAGCCCTTCTTTCACTGATAGCAAACTCTAGAGAAATCTCACACTTGTTTTTCTTCATCATGCCAACAAAAGAAATATTCTCCCTTCATAGCTCTATTATCATTCCAGTACTAGTAAACCAGTTGTCCGCTTTCACATTTCGACCTGACTGATATATAGGTTTAAACAGTCACAGAACAATATCAAAATGTTTATTGCTCAGTTGGTCAATCTATCTGGTTGCAACACAGCGTATATTTCCAAATTGTATAGGTAAAATACTTAAGAATCCACACTTAAGAAACCATACTCATTTGTTTTGATAGGTACATATTGGCGAAAACTGTACCTTCCACAGAATCCTTCCAGATTCTTGTCTACTGTAAAATTTTCTCCAAGGGTGTAAGATTTGTGGTAGTTGCGTACAAACACAGTAAATATTTCCCGAATTGCTGTTAGCTTGTCTAATTGTCTCCTTTCATCACGAATAGCGCGACCGTAAAATGTAAGGCACTCCACAATAAATTTGAAACGTTTTATGCTCATTTGCGAGGTGAAATTTTTCAGTGCCATCACCATCAGTTCCACACAGATCTTCCAGGCTTTATCTGTTACTTTTGTTAACAACAATTAAAAACAAGAGACTGATGAAGGCTTTCAATTCAATAACATCTATTGATTTTACCCCTCTCTCACGCTGAAATGAAGCTTTGATGCTCTCAAAATTCTGATTGGAATACAAAACTACAATAGACAAATATTGTCATCTATGAGGTAATTACAGCGTCACAAAGGCTGCTTTGGCTGCACCTATTGGTCCAGGTAAATTTCGAATAATATTATCCTCTTCGAACAATATGCTTTGGATTTCTTCAACATGATCTAGTACTTCCCACTTAAAATAATAAAATTCCTATAAAATAACGCAACCAGGCCCAGTGTATTAATCTGATATTTGACGTTCAGACAGCGGACACTGACGATTAAACAGTTCAAACAGAATTTAAGTGCTGTGTGCATTCTGGATTAGCTTTGTACTACTTACTGCGTTGATAAACAAATAAATTAATTGCTGAAATGAAATACGAAAGGGCACAGTGGATAAAATCGAGCAATCGGCTCATATCTCATCAAGAGAGCATTAGCGTCGATACTGAATCATACAACAATCAAAGGCATACAGAGAAAGGAAGCTATAACGAGAAGGCGCCAGTGATGCCAATTGTTGACAAGTAATTTACAGAATCACACAACAATGAAAAGCATTCGGAGAAGGGAAGCTGTTAACGAAGCAGCGCCAATACTGCAAATTGTTGAAAAGTAATTTACAGAAAATTTCGACATGTGTCAATCTGAACAGCTGCGCCCGGTGGAAGGATTATGAAAACTATGATACGTCCCTGAGACCTCTCAAGACCAAAAAATAATAAACAAAGCACAACAACAATGCAAAAGTCGTGGCACTACATCTGGAAACAATGAACACATGAACTGCGTCTTTTAAACAGTCGGCAAATGACGTCAGTGTAGTAGTTACAATAGAGGTAGCACCAAAGCTTCTCGCGGTAGTATCAAAGCTAATGACAACAACAGCTGCACTTTTTGGGTGGCGCGCGCCGCGTCGTGTGAAGCCGCCCGCCAGTGCTGCATTTCGCTCCTTGATCTACCCCTAATGACTAAACGTAACTAAACGCAAATAATCATTATGCTCGTTCAGTCAGAGCTCTTGGGCAGTCGGTGCCTCTTGTGCAGCCGGTGCTGTTGTGGAAGTGATATTTATGAACCGTAATACCCATAAAAATGTACAATCTACCAGAATTGAAAAGTCTTCTCAGCACGGAAGAATTTAAAGTAATCAATGATAGAGGCATTCAATGCACTCCGTCACATCTGGTCTTCCAAAAACTGTCCGATGCCATGGCCGACATCGGCTCGAAAATGTCTTCAAAACATATTTACACAACAATTAAAGAAGATCGTCATGATCTGCTTACTTTTGTTAGAAACACTTTCAGGCTGGAATGTTTCGTTGAAGAAAAAGACGACGACAGCAAAGATGAGTCGTGGAATGTTTTTGGTTCTTCGTGCAACAAGGACATGACAAAGAAATTCGACTTCAGCAGAAAAATAGTCTACCATAAAACCAACAAGAGGAAACTTGGAAAGCCTTCAAAACTGGAAATAGGGAAATGGACCGATTTGATGGCTGATAAAATTTACGAACATCACAAAATTCCATGTGCCTTTTCTTTCAAATACGCGAAAATGTGTGAAAGTTCAAGTTCAAAGTACTTCTTGAAGATCAAAGGAAGATGTACAGAATGCGGAGCCACTTTCGAAGGGATTGCTCTGAAGAAGCCAATAAAGGACAACGATATTATTCTAACTGCAGACTTTCAAACTTTTCAGACGACAGTATTCACCTGAAAAGAAGACAACTTCGTGGCACGAGAAGACAACAGGTAGCTGCTAAATTGGTTGATAACAGGATGCCTGCAGCTCTTTGGCGAAATTATAAAGCGAAAAATATGTCTTTCGGAGACATGATTCCTCCAAATTTACCAATTTCTGATGTCTTGAGAAAGGCTAAAGAAGAGGAAAGGGACAAACGATTTGGTAAAACAACTAGTAAGCCTGTTGAAAACCTGCAAATTGCAAAACATACAACCCATCGGGACGAAATTCACGCAATCGGATCGGACCCATTCTTCTGTATATATTGGCCGAAAGATCAAAGTCAGTTGCACAAATATTGTCATCAAATCAATAGCAGTGTATATGATTCAGTAGATGCTACAGGTGGCGTTGCATTTCGAGTTATTTCACGATTTGGGGATCTGTCAAACAGGGCTGACTGTGTGGAAATTAAGTCAAAGTACATATACCTGTATCAGTACATGTGCATCCGCGAAGTAAACGTCACTAGAAAAGATCCAAATATCGTCAATCGATCATCAGTCAGTTGCCCAACTTAGATGATATCCTCTAGGCATGACGCATCATTCTTGTCATTTTTCTTCATGGAAATCGTCATATCTGGAGCTCCCAGGCCAAAAATCATGGTAACTGATTTTGGTAAGGCCGTGTTGGTTGCCATTTCTAGAGCAATAGCCAATTGCTCGGACTTAACAGATTATTTGAATAGGTGTTATAGTCATATTGTTTTGCATGAAAGAGTAATTCCACCCTCGTGTTGTTTGAGAATAGATTTAAACCATTTTATGATCATGATTTCGAGGTGGAAATGCTTCTCGAGAGGTAAATCACAAGTCATACAACTTTATCTTCGAGTTTTGGCCCATATTTACATGATGACAGATTTTCGTGATATTGAAAGTGCTTTGCGCTCACTTTTGGTTGTTGTGTTGAGTGAACATCTTGGTATTGATGAGTGCGGTCAAGAATATTCATCAATGGAACATCAGCGCCACCTTGATAACATTATCAGAGGTGGTCCACGTCATTCATATGTTGACGAAAAGAAAGATGACGACAAGAGAACTGATGATGTTGAAAACAATGATAACTGTCTCTTGGAATCAATTTTGAACTCTAAGGAATCTATTGCAAACGCGTGGATTGATAGGGTAAAACGTATCTACAATGAAGCTGAAGTCATCGCAAATCAGACTAAGGATGACAATCTCTTTGATGTGAATCCGTACAACATTCCTAATGCTGCAGAGACGCTGAAAGAGTTGATGTACTATATACCACTGTGGACAGCTGTGATGTATCATTCTTTCCATATTCCTTTATCTATTCGTTCGTCAGCAGCGACTGAAGGACAATTTTCAAAATTAAAGACAATGGGCTTTGACAACCTGCCTTTACGAGCAGACAAATTCATTTTTCAACATTTGAAATGGCTGCGTGAGGAAACAAAACTGTTTGCGCCACGTATGATGGAAAAACAAGATTCAAAGCAAGCTGTGAAGCACAAACCAACTGAAGCATCGTTGCCTTACCATGAAGAAGAAAACTGGAGAGGAAAAAATAAGAAGCTGAAGATAACAAACCCCAAAAGCAATCATATCCTTGATAATTCTGAGAGTACACTGAACAATACCTTACGAAGTGAGACCCAACTTGATGATGCCAATGAGACAGAGTTAAATAAAATTTTTAATAGTTTTGAATACAGATTTTCTCCTACTTCGAGATCACTTGTTATGAATGCGGAGAACAACAGTCTCTCAGTCAAAAGTGATAGTGTGTGTTTTCAGCGCTCTTCAGATAATAATTTACTGCCGAATTTGGACTCTGAAGAGATATGTCATTCCAGAAAAGACTATCGAGAATCATGTTTCACCAGGGATGTCACTGAAATTTCATCCTGTGGTTCGAAAGCAGAAGAAAACCGAGAGACCTGTAACAATAAAATGGAAGAGAGAACAATGCTGAAAAAGCTTCAAAATGAAATCATTGTCACATCGAGCATGCAAACTAAGAGCAAGAAAAACTACTTAGATGATTGCCCAAACTGGAATTCGACTAAGAAATTCATAGACATTAATTTGCGACTTTTCCCAAATGGGTCCTCAAGAAAATTCAAATCTGCTACCTACAACTTGAAGGGAACGTGCGGTTTCGATTCTTTGATAACCTTATTCATGCAAGCAATATCACTCAGTGATATGATTTCAAAAGTACCATTCAAATGGTGAGCCATCCATTTTTGGATCTGGCTTCGGATGTTTTGGACAAAGCAGAGATTTGATATTTTATATGTGATACCATTCCTAAAAAAAGGAGTAATCTCTCGAAAAATATTGTCTCTGAATGCAGAGTCGCCGGCTGCGGTGGTCTAGCGGTTCTAGGCGCGCAGTCCGGAACCGTGCGACTGCTACGGTCGCAGGTTCGAATCCTGCCTCGGGCATGGATGTGTGTGCTGTCCTTAGGTTAGTTAGGTTTAAGTAGTTCTAAGTTCTAGGGGACTGATGACCACAGTAGTTAAGTCCCATAGTGTTCAGAGCCATTTGACCATTCTTTTTTTTTTTTTTTTTTTTTTTTTTTTTTGCAGAGTCGAATTCTGGGGAATTATACGAGACAATATTAAAAGATAACCTGATTTGCAACAAAAAGATATCGTGTCTGACGTGCCTAAATTCACGCTATGTGAAACTACATTATATTTCCGTTGATACGTTTGTGCTTTTCAGACTTGGTTATAATTTCGTGCAAGAGGCTGTAGATGCAACAAATGGAGGTCTAAAGATTATCATAAAATGCAAGAAGCAGTCGAAGAAAAGAAATTCGGATGCTACTTGATGATGGATACTAGTATAACAACTTGTCCAGTAACTGAAGATCAGTTTCCTCCGAATCAAAGGAAGAAATGTGTGTTGCAAACGATCACGAAAGAAATCGTAGTCGACAATCAAGAGTACACTCTCGTTGGTGCCATTCATTATAATAGCTTCATGAAACACTACACGGCATATGTCTTCGATGGAACCTACTGGAAGCAGTACGATGACCTGTATGAAGATGTACAGAGAGTTTCAAAAGAAACGATAATTTCTCCACACCTGTTCATGTATGTCAAGACAGGAAAATTTTCAAATGGCAGCTACAAGACCGACGAGACAAAACAAGTAGTTTCTACATAGGAACTTTGCTTTTTAAGGTAAGTAATTGCTAAAAGTTGATATCTAAATATTACAAATACAGCTCTCATGTTAGTTCTTCGTATCTTTGTTTCTGGAACCACAGCCCTCCTGTTTTAGGTACTAGAATAAGAGCATTTTATGCCCTAAATTTCACATATATATTTTTTGTACTTATTTTTCATAGTTGTTTCACGTCTCATAAATTCTATGCTTATTTATTACTGAATTCCCTACATATGTATTTTCTTCTGGGTTTTAGTGTATCCTGAAGAAGAGCTGTTAATGGGACGTGTACATCACGGCCTGTAGTTTTTCCTGGTACTTTGAAATTTAATAATGCAAGACTGTCAATAGATTCAGGAATGAAACTTTTATCAAAGAATTGGTATATTGTGAGCTCTAGGTGAAATACATTGTAAATCTGTGGAATACATTGTGCAGTGAATATTTATATTTTTCTTACATACTGAATTACACGTAATTGATATTTTAGGTTCAATGTACTTACACATTATTCCAAATATGAGATAAAAACAAATTTTATTCTTTGAATTATTACCTTGTTGAAACAGCAAACCAATAATATTTTTCAGTTTCATGTTTTGATTATTTTAAAATAATGTATTTTAAGAGAAAATTTTTTCTCCTAATAATTTAAGAACATAATATAACATACTGCAGATTAAAATATTTAATCCATTGTTGAATAATGTGGTTCAGTGTGTAGGCAAGTATTATATTATTATTCATCCATAGCTTTGTTTATGTAGCTTTAATAGTGGATGAGATACCGGTAACAGTATCTCTGTATGCAAACACGTTGATTGCAGAAAATTGAAACTAAAGATTTGTATGTCATTTTCTTCTCAATGACGACATTGCAAACCATTCCTGCTCCATAATCCTGTTGATACCTTTCATGTCATTTTCATTTTCATTAGTTTTGCTTCTTTTCTTTGTTATTCTGGCCTCCTTTTTCATGCTTTTAGCAGCTTTTTCAGTTTATGTGGCATGTTGCCTGTCCGCCCATACCAGCACAATTTTCATGTTGTTCCTAGTTTTGATGCCTGTTCTGTTCATTGTTTTTAATCTTTACTCCATCAGGCTGGCCGGAGTGGCCGAGTGTTTCTAGGCGCTACAGTCTGGAACCGCGCGACCGCTCCGGTCGCAAGTTCGAATCCTGCCTCGCGCATGGATGAATGTGATGCCCTTAGGTTAGTTAGGTTGAAGTAGTTCTAAGTTCTAGTGGAATGATGACCTCATAAGTTAAGTGCCATAGTGCTCAGAGCCATTTGAACCATTTTTACTCCACCATTAAAACGTATTGCAACTGTTGAAACGCATTCTTATTTTGTTTTATGCCATGTAAACATTTTTCCTGCACATACGACAGTCGACAGGTTCTTCAAAGGTATTACACAAACGAGATTCTACGGAAACTGCGGCGCCCGAATTAAATGTTCAAATGTTCAAATGTGTGTGAAATCTTATGGGACTTAACTACTAAGGTCATCAGTCCCTAAGCTTACACACTACTTAACCTAAATTATCCTAAGGACAAACACACACACCCGTGCCCGAGGGAGGACTCGAACCTCCGCCAGGACCAGCCGCAGAGTCCATGACTGCAGCGCGTTAGACCGCTCGGCTAATCCGGCGCGGCACGCCAAATTAAACAAAATGACCTTTAAGCACGAGAATTACGAGGTACTGTACATGAAGTGCATATTTTTAGAATCAGGAAGAACCAGATGAATTTTATTACGTAAAACAGCAATTGTTTTGAACTCTCATGACATCCAGGACCCACTAACAGCTAAAAATATGCCCAGGACCCTCATGGATGAAAGTTATGTGGCAACATAACCAGACGCTAGGATACATAAAAACATGTGCTGTGTGTAACGAATAAATTGGAAATTACTGTCGTTAATATTGTTGCAAACATTTGTTCTAGTTAGAAAGGAAGCATGAAAGTTTGATGAGTTACACTACAGCGAGAGTCAGAAGTCTTTACAATGTATAGAAATGTAAGTATATTTAAATGAATATATTGTACAAACGAACTAAGTAGTATGTTTAAATCCTAATTCAATACATGACTGATAGAGGAGTTATTATGTTGAGGGGATACAGTATTAACGTTAATAATGAGTTCGAAATTTGTAAACAAGAACCCCGTTTATTTGGTCCTCAGTAATCCGGATTTCCGGTTTATCCGGATTCATATTCTGTGTCCCTTGGTATTTTTCTCTTTTTTTCTTATAACACGAAGATGTGTAGTCGGTGAAGTACATAGGCTGCTTATCACTAGGCTGGTAATTTAGTCTAGTACTGAGTGATAAGGAACTCAGAGTGTGTGAATGACATTGTTTCTCAAGTATTGTACATTAACATAACGGTGTATTGGTGCCCATCAAGTAAGTTGCATAGTAACCACGCCAACAGCACTCCACCACAGCTCATTGTACCTCTGGTGCGATTCTCGATAGGTGTGAACACCATATGGTTTGTGGCACGTGTGAATGTATCTGCTGTCTCAGCCATCTGTTTGTTTTGCACTGACGTGCCTTCTCTCCTTGAATCATCTAAGCGTGCACGTCCCACGCTTCCACCTACAGTTACTATAGTCGGTCTTAATAAGGTGTACTGGCATTTGTATAGTGCTGAACATTTAGACCTTTTGTATTTAGTAGAATATACATCCGGGTTTTCGGTTTTCCAAAATAAAAGTGAGAATTTACGATGCTCCTCATAGCTGTACTTCCAGCAGTACCTCATCTCCTGCGTTCCCAATTTCGTAGAAGTTGTCCTACGAAAATTGCAGAAGTAGCACTCCTGGACGAAAGGATATTGTGACGATATTCCTTCGTCATAGCCTGGGGTTAGAGACCCAGTCCGGGACACAGTTTTTATCTGCCAGTAAGTTTCACATCGGCGCACACCCACTGCAGAGTGAACACACAATCTATTTCATAATCTACTGGCACCATAAAAATGTTGTGAGGGTTTTTAAAAGAACTCTTTCGGTGCTATCCAGAACTGTCAGCAAAAGGGTTGTGCCAATTTATTATAATGTAGACCAAGTGGGTCTCTCGAAAACGCTGTTATCTCATTAACTGTTATCCCCACAAAAAATGTTATTACAGTTTTCGGTAGAACTCTTAGGGCCCTATTAAGAAATGCCATCAGATCTTTTGTACGAACTTATTACTTTTACATGACAAAAGTGAGTCCCACATTAATTATCTCATATAATGTCATCGTCACAAATAATGTTATTATAGTTTATGGTAGAACTCTGTGGGTGCTATTCAGAAATGCCATCACAACTATTCTACGAATTTTGCTATCGTAGAGAAAGTGAGTATCAGATTAAAACAATTATCGTATAAACTATTATCACCACAAAAATTTTCTTATCATTTTTAATACAACTCTTCGGGTGCTATCCAGAACTGCCAACAGAACTGTTATACAAATTTATTTTTTCCAAACTGACAAATAATTTTTTACCATACCAAAATTTTTCCGAGTTATTGTTTTCTTCCCGAAATTCTGCAGAACTATTCGTGTTTCGAGCAGGGAAATCTAGAACTATTGCATATACAGGGTGTTACAAAAATGTACGGCCAAACTTTCAGGAAACGTTCCTCACACACAAAGAAAGAAAATATGTTATGTGGACATGTGTCCGGAAGCGCTTACTTCCCATGTTAGAGCTCATTTTATTACTTCTCTTCAAATCACATTAATCATGGAATGGAAACACACAGCAACAGAACGTACCAGCGTGACTTCAAACACTTTGTTACAGGAAATGTTCAAAATGTCCTCCGTTAGCGAGGATACATGCATCCACCCTCCGTCGCATGGAATCCCTGATGCGCTGATGCAGCCCTGGAGAATGGCGTACTGTATCACAGCCGTCCCCAATACGAGCACGAAGAGTCTCTACATTCGGTACCGGGGTTGCGTAGACAAGAGCTTTCAAATGCCCCCATAAATGAAAGTCAAGAGGGTTGAGGTCAGCAGAGCGTGGA
Organism: Schistocerca piceifrons; assembly: GCF_021461385.2. Classification (NCBI taxonomy): domain Eukaryota; kingdom Metazoa; phylum Arthropoda; class Insecta; order Orthoptera; family Acrididae; genus Schistocerca; species Schistocerca piceifrons. The sequence goes on from NC_060145.1 coordinate 106,269,569, forward strand.
GGCCCTGGAATTGGTCCGCCTCTACCAATCCATTGGTCACCGAATCTGTTGTTGAGAAGCGTACGAACACTTCAACTGAAATGTACCGGAGATCCATCGTGCATGAACCACATGTTGTGTCGTACTTGTAAAGGCACATGTTCTAGCAGCACAGGTAGAGTATCCCATGTGAAATCATGATACGTGCTCCATTGAGCGTAGGTGGAAGAACATGGGGCCCAATCAAAACATCACCAACAATGCCTGCCCAAACGTTCACAGAAAATCTGTGTTGATGATGTGATTGCACAATTGCGTGCGGATTCTCGTCAGCCCACACATGTTGATTGTGAAAATTTACAATTTGGTCACGTTGGAATGAAGCCTCATCCGTAAAGAGAACATTTCCACTGAAATGAGGATTGACTCATTGTTGGGTGAACCATTCGCAGACGTGTACCCGTGGAGGCCAATCAGCTGCTGATAGTGCCTGCACACGCTGTACATGGTACAGAAACAACTGGTTCTCCCGTAGCACTCTCCATACAGTGACGTGGTCAACGTTACCTTGTACAGCAGCAACTTCTCTGACGCTGACGTTAGGGTTATCGTCAACTGCACGAGGAATTGCCTCGCCCATTGCAGGTGTCCTCGTCGTTCTAGGTCTTCCCCAGTCGCGAGTCATAGGCTGGTATGTTCTGTGCTCCCTAAGACGCCGATCAGTTGCTTCGAACGTCTTCCTGTCGTGACACCTTCGTTCTGGAAATCTGTCTCGATACAAACGTACCGCCCCACGGATACTGCCCCGTGCTAATCCATACATCAAATGGGCATCTGCCAACTGCGCATTTGTAAATATTGCACTGACTGCAAAACCACGTTCTTGATTAACACTAACCTGTTGATGCTATGTACTGATGTGCTTGATGCTAGCACTGTAGAGCAATGAGTCGTATGTCAACACAAGCGCCGAAGTCAACATTACCTTCCTTCAATTGGGCCAACTGGCGGTGAATCGAGGAAGTACAGTACATACTGACGAAACTAAAATGAGCTCTAACATGGAAATTAAGCGTTTCCGGACACATGTCCACGTAACATCTTTTCTTTATTTGTGTGTGAGGAATGTTTCCTGAAAGTTTGGCCGTACCTTTTTGTAACACTCTGTATATCAAGAACTATGAAAAAAATGTATATTTCTCGAAAAAGGGGTTCAAACTTCACGGGAAACGCTCATAAGTATTCCTTATTAAATGCAGTTACTACGTAAACAATTACCTGCATGGAATATGTTACTAGTATTTTCGATAGAACTCTTACAGTGCTATCCAGAACTGTCATCAGAACATACGAATAGACATAATTTTTTTTAGAGTAAGTGAGCCCCACAATTAATCAATTACCTTACAAACTATTATAACCACAAAAAATGTTATTAAGGTTATCGATAGAAGTCTTGGGGTGTTAACCAGAACTGTTCATCAAAACTGTTGTACAAATTTACTTTTTTCTGTGGAGACAGTGGGTCTAACATCAAAGCAGTTACCGTATAAACTATCATCGCCACAAAAAGATGTTATTATGATTTTCGATAGAGCTCTTGTTGTTCTGTTCAGAACTTTTGCGAAAATTGGCAAAGAATGTATTCGGTACGAAATTTTTTTCGAGTATTGTTGTTTTCTTCGCTAAATTCTGCAGGACTATTCAAATTTTGTAGAGATAATTCTAGAACTATGGCATTTCTATCAAGAACTCTGAAAAAATATATATTTCTGAAGAAAAGGGTGCCAACTTCACAGTAAGTGAAGAGGTTTCCTCCTTAAATTGCAATTATCTCGTAACCTATTAGCTGCACAAAAAATTGTTATTAGGATATTCGATAGAACTATTGGGGTTCTGTTCAGAACTGCCCCCAGAACTGTTGTACGAATTTACTTTGTGCGAAAATTAATAAAGAATATTTGGTATACGAAATCTTTTCGAGTGCATGACAATGTACTGGCTTACTGATCATTACCCGTCAAACAGTTATTACTGTGCTCAAACACGCACTCTAGGCGCCTAATTTGGCTCCTGCTCACTCTTTTCTACTTTCAAAGATTAAATTCGCTTAATAATAGAAACCCCAACAAGCTGTGAGCGACGGATTGAAGAAGTTACAGCGTTCTCTCAACAACTTTTATGATCGATGTAAACGCTCTGTGGAAGTGCAAGAGGATTATTTTGAATCCATGTAACGAAATCAAAATACCGTTCTTACTTTGGGTGCAATCCTCGTTGCCTCACAATTTTTATTTGGAGCACTGTGGGTTACCATAGTTTATCTTGACTTTAACTGGAACCACATTATTGGCGTTTTTATTGAAATCAGTAAAGTAAATTGACAAGTACTAAATGTGCTCCACAATCACACGTATCATGCCCTTCACTGTGTATTAACGTACACCTTACACTTCTCCTAAAATGTTTATGCTCAGGTATGTTAGATATTTGTGTGTCAAATTAAGTACTACGCTGTTTAACAGTGAAGTTTTTCGCGATGAAAATGTTTAAAGATTATCGAACTTCTGGCCGCAGTTTGGTTAAGGCAGGCTACCATCTAGAACGGTCATAATTTAAATACGGCGTGTGTTGCATCAAAACCAAGAGCATCCCGTTAATCAGGAGTGGATTCCGCTCTTTTTTGGTATGATGCATTTATCCATATACTACTTGTATTTCCTTATTTTGAAAGTTGTACATAACTGCACCATATTTCGTTTTATTACTAGTTAATTTATGATGTATATTAGAATGTTTTACAGTGTCAGAAAGTGACCAGCGTTAATTTCAATATGCTTACCTTCGAAAAGAGCAGTGTACTTTCAATGAAGGTCATTTTAACCTAACTTTGTAAGACGTAAACATGACTAGCGTGGTCTGTTTTTCCAAAGCGTGACGTTGGCGGTGTTGCTGCGTTTTGTGGTCTCTTTCGGTCTGCCAGTATTTAGAGTGCGTCTTTTCGCTTGAACGGTTAGTGGTGAGGCTGGGTTGTTGACGGCACATTTGTCTGGGTGGCAATTCATCCTCACCATTCCAACACTGTAAACGTTTATAGGTGACGGGACCTTGAGCAGCACGTGGGGTTTACACATTTTCACTCTTCTACCGAGTGTTCCATGTTTCCTCTGTTGAAATACTGGAATTCTGGGTGTGCGTTAGTCTATTTTGTGATGAACCTTACATCTACATCTACATCATACTCCGCAAGCCACCAAATGGTGTGTGGCGTAGGGTACATCCTGCACCACTATCTGATCCCTCCAACCCTGTTCCACTCGCGAACAGTGATTGGGAAGAATTACAATGAAATGAATACCCCTAGCTGCATACAGGCGTTGGTATAAGTCAACGGGGACAGTTGAAAATGTGTGCCCCGACCGGGATTCAAACCCGGGATATCCAGCTTAGATGGAAAACGCTCTATCCTTCTGAGCCACCGAGGACACAGAGGATAGTGCGACTGCAGGGACTTATCTCTTGCAAGCTTCCCGTGACACCCGCATTTACGTTCAGGGTCTACTGCTAGAGTCTGCACCATCCATCAATTCTCTACAGGTCGTTCTGCGGATTCTTACTACCTTCTGGCGTTGCTACTTTGGTATAGACAACTGCATCATCTGGGAATAGCCTTAATGAGCATCCGACGCCTTTTTCTAGATAGTTTATGTCCTATCACGTTGTAGGGAAGCAGCCTACTCACGCTGTAGTAAACTCACATCAGTTTCCATTGTGTGCCAGCCAGTCTGCTGTAACTAGCTCTGACGTCATAAATGTTGCGCAATACCTTAAAAATCAAGCAAATGACCTAAAACTTTTCTGGCATGTCAGAAGTAATACTAAATTAATGTGTGTTAAATACCAGTTCGATAACTTCAGCCATTTTCGAAATTTGGACGTTTTTCTGAAAAAAACATTGGCGCAACAGAAAAGAGCTAGAGACTTCAAAATTTATATTTAGATTCATCTTTCATAATGATTTAATAAACACAGTACTTTGGATTTCACAAATTAAGATTTTAGTGGAAATTCATGATTTTCTGGTTTTCATCTCAAAACTGAAGGAAGCAAGATAGATTAAGTAGGCTAATAAATAAGGCTAGGATGTTTAGATTTAAATAGGTTGGAGGTCCGCTATGACTATGAAGATGTGAAAAGTTTCTTTTGAATACCTATAAAATTATAGCGATAGCGGATCTCAAAAGGGCCAGTTCAGAGCTCATCTACTGCGTGCAGTGTAATTAAATTAATTCTCTCGCCCAAAATATTTAACTTAGCCACGTCAAAATTTTATTATCAATACTTACCTGCGTGCTGAATGCACGTTTAAATTAAGAGCTTCATCGGCCATCAGCAAAAGAAGCTATAAATTATTATGTAACTTGAAGTGGTGCGTTACTAGCCCAGCAGCTAGTCGGGAGAGCCGATTTGATCAGGCGTTCCCTTAGCCGTCCGCACCGCGGCTTTATATATAAGAACGCTGCGCGAGGAAGCAAGGCCCCAGTTCTCTCCAGACGCTGCATGACACGCCATCTGTGTCGGGAGTCGCGTCGCATCGGTATCACTGCTACAAACAGCCTCGGGTGCCGTATTAAGTTATTAGAGATACGCGGAACCATGACATCATTTCAAGTGAAGTGTTAATTCTGGGATGATTTTCATTAACTAGCTTCAGTTTGCGTATTGTCGTATTTTCACGTGCCGTCGCGGGACAGACATTCTACCAAATATTTAGCGTGGCGTTTGATGAAATATTTTCATCAAATTATGGAGAGCATTCTTTTAACATTTAATTCGGTCATTTATAGTTGCATCAGCGCATTAGACTCTGAACTGCTCTGTTAGTTAGGTTGTAAGGATACTTGTGTTTTTTATCAGTGAATTTCAGAATATACTCAACTATTGAAGCTTGCACAGGATAGAGTAGCATGGAGAGCTGCATCAAACCAGTCTCAGGACTGAAGACCACAACAACAACAACAACAACAACTCAACTATTTTGGAAAACCGTTTTTGATTAGAAATCCCGGACAATCTCCTAAGTCCTCAGAGCTATAAGCTGCAGCTATAATGGTATTCTCAGATGAAGTGGGCACTAGGATCTCTAATTACTGGCTCCACGTTTTGTTAAATCACTTTCTGGGTGCTAAAAAGTAAATAGAGAGCCAGTGTTGAGAACGGCGAAAGACAGCATTAACAACATTCTAAAAGCCAGAAACTGATTCAACATGCAAACATTTATACAGTAATTTATTTTTATTTATACAAACTTACTCGCCGCCCCACAACGTTTCCCTGTGATACTCCGGATTTTACCTTGACATCTGTCGATTTTGTTCCGTTAAGAGCGACGTGTTGAGTTGTATCTATCCAAAAAAGGCTTGAATCTAATCGTTGGTCTGCTCCGATACTCCGTAAGCTCGTATGTTTTTCATTAAACGGCAATGCGGGACGGTGTCAAATGCCTTACTGAAGTCAAAGAACACGGTAGCAACCTGAGCGCCGTTGCCCACTGCGCCTGTGGGTCTCATGGACGATCAGAGCGAGCTGTGTTTTGCAGGATCTCTGTTTGCGAAATCCACGTTGATTTTTATAGAGGAGATGTTCATTTTTCAAGAACGTCATAAATATTGAGTGCGGCATATGTTCCATAATTCTATAACGTACTGACGTCAACGATATAGGTCTGTGATTGTGTGGATCTTGTTTTACGGCCTTTCTTAAAAACGAGAATGACGTGCGCTTTTTTCCAGTCGTTAGGTACCTTTCGCTGCTGAAGTGTTTAAGGCTATATTACTATTAGAAGGGGAGCAAGTTCTTTCGCAAACTTTATGGGACAGTGAAGCAGCATCATTGGCTAGCTTCAGTACTAACGCACTGTAGGGTCTTTGGTTTTGCTTTTAGATAGCTGATCTCAGAAATCTGTCATATCTTATTTGTTGTGCACACAATCTTAACCGCATTTAGTCGCAGACTCATTTCTTTAATCTTGATATGGAAACCTATACACATTTAATGTCTTTAAGTACGTATTTCTTTTTGTGTTATGTGTGAGTAACGTAAAGAATTCGACGTAAATTGGCCACTGTGTTGCCCACATTCTGCATTATTTTGCCTCCATGCGTTTTATTACTCATTAATCGTAGCAACATATGGCAAACTTCAAGTGTGTAATTCGGGCTTGCCTGACGGAATCTGATGTAGAAAGCTGGAGCCGTTTTTAAGCTTTGCACGCGGCAGCGACAAGTCCCTATGACTGTACAACCACACTTCTTGTCGTTAGGGTCGTTCTGCTAACCCAAACCTGCAAAAATCCTAGAACTGTTGCGAGAACGTTACCACAAGACGTCACCAGTATTACGTCCACCTTGTGGTGTGTGACGGAGGAGATTTTTCGTATCACTATCATTCCCCCGCCCTCTTTCCATACTGAATTCACAAATGGTACTGGAAACGAAAACTACCGATAAGAGTAAGTATGAAATGTAATTTCTTTGATTATTTTGTCGTGATCTCGTGATTGCTTAGCAAGATGTACGTACCGTTGGTGAAACTAAAGTGTTGCTCGGTTCTTTTCGCAACATACGGCCTCTGCCTTTTAGTAGTGAACTATGCGCAGCACCTCTTTTGTAGCGTGTGCTAGAGGACTTTCGTGAGCTTCCCAGTAACGCTCTCGCGCTTAGTAAATGACATCGTGAATAGACATGCGTTACGTCGTTGGGTATTCTCTAACGCTTCCAACAATCCAACCTGGAAAGAGTCCCTTACTGAAGGGCACCACACGAGAATGCCTCAAAAAAAAAGCTTCTGTAAGCCAATTCTTTGCTAGATGAACGACGTTTCTTACTCTTCGTCCAAAGAATCACAACCTTTCCACGAAACGCACCCATTACATTTTAGATTAAAGGGATTGTTACTCACAGATATTTTATGCTAATTACTGCATCCAGTGACTTACCGTCATTTGCCTAAACGAACAGCGGTGAAGCTTTCCACTTATTTTTGCGGAAACGGTTATACATACAAAACACTGAGGATAAATTGCTATTCCTTCCAACAAACGCTGACCCTCTGCAGGTCTTTCTGTAATTAGAACAGCCCGCATCTCGTGGTCGTGCGGTAGCGTTCTCGCTTCCCACGCCCGGGTTCCTGGGTTCGATTCCCGGCGGGGTTAGGGATTTTCTCTGCCTCGTGATGGCTGGGTGTTGTGTGCTGTCCTTAGGTTAGTTAGGTTTAAGTAGTTCTAAGTTTTAGGGGACTGATGACCATAGATGTTAAGTCCCATAGTGGTCAGAGCCATTTTTTGTAATTAGAACATACAGTCTCTTGGCGATCCGCCTTTCCTTTATTAGAAACGCCGTAATGGCACTTCGAGTGTTATCTAGGACACATTCACATATATCCGGAGTGACGGTCTTGTAACACAACACTGAGCTATTCCCGAAGTTTGTTGCTATTGTCTTCAGTCCAGAGGCTGGCTTGATGCATCTCTCAATGCTACTCTATTCTGTGCAAGCTTCTTCATCTCCGTGAAACTACTGAAACCTAAATCCTTCTGAATCTGTTTATTGTACTCATCTCTTCGCCTTCCTCTACGATTTTTACCCTCCACGCTTCCCTCCACTACTAAATTGGTGATGCCTTGATGCCTCAGAATGTGTCCTGTCAACCTATCCCTTCTTCTAGTCAAGTTGTGCCACAAATTCTTCTTCTCCCCAGTTCTGTTCTGTACCTCCTCATACGTTAGGTGGTCTATCCACCTAATCTGCAGCATTCTTCTGTACCACCACATTTCGAAAGCCTCTGTTCTCTTCTTGTCTAAACTATTTACTGTCCACGTTTCACTTCCATACATGGCTACACTCCATACAAGTATTTTCAGAAAAGACATCCTGAATCTCAACTCTATACTCGATGTTCACAAATTTCTCTTTTTTAGAAATGCTTCTCTTGCCATAGTCAGTCTACATTTTATATATTCTCTACTTCGACCATTATCAGTTATTTTGCTCACCAAATAGCAAAACTCATCTACTAGGTACTTAATGTGTCTCGTTCCCTAATCTAATTCCACAGAATAACCTGATTTGATTCGACTACATTCCATTATACTTATTTTACTCTTACTGATGTTCATCTTATATCCTCCTTTCAAGACACTGTACATTCCATTCAACTGCTGTTCGAAGTGCTTCGCTGTCTCTGAAAGAATTACAATGTCGTCGGAAAACCACAAAGTTTTTATATATTCTCTATGGATTTTAATCCCTACTCCAAATTTTTCTTTTGTTTCCTTTACTGCTTGCTCAATATACAGATTGGATAACGTCGGGGATAGGCTACAACCCTGTCTCACTCCGTTCCCAACCACTGCTTCCCTTTCATGCCCCTCGACTCTTATAACTGCCATCTGCTTTCTGTACAAATTGTAAATAGCCTTTCGCTCCCTCTATTTTACCCTTTGTCATCTTCATAATTTGAAAGAGGGTATTCCATTCAACATTGTCAAAAGCTTTCTCTAAGTCCACAAATGCTAGAAACGTAGCTTTGCCTTTCGTTAATCTATCTTCTACGATAAGTCGTAGGATCAGTATTGCCTCACGTGTTCCAACATTTCCACGGAATCCAAACTGATCTTCCCCCCGAGGTCGGCTTCTACGAGTTTTTCCATTCGTCTGTAAAGAATTCGTGTTAGAATTTTGCAGCCGTGGCTTATTAAACTGAGAGTTCGGTAATTTTCACACCTGTCAACACCTGGTTTCTTTGGTAATGGAATTATTCTATTGTTCTTGAAATCTGAGGGTATTTTACCGGTCTCATACATCTTGCTCACCAGATGGTTGAGTTTTGCCATGGCTGGCTCTCCCGAGGCTATCAGTAGTTCCAATGGAATGTTATGTACTCCCGCGGCCTTGTTTCGACGTAGGTCTGCAGTGCTCTGTCAAACTCTTCACGCAGTATCATATCCCTCATTTCATCTTCATGTATGTCCTCTCTCATTTCGATAATATTGCCCTCAAGTGCATTACCCTTGCATAGACCATCTATATACTTCTTCCACGTTTCTGCTGTCTTCATTTTGCTATGGACTGGTTTTCCATCTGAGCTCTGGATGTTCTTAAAACGCTTAATTTCTTTCCGTTAAGAGCGACTTTTGAAATTTGTCTCCTAAAAACTGAGGAATCCAGTCACAAATCTAGTCCGATACTCCATAAGGAGTACTTAGTTTGCTCAACGACAGAGCGGTACTGTGTGAAATGCCTTGCGGAATTGAAGGAAGACTCTGGCAGCGTAAATTGTGCTGTCTCAGTCAGTCTAGTTCTCGTGAACGAACACATAAGTTAACCAAGTTCTATGTTCGGCGGAGCACTGCACGTACGTCACATAGCTGAAATTCAGAATTCAATTCAGAACTATTTTTGTCAGAAAGATTTATTCCTTGAATGATTATCTGATGTCTCTAATTCCGAATTGCCCTCTAGATCTCATGAGAGGCAGATCCGCTAATGTCAAAGGAGGCGCGCCGTACTGTGTTGTCAGTGCAGAAGCAGTAACAGCAGAATGGGTCCGTCAGGGATGTCCTGTGACTCTGAATGTGGACCAGCCACAGGGTATCACCTGGGCAACAGACCTACTAGGGACATGTCAACCCTTCTAAAGCTGACCGTGTTGACTATTGGTGAGGTGATAGTGAATTCGAAACGCGAAGGAACAACCACAGCTGGACCAAGAAAACCATGCAGACCTCAGGTACTGCCCGACAGGGAACGTCGAGCACTGTGGAGGGTGGTTACAAAAAAATCGCATGAAATCAGCAGAAGGAGTTACAAAGTGCCACCAGCAGACCAAAAAGCCCAACGTAGGAAGTTGAGAAAAACTGGTTGGTTGGTTGATTCAGAGGGGGGGACCAAACAGTGATTCATCGGTTTCATCGCATTGGGAATGGACTGGGAAGGAAATCGGCCGTGCCTTTTCAGACGAATCATCCCGGCATTTACCTGAGGCGATTTCGGGAAATCACGGAAAACCTAAATCAGGGTGGCCGGACGCGAGGTTAAACCGTCGTCCTCCTCAATGCTACTCCAGTGGGCTAACCACTGCGCCACCTTCCTCGGTAGGAAAACGGGGTACAGTGGTCTAGATGCTTCCCATAAGCTACATATTTCTGTAGTCAATCCCCCTAAGCGATGCTTGAAGTGGTGTAAAGAGTGACGCAAATGTACAGTAAATGACTAGAAACGAGTGACTTTGGAGAGGTGTCTCACGCTACACCCTGCGGCAATCCGATGGAAGTGTTTTGAGTTCGTCTAATTCCTGCAGAACCTTTCCTGCCATCATGTGTAGTGCCAATAGTGAAGCATTAAGCAGGTGGTGTTACGGTATGGGGGGTGTTTTGCCTTGTTATCGCTTAAGAAAATGATAAATGCGGAAAAACCCGACCACGTTTTGCAACATTTCGTACAGCGTGCAGTAGAGGAACAGTGCAAAGGCGAAGACTGCATCAGGATGGGAATGCACTTTGTCATAAAGCAGCAGCAACAAGGCAATGATTTGTGGACAGCAACATTCCTGAAATGGGCGGGACACCTCTGGAATGACTCCATACCTCAGCGTCCAATATCACTACATTCCATGGTTTGGGCTCTTGATAAAAATTAGGTTGTCATTGCTTTTGCTCCACGTAATTCAGACATCTCATTGCAATTGTTCCCCAGCAGAGCTCATGCTGTCATAAATGCGAAGGATAGACATACTCCCCATATCAGTGTCCACTAGAAGGTGTCCGGAGGCCTTTGATCAAATAGTGTACAGTTGGGTGGTTCAAATGGTTCAAATGGCTCTGAGCACTATGGAACTTAACTTCTAAGGTCATCAGTCCCCTAGAACTTAGAACTACTTAAACCTAACTAACCTAAGGACATCACACACATCCATGCCCGAGGCAGGATTCAAACCTGCGGCCGTAGCGGTCGCGCGGTTCCAGACTGTAGCGCATAGAACCGCTCGGCCACCCCGGCCGGCACAGTTGGGTGCCTAATTAATATACTCAGCATGTGATTCAGGGAGTTTTGAAGTCTTTACTCTAAACAATGACTCATCACTCCTGTTGCTTGTAGAGTGTTGTACAATCGTAAATAAGCTTTTATTGCTTGTTTCACAACAATTTATGCCCATTCAACAACGTATTCAGACTGCTACTTCAATATTTGCTCCTGTCAGAGTCGTATCTAGACGTATCAGGGGTCCCATATCACTCCGACTATACACACCCCACACCATTACAGATCCTCCGCCAGTCTGAACAGTCCCCAGGTGTCATACAGGGCTCAAGGATTCATGAGGTTGTCTCCATACCACTACACGTCCATCCGCTCAAAACAGTCTGAAATGAGACTCGTCTGACCAGGCACATTGTTTCGAATAATCAACAGTATAATGTTGCTACTGATGGGCCCAGTTGAAGCGTAAAAATTTGTGGCGTGCTGTCATGAAGGGTACACTAGTGGGCCTTCGACTCCGAAAGTGTGTCGATGATGTTTCGTTGAGTGGTTCGCACGCTGACACTTGTTGATGGCCCAGCATTGAAATCTGCAGCAGTTGCGGAAGGGTTGCACTTCTGTCACGTTGAACGACTCTATTCAGTCGTGTTGGTCACGTTGTTGCAGGATCCTTTTCCGGTGGCAGCGATGTCGGAGATTTTATGTTTTATCAGAATCTTGATATTCTCCGTACAATCGTGAAATGGTCGTACTGGAAAATCTCCACTTCATCGCTACTTATGAGATGCTGTGTCCTATAGCTCATGCGCCGACTATAACACCACGGACAAACTGAGATAAATCTTGAAAACCTACCATTGTAGCAGCAGTAACCAATCCAACAGCTGCCCCAGACACTTGTTGTCTTATGTAGACGTTGCCGGCCGCAGCGCCGTTTTCTGCCTGTTTACATATCTCTGTATTTGAATACGCATGTTTATACCAGTAACTTAGGCGCTGCAGTGTATATACCTTACTGTCAGGCTACAATCAGTGTGGAGGTAAGATTCACCTACCTATCAAAGGAGTCGGGGTTGCAATGCGGAAGATGAAGAAGCATAGCCCGACAACCGTAATTACTATAGTTTATTCATCCAGTATTTGACACTGACAGCTTTTAAGCACTTGCAACAAACAGACACATAATTTCAAAGCTTTACGAAGTTACTTCTCGCTGACAACGACTAGAAAATAACGAATGGGAAAATTGTGGCGGCCAGAGCTATGTATGTGAAGTAACGTATTGCGCATTATATCCAGAAGGCCACAGAGTTTTTCAATTATTAACGAACTTCACATAATTCGTTACGTATCAGAGCAACGTATTCCATTTTTAACCCCATTTTTAACCCTTAATGTGTCCCTTAATTGTGAAAACGGTTTCACTGTGACTGTTTTCATACGTGGGTGAAGGTATTGACCGTACTCGACAACAAAGGCCAGAGTACCGATTCTTTTGTTACACTGTCAATATGATCAGCAAGAGATCGTTCATATGGAAGACATTTCACACTCAACAGTTACTTACATAAGCAACAAACTGAAAAGTAATGAGAGCCACTAAAGACAGCGGAAAGGTAAATGCTGTTAAAAACTCATTACATACCCCAGAAAAGAGAGAGAAAAAAGACGAATGATAGTGAAAAAACCGAAGAAAACCGATGTGAGTGATTAACAACAAGCTGGAGGATGGTGGAGTGCCTGTATTTACGCATATTCTGCAGCGAAGATTGCCGGGCGGTGTGGCCGAGCGGTTCTAGGCGCTTCAGTCTGGAACCGTGCGACCGCTACGGTCACAGGTTCGAATCCTGCCTCGGGCGTGGATGTGTGTGATGTCCTTAGGTTAGTTAGGATTAAGTAGTTCTAAGTTCTAGGGGCTGATGACCTCAGATGTTAAGTCCCATAGTGCTCAGAGCCATTTCAACCATTTGCAGCAAAGATTCAATGAAATGGTGCTGCGAAGCCGTCGCCCAGCCAAGAAACAGTAACGACTAGAATGCGCTAAAAGTACAAAAATTGGACGGTGGTTAAATGGAATAAAGTAACTGTAATATCATTCTACTCCTTCTTTTATAAAACCATATTTTCAATTAATGTGACAGGATTGCCTCTGTGATGAACAAGTATCAAAATCCTGCAAGCCAAATCGGAATTCGTAAGACGCAGGAGCTATGGAAAATTACATTGTTCAAATAGTCCGTCAAAGGAAATACACGTCTTTATATTGTGAAAGGGATGATGCGTCAAGATGAGCATGGACCATTACTGGAAACTCGACTTCCCGAAGTCAAAGAATGGTTCCCCGACAACAATTACATCATTATGCATGATTATGCATCATACCACAAGGCAAAATCTGTGGTTAAAGATTTAAATACGACAGGAGTTCGTGGTTCGGACTGGCAAGAGAACTCCCAAGACAAGAATACAGTTGAAAATGTCTGACACGGACTGAAGAGGGAAATTGCAAAAGGTGATATACTCACAAACAAGATCAGGCTTCTGGAAAAGCTTGTCAGAGCTTGGAAATATGCCTACGTAATCCATTATTAATACGTTAATGAGAATTAAGGTTCTGGTCGCTGCTACAGGAGAACGTACCAAATTTTCGGTAAAACTCGGTTTTAACTTTCTTCTTACTTTAAAACAGTTCAGTAAGTTCACAGAAGTGTAACATTAGGGATACACAAAATTTATGTTCATTAAAGTGGCAGAATACAGTTGGATAATAAAACTGTCGTGTCCTATCACTGAGTACAATCACGGTTACTAGAATACGTGGTAGGGGTCACGCACAGGTGGCCTGTGAGCTGTGACGTCACTGTGAACCCTCTCGCCACACTACAATACATTGAAGCTTAGAGGAACACGACTCAAAAATGTTAATCATATGCAGATATGAATGTAATAGAGATTTACTATGATTTAGTGTATTACACACATACATTCATACATACATTAATCCTTGTTCCATAGATCATGAATTCAAGACTAGCATCACGTATTTGTAAAAATGAAGGACTAACAAAAGTCAATTTGATTTTTAGAAAGACTTTTCAACAGAAAATGCTTTATATGCTTTCACTGATCAAATATTAAATGCACTGAATAACCGAACTTCACCAGTTGGGATATTTCGTGATCTCTCTAAGGCTTTTTATTGTGTGAATTATGAAATTCTTCTAGATAAGGTAGGCGGAGGTTTGTCATAAAATATTTCCAGTCCTCTTACTTTGGCAAAGTAGCTCTCAAGAATATATCGACAACATCTTGAATGTATGACGTACTTATCTGCTATGGTTAGTACAGTAGGTGATCGTGCAGCACACTACTATTTTTCACCTAAAAACTTACTCTAATAATCCTTCAGCAGACTGATAATTACGGGGTAACTCTGAACTCAATCGCCAGTCACTGAGAAAAACTGATACTGCTGAAAACAACTTTGTTTCTGAAACTTTCTGGAAGACCAAAACTGTGTGCCGCATCGAGACTCGAACTCGGGACCTTTGCCTTTCGTGGGCAAGTGCTCTACCAACTGAGCTACCCAAGCACGTCTCACGACTCCTCCTCACAGACTCAATTCTGCCAGTACCTCGTCTCCTACCTTCCAAACTTCACAGAAGCTCTCCTGCAAAACTTGCAGTCTTGGCCCGTCACACAGTTTTAATTTGCCAGGAAGTTTCATGTCAGCGCACACACCGCTGCAGAGTGAGAATCTCATCCTGGAAGCATCCTCCAGGCTGTGGCTAAGCCATGTCTCCGCAATATCCCTTCTTCTAGGGATGCTAGTTCTGCAAGTTTCGCAGAAGAGCTTCTGTGAAGTTTGGAAGGTAGGAGGCGAGGTATTGGAAGAATTGAGGCTGTAGGAACGGGTCGTAAGTCGTGGTTGGCCAGCTCAGTTGGTATAGCACTTGCCCGAGAAAGGCAAAGGTCCCGACTTCGAATCTCGGTGTGGCACACAGTTTTAATCTGCCAGGAAGTTTCGTATCAGCACACACTCCGCTGCGGAGTGAAAATCTCATTCTGGAACTTTTTTTTTCCTCGTAAACCCAACTACAACACAGGTTATGGCATTTGCGGGCTACTAGGTTCACTCTGACGTCAGCGGTGCGGCTTGTTATGCGCATACATCTCGTGGACCCTACTATGTATCATAGTATCCGTGAGTATAATAATTCGGCACCCTACTTTATGTATAATGCATATCGTACGATTCTTCTCACGTCGTTAGTCGGTTTCAATAAGTATCCGCAGTTCAATAAAGTATCTGGAATGTTATGTCAACATTAATCAGTTAAAAAAACAAGCGAACGTTTCTGTGGTGCCTACAAACGCACCGGCCAGGGTAAAGCGTGCAGTTACCCTAGCTGCATGTGAAACATTTTATGTCTTTTTTTCGCAGAAAGTTATTTCGCGGCCATCAGCTGACGTGGCTAGTGGCGGCGTCAGAGAACGTGATTTTCAATTTCCACTTCGCGTCACTGTTCCGTCTCCATTATTGTCGCGTCGGTCTCTAATTTGGCCGCTAGTTTCGTCAATTAGCTCACAAAGAAGAGCGCGATAATCCCTATGGGGAGGGGGGGGGAGGCTGGCAGCTGTCGCGAGGCAATATTAAACAGGCGTTACTTTTTAATTCCCTCCGTTTACAGAATGACCGACGCTTTTCATTATAAAAAAACCGATCGACGTGTATTTTGGCAGCAGTCCTTTTTTTTACGTACTCCACAGTATATGCAAAGACGGTGGATTAATTCAGGGCCAGGTTGGTTCACCATCATTACGTTAAGCAGAGGTAGTTTTCAGCGTAGTATTGAACCGTGTCCATAGTTAAATTTTCATCAACCAGTTGGCATTAGCTTCATTCCTTCAGAAATACAGTTCCTTTTTTTTCAGAAGTTAAAGTGAAGCAAGTTCACAATAGCCTTGTTTTACGACACTTACAGATACATAGTGAACAAATGGGTTCAAATGGCTCTGAGCACTATGCGACTTAACTTCTGACGTCATTAGTCGCCTAGAACTTAGAACTAAGTAAATCTAACTAACCTAAGGACATCTAACACATCCATACCCGAGGCAGGATTCGAACCTGCGACCGTAGCGGTCGCTCGATTCTAGACTGTAGCGCCCAGATCCGCACGGCCACTCCGGCCGGCCATAGTGAACATTTTTTGCGTAAATGTTTGGGAAATAAACAGTGAAACTCGTATTTGAATTGCACTTAATCTGATGAAGTGATAATTGCTTTAAATGACGACGTCAACAGCATCTTGTACCGGCAGTTAAATGAGGGAGAAAGCACGAAACTCCATGCATGCAGTTCGGCTGTTCGATTCCTGCTCAGGAATAAGTCGAAACGTCATACTGACAGACTATAAATAACGAAAAGTGCGAGGTCATCCACAATAGTGCTTAAAGGAATCCGATCAACTTCGGTTACACGATAAATCAGTCAAATCTAAAGGCCGTAAATTCAACTAAATACCTGGGTATTACAATTACGAACAACTTAAGTTGGAAGGAATACACAGAAAATGTTGTGGGGAAGGCTAACCAAAGACTGCGTTCTATTGGCAGGACACTTGGGAAATGTAACAGATCTACTAGGGACACAGTCTATACTACGCTTCTCCGTCTTCCTTTAAAATACTGCTCCACGGTATGGGTCTCTTACCAGATGGAGTACATCGAAAAAGTTGAAAGGTTTTGCATTATCGCGAAATAGAGGAGATGATACAGGATTTGGAACGGACATCATTAAAACAAACGCGTTTTCCGTTGCGTAGCAATCTTCTCACGAAATTCCAATCACCAACTTTCTCCTCCGAATGCGAAAATATTTTGTTGACGCCGACTTGTTTAGGGTCGACCGATAGCGATGATAAAATAAGGGAAACCAGAGCTCGTACGGAAAGAAATAGGTGTTCGTTCTTTCCACGCTCTACACGAGGTTGGAATAATAGAGGACTGTGAATGTGCTTAGATGAACCCTCTGCCAGACACATAATGTGATTTGCAGAGTATCCATGTAGATGTAAATGTAGATGTACTGAAGTTCCTGACTTCAAAATACAAACAATAGGTTTGAATTTCATAGAGTCTGAAAATTTATTCTTGTCTAAGAATGCTGATTTCGGCGTCACCTATAAAAGCTAGTACAAATTGCAAAACACTGTAGTGTGTTGTTATGAAGTAGTATGAGAATGATAGAACTGCCCATACACTGTCACACACTCGTTAAGATCCGATGTTAAATTTTATTGCCCGGCGGAATCGCTATCTGAAAAATGACTCTAACGTGGAATCCTAAGTTGGGGAGTTGCTATAAAATCCTACCGAATGACTATATTTTACTCAATCGCCGAACAATAATAATGAATTGAAGGAAACAACAAGTTACTTCAAATGAAATACAAATAAAATTAAATTCATGTTTACTGCAGGGCGTTTCGAAGTGAAGGAAAAGATTCAAACATTCATTGCTTCCAAACTAC
The DNA here is from genome assembly GCF_021461385.2 of Schistocerca piceifrons. NCBI lineage: Eukaryota > Metazoa > Arthropoda > Insecta > Orthoptera > Acrididae > Schistocerca > Schistocerca piceifrons. The sequence goes on from NC_060145.1 coordinate 106,287,123, forward strand.
TAAACATAAAAGCACAATTCCAACGGTCCTGGAAAGAGGAAAGTTCAAGTTTTAATGCATTAAATGTGAGCACCATGTGTTACACGACAAGTATCAAAACGGTGGATCATTTTTTACCACACACGAAGTAGCTCGTCTCTCCTTATCGAATTCACAGCTTCAGCAATGCGATGTCGCAGACTTTCAAGTGTGTCAGGCGTAGGGGGGATGTAAACGCGGCCTTTTACGTAACTCGACGGATAAAAGCCACAAGGTGTGAGATCTGGATACCTGAGAGGTCACCGACGATGAAGTTCTTCTTCTGCTCCTGCTCTTCAATTCAACGTCCTGGAATGACACCATACAAGTAATGTTGGACGTGCTTAAAGAATTTCTCTAGAATTTTTTAAAAGATATTTCTGCCATTTGACTGTTAATCGTCCATTTATTGTCGCATTACAGGATACGACAATTGGTCTATAAGACCAGAAATATGTTTTTTCGACGATGATATGTCACAGATGGGTCAGACATATTTCAACTTTTCAACATGCACTTGAGAACGGTTAGAAAGCCTAAATCATGATTTTGTAGAATAAATGGACAATTAACAGTCAAATGGAGGAAATTTCTTTAAAAGACACTTGCAGTGCATGTTTTTGTGCCTTTGTTTTTTTTTATTTTACTGAAATTCACAATGACGTCGTTGAAAACTATTTCATTTGAAACTGTGCTTCCAGTCGATAAAACGGATAGACTGGCTAGTCATTCTTGATTGATCGGAGAGAGAAGATAACTTTTTTCAGCTTAAGAAAAACTATTGCACAATGCGATTGAAACATAAATGGGCAAGAACTATTCGATTACGAGTAAACTAAAGGATTTCTGTGATCATCATTCTACAGTTCTAGTGTTTCATGCAATGTTTTAAAAAAATTCCAAAAATTCGGAACACCTATTAACAATTATGATTGCCTGATAAAGAGGTAAGTTGGTAGCTGGGTAGCTATGTATAGCTCGCGCAGGATGCGGTGACGGATGCGCAGTGATCAGTTTTCGTCCAAAGCAGTGGGTGAGTTCATTCGTTTGTTTGGAAGCGGAGGCCGATAAGTGTTTTACACCTTTCTGCCTGTCAGCGATGACACAATCGAGGCGTGCACCCTGAACCTTTCTCAAGCGATGTTACAGATACTATGCGGTAAAAAAAATCATTTTTGGTTTACTTATAGCTTTATATGTCAGATTCATAATGATATGCCCATCATTTCCTTAATAGTCATAATTTCTGTGATAATTGCGTGACAGCAAGAGACTGCGCGAAATTCGGAAAAGTGTGCAATTAAAAGTCGAGGTGCATATTAACAATGCGTTGCTGCGTACGAAATTTAGCTACCATATTGAGTTTTTCTTTAGACGTGGGTAGAGGTATATATCTGTCACCAGTCTTGAGAAAATTGATCTGATATAGCACACTCATTTGCTATCGCGCCGCGCCAGCGGTAAAACCAGAGTGAAATATCCACAAAATTCCTCATAGTTCATAAACGGTTTCAGACATCAAAATGAGATTTTGGAAAATGATACCACACAAAGACGAGAGCATTTTACCATGTCGTTATTATGTAAAATTCCATTATCTGTCGTGTTGTTTCAATAAGTACAGACTTTTTCGTTGAAAGAATGTGATTTTTAAGGGTAGACATCGATAGCTGGTGAAACGAGAAATGCTATTGGTTTTGGAAAAAACATATTTGAAGACATTACACGTTTTCTGTACCGACAATGTGCTTTTCATAAGCTACTGACTTTACTTTTCCTCAGTCCCTCACTTAATAAACTTAACTAACCACTATTTCAGAATTATCTCGCAATTGTGTCTGCACAACACGTTAATGAGGTGAGACAGTGTAAATTCCACTGTGATTTGCCAAAAGAATCAAATTTTGACATTTCAACCTGAAAAATATACGGGTTTTTCTCAAAATTCGCCACTCATGACGCTTCTCTGCAAGTTACAAATGGGTAACAAGCAGGTGAAAATAAATCGCTGCATTTTCGGCGGAATTCTTTTTAAATTCTTCGCAAAGTAGAGCTGACAGTAGATCCTTTTCAATCGTCACCATGCAAATGTGGGGGTGGAGTGCCCCACTTAATATTTACAAAAAAGGTGAGCACAGGCTTCAGTTCAGAACAGAACTTCCCCTCCACCACTCGGCATTTCACCTGCAGCGCTCTGAGCGAGCGACCCGCCACCACTGCCACTCTCCCCACACTTCCCCAGCCGACTGCGCATCTAGTGGCCATGTCATTTTGCATGCACCACAAGTATTTTTCATACATACAGCATCTCAGACTAAAAAAAAAAAAAAAAATAAATAAATAAATTCCGTCTGAACAGGCCATGAAGGCCTCACGTTACGAACCGGTCGTCGTGTCATCCTTAGACGACAGGGATCACTGGATGTGGATATGGAGGGTTGGAGGGGCATGTGATCAGCACACCATTCTCCCAGCCGATATTTCTCAATCAAGTAGCTCCTCAGTTTGCTTCACAAGTGCTGAATGCACCCCGCTTGCCAACAGCGCTTGGCAGACCAGATGTTCACCCATCCAAGTGATAGGCCAACCCGACAGTGCTTAACTTCAGTGATCTGCCAGGAACCGGTGTTACCACTGTGGCAAGTCTGTTAGTGGGACATCCAGCTGTTTCTTATTTATTTAACACGTTTTGGCTTTGTTTAGAATTTTATTAAAAATGACCTGGTCTTGAGGGTCTTCTGAACACTGAGGCCCCTGAAAGTGGGAGACCCTCCAGGACCAGACGCTCAGGGCCTGCCGCACCCTCCCCTTTCTACCCCTCCGGGCCCTCCGTGCGACGAGGAGGGACAGGCAGCTCTCCACAGGTAGATGCGTAGTACCCCCAAACAATGGTTACATGATGCAGTAATGAAGTTGCCGGGAAGTTGGCAGTGGTGTATTGACATTGTTGGGGAAAACAACTGGTATGCTGTAAGAGTGTGCATGTATTCATTTGAACAATAAAACGAGAATCATAATGGCCACCTTCAGATCAACTCCTCTAACTTGGCAGTATGCTTTCAGTAACATTGTTCCACCACATCTGAGACGAAAAGAAGCAATGACCTGTGGATGGGAAAATCTTAACAACTTAAGAGTTTCCCCAAAGACTTCCTGTCCAGAAAATGGTCAGTACACCCAAAATGTGTCTGAAGTCAAGGAAACCATTCTGATCAGCTCGCCAGATCCAGCCACTCGAGACTGAAGATGCATGGAAGGAGACGTGGAAATGAAACGCCAACAGACGTCGCCAGACTAGCAGCTGGTGTCAACAGAATAGAATTCTGTGTGGCCATGAAAGAACTATGTCCTTCATGTATAAATAGCGCCTTTGAGACTCCCCATTATGTGACTGTGAAGCATCAGAGCAGACCATTGACCACACTGGACAGAGAGGTCTACATCTACATCTACATGTACATCTACATTTATACTCCGCAAGCCACCCAACAGTGTGTGGCGGAGGGCACTTTACGTGCCACTGTCATTAACTCCCTTTCCTGTTCCAGTCGCGTATGGTTCGCGGGAAGAACGACTGCCGGAAAGCCTCCGTGCGCGCTCGAATCGCTCTAATTTTACATTCGTGATCTCCTCGGGAAGTATAAGTAGGGGGAAGCAATATATTCGATACCTCATCCAGAAATGCACTCTCTCGAAACCTGAACAGCAAGATACATCGCGATGCAGAGCGCCTCTCTTGCAGAGTCTGCCACTTGAGTTTGCTAAACATCTCCGTAACGCTATCACGCTTACTAAATAACCCTGCGACGAAACGCGCCGCTCTTCTTTGGATCTTCTCTATTTCCTCTGTCAACCCGACCTGGTACGGATCCCACACTGATGAGCAAAACTCAAGTATAGGTTCAACGAGTGTTTTGTAAGCCACCCCCTTTGTTGATGGACTACATTTTCTAAGGACTCTCCCAATGAATCTCAACCTGGCACCCGCCTTACCAACAGTTATTTTTGTGTGATCATTCCACTTCAAATTGTTCCGTACGCATTCTCCCAGATATTTTACAGAATTAACTGCTACCAGTGTTTGTTCCGCTATCATATAATCATACAATAAAGGATCTTTCTTTCTATGTATTCGCAATACATTACATTTGTCTATGTTAAGGGACAGTTGCCACTCCCTGCACCAAGTGCCTATCCACTGCAGATCTTCCTGCATTTCGCTGCAATTTTCTAATGCTGCAACTTCTCTGTATACTACAGGTCCCAACACATGTGTCAGTGGAGACTGGAAGGGTATCCTCAATGCTTTCCAACAACACTGAAATGGAAAGACTCTCTTGACATCACTGTATAGTCAGTTACGATCTTATCTCTTGCATTAGTAAGTTACAAAGAACTACTATTGTGAAACTGTGGTGTGCGTACTGTAAGACCTTCGGTACACGCACCATCAGATTATTTGAGTTGTCGCTCTAACGAAGTAGGCGAGTGTCAGCAATATGTCTCGTGGTCTTATCGTGGCGTGTTTATCTTCTTCCGTTGGGTCAGACGATAGAAATGCCACTTGTACGCTTAGAGTAGCAGATTGATGGTGACCAACTTTAAACAGAAATTGATTAATTTTCACACACATTTATTAAAATAATAACAAGCATAAAAATAACTTAACTTGGTTCTGGATGCTATTTACAATTGAGAATCTGAAGTTCCTTTGCTCTTGGTACGTTAATCTTATTCTCACATATCTCTGATACTTGACAAAGTGTCTATTCATTTTTTTTTCATGGCTATGTACAGGAATATGATAATCTTCTTAGGTGCAGACTGAAACTTGACTATAGACTAACGCATACTATTGCAGACTGACTAATCGGAGGTCTGTACACTCGTTATAATACCTCGCGCGTTCAGGTATCACTGCGCGAGTGTGATCCGCGAGGAGAGACGGTTCTACGTTAGCAGCAATCTCATTGGCTGCGTTACAAATTAATAAGCGGATCGGCGGAAGCAGAATTTGGTCCGTCTCTAACGCAGCGCCATCTCGTAGAGCGGAGACGGACGAGCGCTGCGCCTGCGCTGTTGTGCTTAGCGGGGCGCGCTCTAGTGGGAAAGTTGTGTACGCGCAGACTACGCGGAACTATGTACACAACAGAATCATTTCCAAAGGCCCTCGCATTAGATGCAGGACTCAGTTAGTTAGTGGGATGTTTGGTGAATACTATCGTTGCCTGCTTGCGAGCCCTGTGGTGGACACGAGAAAGTTCCGCCTGTTGCACGGCGACCGTGGCTCTACTACATGCCACAATCGGTTTATTTGACGGACGCAGTGTCCCGCGGGACACATCACTAGTGGCAGAGGCGGCCATTCGGATTCCTCAGAGCTCGCAAATACACAGGGGGCGTGCGGCAGGCCGGCCAGCGTGGCCGCTCCCTACGGTAGGAGCGCGGTCGATGTAGCCGCCACCACCGCACTCGCCATGCCTCCCCCATTCCCTCTCCCCCCAAGCCCTCTCTCCCTTGCCTTGCCACAGCCCTACAGCCCTACAGCCCTCGCGGCTTGCGGTCGCAGATTAATTGGACGGCCGACTCTCGTTTGGGTGGCGCCACCGAGGACACCTCTGCCCTCTCCAGGGCCGAGGCGCGCCGCAACCACCGCGAATGCCGCCGCCTCCAGTGTTCTCCCGCCAGCGACTGGGACCGCTCTGTACACATTCCAGCTGCTTCCAGATTCGTATCGTCCGAATACCCAGCTGTGCACACACTGAATACCCCTCCCTCGATGCCGTATCTACTGTACATTACAAGGGGGCGTTCAATAAGTGATGCACCACATTGTTTTTGTTCGCCAGTCTCCGTTGAGAAGATGCGGAATTTGTTGTGGGACATTGTGGAATATTCCTGCTTCAGCCCCTATAGTTTCACGAAGTTCCGATGGGTGGATGCGCTATACGTATCCTTCAAAAAGGTGTCGGTAACGGAGGTGCTTCCCAAGCACAGAGCTGTCATTGAGCTTCCTTTAGAGGAAAACCAGAGCATCGCAGATGTTCATCGGGGCTTGCAGCGTGTCTACGGAGACCCAGCAGTGAGCAAAAGCACGGTGAGTCGTTGGGTGAGGCGCCTGTCATCATCGCAACAAGGTCGCGCAAACCTATCTCATCTCCCGCGTGCTGGCCGGTCGCACGCAGCTGTGACTCCTCCAATGTTGGAACGTGCGGACACTCTCATTCTATGTGATCGATGGATCATAGTGTAATTTTTTTTCCTTCTTTTCTACGTAATTCTGTAGCTCTCAATTCGTTCGAGCAATCAATCATTCATGATAGGAAACACAGTCATAGCTCAGTCACTGAAAATGACTCTGAAATTTTACTTGTTAGAATGAAATCAGGCGATGATTCTTCTTCTCTGCAGGCTCGTGCTTTGCGGCAGTCTGCTAATCTGTACAAATAAAATGCCTCGTAATTTTGGGAGCGTTGTATAATCAGTCGGGAAACCTCAAATCAAGCGGATATTTGGCTTTGATGAAGTTTAACCTTCCGAAGAAGTAATGGAGCTCTTGGATTATTAAATGCAGGTTCGTATCCAGTCTTTCGGAAGTTCCCTTCTGATTAACAACTACGCAATATATCGATAAATATCATTAATTCTCAAATTTCCAATACACACCTTTTATTTGAAGGAGCAATCTATATACATTTCCTTTTTAATCGTACAGTTTCGTCTCAGTTATCTTCTGTCATAAATCTCAATAATCAGATTACAGTTCTTCCAAACCTAGGTCAGGCTAATCGGCACGAATATAATCTCGGAAGCTCCCATTCTTTTTTTTTATTTTATTTTACTTTTTTTTAACAACCACCAGAGAGAGTACTACAAAGAATACTTATGCGCTCATGGCATAGCTATTGTATGAACTACTTTTCGCATGGATTCTGCGAGTATGAAGATAGAAAATTAGTAAACGTCATTCAAGGGTAGAATTGTATCTGAATAATTCATGGAATATAAAGAGATATTACAACAGTCAAACACCTCGCTGCATAACTGGACATCTCCGTCAGTAATGCTGACACACTCGTCCACCAGTCGTGGTACTCAAAGGGGTGTGCCCACTGATTTGGAAATTCAGGAAATTTGTGGTAAGTTCCGTTCGTATAGGACCAAACTGCTGAGGTCATCGGTCCCTAGGCTCACACACTACTTAATCTAATTTAAACTAACTTACTCTAAGGACAATACACACGCTCAACGCCGAGGGAGGACTCGAACCTCCGACGGGGGGAGCCGCGCGAACCGTGACAAGGTAGCCTAACAAAAGATCAGAAAGAGCAACGGAGGATTATCTGTGTGGAATTACTTGCGTGTAACGAGGCCGGCTGTGACAACTTTTCGTCGAACATCTCCAAAGGCGATGAAACTTGGCTTCGTCACTTCGAACCGGAAACAAAACTGCAACCATGGACTGCCACCCCGAACAAAAACTTCAACGCCACATCCTCAGCCAGTAAACTCATTGCGACGGTCTTCTGTGACTCAGAAGAGAATTTTCTGTTTGATTTCCTCCTTCATAGTGCAACGATCAAATTGGAAGTGTACTGTGGTACTCTCACAAAATTGGAGAAATTACTTCAGCGTGTTAGTCGCAAAAAAAATTGCCAACGAACTTCTCCTTCTCACATCTCTGCGCACCCGAGAGTATACAATAGAGTTGTACCATGCGTCCATGCAGGCCCTCCAATTAAGCTGGTGTAAGGCCATAGCATTGGAAGGAGAATATGTTAAAAATAGTGTTTTGTATGAAACTTCCTGGCAGATTAAAACTGTGTGCCCGACTGAGACTCGAACTATGGACCTTTGCCTTTCGCGGGCAAGTGCTCTACCATCTGAGCTACCGTAGCACGACCCACGCCCGGTCCTCACAGCTTTACTTCTGCCAGTATCTCGTCTCCTACCTTCCAAACTTTACAGAAGGTTCGCAGGAGAGCTTCTGTAAAGTTTGGAAGGTAGGAGACGAGATACTGGCAGAAGTAAACCTGTGAGGATCAGGCGTGACTCGTTCTTCGGTAGCTCAGATGGGCAGTCTGCCGCCGGCAGTGCTGCGAGGCGGTCACGCGCCAGAGCGCTGCGGGCGAGGCGCGCACGGTGTGTTTGTGTTTACTTCGGCCGCTGTAAGTGCCGTTTTCCTTCTAGACCACCATGGCGCACAACTATCGGAAGAAGACATTACGTTTCAACTTTTGTTCCGACTTCGCCCGACCCAAGGCCCTGGAGGTAGAGCGGTTTATACGCGATGAAGTTAAAATACCACCAACGGATCTAATTGGTATCCACTTGTCCATAGTTAGCAGTACCGTCTACGTCAAAATGATCAACGATGCGGCGTGCGACAAGGTGCTTCAAGAGGCAAAACGTGGACTGCGCTTCTGTCATTCCGACGGCAACGTCGGACCCGTTACCGTCGATCACGCAGGTCTCGGCACACGGACGATAAGGATCTTCGAACTGCCGTTCGAACTACCTGCAGACGTCGTCATCGAGGCGCTCCGTCCCTATGGCAACGTTCTGGAACATGTTGCCGAACGATGGGTCCACTTTCAGACCTATCCAGTTTTAAACGGTGTTAGACAGGTCCGCATCGAGTTGCAGAAACACGTGCCTTCCTATCTACGTATCGGAGGCTGCCGTGCCATTATAATGTACGACGGCCAACCTCGGACCTGTTCCGGTTGCGGGAAAGAAGGTCACCTACGGTCTGAATGCATTCAACGACGTGTCGCGCAGCTCCCGTTGTCGGAAGCGTCCGTCACACCCACGATGACCGCCCTACCGGTCACTTACGCAGCGGCTCTTGCCACGTCTACAGTTTCGTCCAGTCCGTCGCCCGGTCCTTCCGATCGGCACGTCCCACCGTCCCAGTCACCAACGGACGGTACAGACGTCCCACCTGACAACCTTGCCGCCGAACAGGCTCCCGCACCGGACGCTGAGGAGACCAGTAGATCTTCACAACACCTGTTTGACAATTTCATTGTACCCACCGACGCCTTCGAACCAGGTCGACGCTCCTCCTTGCCGTCGTCCGACACTGAGGAACACGTGCGCAAACAACGCTCGCCACGTAGGCGCAAACGCCGTCGCCGTTCACCCACGGGCTCTCAGAGCGTTGCCACCCGCGACGACGAAGACGACACCCAAGCAGCCGACATTTCCACGCAGAGGTCGGCGGACAACTTTCACGATGAACAAGACATTTCGCAGGACGGGACCACTATGGAGGTCGCCACGCACAATGTAACAATCGGTGCGCCGGTTGAGACGCCTGTCTCCCCGCCGACAACTCCAGATCTCTCTCGCCACGACGCAATTCCCATGGACATTGGACAGACCCACGGCACAGGAGCATGGGCCGACGACATTGAGGAAGGTACGCCTCCTCCTCCGGATGAGTTACCTCCGCCGGACGAGGCTACCTGTTAACATCAAAAGCGAGGCATTGCAGCTGATGGGACGGGACTTCCTGTCGGTGCCCTCCTCTTACTTCCCTTGGTGATGGTAGATGCGCGTCCACCACCACTAAAACAAACATACCGGTTTGCCACACTGAACATCAACATGATCGGCACTGCACCCAAGCTGCAACTCCTATGTGACATGCTTCGGGCCTCTGACGTCGACGTCGCCCTTCTTCAGGAAGTACGCGTTGCCACACTACCACCAGTCTACGGCTACGACTCATACACGTCCACATGTGATCAATCAGGGCGTGGAGTGGCTTTCTACATACGCGAAGGAATCCCACTCACGGACACGACAATCCTTCCCTGTGGAAGAGGCATGGCTGTTACCATCTTCGACACGCGCGTCATCAATATCTACGCTCCGTCTGGCTCCACGAACCGTCGGCAGCGGTCCACTTTCTTCGGACATGACGTGGCGCCCCTGTTTTCTGGACGCTATGATCGCCTTATCATGGGAGGCGATTTCAACTGTGTCCTCCATCCGCAGGACCAAGTACCTGGTTATTCGCCATGCCCGGCGCTGCTCACCTTAATCGAAGATTTTCATCTAGTGGACGTTTGGGAGAAAATTCATGGCAATACCCCCGGTTTTACCCATTATACAGCACATTCTGCGAGCAGACTGGACCGGTTTTATGTCTCTGCTCACCTCGGCAATGAAGTCGCCCAAGCTGAACGATGGCCCCTTGCATTTTCGGACCATTGCGCCGTCATTTGCTCCCTGGCTCTGCCACCTCAGTCAGTGTGGCGCAGCAGAGGTTACTGGAAGCTTAATACCTCCCTCCTTAATGATCCACACTGCCGACAATGTATTGCCACTACATGGGCGTCTTGCGAAAGACGCCTTCCGCAGTACACATCCACGTTCCATTGGTGGCTCAAATGTGCCAAACCTGCGATCAGAAAGGCCTTCATACAATGTGGCAAGGAAGCAGCAGCATGGCATCGAGACACCACAAATTTTCACTACGCCGTCCTCCGTGAGCTCGATGCGCTCCCTCCATCACCTGACACCCACAGGGAACGACAACGTACTAAAGCTCGTCTCCTCTCTCTTCAACGTGCACGACTGCATGGTGTCGTGGTACGTTCCCGACGACAAGACCTCCTCCACGACGAAACCCCATCCACAATCCATGCCGCATCCGACCATAGTCGTCGACGTCGGCTTTTCGTCCCCAACATCACGACCTCCGATGGTGTTCACCACACAACACAGGCGGCGGTCGTGTCCGCCTTTGCTGAACATTATCGCCAATTTTATGATGATGAACCGATGGCGACGCCCATTCCTGATGATCTCCGTCCTTCCCCTGATCGGACTCTCACCGTAGCGGAGTCAACGTCCATGATGTCTGCAATCACCGCAGAAGAGGTGGTAGATGCGATCAACAAAGGGGCCAAGAACAAATCACCCGGACCAGATGGTCTCCCGGTGGAGTTTTACCGGGCGTTCACCACGTTAATGCTTCCTCGCTGGACGGAAATGATTCAGGAACTCTTTACTCCGTCCTTCCTGAATTCGTCACTGGCATTCTTCTACCTGTGCCTAAACCGAAGGGAGGGTCTCATGTCTCTGCATATCGCCCCCTTACACTACTGAATGCAGACTATAAAATCTATGCACGCCTCTTAGCAGCGCGCATACGCACCGTCTTACCTACGGTCCTTTCACCTGAGCAGACTGCACGTGGTTGTGGGGCCACCTTACAAACAGCCCTAGGAGAATGCCGTGACCTCATTGCACTGGCGTCGGTTTGTCGCCTTCGTGCAGCACTGGTATCCGTCGATTTCACGAGTGCCTTTGATCGCGTTCGACACCCATTCCTCCTCATGGTGGCGACACGTATGGGGTTCCCTTTGCTTTTTGTCGATGCCATTCGCCGGTTACTCCTTCCCGCGGTCTCGATGGTACAAGTCAATGGGAGGCTTGTAGGACCGATTCCTATACGCCGCTCTGTGCGTCAAGGATGCCCTATGTCTACTTTACTATATGCCATTGCACTTGAGCCCCTCATCACTGGACTTACCTCTAGACTGCAGGGCCTCACTTTGCGTGACCCCACCTTTCACTGTAGGGCTTATGCGGACGATCTCCTCTTTCTCACCTGCTCCTCCACGGAACTCAATGACGCCATCCAATGGATCCACCAGTATGGACGTCTTTCTGGTAGCATTCTTAATGTCAGTAAATCGACTATGATGCACATTGGGCGCGGCCTCCCGGCTATGGTGCCGACCCCACTCCCAGTTAGTGCCACCCTTCGTTACTTGGGTATCGAATTTACGAGCTCCACACACCGCACAGTGGCCCTGGCTTACCGGCGGCTTTTGCAGTCGATTCGGCACCATGTTCGCGGTCAAGTGCACCGTAACTTAAACCAACTCCAACGTGTGTCCTATGTCAACATCTATGTCGCCCCTAAACTGGTACACGTCGCCCAGATCCTCCCAATGCCGTTACTCCTTGGCCGCCGCATCCAATCAGCCTTTGGATATTTCGTGTCAGCAGGGGCACTTTTCAAAGTCCGCTACAACACTCTAACACTGCCTCCTGCAAAAGGTGGCCTCGGACTCGTCAACGTGCGGGCACGCTCTTCTGCACTCTTTGTCCACACTCTGTTGCGGCACTGGCAGGGACCGGTCCCGTCCTTAACACGCAGTCTCTTAGATATCCTCCGACCAGCTTCTCTCGACCCACCGATCAATGTGGCATCTATTTCTCCATTATTGTACTACGTCGCGAATTGTTTCATAGAACTCAGCTACGTTCGGGCCGATCTTCCAGTCACCCGTCCTCCCCGTACAAAAGATTATTATCGTTTGTTTATGCTGTCCAACCCTTGCGACCCCATGGTGCTACAGCATCCTGACATTCACTGGCGCACGGTTTGGGGGTGTGTGCATGCACCCTTTTTACCGTCGTCTGTGTCTGCACTCTGGTATGTTTTAGTCTACGGAAAATTCCCGACTAATAGTCGACTTTATCGCATAGGACTGGCCACCTCCCCACTCTGCCCTGACTGTCAGCTCGAAGACACCGACGAGCACCGTCTTACGTGCCCCCTGAAACAAAACGTATGGCTCCTCATCCAACGAATCGTGGGCTTTTACCTCCGTGCCCCGCCAACGACGGTAACCCCGAATTTCCTGTTGTTGCCCCAGACATTTCACTACCCTCTTGCTAAGCACCATACCCTAATCTGGTTTCGAGGACAGGCTTTAGAATATCTCTTTCGGAGTGGTCCGCATACAGTCCTTGACTTCTGGTACAAAGTTGTGACCGCGCATAGCACCCTCACCCGAAAACCATCTTACCGACAAACTTTTGCCGGTTATCTCCGCAGCGTCTTCCTTGACCCCCCTCAAAGTTGGGGTGTACCATGCCTACCTGTCACATGATGCAACACCCTTATCCATGTTCTCATGCATCGACCAAAAACAAACCCAATTTTTTTTTTTTAGGAAGAAGACAGAATATGTTATATTTTGTTGTATTTAATGTTTTTCTTTTTTAATATTTTTTTTGTTTAACTAACAGTCATTTGTATATTTTTAAATGGTACCTTGAAGAACTTTTGCATAGTGAATATATATGTACTTTTAGTTTGTTCAATACAAATTTTTAAACAAAAACAAAAACAAAAAAAAAAAGAAGGAAAACAGGATATGTTCTAATTTGTTGTATTTCATGTTATTCTAATAATTTGTTTACCTAACACTCATTTGTATATGTTTAACAAAAAAAAAAAAAAAAAAAAAAAAAAAAAAAAAAAAAAAAAAAGATGGTAGAGCACTTGCCCGCGAAAGGCAACGGTCCCGAGTTCGAGTCTCGGTCGGGCACACAGTTTTAATCTGCCAGGAAGTTTCGTATCAGCGCACACTCCGCTGCAGAGTGAAAATCTCATTCTAGTGTTTTGTAACCAAAAGAGTGAGGAATAATATGATGTATTGGAAACTGTAGTAAAACCAAACTGCTTTCGGAACGAAAATGTGTTTCATCACTCATTGAGAGCCCCTCGTATACTGATTTATTAAATCCTTCACTATTAAACTCGTCGCCTGGTTGCCAATCTAACGGCCGTGAGGAGCACCAAAGATTTGGTTTTCAGTATTTCATACAGTTATTGCGAGAATTTTAAAATTTAAAATGCTGTTATAATCCACTCATTAAGATGTATAATTTTACGTTAAAGGTTTAGCACAATTAACTCAGAAATTCTGCATATATCTTGAATATGCGTAACCCACGGTGGGCAAATAACAGACGAAATTCACCTACTATTTTAGAATGAGAGCTCTTAGCGCCTTTCGACAAACTTAACGCACAGTTCTACACCTTTTCGAAAGTTTTTCTCGCTAACACAACCCCCCCCCCCCCCACCTTTTGTCCATACACACACACACAAAATAAAGAAAGGAAAAATTTTTCGTTTATTGCATTTTCCCAGTTCGTACAATAAAATTCCCACATCAGGCATTTAATTTATTACTGCATACTACAATCTCTGTTCCTAACACATTTTGCAGTAGTTTTTCACATATACCACTGAAAATACCCGCAAATTTATATAATTTTACACTGGGTGGTACCAGAGATATGGCGTTATAAACACTATGATACATAAAAAACTGGTTTTTCTTAAAATGGAACGGAGATTACCCAGACTACGCTCATCCAGCATTTCATAATGAGAGCACAAATTTTAAACACTAGTTTACGACCTCCCAAATTAATCAAAGGAAGCCGGCCGTTGTGGCAGAGCGGTTGTAGGCGCTTCAGTACGGAACCGCGCGCCTGCTACGGTCGCAGGTTCGAATCCTGCTTCGGACATGGATGTGTGTGATGTCCTTAGGTTAGTTAGGTATAAGTAGTTCGAAGTTCTAGGGGACTGATGACCTCAGATATTTAGTGCTCAGAGCCATTTGAACCATAATCAAAGGAAAACAGTTTATCACCACATCGGTAACTAAACGGAAGATAACAGAGAGAAGGCCGAAATACTGGATTCGGTCTTCCGAAGCTGTTTCACCGCGGAAGATTGTAACACTGTCCCTAATTTCAGTTGTCGTACGAACATCTAAATGGCAGATACTGAGAGAACTGATCGCGGAATTGGAAAGCAGCTACAATCGCTTACTAGTGGAAAGGCGTCAGGACCATATGAGATACTTATAAGGTTCTATAAAGATTATGCGAAAGAACTTGCTCCCCTTCTAGCAGTAATTTATCGTAGATTGCTCGAGCAACGAAAGGTATCTAACGACTGGAAAAAAGCACAGGTCACTCCCATTTTTAAGAAAGGCTGTAAGACAGATCCACACAATTATAAACTTGTATCGTTGACGTCAATCTGTTGTAGAATTATGGAACATGTTTTACACTAAAGAATTATGACTTTTTGGAAAATGAACATCTCGTCTATAAAAATCAACATGGATTTCGCAAAGGAACATCCTGCGAAACTCAGCTCGCTCTGTTTCTCCGTGAGATCCACAGCTTTACCACTCTATGTTCAGTGGACTTTGTCACACATACGTTCGGTACACGCTTGGGATGCACAGACACTGGCAGACGAAATAGGGAGACGACATAGTTCAGTTCAGCACGAGGGACTGGTTGTCGACGTCATCTGTTGTTGGCAGCTTCCGTCGTATGAGGTGATTTCTGTCGGTATCCCCTTTTCCGAAATAGGTCTGTCTCTCGCGGAATGTTTTTACCAGACAAATTTGTCGCTGTATCACCATGATGAAGTGGGATGAATAATGTCAGGACCGAAGCAAGACAAGATCCTTTCCTGCCAACATTTATACGGTTCGTCTGGGCCTCATAGCCTTTCAGCAAAAGAGGTCTGTCTCTCGCGGAATGTTTTTACCAGACAAATTTGTCGCTGTATCACCATAATGAGGTGGGATGAATGATGTCAGGACCGAAGCAAGACAAGATCCTTTCCTGCCAACATTTATACGGTTCGTCTGGGCCTCATAGCCTCTCAGCAAAAGAGGAAGGTGTTCGTATGTTATGGTTCTACTTGTGCTGGTACCCCGTACACAGGTGTGGACAAGTACAGGAGCTGCTTCTCAGACTGGTTCATTTTCTTTGAGATCCTAGCGCTGCTCGGAAGCAGCAAAGGAAAAACTGAGAAACTGAAGAAAAAAACGCGTCACCAAACACAATATAGAATCCACAGGTTACGACAGGTCAAGAATATGCTTTTCAAACCATTTTCTCGTAAAGCGAAAAGGAGAGAGGTTGCTTTGAGCACAGCACAGCACTGTCAGACATAGCAGACTGCCCAAGATCGTCTTCGTCAGAATGTACTGCTTCAAAATGACGCCTAACCCTGCAGTTCTTCGCCTCATCGACCCTTACAGAGGTGGTTTCAATATCTGTTCTCTTCCGTTGCAGAAGGTCAGTACAGGTTAGATTTCGCACTCGACTTCCTATTAGGCTACGTCCTACTTGAGCGACAGAAGTTACCAACCGCACGACACCTGAATGAGCGACATAACTGCTACAAACATCAGCATGGGGCTAAGCCCTCCAACATTGGCCGCCGGTTATTATGTGCTAATGTGCAACAGCACACTGTAAGTAGCGCACTGGAATTATGCCATTTCGTTTCGAATGCGAGCAGAAAATCACACTAAAATCACGCAAATCCTCTCAAAATGCAATCTGGAAATCGCGCTGTTCTCTTAAAATGAGTGCTGGCACCCAAATAAAACGGACGAAAACAATTTTTGTAGCGCTCTCTCTGGGATGACTAGTAACGGGTTTCGAGTGCTCAAATAACGGTCTGCCGCGCTACGATCAACCACAAGAAGCGACGCAGCTGCCTGCCTTCTACGGTACATTCCCTGTTGTAACTTCATTCCTCCGGCACTGCCAGTTCCACGTTGCTCACAGCACCAGCTCGTTATTTTATTTTAAATTGTGTGAAGCGTATTGTGCAAGCGCAGAACGTGGGTCCTTTTCGAAAGTATCGCTATCTTGCTGGCCCTGTGGGCGAGTGGCGTAACGCACAGACTGATAATGTGCAGACCCAGAATCGATTTTCGCTAATACAAACTTCTTTTTGTTTTATTTTGTTTCCCACAATGTTAAATTATTAATTACAAAATTTAAAAACAACAGTTCAGTTTATATACATAAAATTAATATATTGGATTTAGTTACAATTACTGCACTTGTAAATCAAAAGGCTATACGCTAAATGGTGGTAAAACAAGCAAGTATACGAAGAAATTTAATATTATATCTTTATACTTCAACAGAACAAATAGTCCCGCTAACGGAAAGGCTAAGCATGACACTATTATACGGAGTATTGTCCTTAGAGCGTAATTTTACCCCTTTTACAGGATTTTACCGTGATATATGACTAATGGATACGGAAATCAGACTATCACTTCCTTTTCCTAAGAGCTGTTAGAAATAAACTCAGTAAAAATGGAAAATATTGAATCTAAGACCTTTCAGTACCAAATTCATTAAGTGGTTACTCTAATGGATTTACGATCGCCAGACTATCTAGGCAAAAATGGTTAAGTTTCAGAAAAGCGGAAGCAGTAAATTTGGCCTACTTTCTTGCTGTTCCTGCTTCACAAATAAATATAACTTTGAGTATATAGTTCTGAGAAAGACACATGAATCTTTTAGCTGCTGCACCACATACATATCTAGTTTTGAGCTAGAAAGGCCGCGAATTTTCAATTACTACTATGTGTTAAAAAGTATTTGGCCCGGGGGGGCTTCTATGTTTGCATTTTGTATAACCAACAAATTAAATACTAAATACTCTAATAGCAAAACACGAACATATTAAAACATATTGTTTATATCTTTCTCTTAACAAATGATATGTCAGAAGCCAAAGGTAGTGAGGGTATGGTCACTCTATATTGTCATTCAGTATTTTTTATCCAACCCTACTTCAGTGTTATTAACCTACATAAGCAATTTTTTTCATACCCCTTTGTACTTAATTGAATTTCATTTATAACTAGAAAATTTTTATCTTACACTTTATTCAAAACTTATTTATCACTTTCACTGTATTTATTGCCACAGAAAGAGTAAGAATATTTAAATCGTCAAAATTGTTTGAAAATGTCTACTACAATACTTTTACCTTTATTTTAAAAGTTAGTTCAAACAATTATTTTCAGATATTTATTCACAGACGAAAATTAGTGCTTTTAGTTACTGAATGAAGCCCTTCAAATATCTTTATAACAGGATTACTCGGACTAATCACACCATAGAAAAGGACCTTATATCGGTGAATGAGTAGGAATAAATAACAGGATGAAATAAGTTTTATGTTTAACACAATAATTATTAAAAAAAGTTAATTTTCAATTAATTATTCACGATTCTACAATTCTAATTATGCATTTCGTAGCCTGTTGGCTGTAGGTGTTGGGTGTGGTAGATAGTAATGTCAGCTACGCTGCCCATAGTATGTTATATGAGTTTTTCGAAGTATGGTTAGTTAGTTAGTTGGTTAGTTAGTTTCGTGTTCCATTGATGAATAGCACGGAAAACCATTATGATGTGGAACATGTCAAATGCACAAGAAATGTGCTTAGGAAACAAGTTTTTTTCTTTTTTTGTTTACATTATAGTGTTATACGTAAATATTTCTATTATCTATCCCATTCCCTTAAATGGCACAAAATTCATATATTATATCTCTAGATTTATTTACTTATATTCAAGAAGTCGTCTATGGTATAGAAGGAGTTGTCAAGGAGATATGATTTGAATTTGTTTTTGAAACTATTACTGCTGTCTGCCTCAGGCATTTTATTTCATCTGGTAATTTATCAAAAAGTTTTATAGCAGCATATTTTACTCCTTTCTGTGCCAAAGATACGTTAAGTAAAGGATAGTGTAAGTACTTCTTTTTTCTGGTATTGTAATCATGAATGTCGCTGTTGATTTTAAACTGGTCCATGGTGTCGAGAAAAAATTTCATTACTGAATAAATGTACTGTGAAGCAGTTCTAAGAAATCCTAACCTTTTAAACAGATTCCTACAAGATGTGCAACTATGAACCACACTCATTATTCTAACTACTGTCTTTTGAGCAATGAATACCTTTAGCCTAAATGTTGAGTTGCCCTAGAATATTATTCCATATGACATCAGAGAGTGGAAGTATGCAAAGTATGTTAGCTTATTGATTTCTACATCCTCAAAATTGGCAATTATTCTGATTGCAAAAGTTGCTGAACCTAGTCGCTTTAGTAAATCCAAAATATGAATTTTACAATTAAGATTCTCATCTATATGAACACCCAAAAACTTAGTAAGTTCTACCCTGGCTATTGACTTCTTTTGATGTGTTATGTTTATTGAAGGAATTGTACTTTTTGCAGTATAAAATTGGATGTACTGTGTTTTTTCAAAGTTCAGAGCAAGCCCATTCACAGAAAACCAATTAATAACTTTTCCAAAGACCTTATTTGTATCATTTTCTATCAAACATTCTTTTACTGGATTAATCATTATGCTTGTATCATCAGCAAACAGTGTCAGTTCAGCATCTTGTTTCACATAAGAAGGGAGTTCATTCACATATAGCAAGAATAGGAGGGGACCCATGATCAGACCTTGTGGAACACCTGATGTAATTTCACCCCAGTTAGATGAGTGGTAAACTCCTCTGAATCACCTGAAGCATATAAAGAGACTTTTGCTTCCTGTTCTGGAGATATGACTTATACCACTCATATGCTGTTCCATTTATACCACATAATTGTAATTTCTCTAACATAATGTCATGGTTCACACATCAAATGCTTTGGATAAGTCACAGAATATTCCTACTGGTGACATTTTACTATTTAAAGACTCTATTATGTGGACAGTGAAATTGTATATTGCTGTCTCAGTGGAACAGCATTTCTGAAATCTGAACTGTGATTTACTAAGTATCCCATTACTGCTGACATGGATAACCACTCTTGAGTACATTACTTTCTCAAAGATTTTTGAAAATGCAGTAAGCAAGGGTACTGGTCGGTAATTTTTGACATCTGTGGTTTCCCCCTTTTTGTAGAGAGGCCTGACGATGGCATATTTTAACCTGTCTGGAACAATAGCCTGAGTCAGTGATGCATTGCATATGTGACACAAAACATCAACTGTAATTGCTCCACATTGTTTTAATAACTTGTTAGAGATGTTATCTACTCCAGCAGAACATTTATTTTTCAAAGATTTTATAATTTTCCTTATTTGACAAGACATTGTTAGATGAAACTTTATCTGACAAAAATTTTTCAAAACTGACTCTTTCATGTACTGCCTGGTTTTTTCTTTTGAACTATTCTCACCAATTTTTTCTCCTACACTGAATAAGTGATTGTTAAATACGTTGGCTACCTGTGTACTGTTGGTTAAGATGGTCTGATTCTCTTTAGCAGTAATACTACCTACCCGAGTGTTTACTTTCCTTGACTCCCTTCTAACAACATTCCATGTTGATTTGATTTTATTGCTGGAGTTATTAATTTCTTCTCTAACACACATATTTCTTGATTTCCTTACAACTTTTCTCAGTATGTTACAATAATTTTTATATTGTGAAACTACTTCTGTATTTTTTACTAGTTCTTGCTGTCTCATACAGTTTTCTTCTTCTTTCTGACGACACTTTAATAACTGTAGTAATCTAAGGTTTCTTTGAAAAGTTTGTGGTGTTACAGTTAATAATTTTCTTTGGAAAACAATGTTCTAAAAGGGATATAAATTTAACATGAAATATACTGCATTTATCATTAGCATTTGGCTCATTATATTCATCTTCCCAGTTTACATTTCCTGAACTTTCTCTGAAGTGATCTATAGATACCGGGTTGAGCACCCTCACGCTTTTACTTAATGGTTTCTGAAGTGTACACCCTGTTAGGTTTTGTAAGTTAATCAGTTGTGCATCATGAGCAGATAATCCATTTACACAGGGAAAGCATGTGTTTGTTCTACATCCAAGTTAATCTAGTTAATTCTTCTTGGCGTTGTTTTAACGCCCATAACATAGCCCAACAAATTTTACCAAAGCCATAATAACTCAGCAGTTGACATCTGAGGCTGTCGTGCAACAATTTTCAGGCGAGGCATCGCCTGCTCCATCCGAGAGTTGCCTCTTTTACTGCTGCCTACAGACTGTGTTCTCTCGTTCCCGCTCGCTCTACTGGTGGGGGGCCAAACACCCAAGCAACTTCAGTACCGTGCAAAAGCACTCCATCTTTTACATAACACATATCCTATACCCATTGTCCCTAAGTGTACCATTGTAGACAAATGACAACTTGCACAAATGTATAAAATTACACACACAAACATTTTCATTTCTACATTTCACGTAAATTTACATAGGCTGCAAATATACACTAGCAAAGCATTCTAACATCACATATATCATACTTTTCAAATAGTCTTTGCATATCACAGTTACATTTCAACAAATTTTAAATGCAAAAAGTTTTTACAAATTTAGATGAATGATTGAATAGTGTTATAGTATGAAAGTGTTTTCTGTATCTGATCTGCAAAAGAGGTCTTTTTCGAGTAGATTTCTGTAGGTGAAGGTGACATTTGAAGGACGAACTAGACGTGTTTCAAATGTAAATCTAAGAACAGAGGGCATGGGACAAGGCTCACACATTTGGCTTACGTATACCCCTTTGGCTTAGGTACTGAAGATTTCACAATACTTCCAAAATATTTTGAACGCCTTCTTAAAATAGTCCAAAACCAACGCATAAGGTCGAATACACGAACACTCTTGAAAATCTAGAAGAAGATTACCCCAAACTATCAAAGAAATTGAAGAAGTTATTACGGCTTCATAAAGCTAGTGGAGAAAACTCTTATTACAGCACAACTTTTGAAATGCTCTTTTTATAAAGTGTGAGCTAAATTTCACCTACGAGGAAACTGGTAAAACAGAAAAACTCTCAGGAGAGCAAGAGGTGGCCTTGATACACCCCCTGCTTGAGAAAGGCAATAAACAAGATGGTAACAACAACAAAGGAATTTCTTTGCTACCAGTTGCATATATTTTCCAAGAGTACACTAAACATAGTAGAAACAACACTGGAGAGTAATTTAGGTGCATATCAAGCTGATTTTAAGAAGGGCAGATCAAGTTCTGAACAAATATTTAATCTCAAGTCAATCATTTGCCACAGATTACTGAATCAAATGGTCAGTATTTTTATTTGAAATTACGTGAAGCATCTTGTGCAAGCATAGAGTATGAGGGATTTGTAAAGCACCATTGCCATGATTCCACTTCGGGCGAGTGGTCTGAGGCATAGATTGGTACCCGCACTCGGGACTGATCTGCTGTAGTTCGTAAAGTACTAGACTTCAGTTAACGCCGGTCTGTATCCTTTATTTATCTGAATTTGACTCTGCTCGAAGCGCAGTAGTGACTGTTCTGTGTCACTGTTCGCTAGTGTGAAAACCATTCATGCTGTTGATACGGCCGCAGACAGTTGTTTAATTCAGTTGATTCTCATTTGACCGAAAAATCTGACTGAACAAAAGACCAATCGACTATGCAGTCGGCTGTTGAAACCAGTCGTTTGTCCAGGCAGTGAGCGAGGTTATATTTGTGTAGGTTAGAGTCATAACTCACATGCTCCAAAATAATGAAAATCGAGATGACGACATATTCTTATATAGCTTTATACATAGAACACAATTCACGAAACAGCTGTTCACATTTGGCACAAGATCCTTGAGAAAAACGGTGTTAAACATCATGGTTAGTTTCAAAAGTCTCATGATCCGCTGGATCTTGTGAGTTTTGTCCCTTACCTCATCTTGACCAATCAGCGATTTGCTCACTCGGTGCCATTTTCTTGTGTAGTAGTATATATCGGTGCCAGTGGAGAGTGTTTTCCGTTCTGTTCAGTTATTTTGGGGAATATAATTCAATATAGTGGTTGGAATAAAACTGATTTCAGACCAAGTCATGGAAGAAAACGTTTCACCCGTTGGAGAAAGAGGAAGGCCAAGGAAACGTTCACAGCATCCAGAAATGACCTTGGAGTGTTTAAATCTGTGTTTCAATCTGGAGTAAATGCACTTACACATCCCGAACTCATCCAACCAAAGAATTCAATCTCTTTAGAGAAAAGGAGGAAAGTTGAAAAACTTCTGACTTCCCATTATGGGGAAAACTGGAGAGAAATGGAGGAGCTCAAGTTCTATAAGCATGTCATTGATGAGAATACATTGGATCAAACTGATCATGAGTGTATGTGTGACATGACTCATGAGGAACTTAATGTTATGATATAGACATAGAAGAGTAAAATTATTTTCAGTTTTAGAAGTGAATCTCCTTCAAATCTTCAGTTTTATTTTAGTAGCTTGTTTTCCTTTGGGATTTGATAGTTTCTTTCTTCTCAAAGAATGATTAACAAGTTTGATTTATTTTCCTGATTATAATATTCTACTTTTCTTTGTGATCAATAATTAGTTCTCATGAATGAAAAATTTGTAAATTTCTTTGATCATTACACTGAAGAAATGTGCACAGAAACATTTATGAAATTGCAAATGGGTTTCCAAACTAGAGAATATCTTTTGTAAACTAACACAAGCAAAGTCCATAAAAGACGATTAATTGATATTTATCACTATTAACATTTGAATTTAATATCACATATGCACTGTAGAAGGGAAAGTGGCTTGCAGTCGGAACCAAAAAGTGTTGCGTATCGAGTCGCAACACGATAGTTACCGCGAAACCAACATCGTCCAAACAGCTCAGTATCAAAACTCACAAGATCCATAATATAACCTTAAATAATTGAAATTTCTCAATAAGCAAACATAATCCGAAATATACATAATGATTTGTATCCATTGTTGCTGCACATACTGATGTCAGTATATGGGACATGCGCACGACGCACGTTTTTAGTCATTTGTGAAAATGTATGTTTTTGGAGCATGTAAGTTATGCTTCTAACCTACTGATTTGTCCTATAACGGACAACGTGGAGTGCAATTCCACTAAGCATTTGAATTAGAGCAAAAAGAAACCCCATATAATCTTAAATTCCCGTAGCAATAATGAAGTGGGATAACAACTCGTACAATGGGCTACATTCACGCATGAGTAAATGAAATACCAATGTTGATCTTTGAATATGGAATAATGCCTCACATTTGAATAACAAATTAAACCTTGTCTAGAAGATAGTACAGCTATGAAGCTGAAACCTATGTGGATGAAATATTACGCCAATGTGTGCAGATGAGCCAGAATCGCACCGTAAACTCCTGTAGGTTGCGCCACAGAAAATGGCCATCGAAACGAAAGGTCGGATAAAGTCATCTAAACGGTAGAGGCAATGTCCTCGTAATGCTTCTACCAATACTCCCACGAACACCAGTGTGCATCGTCTGGCCGTCTACTCGGGATCACCGCTCAACCTGTGCTACGCTGGCACCCGATTGGTCAGACAGCTACTACTCCAAAGTGTGGTTTAAAGGCGTAACTTCATTGTGCAGCCAAAGACTGCGGTATCGCGCGCCTCGTCTGTGATCTGTATTTTGCATAGAGATAAATGATACTCAAAACGTTTTCTAACAACGGTAGGCACAGTTTTACAAAAAATTGCTTCGACACATTTAATTCAAGTTTCGCTGCTATAACAATATTATATTACTGCACTTCGTTCCTTTGTGTACTGCGGACTCTCGATATCAAGAAGTCTTCAGCAGCGGGCTGTGCATTTCTTGTCTTCATCCAGAATATTCCTGGCAAATCCGTTTGACCCCATGTTGCCCAAATTTTAATGCAGAAAAATCATGCGGGGCCTCCCAAACTTGCTGTCTGTATCAGACTTAAAAAGCGTATTGCAGTCTATTGAATCCTGAAAGGTTGATAGCTAAAGAAATGTTTCAATACCGGAACTTGTGTGAGAATCGTTACTAAACAAACGAAGATCCATGAGAAACACGTTTCAGTGCGCCACAGCTCTTAGGATTCGTCTACAGTGACAAAGTCGACCAACTGGCGACAGAGACAAGTATTTCTGACCCATGTAATCAACGTCTGTCTACCATCCTCCGATTTCAAGTCAAGGATACTGACACTAACCGAGTAAAAACCCCCAGAGGATTGGGGCCCTTCATTCTTCCATAAAGGTCAGTTCTAAGCTGCGATCCAACCACTAATTAAAGGCTCCCACTGGTTTCGAAAATTGTTGGTCAGCAGAAAAGTGACGATGGCCTTGGTGCGAATGCATACCAAGTATGACTGAACTCCTTTCCACTTGCTTCGGATAGGTCTCACGCATAACCCTTTCTTCGATTGTCAGAAGAAAAAAAGAGGTGCAAATCACTTCTGCTTTTCTTGCAGATTCTTCGGAGCACAGAAGAACAGTTTGCTAGGAATCCCTGTGAAACTGATTATGCCTTTCCTGTAGAGTACTCCTCTCATATCATGATAATCCCCAAAAATACAGAGCTCTTTTTTTATTTTACAAGAGATAGTAACACGTGTATACGAAATTCGGTGTACTATCCGTATTGCATAAACACTTTAATCTGCAATTGAATGCTTCTCCATCTCTACAAAATTCTTCTGTTTTGTCCAACGTTGATATCTTAAGGTTCCTCTGCTACAAGTATTGCACCTATATAAACACCGTAAAATAATTTGAAATCGTTGTAAAAACTATATATATGAAGGGTGGAGAAAAACTATGTCACGAAACTGTAACCCTGGATAGCTGATACCGGTAGGAACCAAAATTACTAATGTTCTGTAGGTCGACAACGCACAATTTTTTAAGTACTGGAACTTGGTGTCACGCGCTCCAAATGGCTGCGGAATTATTCTGTTGCCGGATGCCCTGGACAACGCACGACCGCGAATGCTTTGTCTGCCAGAGATCACGATGTATACACTGCAACTCGCACGCTCGGTGGTAGCGCGCCAACCTTCCACTCCGGGGGCCTGGGGGCGAATCCGCCGGGGTCCCGACACATCCATTGTAGTTTCGTGATAAGACGTACCGGGAACAAACCCGTCAACAGCTGTCATTTCTCGTTCAGAAAGTCATTTACAAATTGATTAGGCCCTGAAACGGACCTTTTTTGTAGCTAGGACATTGTTTACTTAAAGCAGGTGCTCGAACTGGTGACTCTCTGACCCGACACAAACTTGGTAACGTCGAACGGTGTTTTGCCGAACTCTTTCAAAGGTTCCTGGCTTTGGCCTGATGTGATTGGTGGCATGTTGAATGCGATCCATTAATTCCTCTTTGTTTCTAGGTGTTTCGCGTCCGTGGGGTGAACTAGAAACTTGAAAAATCCCCACAGGAAAAAGTCCGGTGATGTGAAGTCTGGTGATCGCGGGGGACATGTCCTATGAGCACCTCTGCCAATTACCCGGCAGTCGAAGAGTTAATTTAAATATCCTTACACAGCACGACTGTTATGTGCGGGCTCCCCATCTTGGAGAGAAGAGAACCACTTGTATGAATATCAAGAGCTCAGATGGCAACCCAGTTCTAAGCAAAGAAGGGAAGGCAGAAAGGTGGAAGGAGTATATAGAGGGTTTATACAAGGGCGATGTACTCGGGGACAATATTATGGAAATGGAAGAGGATGTAGATGAAGATGAAATGGGAGATAAGATACTGCGTGAAGAGTTTGACAGAGCACTGAAAGACCTGAGTCGAAACAAGGCCCCGGGAGTAGACAACATTCCATTAGAACTACTGATGGCCTTGGGAGAGCTAGTCATGACAAAACTCTACCATCTGGTCAGCAAGATGTATGAGACAGGCGAAATACCCACAGACTTCATGCAGAATGTAATAATTCCAATCCCAAAGAAAGCAGGTGTTGACAGATGTGAAAATTACCGAACTATCAGTTTAATAAGTCACAGCTGCAAAATACTAACGCGAATTCTTTACAGACGAATGTAAAAACTGGTAGAAGCGGACCTCGGGGAAGATCAGTTTGGATTCCGTAGAAATGTTGGAACACGTGAGGCAATACTAACCTTACGACTTATCTTAGAAGAAAGATTAAGAAAAGGCAAACCTACGTTTCTAGCATTTGTAGACTTAGAGAAAGCTTTTGACAACGTTAACTGGAATACTCTCTTTCAAATTCTGAAGGTGGCAGGGGTAAAATACAAGGAGCGAAAGGCTATTTACAATTTGTACAGAAACCAGATGGCAGTTATAAGAGTCGAGGGCCATGAAAGGGAAGCGGTGGTTGGGAAAGGAGTGAGACAGGGTTGTAGCCTCTCCCCGATGTTATTCAATCTGTATATTGAGCAAGCAGTAAAGGAAACAAAAGAAAAATTCGGAGTAGGTATTAAAATTCATGGAGAAGAAGTAAAAACTTTGAGGTTCGCCGATGACATTGTAATTCTGTCAGAGACAGCAAATGACTTGGAAGAGCAGTTGAACGGAATGGACAGTGTCTTGAAAGGAGGATATAAGATGAACATCAACAAAAGCAAAACGAGGATAATGGAATGTAGTCAAATTAAATCGGGTGTTGCTGAGGGAATTAGATTAGGAAATGAGACACTTAAAGTAGTAAAGGAGTTTTGCCATTTAGGGAGTAAAATAACTGATGATGGTCGAAGTAGAGAGGATATAAAATGTAGATTGGCAATGGCAAGGAAATCGTTTCTGAAGAAGAGAAATTTATTAACATCGAGTATAGATTTAAGTGTCAGGAAGTCGTTTCCGAAAGTATTTGTATGGAGTGTAGCCATGTATGGAAGTGAAACATGGACGATAACCAGTTTGGACAAGAAGAGAATAGAAGCTTTCGAAATGTGGTGCTACAGAAGAATGCTGAAGATAAGGTGGGTAGATCACGTAACTAATGAGGAGGTATTGAATAGGATTGGGGAGAAGAGAAGTTTGTGGCACAACTTGACTAGAAGAAGGGATCGGTTGGTAGGACATGTTCTGAGGCATCAAGGGATCACAAATTTAGCATTGGAGGGCAGCGTGGAGGGTAAAAATCGTAGAGGGAGACCAAGAGATCAATACACTAAGCAGATTCCGAAGGATGTAGGTTGCAGTAGGTACTGGGAGATGAAGAAGCTTGCGGAGGATAGAGTAGCATGGAGAGCTGCATCAAACCAGTCTCAGGACTGAAGACCACAACAACTACAACCCCATCATGCTGCAACCACATGCATAGCCGTATGTCCAGGGGAACATCTTCAGCAGGCCAGGTAGAGTTTCTTGAAAAATGTGACTGTAATTTGCTCCGGTAAGTCGAGGAGGTAGACGGACCGGCCCAATCAGATGGTCACCCACAATGCCTGCCCCAAATCGTTCATGGTGTCCGTGGACGTACTTCACGCGAGGATTTCCCCTTGCCCAGTACTGACCGTTTCGAGTGTTGTAAAGGCTATCCCGATGGAAGGTGCAC
Source organism: Schistocerca piceifrons (assembly GCF_021461385.2). Taxonomy (NCBI): domain Eukaryota; kingdom Metazoa; phylum Arthropoda; class Insecta; order Orthoptera; family Acrididae; genus Schistocerca; species Schistocerca piceifrons. The sequence continues at coordinate 106,315,114 of NC_060145.1, forward strand.
TCGTCGGCAAAAAACACAATGGCGGGAAAGTCGGGATCTCGTGCAACACGTCGCAGAAACCACCGGCAAAATCCTAGCCTGAGCTCATACTCCGCCACAGGATTTAGGTCTTTGACAGGATGGAAACTAAATGGATGCTGGCCGTCATCCTTCAAAACCTCCCAGACTAACCACTGAGTGACCCCCGTGTGGTGTCCAACCGCTCGAGTACTTGTCGTTGGTGCGTCCTCGAAGCACTTAAGAACAGTCTCTTCAAATGCAGCATCCCGTCGTGTTCGAGGTCTTCCAGCATCACCATGATATCCCGCTAACAAGCCTGTGTCGCCAAGTCACCGGTGACTTACTGTAAACGTTTGCTGGTGTGAGTGGCGTCTTGCTTGGTACCGTTCCTCATACAACCGTCGAGCTTCATGGGTATTATAGTCGGCTAGTCCATAAACAAAAACCATATCTCGTTGTCCTTCAAACAAATACTTGCCGCCGTGATTATTGTATGACTAAATCGCATGTGACGTTTGTGTGCCCCGAAGCGAAGCTTACGTGTGAATGCCTCTGATGTGAGGTGGAGACAAAAATCTATTCGACAAGTGTGCGTATCACGTTGGGGTAGTGACGGGGCGAGGGACGTTTGTGTGTGTGAACCGACAACCATATCGCTGCCCGTCCACCGACGAACGAGGCAATCTCACGGCCAATCGGAGCGCGTGGAGCCAAGTTTCCGTAGTTTAAAAATTGTTCATTGTCGATGTACACAGAATTAGTAATTTTGGCTCCTACTGTCACCAGCTATCCAGGGATGAAATTTCTCGACACAATTTTTCTCCATTCTGTATATTGATTTCTCTATATACATGATCCTATTTTTTTTACCATATTGTTGGCAGTATGGTTCAATAAGCCCAAGCCAAATAAAAAAAAATTGCAGCCCTCTTTCGCTCGATTCACGACTGAAACTTTTCCTGCATTTTGCGACAAAATGTGCTTCGTTTAGACGAAGCGGTGAGTGGGGTTCACGGGACTCTTGATTATGCGTACGCTTTACGTATGAATTAGTTAGGTTTATGTGCTTCCTACTTGACTTCTGTATGGTACAGAAAGTAGCAATAGCGCCACAAAAATTGACGCGCGTGAAAAATAGCAGTTAATCCCTTTGGTTCCCCCCCGGCACCACCTGTTCGTCGTTCGATTCTCCATACACATCGAAAAGTCGCCCTGTAACGCGAAGTAATTACAAAAAATGTTAGATGCATCAATGCCATGGAGGCTGCACCGTTACGGTCCGTGCAGAGTAAATGCAGTGTATAGGGTGTGCTGCGTCGATACAGCTTGTTACAGGGTGGCTGCACCAACTTTAACGTCGGGGACAGACTGTGGAGCTGGGGCCGTTAAAGTTGCCTCGCCCTTCAATCGCAGAACGCTGTAGCGGCGGAAACAGCGTGACGGGTTGGCAACGTGCAGGGCCGGGGTCCCAAAACTCATTTCGTAGTTGCAGACTGCACTCTGCCATATAGCGGCCATCGTTTGAGGCAGTCTGCAGTAACCATACGACCACCGCAGCGCCCGCAGACGAACTTGCCCGCCACAGACAAATTTGTCTAACATCACTGACGGCTCCCATTTAATCGACTAATGGGCTGTGAATTATCCTCCGTGTCGTGTTGCTGGCTTTTAAACGACTCACTGCGATAAATGAGTGACCGTATATTTCACATACATCACTTACACTTCCTGATAAAAATATGTCAGACGATATCATGCGGTTGACATAGGATCTCACAGGTGCCAATAGGATTGCCGTGACTTTTAACATCCAGAAAAGTCGACTGAGATCACACAACTTGTGCCGCAGTCTAGTGTAGTTGGTAAGGTATTTTCTGGGGTCAGGTGCATTATTGGCATACTGAGTCAACATTTAAATACTTTTGTAGCTTCGTTATGCAGCAGTAACCGGAATTGTAGAATTAGGTACACAGATTCGCTAGAAGGTAACGGAAATTTTTGCTTATTCATTCATTTACTAGCCTTTTCTGCACTGCTTTTTCTGCGTATGTGTTCGACATCACTTCCTTGTTCTGTCCACCTCATCCTCCCACCTCTATCTATCTCCTCCTCCTCCTCATTATCTCTTCATCTCGTCCCTCCCCTCTCTTTGTCCATTTCCTCCACCTACTCTCTCTGACCATCTCCTCCACCTCCTCTCTATCTCCACCTCCTCCTCTTCCTTTTCAATCTGCCTTCTCCTCTGAATCTTTGACCTGCTTCATGCATTTCCCCCTCCTCCTCCCCTATCCATTTTCTCCATCCCCTGGGGTGTCCATCTCCTCCTCTATCCATCTCAAACTGGCTCCAACCAGCAGCTCCTGCATTAAAAGCTGCGACATGGTCGCAAATAACACGGGGCCCGAATATAGAATCAATTTCCTTTACTTACAAATTTTTTTGCCATCAGACTACACGTTTTGATCTATAATGACCATCTTCAGATCTGTTTTATAAAAATATGCCGTAATGCACTGGAGCCATAGTGTTTATAACATTTGACGATGCCACTATAGCTCCAGTACATTAGAACATGTTTTTATAAAAGAGGTCTGAAGATGGTAATTATAGACCTAAATCGGCAGTCTGATGACAAAAAAAATTGTGACCATAGACGAAAAGTAAAGAAAATTTATCCTGCAATACAGTTCAATAAAGGAGGCCAATACTCCTCCCACGGAACCTTTGTCATGCAGGGGCTTGAAAATCATTTATTTGCCCATGATATCAGGCTGACAATGCAAGCCGATACTGCCGCAATATAATATATCTGTTATGAGGGCAGCATACATATCGGGATGTGGGAAACCATTCCTCGCCCCTGCCATGTAGGATGCCCTGCAAAGGGCAGACCCATACTGTTTCCACGCAACATTTCCATCATGCAGGGCAGCTATATTCCAAGGGCTGGGAAATATACAATTTTGCCTGTATCTCTGCTCCTATTGGAGCTAGGTGGTTATAAACCCCACAGTGCTGATATTATTGAGGCCTGCTGTTTCTGTGTCAAATTTGGTGAATCGATCAAGGGCACGTACGAGGAGATCCCAGCCATACAAAGATACAAACACTCCATATTATGAACCTATTACAGGGACTTTTTCAACATCTTTTTAACTAATATATATTAAGAAATTAGATTTTTATCTTGTATGTAATATGCTGCAGTTTATGCAGATTCGAATACCAAATACACATTCTTTTTCCCATGTAATTAGGGAAGTTTGTGTGTGTGTGTGTGTGTGTGTGTGTGTGTGTGTGTGAGTGAGTGAGTGTATATGGGTGGGTGGGTGGGTGGGTGGTGTATAGCAGGGGGTTAAGAATTGTAAAAGGAGGTCTGGGGTTGAATATGGTAAGCAGGTCCATTTTGATGTAGATTACAGTAGTTACACATACTCGTAAATGAAGAGGCTAGCACAGGATAGAGTACGTGGAGACCTGGTTGAAATCAGTCTTCAAACTGATGTCCACATCAACCATCATTAAGATCCATACTTTCGTTTATTGAAGTGAACGAAGAAAGATCTAGCAAGAAAAAAGAAAATTTAGTGAGGGTAGTGGCAGCAGGGAATAGACAAGAATAAAGATTCTACAAGACTACTGAACACGCATTCAACCATTGCTGGTCAAAGTATGAAAACCAGACAAGACTGGTAGAAAAACTGCTCATTGTGTTGTTATCAAGAAGATTAGGATTTAAGGTTCGATCAACATCGAGGTCATTATCCACAGAACACCACTTCGGAAATGGGAAGGACTTCACATGTGTCCATTTTAGATTCTATAAACCACCTTAAAAATAAGAGTTGTTTGCGTAGTAGGTGGACCTTGCGACGTAGCAACACTATCTCTCCTACTTATCTCATGTCTTTTGCCATCATCTACATCAACATGACTACTCTGCAATTCACACTTATATGCCTGGCAGAAGGTTCATTGAACCCTCTTTAAACTATTTCTCTACTGTTACACTCTCTAACAGTGCACGTGGAAATACGAACAATCTAATCTTTCTGTTCTAGCTGTGATTCCTCTTATTTTATTACAACAAACATTTCTCCCTGTACAGGTGGGTATTAACAAAATGTTTTCAGATTCTGAGGAAAACGTTGGAGATTGAAATTTGGAGAAAATATCTTGCAACAAAGAAAAACGCCTTGCTTTCAATGATGTCCACCCCGAATCCTGTACCATTTCACTGATACTCTCTCCCCTATTACATAAAACGTGCTGCTATTCTTTGAACTTTCTCGATGTACTCTGTCAATCCCATCTGGTAAGGATCCCACACTGTGCAGCAGTATACCAAAAGAGGATCGACAGGCATAGTGTAGGCAGTCTTTTTAGTAGATCTGTTACACTTTCCAAGTGTTCTGCCAAGAAAACACAGTCTTTGCTTCGCCTTCCCCATAACATCATCTATGTGACTGTTCCAATTTAAGTTGTTCATAATTGTAATTCCTAGGTATTTAATCGAATTTTGAATGATGGCAGTGCCTTCCAGGCAAGTCACTGCCATAGTAATACCCATCAGGCATGTCCCCTTTCATAGTGTTTCGGTGATTATCATAAAATTTCATTCACCTTTGGTGTATCTAAATTTTACCTGATTGGTATTAACCTTATGACTATTAAGGTTAGGGTAAACCACTGATTGATCTCACGGATCAAATGGTTCAATTGGCTCTAAGCACTATGGAACTTAACATATTAGGTCATCAGTCCCCTTGACTTAGAACTACTTAACCTAACTAACCTAAGGACATCACACACATCCATGACCGAGGCAACATTCTACCCTGCGACCGTAGCAGCCACGTGGTTCCGGACTGAAGTGCCTAGAACCCCAAGTCTTTTGCCAACCAACCTGAGTTCATGTTAATGAAATGTTGCACAGTTAAAGTTTCTGTTCATATGTTTGTTTTCTCTTAACCATGATATTAGTTAATAAATCTCTTTGTGATAGCCTAGGTCCTTGTTATTAATTTTTCAACGCCCCCATTCTCATTCCCTACGATGTCATTTATTTTGTTGCGTGTTTCAAGCAATTAATATAATTTTGTGTCTAGTTAGCCTACTCAGGGATGGTCCACACAGGGGCCGCTGTTTAATGTCAGATTTCCTTGCGCTATTGATAAATGTGGCACCACTTGGGTGTGGTGGTTACGACTTTTTAATCATTTCGCAGACGGAGAACTGCCGCCACTACAGGCTAGCTTGGAACTGATAGCCTTTAGATTTGCGTAATTTATCATTTAACCGAAATTTAAAGAGTCCCTTATATTACTCATGTGGTTGATCTCATTTTTGTCTTATTTCGGGCACAGTTGCAAATTTTTGCACCATACAGATTGTTGTTGTGGTGGTCTTCAGTCCAGAGATTGGTATGATGCAGCTCTCCATGCTACTCTATCCTGTGCAAGCTTCTTCATCTCCAAGGAACTACTGAAACCTACATCCTTCTGAATCTGCCTAGTGTGTTCATCTCTTGTTCTCCCTCTACGTTTTTTTTTACCTCCTACGCTGCCCTCTAATACTAAACCGGTGATCCCTTCATGCCTCAGAACATGTCCTACCAACCGATCCCTTCTTCTGGTCAAGTTGTGCCACAAACTCCTCTTCTCCGCAATTCTGTTCAATACCTCATTAGTTATGTGATCTATCCATCTGATCTTCAGCATTCTTCTGTAACATCTCATTTCGAAAGCTTCTATTCTCTTATTGTCTAAACTATTTATCGTTCATGTTTCACTTCGTTACATGGCTCCACTCCATAGAAATACTTTCAGAGAAGGCTTTCTGATACTCAAATCTATACTCGATGTTAACACATTTCCCTCTCTACCTCGACCATCATCAGTTATTTTGCTTCCCAAATAGCAAAACCCATCTACTACTTCAAGTGTCTCATTTCCTTATCTAATTGCCTCAGCATCACCTGATTTAATTTGACTACATTCCACTATCCTCGTTTTGCTTTTGTTGACGTTCATCTTATATCCTTCTTTCAAGACACTGCCCATTCCGTTCAGCTGCTCTTCCAGGTCTTTTGCCGTCTTTGACAGAATTACAATGTCTTAGGCAAACCTCAAAGTTTTTATTTCTTCTCCATGGATTTTAAATCCCACTAAAAAATTTTCTTTTGTTTCCTTTAGTGCTTGCTCAATATTCAGATTCAATAACATCAGGGATAGGATACACCCTGTCACACTCTCTTCCCAATCACTGCTTCACTTTCAGGCCCCTTGACTCTTACAACTGCCATCTGGTTTCTTTACCAATTATAAATAGCCTTTCGCTCCCTGCATTTTACCCCTGTGACAATACAGATAACTTGTCTAAATCATTTTACAATTGGATTTGATATTCCGATGACTTTACTAGTCGATTAGTGGCAGCATCAACTGCAAAGAATGTTACATGACTGCTCATATTTTCTCCTAAATCGTTTGTGTAGATCAGGAACGGAAAAAAGCATATCACACTTCCTTAGGGAACGTCAGATATCACTTCTGTTTTATTGGTTGACTTTCCATCAATTGATACGAACTGTGATCTCTCCAACAGGTAACACGAGTCCATTTACACGGCTGAGACGACATTCCACAGGCACGCAGCTTGATTAGAAATCGCTTGTGAGGAACTGTGTTAACAACCTTCTGGAAAACTACATGTACGGAATCAATTTGAGATCCTCTACAATATCACTCATCACTTCGTGAGGATAAAGAGTGTTTCACATTACCGATATTTTCTGAATCCGTGCTGACAGTATGTCAACAGATAATTTTCCTCGACGTAATTTATTGTGTTGAACACAGTATATGTTGCAAAACCCTACTGCAAGAAGACGTAGTGATACGGGTCTATGATGCATCGCATTACTCCTATTTCCTTTCTTGATTATTTGTGTAACCTGTGCAACTTACGTACCGAGTATTTGATGAGAAAGCGGTTGTATATGCTTACTAAGTATGGAGCTATTGTCTGAGAATATTCTGAAAGGAATCTAACTGGTACACAACCTTTGCCGGACGACTTGCCGTTATTAAGTGGTTTAAGCTGCTTTGCTACAAGGATGACATCTATATTTAAGTTACCCATATTGGCAGAAGTTCTACATTCTAATTCTGGAATATTTATTTCGTCTTCTTTGGTGAAGGAGTTTCGGAAAACAGTATTTAATAACTCCGCTTCGGTGGCACTACCATCGGAACAATACCATAACTATCAGTGAAGGTATTGATTGTGTCTTGTCACTAGTGTACTTCCCATACGACCTGAGTCTCCTTGAATTTTCTGCCAGATTTCGAGACAGACTTTCGTTGTGGAAACTATTAAAAGCATCTCTCGTTGAAGTTCGCGCTAAATTTCGAGCTTCTGTAACACTTAGCCGATCTTCGGGATTTTGCGTTCTTTTAAATTTGGCATGTTTGTTTCGTTGCTTCCTACCTCTTTTTTGTACCACAGGGGTCATCAAAATTTAATATCAATTATATTTTTGTATGTATTGTCCCTGAAAACAGTAATTAACTATTCATAATTATGCAATATGTGTTTATTAATTTGCTTTATTGACGCTATGTTTCCAAATATGTTTGTAATTAGCTACCCTCTTCCTGACGAAACTATGTATTAAATCTCTGATAGTGGTTTTAAACCGTAAAAATAGGGATTGTACTACATATTTTAGTTTGGTGCCTTTTTTTGCCTTGGCGCACAACAGCTTCAGAGATTGTCAATCGCAGTCAGTCCTAGCTAGACTAGACAGCAATATACTCGTAGTTCAGCTGACGGCTGATGTGCCAAATAACCAGTATTTTCTGTTGCAGTAAAAGGTACTGCACAATGTTCGATCAGTACGTTGATTTGCTACAAGTAGAGTAATAGGTCGTCTCAATTGTGTAATCGCCTCTGATGCGAGAATATTTTAGGCTAAACGAGTTCCGAAGTTTATTGCACCCCAAGTCCAGCATACGTTCTGCCTAGCGAGGAGGACACGGCAAGTACCATAGCCCAGTTTGCCAGAAACTTTGCTCAGTGGAAGATGGGTCAAAATAAGCGGACACGTGGTTCAGATAATCCGTAGACACTTGACCTTTTCTGAGAAAACGATGCTCAAAGTTTTCGAGGTACTTTTTGTTCGCCGGCCGCGGTGGTCGAGCGGTTCTAGGCGCTTCAGACCGGAACCGCACGACTGCTAAGGTAGCAGGTTCGAATCCTGCCTCGGGCATGGATGTGTGTGATGTTAGTTAGGTTTAAGTAGTTCTAAGATCTAGGGGACTGATGACCTCAGATGTTAAGTCCCATAGTGCTCAGAGCCATTTGAACCATTTGAACTTTTTGCGCGCCACTGAGAGAGTAAATGGTTGGCTCTGAGCACTATGGGACTTAACTTCTGATGTCATCAGTCCCCTAGAACTTAGAACTACTTAAACCTAACTAACCTAAGGACATCACACACATCCATGCTCAAGGCAGGATTCGAACCTGCGACCGTAGCAGTCGCGCGGTTCCAGACTGAAGCGCCTAGAACCGATCGATTACCCCGGCCGGCCGGAGAGTAAGTAATTCAGTCGAAGCGGTGGCGCAAAGGCTAACATCACGGCTTTACACTTTTACGGCCCGTGTTCGATACCCGATTATTATTTTTATTTTCGGTTCTCGTTTATCTGTCCATTTCCACAGAAGATTACTGCACGGGTGTTTTCCAATGTGTATGGGAGTCACGTTGTCCTTATTCGTCAACTAACTGCATGTCTGGTGAATGAATTTGAAAGGAAACGGCAATAAATGAATGAGAATTGTATCTGATGATTTTGTTGAAATTACTGTAAAGTTGCTTTATTCATAATCGATTTCAAATGCCGGTTTTCGGTAAAGTGGTCTGTTATGGGTGGTTTACCGCGCAATTATTGTCAATGAGTGAAATCTTCAGCAAAGCTTTCCGAGTGAAATTCATACGAAGAAATCTGACTCCAGTAAACCTCCCTTCGAGCAATGCTAGTGTTGTTTGGAATTTCTACGTTTCGAATATTTCTACGATCGGTATCATCCAAGGGAACGCGCAATACCTTCCTGAAGAGTAACACTTAATAAAACATAGGAATTAATATAAGAATTGAAACAAGAATGACATATGAAAATATGAGAACGTGAAAAGACTACACTCACCAAGAATACCATACACACATATATTACACACTGAAGCTCCAAAAAAAAAAAAAAACCTGGTGTAGGCATGAGTATTCAAATACAGAGATAGGTAAATAAGCAGAAGACGGGCTCCGATCGGCAACGCCTATGTAAGACAACAAGTGTCTGGCGCAGTGGTCAGATCGGTTACTGCTGCTGCAATAGCAGGTTATCAAGATTTAAGTGAGTTCGAACGTGGTGTTACAGTCGTCGCACGATCGATGGGACACAGCGTCTCCGAGGTAGCGATAAAGTGGGGATTTTCCCGTAAGATCATTTCACGAGTGGACCGTGAATATCAAGAATCCGGTAAAATATCAAATCTCCGACATCGCTGCCGCCGGAATGAGATCCAGCAAGAACGGGACCGACGACGACTGAAAAAAATCGTTCAGCGTGACAGAAGTGCAGCCCTTCCGCAAATTGTTGCAGATTTCAATGCTGGGCCATCAACAAGTGTCATTGTGCGAACCATACAACGAAACATCATCGATATCGGATTTCGGAGTTCGAGGCCCAACATGTGCCCTTGATGACCGCACGACACAAAGCTTTACGCCTCGCCAGGGCACGTCAACACCGACATTGGGCTGTTGATGACTGGAAACATGTTGCCTCGTCGGGTGAGTCTCGCTTCAAACTGTATCGAGCGGATGGACGTGTACGGTTATGGAGACAACCTCATGAATCCATGGACCCAGCATGTCACTAGGGGACTGTTCAGGTTAGTGGAGGCTCTATAATGGTGTGGAGCGTGTGCGGTTGGAGTAATATAGGACCCCTCATACGTCTAGATACGACTCTGACAAATGACACGTACGTAAGCACCCTGTCTGATCACCTGCATCCATTCATGCCCATTGTGTATTCCGACGGACTTGGGCAATTCCAGAAGGACAATGCGACATCCCACACGTCCAGAATTGCTAAGGAATGGTTCCAGGAACACTCTCCTGAGTTTAAGCATTTACGCTGGCCGCCAAACTCCCCAGACAGGATCATTATGGAGCACATCTAGGACGGCTTGCAACGTGCTGTTGAGAAGAGATCTCCATCCCCTCGTACTCTTACGGATTTATGAACATCCATGCAGGATTCATAGTGTCAGTTCCCTCCGGCACTGCTTCAGACATTAGTCGACTCCATGCCACGTCGTCTTGCGGTACTTCTGCGTGCTCGAGGGGACCCACACGATATTAGGCAGGTGTATCAGCCTCTTTGGTTCTTCAGTGTATAATAGTTTAGAAATCCACTTCCATTTTTACAGTTAATATAACATCTTTGTACCCCATAAATTGATAAAAATTATTCGTGTAGTAGCTTTCTATGAGTATGGATTGAAGAATTAAGTAAATAAAATAAAATAAAAACAATAATCGAGTTTCGAACACCGGGTGCCTAAGTGAGAAGCCACGAAGCTAGTCACTACACCACCATTTCGTTTGAGACTAGTCACGCCAAAAGGCATCTAAAGTGAATAATTTGGTCGTCATTTTCTCAGAAAGGGCAAGTATACACTGATAAGCCGGGAAGCACTTGCCCTTATTTTCGCTTGTCGTCCACTAAGGAAAGTTTCTGTGAAATCGCGTTATGGCACTTGCTCTGTTCTCCTGGTAAGGAACGGATTTTGATGGCCAGTCACTACATTATGGATGTGAGACGTGAGAATACTTCTAATTACTAACCACTCAATGTTTATGTGGTGTCACCGCCAGACACCACACTTGCTAGGTGGTAGCCTTTAAATCGGCCGCGGTCCGTTAGTATACGTCGGACCCGCGTGTCGCCACTGTCAGTGATTGCAGACCGAGCGCCCCCACACGGCAGGTCTAGAGAGACTTCCTAGCACTCGCCCCAGCTGTACAGCCGACTTTGCTAGCGATGGTTCACTGACAAATTACGCTCTCATTTGGCCAGACGATAGTTAGCATAGCCTTCAGCTACGTCATTTGCTACGACCTAGCAAGGCGCCATTATCATTTGCTATTTATCTTGTGATGCATGTACCGTCAGACCGATGTTCACCAATTGTGGATTAAAGTTAAGTACTCCAGAAGCTACGTACCTTTCTTGCTAGTATAATTACTTTACCTGTTCCAGACCTCACGCCAGCCTGCGTGAGCTTAAACGCGTGCCTTTCGGCTACCGGTCACAGTGGATTGGCTGTCTTGCCAGTCCACAACAGTTTATACGTATGTGCTTTAGTTGCACAGCAAGAACTTTTTTATGTCATTAGAACTCCTGCTGGACCATCAGCTATGTCAGATAAAAAAGATGTTATTTAGTTCTGAACAACACAGTCGTGTGATCTACGCGTTTCCAGAATGAGATTTTCACTCTGCAGCGGAGTGTGCGCTGATATGAAACTTCCTGGCAGATTAAAACTGTGTGCCCGACCGAGACTCGAACTCGGGACCTTTGCCTTTCGCGGGCAAGTGCTCTACCATCTGAGCTACCGAAGCACGACTCACGCCCGGTACCCACAGCTTTACTTCTGCCAGTATCTCGTCTCCTACCTTCCAAACTTTACAGAAGCTCTCCTGCGAACCTTGCAGAACTAGCACTTCTGAAAGAAAGGATACTGCGGAGACATGGCTTAGCCACAGCCTGGGGGATGTTTCCAGAATGAGATTTTCACTCTGCAGCGGAGTGTGCGCTGATATGAAACTTCCTGGCAGATTAAAACTGTGTGCCCGACCGAGACTCGAACTCGGGACCTTTGCCTTTCGCGGGCAAGTGCTCTACCATCTGAGCTACCGAAGCACGACTCACGCCCCGTACCCACAGCTTTACTCCTGCCAGTATCTCGTTTCCTACCTTCCAAACTTTACAGAAGCTTTCCTGCGAACCTTGTAGATCTTTTTGATCTACGTGTTAATATTATTTGCGACGTTGTTACATCATTTCTCTCATGGCAATGTCTAACATCATATTGGTAACTGAAGATTAATTATTATTACTGAGAGTGAAAATGTGAATACCGTAATACTAAGGTGACGTAATAGAAATATTAATGAAATGTCTTTATCACACAGAAAAAGTGGGTAGTTAATTTCGGATTGTATGTTGCTACTATTTTGATTCTGAACAGCAACAGAAAAAAATTGCTTATTTATTGGACTGATTGTTTGCCTAAGTTTATAGTTAGTTTTATTATTAAGATCTTGCAGCATCAATGTAAAACAGTAATATTAGCAACTGATAACATTTCTGTTTGAATATTATCAGTAACGTTATTTTTATTGTAATTGTTACTAGTATTATTATTAATAGCGAATTGGGAATTACCCATCAAGTTTAGAAATACAAATAAAATATGTATATAACTTACAAATTTACAGACATTTTATTTATATAATTTATCACATCCGGTGTAGTGACCAAGGAGTGTAAGAGATTTCCACGGTGCGAATTTTGAGGAAGCTCTGCAACAATGCTTCTGAGGGTAGTGGACAGGAGGGGCTACATATATAGTGTGCGACAAGTTCGGAATTCTGGATGCGTTGTAAGTGTGCTCGGATAACAGTAGTAATTAACCCGACCACTCACGCAAAAAGGAAAATCCAGGCTCGAGTTCCAGGGTGGTACGAATTTCCACATCCCACCACTTGATTTATTTCAGTGCCCAGTTGCAGCTATTTGACGGCACCTTTCTGGCTGTCTCGGAGAACGACAGGTGTACTTTGCAGTGATAACCTCTCCCCATCTCTACAGTAGGTCTGTATCCCGTAGAATGTACTCTGTGTCCTCTGGGGCAGTTCAGGCTCCCACGGTTTGCTGTTGGCTTGATGAAAGCTATAGAACTACGGTGGAGTGTCCTTATACCATTCTTGCATCCAAGCTTTGTGGAGACTGAAGTTATGGTCCAACAGGTTACTAACTGTTCTGAGTGGGGGATGTCTCGAGCAGAGCCTGTTGATGTGTTGATGTGTATGTCATCATGAACTGACAGCAGCTGGTTGTTGCAGATTTTCTTGCTTCCCCTCAGGGGAATATTCTTTCTTCTCAAGTCGGATGTTGGAATGTAGCTCAGGGCTGACAGCCAGAATACTCGAGTGAACTGTGACAATAACAGTCCACACTGTTTCATTTAGTTGCGTATCTAACAGACTCATGTGTCTACTGTTTATCCAGACAGGGCTGCAGTACTCGACCACTGAGTAGACAGGGCAGGGGCAGATCATCGTAAGGTCAAAGCTGCAGGACTGCATGTTGTACCAAGTGAGTTTTTAAGAATATTATTTTTTGACTTAAAGTTAGCTGCGGTCTCTGTTACATGTTGTTAAAATGACAGTGTTTTGTCAAGTATAGCTCCAAGGTATCATGGACATTTGTTATGGACCAGGCGATTACTCTCAAAAAATATGCCCAGTTTTTGGTTGATTGGGGTATGACACACAAGGAAGCAAGTGGATTCAGTTTCGTTAGGACTGACTTAAAGTCTCCATTTATGAAGTTATTGTTTCATTACACTTAGGTCTTTTCTTAGTATATCTTATATCTTAACATATTTTATATATTTATACAGCGTATATTTCTTAATATATTATCAGTGACCTCGATTTGTTTGTGGTGTGTTTCTATCATACAGTTGTCAGCATAATCAAACTTCCTAGACTGAGTGTCTGGTATATCTACAGTATTGAAATTAAATAGTAGTGGATCTAGGACTGAACCTTGAGGTATTCCACTGTAAAGGATCTTCTGCTTACTAGAGGTAGTCTATTGTTACCTGAAACGATCTGTCAATCGGCACGTTGTTAAGAAATTGCGCTACTATTCTGTAAATTATTACACGAATCAGCTGATAGACAACTCCTCGTCTTCAGAGGGTTATCATAAGCTGCAGACAGATCAATAAATCATCAAAAAATGTTCAAATGTGTGTGAAATCTTATGGGACTTAACTACTAAGGTCATCAGTCCCTAAGCCTACACACTACTTAACCTAAATTATCCTAAGCACAAACACACACACCCATGCCCGAGGGAGGACTCGAACCTCCGCTGGGACCAGCCGCACAGTCCATGACTGCAGCGCCTCAGACCGCTAGGCTAATCCCGCGCGGCAATAAATCAATAAATTATATGCCTGTAGTTTTTTTCTAGAAGCCGGCTACTATGCAGGCCATCAATGAAAGTTCTTGATCCACACAGCTACGGGTTTTTTTTTGGTAGGTTCTTATGGGTCCAAACTGCTGAGGTTATCGGTCCCTAAGCCTACACACTGCTTAATCTAACTCGAATTAACTTACGCTATGGACAACACACAACAACACACACACACACACACACGCACACACACACACACACACACACACACACACACACACACCCATGGTCGAGGGACGACTCGAACCTCCGAAGGGGGCAGCCGCACGGACCGTGACAAGACGCCTCGGACTACGCATCTATAGTTTAGTCAGAATTCTGTCTGTTGAACAGGAATATTTCCAAGTATCTCGATGAGAATTCTGTTACGCAGCTACCTCTCGTGTAACTTCTGTGTTGTTGCGAAGTAAAGTTAAGCACCGGCATTCATTAATACGACTTGCTTGAATGTGTGTCCAGCGAACCGAGTATGCCGGCTTCTTAGACACCACATGTATCATCCTCAGAAGGGCAACAGGACGATAACTTCGAGGTTTTGTTGTTGGATTTACCTGCATTTAAGATATGAATGATCTTAGGTTGCCTCATAAGTCATGCAATGGATTCTGTTTGCCGAATGTTGGAGAAAAATTGGGCTAGCCATGTTTTAGGATGTTTTCCACAATGCAGAAGCAATTGTGACTGTATACTGTAATCTTACCCTCCCACATATCACCATTAAATTTCTCTTAGCCTCTTCATTATTTTCAAAAGCTTCAAGAGGCGTACGATATACAAAAGAAAAACTTTTTGTTTATTTTCATTTTCTCTTCTTGTTGTTGGGTCCAAGCCTTGCGTCTAGGGATACATTCTTGCTGCTGAAATTTTGATTTAACGTTGTGGGTTCCTGATGACTAAATAACTGATGAAGAATTTGCCCATATATTTCTTGAATTTTATTCTTTGTCACTTTATTAAATATCACAGCATCTTTACAATTTCCACTTAATATTCCAAATTACATTGTTAGTGTCCATCATCTAAATACGCCTGTCTCCCTCAGAGGCATGCCCGCTAACTTACATTCTGCAGTACTCACAATATTCCAAAGAGCTTACAAGGCGAAAGAGTTTTCATACTTCCTTTTCAAAAGAAGAATCATCACTAAGATATAAAATTATTTTATAGATGAATCCAGAAATAAATTTAATAATTAGTGTTAGATTGTGCAATTAACAATATGAATTTCAAGTATCCAGATATTTCTAAAAGAAAAACAATTTTACCTGCATCGACTGTAACAACTTAATTTCTTTTTATACTCTTTAGTCCGAAACATAATACATCGTATACAAAATCCAATGAAATTCTTTCATTGAAATAGCCGAGAATGTTCACTTACACAAAAATCGATAGTATACATGATATCAGTTGTATCTATGTAAAAAAAGGTAATGCTAGAGGAGGGTGTCCCATTACAATACCTTCAAAATCAGAAAACTTGTAAAGCAGTTGAAATGTCTTCAGGAGTGAATGGGTGGGAATATGTGGTACAATATGAACACTCTGCCATAATGATTCTCAAGTCTCTCTTCACTTTATGGCATGAGGTAGGGAAGTAGATGGTCTAGATGTTGAGACGATGTGTGTAGTAACTGTGATCTGTTTCATGACGTTGTTGTCACTGCGTGTTATCCGATCCGCACCTCCCAAGTTAGGTAACGGAGGCCAGGATTTTCTGTTTGACTGTTTTAAGTTAAGTTTTTCAACAGTGCGCAGCCATTTTTGATGGCTCACGCGTCAAGACCATGACGCAGTTTTCTGCTATTCCTTGTTCAGCAAGAGAGAGGGAGTCCTCACGCAGATTGTCGTTGGCCTCAAGCCATCCAGGAATGTCTTCCTTACGGTAGCCTCTGCGAATAAACGTTCTTGCTGTAGTTAGTACTGCACCCACAAATACCCATAGTTACTGCTGAAAAGCAGGAGTGGCGAAAATAGAAAAACTAGTTTTGTGCTTGCTTGCTTCAACTTTTCACCGAAGCTATGCAGAAACAGTTTTAATTGGAGGTTGGTGATTATTACACATTTACCAATGATGCCTTTCACCTGATTCAGGCATCTTCAGATTTACTGGTATTATATTATGTTAAGCACATCGGATACCGAATATACAGAACATCCCAGAACATAACTGCCCTCGTCAAATATTCAGAAACATTGAGAGCTGTCCCTACTGAGGCATACTGGGTGGTCCAATGAATTCAATACAGGATCAGGGCTAGGTGGATCAGTCATTATGTAAACATGTTGGAGGTGTAGTTAGTCATTTGCGGGTTACCCAGATAGTATCCTAACGGTTCGGAATGATATAGTTGCCTTAATTATAATCCAATCAATTTTAGACCAACGTTAAACATTTTATAAATCGAAAGTCATCACAATTTTAGTACAGATCAATTACTGCAGTGTCCTGTTGTCGTGATATTAACTTTTATTTATCTGCACAAGTGTGTGTAACAAAATAGCAGGGAGTTAATTTTGTTAAGAATTGTAAGGGTCATTTTAAACCTAATGTCTATAATTTAGCCAAAAAACAGTGCTGCTGTTAGACTTTCAGAACCAAGTTATATGTTTCCTGAACCTCTTAGTCTAATAGTCTTTATTTTCCGAATTTTGTCCTAATAGAGAAACGGTGCCAGTTTTTAGACATTGAACACTGTTTGAGATGAAGAGTGTTTGAATACTGTGGCTGGTAGGATGTTTGGTTTATGGAGCTCTCAACTGCGCGGTCATCAGCCAATTTTTACACTGTCCAATTTTTTATATACAATCAGATCTAGCCACTGTGACGAATGACGATGATGAAACGATTATGACAAGACAAACACCCAGTCCCCAGGCACAGAAAGTCCTCAACCTGGTCGGGAATCGAACCCGGGACACTATGCTCAAGAGGCAGCAACGCTAGCCACTAGACCACGCTCTGCGGACAGTGGCAGGTATGGACTTGGCAGTTTTATGTAGCCAGAAGTGAGAACTGTGGAAAATGGTGACCGTTTCGCCACGTCGCTATTCGTGTCCGGTACTTCAGTTCCGCCTGCAGTGTGCGTTCCGTCCGACAAATTTAGCGTTTCGCTATAAACGAAGCGAACGGCGTTTACAGTCGCAATAAAGCCTAGTAAGCAGTGGCTGTCGTCGCGCGGCGGCCATATCTGAATTGTAGATGGGGGAATAACTGGCAGGGAAACAGGCCAAGTAGTGACACGCCACGGACGGCGCACCTCGCCGAGGTGTGCGTTTTGCGGGCTTCATGTACTCGAGAATGAGGCGGGGCTATACGTTTCTTCTGTGTCAGTTCTATATCCAATTGCTATGACATATGTCAGCGGTATCTTCAATACTCTCTTTATGTGAATGTCATATTGAGGCAGGCGCATGTCACACCACGTCACCATTCTATTTATACAGGATGTTTCAAAAAGAATACACTCCTGGAAATGGAAAAAAGAACACATTGACACCGGTGTGTCAGACCCACCATACTTGCTCCGGAAACTGCGAGAGGGCTGTACAAGCAATGATCACATGCACGGCACAGCGGACACACCAGGAACCGCGGTGTTGGCCGTCGAATGGCGCTAGCTGCGCAGCATTTGTGCACCGCCGCCGTCAGTGTCAGCCAGTTTGCCGTGGCATACGGAGCTCCATCGCAGTCTTTAACACTGGTAGCATGCCGCGACAGCGTGGACGTGAACCGTATGTGCAGTTGACGGACTTTGAGCGAGGGCGTATAGTGGGCATGCGGGAGGCCGGGTGGACGTACCGCCGAATTGCTCAACACGTGGGGCGTGAGGTCTCCACAGTACATCGATGTTGTCGCCAGTGGTCGGCGGAAGGTGCACGTGCCCGTCGACCTGGGACCGGACCGCAGCGACGCACGGATGCACGCCAAGACCGTAGGATCCTACGCAGTGCCGTAGGGGACCGCACCGCCACTTCCCAGCAAATTAGGGACACTGTTGCTCCTGGGGTATCGGCGAGGACCATTCGCAACCGTCTCCATGAAGCTGGGCTACGGTCCTGCACACCGTTAGGCCGTATTCCGCTCACGCCCCAACATCGTGCAGCCCGCCTCCAGTGGTGTCGCGACAGGCGTGAATGGAGGGACGAATGGAGATGTGTCGTCTTCAGCGATGAGAGTCGCTTCTGCCTTGGTGCCAATGATGGTCGTATGCGTGTTTGGCGCCGTGCAGGTGAGCGCCACAATCAGGACTGCATACGACCGAGGCACACAGGGCCAACACCCGGCATCATGGTGTGGGGAGCGATCTCCTACACTGGCCGTACACCACTGGTGATCGTCGAGGGGACACTGAATAGTGCACGGTACATCCAAACCGTCATCGAACCCATCGTTCTACCATTCCTAGACCGGCAAGGGAACTTGCTGTTCCAACAGGACAATGCACGTCCGCATGTATCCCGTGCCACCCAACGTGCTCTGGAAGGTGTAAGTCAACTACCCTGGCCAGCAAGATCTCCGGATCTGTCCCCCATTGAGCATGTTTGGGACTGGATGAAGCGTCGTCTCACGCGGTCTGCACGTCCAGCACGAACGCTGGTCCAACTGAGGCGCCAGGTGGAAATGGCATGGCAAGCCGTTCCACAGGACTACATCCAGCATCTCTACGATCGTCTCCATGGGAGAATAGCAGCCTGCATTGCTGCGAAAGGTGGATATACACTGTACTAGTGCCGACATTGTGCATGCTCTGTTGCCTGTGTCTATGTGCCTGTGGTTCTGTCAGTGTGATCATGTGATGTATCTGACCCCAGGAATGTGTCAATAAAGTTTCCCCTTCCTGGGACAATGAATTCACGGTGTTCTTATTTCAATTTCCAGGAGTGTATATCTATTACTAAGTATCATGTTGTCCCAACTTCGCTCGGTGCGTCATGGCTCGGCTACGAGAGGATCAAATACATTGTCTGGTTTATGCAGGGTGTTTCCGTAAGAGCGTACAAAAATGTAACAGGACATGCAGAATGCTCCACTGAACAATTCGACGTAGGGAACCTGGAGACGGAGAAACCAGCTTAAGGAGGTATAGAACTTAACTTATATATACCGCTTTGTCTAGCTTTACTGTTTTCCAGTTTATTTACAATCAACGTGGGTACAGCTTTACTGCTGATCTGTGCCTTTTGAATGCTCGGGCGCGCAGAGAACCGCTTCTCGGTGGTGTGGTGTGGGGAGGCTTTTTGCACTTACCTCAAAAAGTTTTATTTAAGGTACATCTTTTTGAGCTCTACAATCTGGTACTACATAACGTTATGTATTTCTTATGGACTATGTAACGTCGCACGTAATGCGCTGTTATTTACATATACAAGGGTTGGAACTTAAATAGTGGCACTTACTTATTCACGACCGATACAAAAGAGTTACATGCTTGCATCTGTTACTGTCCTTCAAAGTAGTCACCAGCGTTGTGTAGAACCCGTTGCCAGCGATTTGGAAGGCGGTGTATACCGTTAGCAGAGCCTGTTCTGTTGATGTGTGAATGGAGCGGTCTACTGCCTGTCGAATCTCTGGAACGGTTCTGAAGTGAATGCCACGAAGCGGTTCCTTCATCTTCGGAATCAAATCAAAGCACAATGACTTAAGTCCGTGGAGTATGGTGGATGGTACACTACTTCCCAGTCCCACGGACCGAACAGAGCAGCCACAGCTTGCGCTGTATGCGCCCGCGCATTGTAGTGCAAAATGATGGGTGGGTTGCGCAGAAAGTGTCACCGCTTCTTTCGCAAAGCTGGTTGCAGGTGATCCTCAAAAAGCGGACAGTAATACTGTGCACTGACAGTCTGTCGTGGAGGATCGTAATGCATTAGGATAACACCATCATAGTCGTACACGAGAATCACCATAACTTGAGACCGCTCCATTCGCACCATCAACACAACAGGCTCTGCTAACGGTATACTACGCCTTGCAACGGATTCTACACAACGCTGGTGACTCCTTTCAACGACAGTAACAGGTGCAAACATGTAACTCTTTTGTATCGGTTGTGAATAAATAGTTGCCACTATTTTAAGTTCCAACCCTTGTACATTCTTTATTTCGTGCAAATAAACAAGGAAATCATTATGCAGGTTTCGTCTACTTCACTTGCAAATAAGGTTGCTCTGTTGTATCGCACTTACATTGCCCCTTGAGGGAACGTGCTATGAATCAACGACAGACCCATTCATTGTGCGGTGTTATTCAGAGACGTACAGTACGATACGACGGAGAAGTACCGGTACAGTTCCGCAGAACTCACTGACATACACCTTGTGTATGGGGAAGTACGTGTCAATACTCTTGCTGCTGAAAGGTTGTACTGGGAACGATTACCTAACAGGCATCCTCCGTCAAGACGAGTGTTTACTTCTCTCGAACGACGAATACGGGAGACTGGTTTGTTGGCAGAAAGAAACGAGGGGCCTGGCAACACGAGGACCACTCGCACACCCGATTTTGAGGAGTAAGTGATGGAACGTGTTGCAGCGGACCCCACTACAAGTACCCGTCGTTTTGCACGTGAAATGGGCGCTGCATATTCTAGCGTGTGATGAGTACTCCACTAACAACAATTACACCCACATCACCCACAACGGGTCCATACAATGATTGTGACAGACTTTGCACCAAGCGTCGCATTGAGTCAGTGCTTGCTCCAACACTGTATTGATCGACCAGATTTCTTCAGTTCGTGCTGTTTACCGACGGGGCCTCATTTGATGGCGATAATATTTCGAAGAGCAGGATAAGCCAGGTGTGGGATGAGGAAAACCCTGACGCTGTAGTAGAGTCACTCCATCAAGTACGTTTTGCTGTGAATATCTAGGCAGTTATTAGAGGCGACAATCTCATTGGGCCCTATCTTCCATAAAGCAGTCTGAATGGCCACCTGTGCTTGAGATTAGTGCAAGGAGTTCTACCTGAGTTGTTGGAGGACGTACCCTCGGCCGCTCGTGAGAGGATCAGGATACAACATGACGGTGCATCGCCTGCAGTGTCGATGTCCGCAGCCATCTCAGTGCTGTATTTCAAATGGTTCAAATGGCTCTAAGCACTATGGGACTTAACATCTGAGGTCATCTGTCCCCTAGACTTAAAACTACTTAAACCTAACTAACCTAAGGACATCACACACATCCATGACCGAGGCAGGATTCGAACCTGCGACCGTAGGAGCAGCGCGGTTCCGGACCGAAGCGCCTAGAACCGCTCGGCCACAGCGGCCGGCTGCTGTATTTCGTGGTCGCTGTAATGGAAGGGGAGGTCCTATTCCATGGCCTGCGAGTTCACCTATGGGGATATCTCCTATGGTGAAGTCTCTTGTGTATGAGACCCCGGTGGATACAGAGATGGAATTAGTTGCCAGAATTGTAGCTGCCTGTGATGTGATCTGAAACACATTAGGGATATGGTCAGGGTGTGTCAGAAACTTGTTCGCCCATGTCACGCTTGCATTGAGGTTCATAGTCGTAAGTTTCAGCACATTTTGTGAGATACAGTACAAGTGGTACGTTCATTGTGTCAGTGATTGTATTTGGATTTAACTGTAACTAAAGTAAGTAAAAAAAGTACACAGTACTGTGATTTTATTCGTATTATCTGCTTAAGTTGGCTTCTCCGGCCCCAGTTTCCCTACCTCAAATTGTTCCATGGAGCATCCTCTAAGTGCTGTTAAATTCTTGCGCGCACTTACGGAAACGCCCTGTATTCATTGTCGCTAGACGTCTGTTGCCTTGTCTTTGCCCTGTTACAGTCGCATGTTGCAAAACGGCTATTCGGCAACACAAACCATTTTGTGATTTCGAGTTTGCAAAGTGTAATTCCGTTATCACAGTCTCACGACGTTTCAGATTGTGGCATCAAACTGATCCTCCGAATGGATGGAACGCTTTGCAGGTGGTATCGACAGTCTGCAGACACAGTATGTGTGTGTAAGGAAACAGTTTTGGCCGCTTTCGCGTTTCCGACGAAAACGACGCGCGAATTCAAACCGCTTTCCAAGGCTGTCCTACAAAATCAACTCTTCGTTCCGGTCGGGAGTTACAGCTGTGTACAACTACAAATTTGGTGTGTTTTGAGACGACATTTGGCTATGAAGCCATACAAGTTAAAGCTGTCACAGGTTCTACATTATCACAACAACGTATGGTATTTTCTGACAAGCTTCAGAATGCTGTTGATAAAGATAACCCTTTCGCTGAACTATCGTGTTCAGTGATGAAGTGACTTTCCACCTTAGTGGGAAAATAAACAAATACAATGTTCGGATATGGGGCGTACGGAATTCATGCGGACACACTGTACATGTACGAAATTCACCCAAAGTCAATGAGTTTTGTGCGATAGCCCACTCATCTGTGTACCTCCCATTCTTCGTGAATGGAAACACGGTTATCAGTCATGCTATGTTACAAAATGCCATGCTGTTTCCGAAGTTGAAAGAGGACAGCTACATTTTTCAACGGGAACTCCCTCACTGGAATCGCAAAGTGCCTGAATAACTGAATGAAACTCTTCCGAGCCGTTGGATTGGTCGTCATCACCGGATTTGACGCCCTGTGACTTAGTCCTGTGGGGATTCCTTAAGAACAAAGTTTATGCACCAATGCTACCACAGCACCTAGAAGAGTTGAGAAACCGGACCCCGGCTTCCATAATATTAGAGTCGATGGACGCGCTTACCCAACTATGGGATGAATATGATTCTTGACATGATTTTGTTCGTGTTGATGTTTGCTGATTACTGGTGACGACATATTCAACATCTGTAATGTAAACTTGAGAGATTTGTAAATACATGGTGTTTCAAAAATAACTTTACAACTTTAAAAATTCATATAAATTTATTGAAAAAAGATATAGAGCTGAGTTTAGTGTTATTTTGTAGGAAAATATATCAAGTTTTTAGTTTTAACCTTCGAGTAAAGACGTTGTATGTGGCTTCCGCTGGTTATGCTGCACACATCCCAAAAAATGTTCAAATGTGTGTGAAATCTTATGGGACTTAATTGCTAAGGTCATCAGTCCCTAAGCTTACACACTACTTAACCTAAATTATCCTAAGGACAAACACACACACCCATGCCCGAGGGAGGACTCGAACCTCCGCCGGGACCAGCCGCACAGTCCATGACTGCAGCGCCCTAGACCGCTCGGCTAATCCCACGCGGCGCACACATCCCATTGGAAATCAATTTCTTCCCAAACTCGCTGTAGCATTGCAAGTGTAACTTGCTCAGTGGCGGCGGAAATTCTTGCTCTTAGTTCAGGTAGAGAAGCCGACACAGGAGGTACAACACGATATCCTTGATGAATGCCCACGATAACAAAAAATCGAGTGATGTCAGGTCTGGGGAACGTGGAGGCAGCCAGCTCAAGACGAATAACCTGTAATAACAGACGTTAACAGCTGAAGCGGAAGATGGCCACACAAACATACGTATTGTATTTGTTTGCATTACAACCCCCAAAATTGCTGTTTGTGGTGCTATTTAGTGTTTCAGTGATGGTTTAACAAGAAAACTGGATGATTTGGAAGTATTGCATACAAAATATCGTGGAAATACTGCAAAATACTTGATGCAAATAGATAAAGAGAGAGTCTGCAAAGTAGAAATTGCAAATTTAAGGTGCACGAAAGAAGCTAAACAAAAAAGAAGAGAGACTAATAGAAGAAAAGAAGATCAGTATGATTCAGATGATGCTCAGTATGGTGCAAGAAAGTATTTGTGGTAAGTAATCCTCATCAAAAACTATACTGAAACTGCAATACTAAGCTTTAAATTGGTTTTGCTCGAAACTACATTTTTTTAATTTTGATTATATCCTGAACTATGTTTTGAGAAAACTAAACCAAGTGGGTTATAAATATAACATTTCGTCGATTTGTTCTCAGAATGGTAATACATTATTACAAGTTAATTGAGAACGACCAATCCTACAGAAACTATTTTATAATTAATGCACAAAAAAGTGAAATTTTGTTAGTGAGAGAATAAAAAACTGTTCTTAAAATCCATCGGAGATATTTTGTTAATTTTATTTGTAATTGGAGGTTTACATGTTATACACATTCAGTAAAAATTTCACTGTTTTAACACACAGTTCTTTTGAAAAGTCTACCTATCTAGAGGGTGAAATACCATTGGGAGAATTGCGATAAAAACTGCCTTCTTTTTCCCCTTAATAGATTATTTTTTAGTCTTTCTTATGCCTATACATTTAAAAACTAGTTTTCCTTTTTATAGGATTGTTGTTGATGTTGTGGTCTTCAGTACTGAGACTGGTTCGATGCAGCTCTCCAAGCTACTCTACCCTGTGCAAGCTTCTTCATCTCCCAGTACTTACTGCAATCTACATCCTTCTGAATCTGCTTAGCGTATTCATCTCTTGGTCTCCCTCTATGATTTTTACCCTCCACGCTGCCCTCCAATGCTAAATTAGTGATCCTTTGATGCCTCAGAACATGTCCTACCAACCGGTCCCTTCTTCTTGTCAAGTTGTGACACAAACTCCTCATCTCCCCAATTCCATTCAATACCTCCACATTAGTTATGTGATCTACCCATCTAAGCTTCAGCATTCTTCTGTAGCACCACATTTCGAAAGTTTCTATTCTCTTCTTGTCCAAACCGGTTATCGTCCATGTTTCACTTCCATACATGACTACACTCCATACAAATACTTTCAGAAACGACTTCCTGACACTTAAATCTATACTCGATGTTAACAAATTTCTCTACCTCAGAAACGTTTTCCTTGCCATTGCCAGTCTACATTTTATATCCTCTCTACTTCCACCATCATCAGTTATTTTGCTCCCCAAATATCAAAACTCATCTACTACTTTAAGTGTCTCATTTCCTTATCTAATTGCCTCAGCATCACCTGATTTAATCTGACTACGTTCCACTATCCTCGTTTTGCTTTTGTTGACGTTCATCTTATATCCTTTCAAGACATTGTCCATTCCGTTCATCTGCTCTTCCAAGTCCTTTGCTGTCTCTGACAGAATTACAATGTCATCGGCGAACCTCAAACTTTTTATTTCTTCTCCATGGATTTTAATTCCTATGCCGAATTTTTCTTTTGTTTCCTTTACTGCTTGCTCAATATACAGGTTGAATAGCATCGGGGAGAGGCTACAACCCTGTCTCACTCCCTTCCCAACCATTGCTTCCCTTTCATGCTTCTCGACTCTTATAACTGCCATCTGGTTTCTGTACGGATTGTAAATAGTCTTTCGCTCCCTATATTTTACCCCTGCCACCTTCAGAATTTGAAAGAGAGTATTCCAGTCAACATTGTCAAAAGCTTTCTCTAAGTCTACAAATGCTAGAAACGTAGGTTTGCCTTTCATTAATCTTTATTCTAAGATAAGTCGTAAGGTCAGTATTGCCTCACGTGTTCCAACATTTCTACGGAATCCAAACTGATCTTCCTCGAGGTCGTCTTCTACCAGTTTTTCCATTCGCCTGTAAAGAATTCGCGTTAGCATTTTGCAGCCATGAATTATTAAACTGATAGTTCGGTAATTTTCACATCTGTCAACACCTGCTTTCTTTGGGATTGGAATTATTATATTCTTCTAGAAGTCTGAGGGTATATCGCCTGTGTCATACATCTCGCTCACCAGATGGTAGAGTTTTCTCAGTAGTTCTAATTGAATGCTGTCTACTCCTGGGGCCTTGTTTCGACTTAGGTCTTTCAGTGCTTTGTCAAACTCTTCAGGCAGTATCGTATCTCCCCTTTCATCTTCATCTACATCCTCTTCCATTTCCATAATACTGTCCTCAAGTACATCGCCCTTGTATAGACCCTCCATATACTCCTTCCACCTTCCTGCTTTCCCTTCTTTGCTTAGAACTGGGTTTCCATCTGAGCTCTTGATATTCATCCAAGTGGTTCTCTTTTCTCCAAAGGTCTCTTTAATTTTCCTGTAGGCAGCATCTATCTCACCCCTAGTGAGATAAGCCTGTATATCCTTACATCTGTCCTCTAGCCATCCCTGCTTAGCCATTTTGCACTTCCTGTCAATCTCATTTTTGAGACGTTTGTACTCCTGTTTGCATGCTTTATTTACTGCATTTTTATATTTTCTCCTTTCATCAATTAAATTCAATATTCTTCTGTTACCCAAGGATTTCTACTATCCCTCGTCTTTTTAACTACTTGATCCTCTGCTGCCTTCACTACTTCATCCCTCAGAGCTACCCGTTCTTCTTATACTGTGTTTCTTTCCTCCTTTCCTGTCAATTGTTCCCTTATGCACTCTCTGAAACTCTCTACAACCTCTGGTTTAGTCAGTTTATCCAGGTCCCATCTCCTTAAATTTCCACCTTTTTGCAGTTTCTTCAGTTTTAATGTGCAGTTCATAACCAATAGATTGTGGTCAGAGTCCAGCCCCTGGAAATGTCCTACAATTTAAAACCTGGTTCCTAAATCTCTGTCTAACCATTATATAATGTATCTGATACCTTCTACTATCTCCAGGATTCTTTCATGAGTACAACCTTCTTTTATGATTATTGAACCAAGTGTTATCTAAGATTAAGTTATGCTCTGTGTCAAATTCTACCTAACGGCTTCCTCTTTCATTTCTTAGCCCCAATCCATATCTACCTACTACGTTTCCTTCACTCCCCTCTCCTACTCTCGAATTCCAGTCACTCATGACCATTAAATTTTCATCTCCCTTCACTACCTGAATAATTTATTTTATCTCATCATACATTTCATCAGTTTCTTCATCATCTGCAGAGCTAGTTGGTACACAAATTTGTACTACTGTAGTAGGCGTGGGCTTCGTGTCTATCTTGGCCACAATGGTGCGTTCACTATGCTGTTTGTAATAGCTTACCCACACTCCTATTTTTTTTATTCATTATTAAACCTACTCCTGCATTACCCCTATTTGATTTTGTATTTATAACCCTGTATTCACCTGACCAAAAGTATTGTTCCTCCTGCCACCGAACTTCACTAATTTCCACTATATCTAACTTTTTTCTATTTCCCTTTTTAAATTTTCTAATCTACCTGCCCGATTAAGGGATCTGACATTCCACGCTCCGATCCGTAGAACGCCAGTTTTCTTTCTTCTGATAACGACGTCCTCTTGAGTAGTCCCCGCCCGGAGAACCGAATGGGGGACTATTTTAGCTCTGGAATATTTTACCCAAGAGGACGCCATCATCATTTAACCATACAGTGAAGCTGCATGCCCTCGGGAAAAATTACGGCTGTAGTTTCCCCTTGCTTTCAGCCGTTCGCAGTACCAGCACATCAAGGCCGTTTTGATTAGTGTTACAAGGCCAGATCAGTCAATCATCCAGACTGCTGCCCCTCTTCAGGAACCACACGTTTGTCTGGCCTCTCAACAGGGTACCAGTTTTTATATAGAAGCTCGTCCATGGATAGGAGTTGTCGAGGAGAAATGATTTTAGCTTAGATTTAAAACTTGCTTTGCTATTTGCAAGACGTTTTATGACACTGGGAAAATGATCCAAATTTTTTGTTGCTGGGTACTGATGCCCTTTCTCAACCACTCACAGCATAAATAATGGGCAATAAAACAGTATTGTAGATTTGGACATCACTGTTTTCAAATTGTGATATAATATTATTGATGTTGAATTCCATTAGCGAATACGTGTATTGTTGTGGTGCCATTAAAACGCCTGACTCCTTGAAGAAGCACCTACATGAACACCACATATTATTCTTACTGCTCGGTTTTGTGCAATCAGTACTTTCTTTCTAAATGGACAGTTACTGAAAATTTTCCGTAAGACATTATACTTAGTGCAAATAATCAAAAACATGTCAGGAGGTAGATTCGTTTGTTTCCAAGAGTGGCAGTTATACGAAGAACAAAACTAGCTGAACTTAACAGTCTGAAAATTTCAGTAATATGCTTCCAATTTAAGCTTTCATCGGTATCTACACCCAAAAATTTGGAGCATTTTAACCTGTTCACTGACTCCTGTTCATGTGCTACATCAGTTGCTGGTGTAACTGTATTTTTGTGCAGAACTAAATACACTGTGTTTTCTCAAAATACAGGGACAGGCCATTTTCAGAGAACCACTTAATATTTCTTTGAAAAGCATCATAAACAATCTCTCTTGCATGCTTTCTCTCTAATGAGGTTCATTATAACACCAGTATCGCCTAAAAAAATGTACCAATCCCGCTCGTTCAGTGGAAAGTTATTCATACACACGTGTAATGAGTAGGAGAGAACCGAAAATGAACCCTGTGGGACTTGTGATTTCTTCCCAGTCACTAATATCTTCTGCCCTTCTAATGTTGTTTGGATTGCATAAGAAAATCTAGATTGCTGCTACGGCAGTTTAATGATGTATCTATCGTGATGGATCCTTTTCGGC
This sequence comes from Schistocerca piceifrons, assembly GCF_021461385.2. Lineage (NCBI taxonomy): Eukaryota > Metazoa > Arthropoda > Insecta > Orthoptera > Acrididae > Schistocerca > Schistocerca piceifrons. The sequence continues at coordinate 106,343,896 of NC_060145.1, forward strand.
TAAATGCCCTCTTCAGAGCACCTGAGAAAGCTACATAATATTTTTTTTAATTTTATTTTAATGTTGGTTAATCATATTTTCGGATATACAAATTTGGTACTTACGTCGATGCAAGATTACAGGTCGCTATAAATCTGTATCGTATCACAATGTGATGCAGATTTACGACTCTTATGCTATAAAATGTTTTGCTGTTTGCTGCTGTTGTTAATTGTCCTTTCTTGTAAATTTTATAATCATCTTGAGGTTCAAGCTCTTTTGTCTGTGTTTTATCTTTCTTTTTCTCTTTTTCTTTTTTTACATGCACACACTCAAAATGGCACATACACATCTGAAAGATTCAAAACAACCACCAGGAACACCTTTAACTGTTCCACTGCTGCCATCTTGCTTTTACACCTTCAACTCTTCCACTTTTCGCCATCTTGTTTTTACATCTGATAAAAAATGAAACAGTGACAATGACTCCTCTATAAACAGAACGTCACAGTGAAGAAGATGAGGAAAAAAGAAAACGCAAGTGAAACATGTAAATAGACACACACACACACACACACACACACACACACACACACACACACACACACACACACACACCAAACCTTCTAAATAGAATCAATATCGTAATTTTTGCTTAAATAATTTGTCTACATGAAGGTGATCAACTGGGAGAGAAAACAGACACTATAAAAACATAATATGTCAGGAAAACCACACCATGTGGTGAAAAGGTATAGATACATAATTTTGTGTTGTGGTATCAACGTTCGATTCCACATTTGTTAGGGGTTGCAGTTATCGACCGCGGTCCGTATTCGTATCGTTGGACCCGGGAGTCGCGACGAGCGCCGCTCCGCGGCTTGTATCAAGTTTCTAGCGAACTCTCGCCCACTCTTGCTCGGGACGTCAAGTAGAAAAGTAACATAGCCTTCAGCTGATAGGAAGCAACCTCCAACAAGACCCTTTGTAACGTATGGGGTAAGTGAGGCCTCAATAGCTATCTGTTTATAATTATATGCAGCAGCCAAGAAGAATCCTGTACAACCAGTTAAGTACAATATATATTATTTTTTACCAACGACTTCTAATTATTTTAGTCGTTGCAGATCCAGACCATGCAGCCAGCACGTTACTGACAAATCTGCTGTGATTTATATGTTCCTATTTAGCATTGGCCACCAGTCAACATTTGCGACTACTCGTTGGTCGTCATCATAAAATGTGTGTTCTTCAAAAATCTGTAATTACGATTTTAAAAACTAATATTTACATATATACAAACAGTACAGAACATTATTTATTTTTAACAGCCATAAAATAATAGAACACTGATGATGCTGCAACTGCAGTGAATCATGTTTGGGATAAAAAACAAAATCGCGTTTTGGTGATGGCGGACCCCATTCATAATGTCTCTATGAGACATCTTCTACGCTGTGGGCCTAATGGATCGTAAATCTTGTTTGAATTATTCAGCTCAACATTTTGCAGCCACCAAAACGAAATCATACCGGATTGCACCACCGAAAAGATGCGCATAGGGAAGGCGTACAGTGTCGCTGTAACGGTGACCAGTGAGTGAGCCGTGTTCAAATATCTGAAAGTTCGTACACACATGGAACATTATGCCTCACCACACCATAACACCTGAACCGAGAAAGCGATCGTGTTCGACAATGTTCTTGGACGCACTACGTATCCCCACCTTTCGCCGTATGAGGGTACATCCACAACCATTACTCACAAGGGGAGGCCGCCAATTGTGAAATTCAGATTCGATTCATACTGCGCATAATAAAAGCTCATGGCCAGAGGTGTAATGTGGCAAAGCACCAAGATGCACTTCTCAGCCGTTGTCGAGAAAATCGACAGTTAAAAGAATCCGTTACGGTGAAATACTCTCGACGATTAGTATTTTCCTACAGCGTCGTGGCGCAGCGGTAAGCTTTCGGGTTCGTAATCTGAAGGTCGCCGGATCGAATCTCACGCCATGCAATTTTTTTTATTATTAGTTTTTTGTAATTCAATATATATATATATATATATATATATATATATATATATATATATATAGTATTAATGAATTGCTTATGCATGTTGGTGAAGGCGGATCGGTCTCCAATTGTACCGCCTCCATTTTTCCGTTTTTTTTTTTTTTTAACAGGGTGTACCAAAGCTCTCCCGTCCGCACTGATTTTCGACAATGTTATAAGTTGCGCTAGGGACCGCATATACCTTCTGTCGAAGTTAGCAGGCACATACGCTGTTATGCGGCGGCTCGTTTCGGCCCATTCAACATCTGTCATTCAAGTGTAACGAGCGAGTAACGGAGTTTATATCTCATACCTTCCACAGCAAATTTGTGTTCGTGGGGTCTCTATTCTAATTCGAACGTTTGACTTACGCTATACGTATTCGTTTCGGAATATCGTTTCTACGTCTTCCGTTAACTATACGTGATTAACATTATGAAGACAATTAATAACATTTGTGAAATACAACTTTCTTTGCGGAAAACATAATGATGTTCGAAGTCGCCAGTTTTTCCACGACAAACGACTTTCAACAACTTATAATATGCATAATTGTTGCAACTGATTGCCGGGAATTATATATATGTATATATATATATATATATATATATATATATATATATATACACATATATATATATATATATTTTAATTATGAAAAACAAATACTAAAAAAAAAAGTACCATAGGGCGAGATTCGATCCGGTGACCTTCGGATTACGAACCCGAGCGCTTACCGCTACGCCACGACGCTGTACAGAATTATTAATCGTAGGGAGTATTTCACCGCAATGGTTTGCTTTAACTGTCGATTTTCTCAACAACGGCTGAGAAGTGCATCTTGGTGCTTTGCCACATTACACCTCTGGCCATGAGCTTTTATTATGCGCAGTATGAATCGAACCTGAATTTCACAATTGGCGGCCTCCCCTTGTCAGACTAAATCTGCCCTCATCAGACAAGAGCACGTGACAGCACTCATCTACATCTACATTTATACTCCGCAAGCCACCCAACGGTGTGTGGCGGAGGGCACTTTACGTGCCACTGTCACTGCCTCCCTTTCCTGTTCCAGTCGCGTATGGTTCGCGGGAAGAACGACTGTCTGAAAGCCTTCGTGCGCGCTGGAATCTCTCTAATTTTACATTCGTGATCTCGTCCGGAGGTATAAGTAGAGGGAAGCAATATATTCGATACCTCATCCAGAAACGCACCCTCTCGAAACCTGGACAGCAAGCTACACCGCGATGCAGAGCGCCTCACTTGCAGAGTCTGCCACTTGAGTTTGCTAAACATCTCCGTAACGCTATCACGGTTACCGAATAACCCTGTGACGAAACGCGCCGCTCTTCTTTGGATCTTCTCTATCTCCTCCGTCAACCCGATCTGGCACGGATTCCACACTGATGAACAGTACTGAAGTATAGGTCGAACGAGTGTTTTGTAAGCCACCTCCTTTGTTGATGGACTACATTTTCTAAGGACTCTCCCAATGAATCTCAACATGGTACCCGCCTTCCCAACAATTAATTTTATATGATCATTCCACTTCAAATCGTTTCGTACGCATACTCCCAGATATTTTACAGAAGTAACTGCTACCAGTGTTTGTTCCGCTATCATATAATCATACAATAAAGGATCCTTCTTTCTATGTATTCGCAATACATTACATTTGTCTATGTTAAGGGTCAGTTGCCACTCCCTGCACCCAATCCCGTCTCCGGCCATCCTGATTTAGGTTTTCCGTGATTTCCCTAAATCGCTTCAGGCAAATGCCGGGATGGTTCCTTTGAAAGGACACGGCCGATTTCCTTCCCCATCCTTCCCTCACCCGAGCTTGCGCTCCGTCTCTAATGACCTCGTTGTCGACGGGACGTTAAACACTAAGCTGCTCCTCCTCCCTGCACCAAGTGCCTATCCGCTGCAGAGCTTCCTGCATTTCGCTACAATTTTCTAATGCTGCAACTTCTCTGTATACTACAGCATCATCCGCGAAAAGCCGCATGGAACTTCCGAAACTATCTACTAGGTCATTTATATAAATTGTGAAAAGCAATGGTCCCATAACACTCCCCTGTTGCACGCCAGAGGTTACTTTAACGTCTGTAGACGTCTCTCCATTGATAACAACATGCTGTGTTCTGTTTGCTAAAAACTCTTCAATCCAGCCACACAGCTTGTCTGATACTCCGTAGGCTCTTACTTTGTTTATCAGGAGACAGTGCGGAACTGTATTGAACGCCTTCCGGAAGTCAAGGAAAATAGCATCTACCTGGGAACCTGTATCTAATATTTTCTGGGTCTCATGAACAAATAAAGCGAGTTGTGTCTCGCACGATCGCTGTTTCCGGCATCCGTGTTGATTCCTACAGAGTAGATTCCGGGTTTCCAAAAATGATACGATACGCGAGCAAAAAACATGTTCTAAAATTCAACAACAGATCGACGTCAGACATATAGGTCTATAGTTTTGCCCATCTGCTCGACGACCCTTCCTTAAGACTGGGACTACCTGTGCTCTTTTCCAATCATTTGGAACCTTCCGTTCCTCTAGAGACTTGCGGTACACGGCTGTTAAAAGGGGAGCAAGTTCTTTCGCGTACTCTGTGTAGAATCGAATTGGTATCCCGTCAGGTCCAGTGGACTTTCCTCTGTTGAGTGATTCCAGTTGCTTTTCTATTTCTTGGACACTTATTTCGATGTCCTCCATTTTTTCGTTTGTACGAGGATTTAGAGAAGGAACTGCAGTGCGATCTTCCTCTGTGAAACAGCTTTGGAAAAAGGTGTTTAGTATTTCAGCTCTACGCGTGTCATCCTCTGTTTCAATGCCATCATCATCCCGGAGTGCCTGGATATGCTGTTTCGAGCCACTTACTGATTTAACGTAAGACCAGAACTTCCTAGGATTTTCTGTCAAGTCGGTACATAGAATTTTACTTTCGAATTCACTGAACGCTTCACGCATAGCCCTCCTTACGCTAACTTTGATATCGTTCAGCTTCTGTTTGTCTGAGAGGTTTTGGCTGCGTTTAAACTTGGAGTGAAGCTCTCTTTGCTTTCGCAGTAGTTTCCTAACTTTGTTGTTGAACCACGGTGGGTTTTTCCCGTCCCTCACAGTTTTATTCGGCACGTACCTGTCTAAAACGCATTTAACGATTGCCTTGAACTTTTTCCATAAACACTCAACATTGTCAGTGTCGGAACAGAAATTTTCGTTTTGATCTGTTAGGTAGTCTGAAATCTGCCTTCTATTACTCTTGCTAAACAGATAAACCTTCCTCCCTTTTTTTATATTCCTATTAACTTCCATATTCAGGGATGCTGCAACGGCTTTATGATCACTGATTCCCTGTTCTGCACTTACAGAGTCGAAAAGTTCGGGTCTGTTTGTTACCAGTAGGTCCAAGATGTTATTTCCACGAGTCGGTTCTCTGTTTAATTGCTCGAGGTAATTTTCGGATAGTGCACTCAATATAATGTCACTCGATGCTCTGTCCCTACCACCCGTCCTAAACATCTGAGTGTCCCAGTCTATATCTGGTAAATTGAAATCTCCACCTAAGACTATAAGAGGCTTAGGAAATTTATGTGAAATGTGTTCCAAATTTTCTCTCAGTTGTTCTGCCACTAATGCTGCTGAGTCGGGAGGTCGGTAAAAGGAGCCAATTATTAACCTAGCTCGGTTGTTGAGTGTAACCTCCACCCATAATAATTCACAGGAACTATCCACTTCTACTCCACTGCAGGATAAACCACTACTAACAGCGACAAACACGCCACCACCGGTTGCATGCAATCTATCCTTTCTAAACACCGTCTGTGCCTTTGTAAAAATTTCGGCAGAATTTATCTCTAGCTTCAACCAGCTTTCTGTACCTATAACGATTTCAGCTTCGGTGCTTTCTATCAGCGCTTGAAGTTCCGGTACTTTACCAATGCAGCTTCGACAGTTTACAATTACAATACTGATTGCTGCTTGGTCCCCGCATGTCCTGACTTTGCCCCGCACCCTTTGAGGCTGTTGCCCTTTCTGTACTTCCCTGAGGCCATCTAACCTAAAAAACCGCCCAGTCCACGCCACACAACCCCTGCTACCCGTGTAGCAGCTTGCTGCGTGTAGTGGACTCCTGACCTATCCAGCGGAACCCGAAACCCCACCACCCTATGGCGCAAGTCGAGGAATCTGCAGCCCACACGATCGCAGAACCGTCTCAGCCTCTGATTCAGACCCTCCACTCGGCTCTGTACCAAAGGTCCGCAGTCAGTCCTGTCGACGATGCTGCAGATGGTGAGCTCTGCTTTCATCCCACTAGCGAGACTGGCAGTCTTCACCAAATCAGATACCCGCCGGAAGCCAGAGAGGATTTCCTCCGATCCATAGCGACACACATCATTGGTGCCGACATGAGCGACCACTTGCAGATGGGTGCACCCTGTACCCTTCATGGCATCCAGAAGGACCCTTTCCACATCTGGAATGACTCCCCCCGGTATGCACACGGAGTGCACATTGGTTTTCTTCCCCTCTCTTGCTGCCATATCCCTAAGGGGCCCCATTACGCGCCTGACGTTGGAGCTCCCAACTACCAGTAAGCCCACCCTCTGCGACCGCCCGGATCTTGCAGACTGAGAGGCAACTCGTCATTGATCCGGTCCCTATGCTCTTGGCACCATCGCAAAAGGTGTCCCCGATCTGCGGGTGTCAACTAAACACGACGTACTGATCGTCGGGCACAGAGCCCACCTCCATGCAGTCGCCGTGCCACTGTGGTACGTGTGACTGTGTGCCTTGCAGTCGTGTTAAATGTGTTTGCAACTACACAAGGGGTTTGACATAGATCCCTCCTTGCCTACTGGACTGTGTAGCGGCGAACTGCTGCAGTAGTTGACCTTGGTTGGCCAACCGCTCTCTTTCAAACAGCATCACCTGTTGGTCGCAATGCTCCCTGTACACATGGAATAATGCTGTGAGCAATGTCAAATTCCTGTACTACATTCATCACTCTTTGTCCTTCTTCCAGTTTCCCTCTGATTATTCCCCGTGTGGAATCATCCAAATGTTGTACCCAGGCCATGCTGTAATCCACCATAGCCGCTCCTGCTTGACGCGCACTGTCTTTCCGCGCTCCTTCCACTACTAGCCTTATTTTGCGCTATATACACTGTGATCTGACGCTATTTGACGTCCAACGTACTGTGCACGACTAGGGGATCTCTGACAACATGGACCCACATTTCCATGTATTTCCAACAAGTAGTTAATATGGTATGTTGCTTTATTTCTCTCTTCGTCAAGTTTTGCGGAACTATGTACACAGCCGGAAATATTTAACAGCTTATGGTCAAGAATACTTCGTAAATGGCTCTAAGCACTATGGGACTTAACATCTGAGGTCATAAGTCCCCTAGACTTAGAACTAAGTAAACCTAACTAACCTAAGGACTTGACACACATCGATGCCCTAGGCAGGATTCGAACCAGCGACCGTAGCAGCCGCGTGGTTCCGGACTGAAGCGCCTAGAACAGCTCGGCCACAGTGGCCGGTTGTACTTCGTAAACTACTAGCGATTTTGCCATATTGTGTCCTAAAAAATTCATCATGTATTAACAGTGAAAATGGCCGCACACGCTTCCTTTAATACAAGAATTAGTTCGGTGCGTTCTGTCATGGCTTACTTGATTAAGACTCCAAATGTTGGAGCAATAGTGTAGCATCAGTTACGCTACCCCCTTTTACGCAATTCCCTGCACTTGCCCAGCAACCATGCAATAAACATAAGTCTTACATTCGCTCTCCTTAAAACTGATTTCATATTTCCGTCTCGTGTCATATTGGTCCCTAGTATACCCACAAGCATTTAAACGATTTAACGTGCATCAGATGTTTGCCACTGAGCTTGTGATCACATGTGATCAGATTCTTTCTCATTGTTGTAGGAACTGTCTTCCTCTCCTCCACATTTAAATAGTGTGTTATCGCGTATCGATACCACCCTACCGGCGTCTCAAAATTGGCAACGGACAGCAGTCGTGAGGGATCCAGCGGATTCTATGGAGCGCGCCCCCTGAGACACGCCGTCCAGCAATTCTGGACTACGATTGCCTTGCACTGCCACATTGTTGGACGGATGGCGGCACACGACAGTCCATTCGCACAAGGTACCAGTTCGCTACAGAACAGTGCTGATGATAAAACACACTATGTGATCAAAAGTATCCGGATACCTGGATGAAAATGACTTACAAGTCCTTGTCACCCTCCATCGGTAATGCTGGAATTCAATATGGTGTTGGCCCACCCTTAGCCTTGATGACAGCTTCCACTCTCGCAGACATACGTTCAGTCAGGTGTTGGAAGATTTATTGGGGAAAGACAGCCTATTATTCACAGAGTGCTGCACTGAGGAGAGGTATCGATGTCGGTCGGTGAGGCCTGGCACGAAGTCGGCGTTCCAAAACATCCCAAAAGTTTTCTATAGGATTCAGGTCAGGACTCTGTGCAGGCCAGTCCAATACAGGGATGTTATTGTCGTGTAAGCACTCCGCCACAGGCTGTGCTTTATGAACAACGTTCGATTGTGTTGAAAGATGCAATCGCCATCCCCGAATTGCTCGTAAACACTGGAAAGCAAGAAGATGCTTAAAACATCAGTGTAGACCTGTTCTGTCATACTGCCACGCAAAACAACAAGGGGTGCTAGCCCCCTCCACGAGAAACACGACCACACTATAACACCACCACCTCCGAATTTTACTGTTGGCACTACACATGCTGGCAGACGACATTCACCGGGCATTCGCCATACCCACGCCCTGTCATTGGATCGCCACATTGTGTACCGTAATTCGTCACTCCACACAACGTTTTTCCACTGTTCAGTCGTCCAATGTTTACGCTCCTCACACCAAGCGAGGCGTCGTTTGGCATTTACCAGCGTGATGCGTGGCTTACGAGCAGCCGCTCGACCATGAAACCCAAGATTTCTCATCTCCCGCCTAACTTTCATAGTACTTGCAGTGGATCCTGTAGCAGTTTGGAATTCCTGTGTGATGGTCTGCATAGATGTCTGCCTGTTACACATTATGACCCTCTTCAACTGTCGGCGGTATCTGTCAGTCAAAAGACGAGATCGGCCTGTACGCTTTTGTACTGTGCGTGTCCCTTCACGTTTCCACTTCACTATCACATCGGAAACAGTGGACCTAGGGATGTTTAGGAGCGAGGAATTCTCAAGTACTGACGTATGACACAAGTGACACCCAATCACCTGACCACGTTCGAAGTCCGTGAGTTCCGCAGAGCACCCCATTCTGCTCTCTCACGATGTCTAATGACTACTAAGGTCGCTGATGTGGAGTATCTGGCAGTAGGTGGCAGTACAATGAACCTAATATGAAAAACGTACGTTTCGGGGGGTGTTCGGATACTTTTGATCACATACTGCATCTATATATCGCTACATCGTTATTTTTCCAAAAAATATCGGTATACATGGTGTATCATAATTAATGGCGTAAATGCATACAGTTGAAAGTACACGATAGTAGAAGCAAAAAGTGTCAGTAAACGTAAGATCGAAAATGCATACCTTACGAGCTACGAGCAATTTTTCATATTCGATACTGCGAAGAAAATTTTGTCTACTACAAGCTCTTTGCTTTCCATATTTTGGGAAGTGTTCTTACTGTTCTCCGGTCTCAAGCCATCGTTTTCAAACCACGATATTTCGACAGCGTTCCTCGACGTCATCTTCAGGCGGTACCTGCAGACTGGGAAGTGATAATATGGAACAAAACAAGAAAAAATTTCCAATAAACATTTGCTGTAAAGTGCATATCTTAAAAGTTGTGAGGACTTGTTCATTAGAAAAGTTGTGTTCCAAAGTATCGTAGATGAGCAAGTGCTCACAGCACTTATGGTATGCGTTTTAGATCACATGTTTACGGGACATTTTTTCTTGTTTTGGTCCATATTATCACTTCCCAAAATATGGAAGTCAAAGAGCTTGCAGTAGAAGAGATTTGTTTCACGGTATCGAAGATGACAAATTGCTCGTAGCTCTTAAGCTATGCATTTTCGACCCTATGTTTACTGAGACTTCTTTTACCTTTAGTATGGCGTACTTCCAACTGTATGCGTTTACACTATTAATTATGATACACCCTGTACATGTCGGCGATCTTTTTTTGACCGGTATATCGACATCGAAATGGCAATACCGATGGCTATTCTTTTATTCTGTATCATATTTTTATAGAAATTTTTGATCAATATTTGAAGTTGTTAAATTGAAATTGTAGTAGAAGACAATTTTAATTTCACTGCGTGAAGGAGTCTTACTATTTTTTGAGCGTTTATCACGTCGATTCTTTCTCTTTGACTGTGTGAAGCAATGTGATGTGTGATGGCACAAACAAGAAGTCCGATTGATTGCACTGGGGGGTGGTGGTGTGAATGGAATAACAATTATCTGATGTGAAGGAATAGCACACGAGTTTCGCTAAAACACAATCTTTAACACAACTAGTTCGTTATTTCTTTATATTTGTTACAAATGGTTCAAATGGCTCTGAGCACTATGGGACTTAACATCTATGGTCATAGTCCCCTAGAACTTAGAACTACTAAAACCTAAAAAAAATGGCTCTGAGCACTATGGGACTCAACTGCTGAGGTCATTAGTCCCCTAGAACTTAGAACTAGTTAAACCTAACTAACCTAAGGACATCACACACATCCATGCCCGAGGCAGGATTCGAACCTGCGACCGTAGCGGTCTCGCGGTTCCAGACTGCAGCGCCAGAACCGCGCGGCCACTTCGGCCGGCACTAAAACCTAACTAACCTAAGGACATCACACAACTCCCAGTCATCACGAGGCAGATAAAATCCCTGACTCCGCCGGGAATCGAACCCGGGAACCCGGGCGTGGGAAACGAGAACGCTACCGCACGACCACGAGCTGCGAACTATATTTGTTACATCACGTAAGAGTATGCGGGAGCTGTACCGTATTACCAAGTACAGCCACAGCCCGGTAATATTATTTTACTACAGACAAAACCGTTGCATTTATTTAAAAAGAGGTTCTTCAAAAACAGGTGCTGAATAAAAATCTAAATAACAAGATTGGTCTTTGTGGTGGCCGGAGATGTGTGGGGGGAGATGCTGACGAAACCGGAGTCACCCCGCAATTTTGACACAACTACTAGGTCGCTGGCATTTGCAGAAGTGAAAAATCAGGGAAGTCTACACGAAGTGTTCCGGACATATCCGATCTGTGATGAAACCGAACGACGGACGCCTTTTATTGCGCCACTAACTACAGTTACCATTGTTTGCAAAGTGGTTATCGCAATGCGTGAACATGCATCGGTTTCCTTTCAATTCTTGCTCTGATGGGGATATTCAGGATGCTAGCTAGTTGATGCACATAATATCTTATAATAAATCAATATCCAAGTGTACAGCTCTAAAACTAGCAGTATATTTTCTGTGTATAGCCGATGCTCTTTGGCCGGTACGTCGATACTTATCTCGTCGATATATCGCTAACGCTTTACCCTATTTCGTCAGCCGGTATAGATGAATTTTAAATATCGATATATCGCATTCTCGATATTTTTAAAAATATCAACAGCCCTACAGTGGAACGCTGCGCTCACCCAGCATTTCTGGAGCACCGACACAGGTCGTGCTTTAGTTCAGGGAGCCTGTTTCTTGTTGACATTGAGAGCTGGACTCTGATTCTTGCTGCATTATTCGTAATGAGTCCTTGTACACTTATGGATACACAGGTAACGTAAATCTTCTGTTTTCTGTATAACTTGTTCGCTAATCGTTTCTAGCCCCTGTCCAACTCCCATACAACAACAGTTGCCGCACGAGTCTGCAGCACAACTCTCCTTACCGTCGTGTGCAAAGTCGTACACAACATCCGGAGCAACCAATCATTACACCAAACGGGAATTTTGTCCGTCTTCAGTCCCTTATGCTAATCCGACAACGATCAGAAGGTGCAGCAAGTTTATTTCATCAAAATATTAGAGATATCAAAGGCAAAGTAAATGAAATGATGTATCTTGACATCTCATAGCATCATTTAAATAGCGAAGTAGGTTTCCTTTGGAGGTGTGAATCTTATCTGATTTCCTTGCACGGTATTAGTTGTAAAAGGGAGGAGTGGCCAACCATGCAAAATACAGTGTCTCCTTCCTAAGGGTCGACAAATCAGAATATCATAAAAACCTAATACACTACTGGCCATTAACATTGCTGTACCAAGAAGAAATGCAGATGATAAACGGGTATTCGTTGGACAAATACATTATACTAGAACTGACATGTGATTACATTTTCACGCAATTTGGGTGCATAGATCCTGAGAAATCAGTACCCAGAACTACCAACTCTGGCCGTTATAACGGCCTTGACACGTCTGGGCATTGAGTCAAACACAGCTTGGATGGCGTGTACAGGTACAGCTGCCCATGCAGCTTCAACACCATACCACAGTTCATCAAGAGTAATGACTGGCGTATTGTGACGGGCCAGTTGCTCGGCTACCATTGACCAGACGTTTTCAATTGGTGAGAGATCTGGAGAATGTGCTGACCAAGACAGCAGTCGAATGTTTTCTGTATCCAGAAAGGCCCGTATAGGACCTGCAACATGCGGTCGTACATTATCCTGCTGAAATGTAAGGTTTCGCAGGGATCGAATGAAGGGTAGAGCCACGGGTCGTAAGACATCTGAATGTAACGTCCACTGTTCAAAATGCCGTCAATGCGGCAAGAGGTGACCGAGACGTGTAACCAATGGTACCCCATACCATCACGCCAGGTGATACGCCAGTATGGCGATGACGAATACACACTTCCAATGTGCGTTCACCGCGATGTCGCCAAACACGGATGCGATCATCATGATGCTGTAAACAGAACCTGGATTCATCCGAAAAAATTACGTTTTACCATTCGTGTACCCAGGTTCATCATTGCGTACACCATCGCAGGTGCTCCCGTCTGTGATGCAGCGTCAAGGGTAAACGCAGCCATGGTCTACGAGCTGATAGTCCATGCTGCTGCAAACGTCGTCGAACCGTTCGTGCAGATGGTTGTTGTCTTGCAAACGTCACCATCTGTTGACTCAGGGATCGAGACGTGGCCGCACGATCCGTTACAGCCATGCGGATAAGATGCCTGTCATCTCGACTGCTAGCGATACGAGGCCGTTGGGCTCCAGCAAGGCGTTGCGTATTACCCTCCTGAACCCACCGATTCCATATTCTGCTAACAGTCATTGTATCTCGACCAACGCGAGCAGCAATGTCGCGATACGATAAACCGCAATCGCGGTAGACTACAATCCGACCTTTATCAAAGTCGCAAACGTGTCGGTACGCATTTCTCCTCCTTACACGAGGCATTACAACAACGTTTCACCAGGCAACGCCGGTCAACTGCTGTTTTTGTAAGAGAAATCGGTTGGAAACTTTCCTCATGTCAAAACGTTGTAGGTGTCACCACCAGCGCCAACCTTGTGTGAATGCTCTGAAAAGCTAATCATTTGCATATCACAGCATCTTCTTTGTGTCAATAAATTGTTTTCTTTGAGGTAGTTCTTTAGTCGAAGGGAGAGAATGTGAGAAAGATGTGACAAAGATTACTAACGGCCTGTCAGACCATATTGCACACATAGTAACGCTGGAGAGAACCAAGTCAGAGTCATATCCGAAAATAGTAAACAAAAGATGTAGAGACAGAAGTTCACTTGCAATGCAGACATTCGAACCCCGTCCCCAAGGGCTAACTTGGCGACAACTGAATGTCACATAATACATTTACCCACATCTTCAATATTTTACGTAATAGCTCTTCAACCTTTAAAAATGTGCAGTCACATATGCAGCTAATAAGCAACCGTTTTGGATAACCAACAGCATTAGAATATCACGTAGGACGACACGAGGTTGTATCGTATTTCCTAGAACAGTCACAGCCCGGTAACAGAATTTTACTTGAGCCAGTACTGTTGCATTCACTTAAAAAGAGGTTCGAACTCCCCTTAAGTTACTCGTTGCGCTGTGAAAGTCTTTCGTAGTTATATTAAATAGCATCTACTCCACCTTGTTATTCGTTCGTGCGTCAAAATTCTGTGTAATAGGGGAAATATTTTCAGGGCGTTTTCACCGAAGTTATGAACTCTTCTCAGTTTAGGAAAGGAGTGGGAAGCTTTTAGTCTTTCGGAGAAGCTTCCATTCCTTCTGAAATGCCATGTTGGTTGAGCTTAGAATATGCTCTAGTATCCAATAACAGAAGGGTGTCAGCAATATCGTTAGCTGTTGTCTGCGTCCGTTACGTCCTCTTGGGCTTACCTTTATTATCAGATTGTGGAAACACGTGCATTTCGTTTCAAATATACACTGAAGCGCCAAAGAAACTGATTTAGGCATGTGTATTCAATTACAGAGATATGTAAACAGGCAGAATACGGCGCCGCGATCAATGCCTGTATAAGACCACAGGTGTCTGGCCCAGTTGTTAGATCGGTTACTGCTGCTACAATACAGGTTATCAAGATTTAAGTGAGTTTGAACGTGATGTTGTAGTCGGCGCACGAGCGATGAGACATACAATCTACGAGGTAGTGATGAAGTGGGGATTTTTCCTACGATCATTTCACGAGTGTACCATGAACATCAGATCTCGGACATCGCTGAGGTCAGAAAAACATCCTGCAAGACCGGGACCAACGACGATTGAAGAAAATCATTGAGCGTGACAAAAGTGCTCCCTTCCACAAACTGCTGCAGATTCCAATGCTGGGCCATCAACAAGTATCAGTGTGCGAACCATTCAACGAAACATCATCGATACGGACCTTTCGTACCCTTGATGACTGCAAGACACAAAGCTTTACGCCTCGCCTGGGCCCGTCAACACCGACATTGGACTGTTGATAACTGGAAACATGTTGCCTGGTCGGATGAGTCTCGTTTCAAATTGTATCGAGCGGACGGACGCGTACGGATACGGAAACGACCTCACGAATCCATGGACCCTGCACATCAGCAGGCGACTGTTCAAGTTAGCGGAGGCTCTCTAATGGTGTAGGGCGTGTGCAGTTGGAGTGATACGGGACCTCTGATACGTCTAGATATGACTGACAGGTGACACGAACGTAAGCACCCTGTCTGATCACCCGCATCCATTCATGTCTATTGTGCATTCCGCCGGACTTGCGCAATTCCAGTAGGACAATGCGACACCATACACGTCCATAATTGCTACCGAGTGACTCCAGGAACGGAATTCTGAGTTTAAACACTGCCGCTGGCAACCAAACTCCCCAGACATGAACATTATGGAGCACATCTTGGATGCCTTGCAATGTGCTGTGCAGAAGAGATCTTCCCGCCTCGTACTCTTACGGATTTATAGACAGCCCTGCGGGATTTGTTGTGTCAGTTCCCCCAGCACTACTTCAGATATTAGTCAAGTCCATGCCACGTCGTGTTGCGGCACTACTGCGTGCTCGCCGGGGCCCTACACGGTATTAGGCAGATGTACCAGTTTCTTTGCCTCTTCAGTGTATAATCATCCATAACAAAAGGGAGCGCACAACACTTCATTGCAGAAGGATATATACCAGTCATCGGAACGATACAAACACACAAATGAAATTATTTTAAAAGAAAAAAGAGAGGCCCGACATTAATCTTCTAGCAAGCCGCATAAAAATGCACAGAGAACAATTATTTCAATCGGTTTTAAGGTAACGGTGTGGTCGGAGCATAAAACACTTTTTTTTTTCCTGAGCCCCTCTACAAATAGTACGTCAGTTACTGCTGCCTCCATCATTCGTCAACACTACAAAAGAGAATAAAGCTATTCATCAGCGATTCGCGCCGTTATAAGTTCGCAGCAAACACACTACTTTGCGCCATAAAGCGCTACCTTCCCCTGGGCTACTGCGCGCGGCATTATTCTCCGAGTTATCGCATTCGGCGATCCGGGACCTTTTCTCGCCGCGAGAAATGCTTTTTTCCCCAGAACGGGTTTTTGATGCAAGTGCAGGGGAGCGTGTCGGCGAGCGTCCATTGTGAATCACTGAATCGGGAGCATCACAATGGCTGCACACCTCGCTCTCCGCCCTCCCCCCCCCCCCCCCCTCCACCCTCGACTCACTCTCGCCGCCGTCCCACATTATCCACGCTAGGCCAATGGCGCCTGCTCCCCACGACTTAGCGCATCTCGTTTCTGGAAATGAAATAAAATACAGAATATTACATTTTCTCTCAGTGACACTCTATGCGAAACTTCGTCAGTTAGCCAAACTATACCTCTACACGTATATCTCTACTCCACAAGACACCTTACGGTGTATGACGGAGAGTACTTTGCGTAAAACTTTAATGTGCCCCCAAAAAATGAATGTGTAGTGAGATGATGACTGTAATTCTCCGAAAGCTAATGTATTGGTAGTGGGGTGCATCTACATTTATATAGTCGCACATACTCCGCGAGCCACCATACGGTGTGTGGCGAGGAGCACCCTGTACTACTATCGGTCATTTCATGTTCCACTCCCAAACACAGCGGGAAAAAAAAAGATTGCTTATATGTCTCCGTATGGGTCCTACTTTCTCCTGTCTTACCTTCGTGGTTCTTGCGCGAAACGTATGTTGGCGGCAGCAGAATCGTTCTGCAGTCAGATTCAAATGCCGATCCTCTAAATTTTCTCAGCAGTGTTTTGAGAAAAGAACGTCGCCTCCCCTCCAGGAATTCCCATTTGACTTGCCAGCGGATCTCCATAACACCTGCGAGTTGTTTAAACCTACCGGTACCAAATTTAGCAGCCCGCTTCTGAACTGCTTTGACGTCTTCCTTCAATTCGTCCTGGTACCGATCCCAAACACTCGAGCAGTATTCGAGGGTAGGTCCCACACTAGTGTCTTATATGCAGTCTTCTATACAAATGAACCATACTTTCCCAAAATTCTCCCAATAAACTGAAGTCGACCATTTGCCTTCCCTAAAGCAATCCTCACATGCTCCCGTTTTTCGTATCGTTTAGCAACGTTACGCCCAGGTGTTTGAATGACGTGACTACTAAAAAAATGGTTCAAATGGCTCTGAGCACTATGGGACTCAACATCTTAGGTCATAAGTCCCCTAGAACTTAGAACTACCTAAACCTAACTAACCTAAGGACATCACACACACCCATGCCCGAGGCAGGATTCGAACCTGCGACCGTAGCAGTCCTGCGGTTCCGGACTGCAGCGCCAGAACCGCTAGACCACCGCGGCCGGCGACTACTAAAACTGTATTCGAACATCAAAGATCTGTTTTTCCTGCTCATCCGCATCAACTCAGATTTGTCTATTTACAGAGCTATCTGCCACACTACTAAAGTTGTATTCGAATATTACAGGTTCATTTTTGCTGCTCATCTCCATTAACTTACCTTTGTCTGCTAACTGCTGTTCATTGCACCGACTAGAAATTTTACGTGAGTCAGCATGCATTCTCTTACAGTCATTCCACTTCGACACCTTCTCGTACCCCACATAATCGTCAGATTGCTGCCCACCCTGTCCGCAAGATCATTTACGTATATAGAAAATAACGATGGTCCTATCACAGTACCTGTGACAAATCACACGGACCACTGAAGGAGTAGACTAAAAAATCATGGATCAACAGAATTTTAATATTAATTTGTATTATGTTTCCTACTAAGCCAAAGACGGCTCCATTACCTGCTATTTTCATTTGTTTTACAATCAGGTACAGAGTCGTCATTGCGGAGCGGGAGAGTTTGGTGACGACGGACCGTGGTAGTATGAAGTATAATCCAACAAATGATTCGCATTACAAAGAAACAGTTGTAGGATATCGTAATAACAAATTTAGATTCCGAGGTTCGACTTTCAAAACGCAGAAGCGTATATGATGACGCGCTGACGGCACGCAGTCAACAGTGACCAAACTAGTCGCTTTCCAACGTAGTTAAAAAGCTTAAAGACAAGCGAACTCTGTATCCATCATTAGTAAAGGCATATGGACCAACTCCTTCTAAATAAAAACCTTAATTATTTAATTATTGTTATAAGTAAAAGTACATGGAGAAGATGCATCCGTACACGAAGACAGTCGCGAGACGAAAGTTCGTAAGAGGGTAACTTTACTTAACTCAGTTTTTTTGGAAAACATGAAACACGAAATTACAGAAGCAATGCTAATCGATTACAACGATACAAATTACTGTTTGAACTGACAGATCGAAATATGTTAATTTGTCACACACTGCCAGTTACCCCTTTTCCTGTTCCAGTCGCGAATGTTTCCGCGTAGAACAACTGAATACATGTTCGCAAAAACGGGCTAACCCTCAAATGGTAAGACTTAGAGGTAAGTGTTGCCATCTGTTGCTAGGTAGGGGAACCATCAAAATTGACAATGGTCTCACCCCTAAATATCACTTAGGGGTGAGACCAATGTCAATTGATATTTAGGGGTGAGACCATTGTCAATTTTGATGGTTCCCACCACTTAGCAATAGATGGCAACACTTGTCTCTAAGTTTTTACATTTGAGGGTTAGCCCGCTTTTCCGCGCATGTCTTCAATTGTCGGTAAGCCTGCGAGTGGTCTCGCATCTTTGTAACTATATCTTCAACGTTTTTTCGCGAGATATACGTAGATAAAAGCATATACTGGTTGATTCCTCCAGGTACGTAATCTCTACGAACTGTAACAATAAACGATACCATCAGGCAGAATTCCTCTCTTACTGCGTGTTCCACTGGAACTGGCCCAGCACCCACGTGACCCCTCGCCCTTACTAAATGATTCTGTAACGAAACGCGCTGCTCTTCTTTGCATCTTCTCTATTTCCTCTACCACTCCTCTCTGGCACGGATACCAGACTGGCAACTTGTCGAACGAGGGTTTTTGAAAGCTACCTGCTTTGTGGGTGGATGCCAGTTCCTGAGGATTATTTTATTGGATCTCATTTTGGCATCTGCCTTGCCTGCGCTTAGTTTTATGTGCTCGTTTCAGTTTAAATCACTCCGTGCGCATACTCCTACATATTGTATGGAAGTGATAGCTTCCAGTTACTGTTATGCAATACACAAGAATGGGTCTTTGTGTCTGTTTGTGGGCAACTCACTACACTTGTTTATGTTGAAGGTCAATGGCCAATCCCTGTGTCTGCCGTTGCAACTTCTCTGCATTCAACAGCATTATCGGCGAAGACTCTGATGGAACTTCTGACGTTATCCACTTGACTAGATAACCTTCTTCTGTATATAAATACAATGTCTTCACTGACTAACTCATCGTCAAGTCCAAAACTGGTAAGGATAGAAACTTGAAATTTGGAGAGGGTGTTGATTTTACACTGTTGGCATTGTTTAAGAAAGGAGTTTTCGATATTCTACCTCTAAGTGGGTGAAATAGGACATGAAATGCTTTTTTCCATATGCAATTTGGAATCTAGAATTACGAAATTTGGTATTTGGTTTCTCGGTTAAAAATAAAGAAACATGGTTTCAGCATTCTTGGAAACTTGACACCTATGGTGGTGAAATAACTTATGAAACTTTTTAAACGAATGAAATCGAAACTTCCTGGCAGATCAAAACTGTATGCCGGACCGGACCGAGACTCGAACTCGGGACCTTTGGCTTTCACGGGCAAGTGCTCTACCGTCTGAGCTACCCAAGCACGACTCGCGGCCCGTCCTCACAGCTGTACGTCTGCCAGTAAATCGTCTCCTACCTTCCAGACTTCACAGAAGCTCTCCTGTGAGCCTTGCAGAACCTACTGCTGTGAGGACGGGGCGTGAGTCGTACTTGGGTAGCTCTGAGCCTGCACGGTACCTCAGCGTCTTCGGGCAGATGGTTTAGCTACGCTCCGTAATAAAAAAACTGAGTGAACGGATCAACGAACAACCTAAACGGGTGTCATCGGATGTCCACCACGAAAAAACTCAACGAACAATATAGAACAAAATGAGATCAACAAAAAAAATGATGGTACAGCACTTGCCCGCGAAAAGAAAAGGTCCCAAGTTCGAATCTCGGTCCGGCACAATGTTCTGATCTGCCAGGAAGTTTCATATCAGCGTACACTCCTCTGCAGAGTGGAAATCTCATTCTGGAAAATCAAATCGTTATTAAAGAACTATTTGCCTATTAAAAACCACAATTTTTATTTTGAAAACTGTCCAGAACCAGCGAATAAATTCCAACCACAACAGACCAATAACAGCAACCCAGACGAAATCGAAATAGCTAAACAAATTAAGAAACTTAAAGACAATAAATCATCCGGAGAAGACGATATAATTGCAGAACTGCTAAAGTCAGCTGGCCCTAACACTATAAAAGAGATCACTCAACTAACAGGACATATCTGGAAAACTGAGAAAATACCTGAGGACTGGAAAACTGCCCTAATTCATCCATTGCAAAAAACAAAAAAAAAGGCAACAGAACGGAGGAATCTCTCTTCTCCTGGTCACATACAAAATTCTCTCGCAATGTTTACTTGATCGAGCGCAAGAACAGTTAGAACCTAAAATTGGTGAACATTAAGCAGGCTTTAGACGGAACAGACCCCGTCCGTAACAAATTCTTAATTTAAAACTAATCCTTAGGCACTAAAGGATTTTTAGTAACAATATTGTTTGTACATTTATGGACTCAGTTTATCGTGAACCTCTTTTCCAAATTTTAAAGGAACAAGGGGTAGATAATAAGAACCTAACACTGATTAAGGAACTGTTAACCGACACAAACACTAAAGTTAAATTAATGGAAGAAATTTCTGAACCATTTGATATATAGACTGGTGTTAGGCAGAGAGATGGAATCTCCCCATTACTGTTTAACTGTGTTTTGGAAAAGGTAATTACAGAGTGGCGAGAGCAAAAGTCAAGTCAAAATATAGATCAATGAATCAAGTTAGTTAGAAGTAATACTAGAGTAAGTTGCAGATAATCTAAGTTCTTAAAGAAGCTTCGGAAAAAGTAGGACTACAAACATCATTCGAGAAACGGAATACATGACATGCACCAAACAAGCACCAAAGTTTTTGAACACAAAATATGAAAAAATGAAAAGGGTATCTCAGTTTAAATACTTGGGGGAAATCATACAAGAAAACGGTCTGGGAAAAGCTGTAAATGAAGCATAGGCAACTGCATTCACATTAATAAAAATATTTACTATCAAAATCACTTTCTGATTTCAGTAAACTTAGGCATTCCAGCATTGCAATCAAATCTGAAAGTCTGTATGGAGCAGAAACTTTTATTTTAAATAGAAAGAGGGATACTGAAGAAATTCTAAAGAAAGGAAGAATGTGAGGGAAACATTAGGCCCCAAAGTTACTGATGGAGAAACTTATAGGCTGAGAAGTAATAAGGAAATAGAATAATACACAGACATACATGGTGACATGGGAAAACGAAGACTTAAATTTTATGGGCACATTAAAAGAATGGCACCCACTAGGTTGACAAAGAAAATAGTAGAATTGTACGAAAACGGAAGTAAGACCAAAACTGAGCCAATTAAATGGATGGCTGCCATTAAGGAGGATATTAAAGTAGCCGGTGTAGCTCAGGCAGACGTTACAGATATAAAAACATTCAGACAAAAGATATTTGCTTAGATAGTAGATCAGAGGGAAATTAAAAAACTGACTGGAACACCATGGTCTGATGGTTGAAAGAAACTTCGTTCTGAAAGGATGAAACAAATTTGGACACAAAGCAAGGCCAATCATCAAAAGATACCCTGACTGATTGCACCTCGCCTGGTCGTAATGGGCCCATATGTGAATAATAAATAAAGCATTTTTAAAGCTACATCTACGGCAACTAGTATTTGATTTCTGGGTTAGATAAAGCCAATACATGCTTACCTGTTTTCGAAAATTCGACCCCTAAGGCGGTGAATGAAAATATTTCATTATGAAAGCATTTTTAACTTAAGTCTAAGAATATTTGTATTTGGCTTTTTGGTTAGAAATTAAATAAATAATACTTATTTAATTATTTTTGGAAAATCAACATCTAAGGGGATAAAATAGAGGATGACAGTTTTTACTGAAATGTTTCATTACGAAAGAATTTTCGAAACTAATTATCTGAAAATTTCTATTTGAGTTCTCGGTTAGAATTAAAAAATTACGTGTTTAAGTGTTGTTCGGAAGTTCAGAGGCCTGAGTACGTGGAATAGGGGCTGAAAATTTTCATGAAAATCTTTCGTTCTACTAGAACTTTTTAAAGCTAATCTATGCAAATTTATATTTGATTTCTAAAGAAATAAGTGTTAGAGGACGAAAGATATTCGGAAAATTGCACTTCAAAGGCAAGATTAACAGAGACCTCTGACTCCAACTGCCAGAATCACTTTTTGGTCAGAAGTACTTTCGGAAAATACCGTGCTTCTAATGCCTTAATTAACGTGAAAAGTTTAAAGGATGTTGCAATTTGTGAAAAACACAAACACTCTATTACGGTATATTAATAATTTTAACTTATGGACCGTCTGACAGCAACTGAATAAAACACAATTTTGACACACATGTGGTACACAAGCTCAATCAAAAAATAAAAACACAAATAAAAAAACAAACACAACAGTTCCACAATACAAAAGAACTCACAAGCTGAAAACTTACAAACACACTCAACAAACACACACAATGACAACACCACACAGAAAAGAACCAGATGGTACACCATGACCTACACACATAAACTAACACACAGAGTTGCAAACATCCTAAAGAGACAGGGCTTCAAAAAAGCATATAAGCCTGGGCAAACCCTTCAACCACACCTAAGCCAGCCAGCTACCAAGAGAGACAAATTCCAACAATCAGGAATATATAAACTTGAATGTCAAAGTTGTGATGCAGTATACATAGGCATGACATGCAGGAACTTTCAAACAAGATACAAAGAACATATCAGATGTTGGAAGTATGAAACAAACCATTCCACATTTGCAGAGCATTTAAAACACTACAACCATCATCCTACAAACATGGAACAAGAAATGAAAATAATGAGAATAAGTAACCATGACAAACATCTTATACAAATGCAAGAAAACTTCCACATCCAGAAAGCCATAGCAGAAAACAAACATGTGATAAATGAACAAACACACATCAGCACAGGCTCCCTACTACACTTAGTAAAGGAAATGTTAACATTAAAACAAAAAATAATAAAAAAAAGAAAACTCTTCCCCACATCATCTGGACACACACACACACACACACACACACACACACACACACACAGCACAAAAAATATATATCACACCAAAAAAACACACACACACACACACACACACACACACTTACACAAACGCACACACAAATGCATACACGAACAGACCACAGATACTTCAATAGTTACACTCATAAGTTTGGCAATAACATTCGATCTTTGGCAAAAACATTTGACAGTCGGCAACAGAAACCAAAACATTGCTTTAAAACCAGTTCAGTGCATAGTGTTGTGGAACGGGGAAAAAACCGCAAATTGGCGTCCATAAGAAGAAGAACAACACCAAAAATGCAACAGGAGCGTAATATGTAGGAAATTGTCCACGCAACCTGTAAGTACAGTTCAAAACATTACTACTTAATAGGAAATTCCAACCACCAGAATTGTTTATAACCTATAGGCACAATGACAAAAATGTGAATAACATAGCTAACATATGTACATATTCCAGGCCACTGATGATGCCTTGCAGAAAATAAAGGCGAAACGCGTATGGCACTAAAATTGTGTTTTATTCAGTTGCTGTCAGACGGTCCATAAGTAAAAATTATTAATATACCGTAATATTACACGCAACTGAGGAAGACAGGACTATAAAAGTTGAAGATGAGAAACACTCTAGTAAAGAAAAACAGAAATAAATATATGCAGATCATAGAGTGAGTACGAGCGAAGCAGCGGACGATAAGATATTTTTGTATAAGGTGCGTTAAAAAAGAAACGACCCAGTTGCAGGAAAATGAAAACAGCTGAAGGGATCGTAACGCCATCGCCCACGGAAGAAGGTATGGTCCCTGTAAGAGCGCTGAGGCCCGAATCTTTTTACTGGTGGGACACAGGCGCACATGCACGTGACAACAGAGCAAGCACGTGCATGCGTCGACCACCCATTGAGTTCACTGAAGCAGGCAATAGAGGCGTCATAAAAAGAGCAGAGGGTTGTAGTATCACAGCGGAAGGGATTCGGGGAAGGAAAATATGCACTGAAGAGCCAAAGAAATTGGTACACCTGCCTATTATCGTGTAGGAACCCGCGAACACGCAGAAGTGCCGCAACACGACGTGGCGTGGACTTGACTAATGTCTGAAGTAGTGCTGGAGGGAATTGACACCATGAATATTGCAGGGCTGTCCATAAATCCGTAAGAGTACGAGAGGGTGCAGACCTCTTCTGAACAGCACGTTACAATGCATCCAAGGTATGCTCAATAACGTTCATGTCTGGGGAGTTTGGTGGCCAGCGGAAGTGTTTAAACTCAGAACAGTGTTCCTGAAGCCACTCTGCAGCAGTCCTGAATGTGGGGGGGAGGGGTGAGGCATTGTTCTCCTGAATTGCCCAAGTCCGTCGGAATGCACGATGGACATTAGTGGATGCAGGTGACCAGATAGGACACTTACGTATGTGTCACCTGTCAGAGTCGTATCTACACGTATCAGGAGTCTCATATCACTCGGCGATTTGATGTCTTACCGGATTCATGATATTCATGGTACACTCGCGAAATTGTCGTACAGGAAAATCCCCACTTCATCGCTACCTCGGAAACGCTGTGTCCCATCACTCCTGCGCCAACTATAACACCACGTTCAAACTCACTTGAATTATAATAATGTGTCATTGTAGCAGAAGTAACCAATATAACAACTGCCCAGACACTTGTTGTCTTACATAGGCGTCATCAGCCACTGTGCCGTAATACATATCCCTGTATTTGAATACGCATGGCTATAGCAGATTCTTTGGAGCTTCATAGTAGTAATGGAACAACCTGCGTTCTACCCCACTCTGCATTGTTGCCAGATGTATCCAAGGTGGCGGTGATGATGTCATCCAAGATGGCTGTCTGTAGACTTGGCAGCAGTGCATGATGCCAGTCAAGATGTCGGATTTTGGCGAGAAGTTTGAATTTTGGCGGGAAAGTGCCACGCCCTCCTCCCCCAGAAAAATGGCACAGTGTTCAAATTTCAACAGGATAATGCTCACTCCAAGAAAAATGGCGGGAAAAATGGACTTGTCTTTATTATGTAACCAGATTCAAGCATGTGTGTTCGCCAAGAGCTCTAGAACCGAACTGGGTTAGCTGATATCATCGCCACCAGAGAGTGTCGCCATGATGTCATCCAAGATGGCGGATTTGGGCGGGAAGTTTGAATTTTGGCGGGAAGAAGGTCAATTGGGCTACATCCACTAACCTAATTCCCTTCCCCCCAGAAAATGGCGCCAACTTCAAATTCCAACATGATAATGCATCACACCTAGGAAGAAGGCGATAAAATGCACTTGCCTTTATTATTTAACCAATTTCAGGCAGGTGTGTTCGCCACTAAGTCTGGCCTCCAACTGGCTTAGTTCATATTCTCATTATTAGAGGGTGTCACCCTTATGTCAGAACATGATGCATGTACCGTTATTCAATATGGCTGCACCCACTGTGTCCACCACCATGAGGTCCAGAGTCTACTTCATATCGCCTGCACCAGAGGATGCCCGCTTGACGTCCGCTTTCTCTCTTGCCGCCTCACCAGTCCGCGACTGTCCAACTACTCACGTCACAGCCTTAGGTCGGCTGGCTCCACAGTTGCTTGCTGGACAGTGGAATCTGCTCTGACACACAACCGCCGGTCCACCATGTGGCTTGCTTGAGAAAGAATGGTCTCGCTAAGTTAACTGACAGAAGATCGTCCTCTCTCTCTTGAGCGCACGCCCGTTACAACCGGACACACGCCGCGCTGCCACCCCGCGGGCATCAGACCATTTACGTCACACACCTTCGGCCTCTACCTCCATACATGTGCCAGACATAGTCTTTTGTAAACATGTTAACACCCACATCGTGCATGCAACCTATCAATTACCTAAGTCCTTAATTGCATTTCAATTTTAATTGTATTAAATAATTCAATTTACAATTTCATATGGGTGTGAAAAGGCGTTCAACTATATAATTTCAACTACTTTTCAAGGTCCAGACTGCCACTTCTTCCTAGGAACTGGAGCCGAGTTTGAATTCTGGCAGTAAAGAAAAGTCACTTGCGCTTTCTCTACCAACCTAAGAACATTGTCAGAAAGAAAGGACATTTGTACTTACCTCAGCCACCCGACCGCCACTTCCTCCTAGGAACCAGCACCAAGTTTGAATTCTGCCAGTAAACAAAGATCACTTGCGTTTTCGCTACCACTGTAAGAAAGCTGCTGCAAACGAAGCTCACCACTATCACTAACCTAAGACTGCCACCTCTTCCTAGGTGCGGGTGGTAAAAGGACTCACCCCCCACTAGGCTGATGGAGAGAGGAATGAGTGTACTTTATTTATTTAGGAGCAATTTATTTATGTATGGAGTATATCTATCACAGGACACATGTTCTGACATCCCCCACAGCATACAGACATGCAAACTAGTCCTACATAACTCATCTATAAGGCTCTACACACACTCTTGCTAATTGTAAACCGTCAAAAATAACACGTTGCACAACCCACAGACACGTGAACGACTCATAAATAATGCAACACATTTACGTCTAGATAGCCAAACAACTCTTAAATGCCGGCCGCAGTGGTCTCGCGGTTAAGGCGCTCAGTCCGGAACCGCGCGACTGCTACGGTCGCAGGTTCGAATCCTGCCTCGGGCATGGATGTGTGTGATGTCCTTAGGTTAGTTAGGTTTAAGTAGTTCTAAGTTCTATGGGACTAATGACCACAGATGTTAAGTCCCATAGTGCTCAGAGCCATTTGAACCAACTCTTAAATTCTCAAAATAATATTCCAACTAAAATACTCTGCTTGCTAATCGTCAACTGTCGAAATCATGCACCAGCCTTTATTATAGAATTAGAGGCAGCAGCACCACCGAGTGTATTCACCACTGAGTCCATAGCCCAAATGACTTAGTTTTTGTCGATGCCACTCGAGGAAGCTGTAGTGACGCAAGTACTGTAATCTAAGATGGCGCCACTGAGTGGGTTCACAACGAGCTCCAGACCCCAACTGGTTTAGTACATTTCGTCGTCGCCAGAGGACGCCACCATGACACCAACTGATCACGCAATACAGTTACCCATGTTGATGGCAAACAGTGTGTTCTCCACGAGGTCTAGTACTCAGTACCACCAGCAGAGGACGCTGTTTTCCCTTTCCTGGCATAAACCAAAATGGTTAGGGAAACCGACTCATCCTGCTCTGGGCTGCAGGGGAGAGTAAGGAATGACTGCACTCTATTTATTTTCGAACATTTTATTTAGGCATGGATTATATTCATCACACTATCCCGAAACACCCACCCAGATGTGCTTGGGGTCATGTTGCATAGCCCACAGACGCGCAAACAACTTCTAATTTCAGTACAGAATAGCAAACTGCTCCTATATAATGTAGTACACATATCTGCAAACATGCCCAGTACTCGTAAGCTGTCGAAATAACGCATGGCACAGCCTACAGGGCCGCTCGCAGAATAATGCAACAGACGCATGCAAGCACACTCCACTACACACTGTCCCCCGCGAAGTCAGCTGTCACACTGCACACAGGTCCCTGCTCGGCTTCCGCAAACATGAGATGGCGACAGCTGCATTCATGCTCCAAGCCCGTCAAATTCCTATTCAAATACGTGTCACCTAAACGCCTATGATGACGCAAGCGAAGCTGGTCCGCGCGCGCCCAACCCTCGCGAAGTGAGGTGGCCGCAGCTCGGGCCCTGAGTCACCGTCTTCGAACACCCGTTAAAGTTGCATTCCAAGCATCGCTCACGCCACTCTCATATGGCAGGCATCTCCAGGTGCCACTTGTCTCTGCCGTTGAAGGCAGGGCGTGTTGACACACACACACACACACACGTTTAACCATACTTAACTACCCAGTATGGCACTCGCCTCGCCGCGTAACGTCTGCGTGACGACACGCCATCTAAAACGTTCTCAACGTTATTCTTACCTCATATCGCTCTTTAAAAAAATAAGACCCAAGTCAACCTCTTGGAAATTGTATAAAAAGCACTCCGTCTTCAGGCCACAAGTGGCCCATCGGGACCATCCGACCGCCGTGTCATCCTCAGATAAGGATGCGGATAGGACTGGCGTGTGGTCAGCACACCGCTCTCCCGGTCGTTATAATGGTTTTCTTTGACCGGAGCCGCTACTATTCGGTCGAGTAGCTCCTCAATTGGAATCACGAGGCTGAGTGCACCCCGAAAAATGGCAACAGCGCATGGCGGCTGGATGGTCACCCATCCAAGTGCCGGCCACGCCCGACAGCACTTAACTTCGGTGATCTCACGGGAACCGGTGTATCCACTGCGGCAAGGCCGCTACCTTGGAAATCGTATAATGTCCCATAAATAGTTAACGCTCGCTGTCTAGATGTCTCAGGTTGTGTGCACGGAAATTCTTCCCATAACAGAACCTGTTTACGAAAATAACATCAAATCCACTCTTCCCAACGCTCCTAACGTGGTACCCTTCCAGCTCTGAACATACACAAACGTCCCATCCTATATCCCACCACAATGAATCGAGCATTCTTATTCGCTCTTATCGAATTTACCATATTCACAAGAATGTTGCAAGAGAGAAAGACAATTACCAGTGTAACTAAAATTAAATATTACCATTGCTGCTACATTCTGACACCGGACAATGTCTCCCCTTGACGACTGCGCCTCACTATCTATAGTCCATATGATTTTCCAGTCGCTCACCATTATCCCTCACGATAGGACACACAGTCATCCTCTCTAGTCATCCCATAACATAAACAATACTAACTTTACAATGCAATATATACACAGTTCACATAGTGTAAGCCACACTAACTTTAAAATACAATATATACACTTTCTACACAAACAGTGCAGTTATCTTTTATATCTGTACAGCACGTGAAAAAATTATCTTATGCCCACAATCACACTGCCTGTATGTCATGATGCTCCCCTAGTCCTAGGAAAGCACAGTCATCCTGTTCTTTCTTTCTACAGATGCTACACTCAACAGTAATAAACTATTTTACACTGATCACCATTTTGCACCGACAACTAAACAGCACAATGTTGTCTACAGGTCATCAAATACATACCAGACTCACAGGAATATTGGATGGTAAACCGATCTCCAACCAGGGAATATATCATCGAGTATCATCTCGATCTAGTAAACATGCAATTCATATCCCTCACCATACCAAATCATCCCCCTTTTCATCAGCGAACGGAAGTCACTCTCAGAACTGATGTGCAAGGAGAGGGGTGTCTCCCCTCGGCACAAACGCGTTACGGTTTCCGCTTTCTTGCTCGCCTTTCTACAGACATCTTCAGACTCGTAGATTACAAGAACACCCATATTATCGCTATAATATTATACCATTTTAGCTGTCCTTCTCGATATCAAGCACCAGGCAGCGTCCTACCGATCACTCACGCAACATAATTCCGAACATATAGACTGGGAATTTGTAAGTAGGCTGTTTATGTTTTCTCATATTGGTAACGCCACTTAGCGCTCTGTATGAAAATCACTGGCTGTCCTGTGTGCAGTCTGTGGCTAGTTTGCATTGTTGTCTGCCATTGTAGTGTTGGGCAGCTGGATGTTAACAGCGCGTAGCACTGCGCGGTTGGAGGTGAGCCGCCAGCAGTGGCGGATGTGGGGAAGTGAGATGGCGGATTTTTGATAATGGATAATCTGGAGGTGTATCCATCAGAAACAGTAGATTTGTAAGAATGGATGTCATGAACTGCTATATATATTATGACTATTAAGGTAAATACATTTTTTGTCCTCTATTAAAATCTTTCATTTGCTAACTATGCCTATCAGTAGTTAGTGCCTTCCGTAGTTTGAATCTTTTATTTAGTTGGCAGTAGTGGCGCTCGCTGTTTTGCAGTAGTTCGAGTAACGAATATTTTTGTGAGGTAAGTGATTTGTGAAACGTATAGATTAATGTTAGTCAGGGCCATTCTTTTGTAGGGATTACTGAAAGTCAGATTGCGTTGCGCCAAAAATATTGTGTGTCAGTTGAAGCACAGTCATGTATAATTTTTCAAAGGGGACGTTTCAAATTATTTCTTTACAAACACGAAACTTTAGCTAAGTGGAGCCTGCTCTAGACAGCTCAATATCTAAAAACAAACAGGTAATTCAACCTCCTGATGAAATCGGTGAATTTTGAAAGTCATTCGGCTGAGGAACACGGTATGTGACCGGTATTTGCAACTCCCTCACACTGCTAGATATATATCCAGTATGTGTAACGTATTCTGTCTAGATACCATGTCAGAGGCTCCGTTATATATCCACTCAGTTAAAGGGGATGACTGATTGACAAGGATCACAAACAGTAGTAAATCGTATGCTTATTGAGGTAGTAAGAAATGTACACTAGCTTTGCACACCTCTAGTGTTACGCTATCCGCTAGAAATTATGTCTATGATTTGCAATCAGGACCTCCCATTCAGCCACATACCTGTGCTGGATCACAGCCACAAGTAAATCACTTTCGGACGGTATTTTTGAAACTCTCCACAACGCTGCCAAACTGTAGTTTCCTCTACATTTAAATACATATGTCACCATGACGGAATAAATGATGGCTCGGCGTTCCATTTCGAGTTATTCGTAGTTTTGCACTCATGTACGCGATTGCTGTTTAGCTTCTAACAACCCTCAGAAGTTGTCACCCGTCGACAAAACTTCTTCCCCAACTCAAACAAGATATGTCACTCAATCATTGTGGTAACCAATGCGCAGATGTGGTGGAAAAGACACCGTCGATGTACTGTAATATTAAGCAACAGACTTGAGAGTGCAAAGGATTTTACACTAAGTTCCGCACCGGCCAATGATGTGACAGCATGTTTCTCCAATTTCAGTATCACAGCTAAACAGTGCCTCCTCTCCACGGTGCGAGCATCATTATGAACATCAATAGATGACTGAGCAGTACGTCCATTAACTCTTAATTCTCGAACACATAAATAATCAAAGCATACGAGACAGCACTCTACACATTTCTATCACCTCGAGCATAGTGTTTAATTTACAATCTATCTCTCAGAGTATGGGAGTGACAGAGCATTCTCCCCATCTTAGGATAAAAGACCAACCTCACATAGTCACTGACCAACCCACCCTGCAGCACCCTTAGAGAATTAATCCCCAAGCGATCAGAAGAAGAGTGCTACGCTCCATGTCTCGTGAATAAATATAGCTCTCGAAGTCCCAACCCATCCAAGTGCATGAGATTTCTCTAGATGTGAGTATGTCGAGGAGCCTAGCACTCCTTATCGATGTATAGTAACAGATTTCAAAGTGCCTTAATTTAATAGCATACAGTTAAGAAGGACAAGAACAGATTTATTTTTATATGCGATGGAGTTCGAGACGAATTGAGTTGGACACATTTTTACCTGAATCAACGGATCTATCAACTCTAAATTATTGTTCTAGGGTCTAGTATCTGTACCTGGAAGGTATTGGTAAGATAGAGAACATAAACACATACACTCCTAAGACCACAACCTTCTGCACTTAAAAATGGGCTATAATATTAGATGGAATACCTTTCCTCCCTGTCAGACATGCATCCCTCTTAACACTTTCTCTACGCTCAAAGATCTTATCTAATGGTAAAACATTTCCTTTGCATGATAGGAGCCCAGTATAGCCTTGCGGAGACATATAGTGTCAACTGTTCACATCCACCCACTGTTCAGAAATTATACCACTCCTGCTTAAGGCCTACATAAAATGATAGTTACTAGTGGGGGACACATCCTACAAGGAAACAGATAAACGCAGCGTCCGACATGTGAAAATTACAAGTCATTCCGTCACTAACTCTGCAAACAGCGCATCAGTCGGGCAAATGTGTGCACAGGGATTGCAGCGCATCACAAGCTCTTACCGCTACGTTAGTTATGACCGTGAAGTCTCGATTTTACACCTAAGATGAGACAGGGGCGATCGCATAAATGAAAGCTCCTTTAGAGGAGTGTATCAAGTTTCTTCACACATGAGATGGAAGTCCTCTGATGACCGACAGGTTTACCATTAACGATCGCAAGTAGACAGTGCTTTAAAACACATACAGAACATGTAGCTGTATACAAGTAGAACGCAGGCTATGTCACATGACGGATGCATCCAGAATCAATGGTACCTCAATAGACATACGGTATAATGCAGCCTCAATGGGAAAAAAACTGACTGCCACCCTTATTCCCTTCGTTTCGATATCCACGTTTTCCAGGATTCCTCGTGTTGCAGCATACTTGGTCCAATATACGAATTGTTTGGTGCGAACCAGAAGACAGCAGAGTACTTCCTCAATTTCACCGCATTATGCTCTATATTCGGTCAATATATACCTATTCCATTGTCACTTTTCGTAATTCTATCGATGTGAGGTCAGATCAATATATGCGATCATGACACATCTCGTTCTGTGTTCTAAAATTGATTGTAAATGTAGCACAGATGCCACAACCTAGCCCAAATGCATTGATCGGGACGTGTAATATAGCACTGCACTCAACTGTATCCAGTCACCTCCACATTCGGAGAGCATTTGCTCTGCTTTCTGTATGTCTCTGTATATGCACACGGGAGAGAGCAGACGATCTTCTGTCAGTTAACTTAGCGAGAACGTTCTTTCTTGAGGAAGCCACATGGTGGAACGGCGGTTGTGTGATGTCAGGACAGATTCCACTGTCCAGCAAACAACTTTGGCGCCAGCCGACCTAAGGCTGTGACGTGAGCGGTCAGACGGTCACGGGCCGGTGAGGCGGTGTGAGAGAAAGCGGACGTCACGGTGGCGTCCTCTGACGTAGGCGATATGAAGTAGACTCTGGACCTCGTGGTGGTGGACACAGTGGGTGCAGCCATATTGAATAATGGTACATGCATCATGTTCTGATGTAAGGGTGGCACCATCTGCTGACGAGAGTATGAACTAAGCCAGTTGGATGCCAGACTCAGTGGCAAACACACCGGCCTAAAATTGGTTAAATTATAAAGACAAGTGCGTTTTTACGGCCATTTTCCTAGGTGTGAATTTGAAGTTGGCGCCATTTCCTGGGAGGAGGGGAGTAAGGTTAGTGGAGGCAGCACAATTGGCCTTCTTCCCGCCAAAATTCAAACTTCCCGCCAAAATCCGTCATCTTGGATGACGTCACGGTGGCGCTCTCTGGTGGCGACGTTATCAACTAATCCAGTTTGGCTCTAGAGCTCGTGGCGAAGACACATGCTTGAAACTGGTTACATAATAAGGACAAGTCCCTTTTTCCCACCATTTTTCTTGGGGTGATGCACTATCCTGTTGGAATTTGAACTTCGCGCCATTTTTCTGGGGGGGGGGGGGGGGGCGTGGCTCTTTCTCGCCAAAATTCAAACTTTCCGCCAAAATCCGCCATCTTGGATCACGTCATGTGCTGTTGCCAAGTCTACCTGCTGCCATCTTGGATGACGTCTTCACACCATCTTGGATACATCTGGTAACAATGCAGAGTGGGGTAGAACGCAGGTTGTTCTAATACTCAGAGTATCTAAGAATGGCTCGTGTATGGAGAGCATGTCGTTTGCAATTCCGAAGCTCAAGTCTACCTCTGGTGCAATGCCTGCCGTCGCAATTCGCTGGTCTTCAGTAATCAGGGCATTCACCTGCTGGACATTGGTATCCGTATAGTGGTGCAGGGCGCCAGATGTTGGGTCACTGGCCAACTACATGGGTTCTCTCTTGAATCGCCTGTCCAACGCCCTGTATCTTGCAACGGACATGCAGTACACTTTGTATATTTGTGTCGTACTCTGATGAATTTCCGCACCCCGCACTCCTTCCGTTGTTTTGAAACGCACTACAGCCGACTTCTCTTCTTCTGAAACCACCATTTCACAGTTTTCAGCACGAATGAGTGCAGTGTATGGTCGACACATGCATGTGTTTGCTCTGGCGCCACATGGGGTGTGACCACGACCCTCTGGCGGCGGGTTTGTGACCTCAGCTCTGTTATAGGGACAAAGCCTTCTTCCATAGGCAGTGACATTGCCATATCCTCAGCGGTTTTCATTTTACAATATCCAGGTCGTTTCGTTTAGAATGCGCATTGTATTTCTGAGAAATAACGGCCCAACAACACTCCCTTGAGGTTCGCCAGAAGCTAATTTTACATCTGAAGATTTCTATACTTTGGGAGTGACATGCCGTGTTCCGTTTGCAAGTAACTCTTCAATCCAATCATACATCTGGTCTGATATTCTGTACACTCGTATTTTGTTAATTAAGTGGCAGTAGTCTTTCGCCCCTACTGTTCACCCCCCAGGGGGTCCACAACTCTTTTGTTGATATGTGCGTGGCGAGCACGGGGTCTCGAGCCATTGCAGCCTTCTTTCTCTCCCGGGCTGCATTTCCTTTCCCTTCCCCTCCTTTCACCGCCATGCTCCTTTCCCCTCGCCCTCTCCTCTCCCTCTATTGGTGTCCTTGCTTATGTTGGCCCCCGCTATCCTCCTGGTTCTGTTGGTTTTACACTCCGGTTTTGTTGCGTAATCATCTCCTCCTTTTGGCATTCCTTGGTCCCCCTCTGGGGTTTGACCTCCATTACAAAATTTCTCCTCCGTAGTGTGAGCCATTTGGGGAAGAGCACCTTACCTAGTGTCTCCGACATGCGCCCTCCTAGTACATTCCACCTTTTCTTTCACGTCATTGTCTGATGCTAGGGTGCATAGCCAGCACGGTAGCCAGCCCGTGTGGTGGGGTCGCTATGTACCCTTTTGGTTGAGCCCCCTGAACACACAGGGATCACACTTCTGATTCCTGAGCTGTGACCTCCTCATGCATGCCTTGGAGTGGTTGCTCGTCATCCTGGAGCATCGGAACTCCCGGCAATGGCCGCCGTGCCAGACGGCCCTTGCTGTGGCTGGGTGGCGCCCTTGAGGAGAGCCCCTGATCGGAGTGGGTGGTATCAGGGCGGACGCTATGCAGATGAAACGCATACGAGTCCAAAACTCTGGCCGTTCTTCTGCGGCCGTCTCTTTGCATGGAACTGATTCCTCAAGTGCTGCTTCTCTTGCCCCTTCGGCCTTCCCTTCCATGGCTACCCCCTGGGAAGAGGGTCAGGCCCGTCATCTAGGGGCAAAACCTTTCCCCCATTATCTAGTTTGCACCAGGACTGATGGAGATACTTTCACCAGTGTCAAACCTTTATTCTTTGTGGAACACATTGAAGACAAGTTTGGCGAAGTGGACTCCCTGAGCAAGATGCGGTCGGGTTTGTTGCTGATAAAAACTGCTTCAGCTGCCCAATCTGCGGCCCTTCGTGCCTGTACCCATGTTGGCACAATTCCTGTGTCCATTACCCATCACCAGTCTCTAAATATGGTACAAGGTGTGATTCTTTACAGGGACCTCATCCTTCAAACTGATGAGGAACTTCGGGACAATCTCGGACGGCGGGGTGTTCACTTTGTTCGGCGTGTTCAGAAGGGTCCTAAAGATAATCGTATTGATACTGGTGCCTTTATCCTGGCCTTTGAAGGGGATACCCTCCCGGAGAAAGTTAAGATTATGGTCTATCGCTGTGATGTGAAGCCATACATCCCACCTCCTATGAGGTGTTTTAAGTGCTTGCGTTTTGGCCACATGTCTTCTCGCTGTTCCCAGGCCCCTCTCTGTGGTGACTGTGGACGTCCACTCCATGAGGGGAGTCCCTGTGTTCCCCCTCCTGTATGTGTAAATTGTCATGGTAGTCATTCTCCACGTTCACCAGATTGCCCAGTATATAAGAAAGAAAAAAAGATACAGGGGTATAAGTCCCTCGATCGTTTAACCTATACAGAGGCCCGTAAGAAATATGCACGACTGCACCCTGTGTCCATGACATCTAGTTACGCCTTGGTTACATATTCACCCCTTCCTCCCCCTTCCTTACCCCCATCCCGGACCCCTCTCCTCCCCCCCCCCCTCCCTGCGGCTCCCACACCTTCTCCTATGGGCGCTGCTCCCCCTCCCCAGCCGGAGAAGTGTCCCACTCCTTCAGCGTCTGCCGGTCAAGGGCGCCTCTCCCAGGATGCCCCTTCCCGACACCTTCCAGGTCAAAGGTCTGCTGCCGCGCGACGACCGCGAGAGCCCTCCTCGATCTCAGCCTGAAAAGAAGAAGAAACGTAAGTCCCGGGACAAAGAGCCTCTGGTGTCACCGGAGGTCCCTTCCCCGACTTCACAATCGGATTCTGACCTGTCGTTCGTGGATGTCGCCCCCTCCTTGTCGGTGACGGGTGGGGACACAGTGGTATGACTGGACTTAGCGTGTTCAGCCCTCATTTAAACCATCGTTCTGTGGTTCTCCAATGGAATTGTAATGGATACTATCGTCACCTTCTGGAATTGAAATCCCTTCTTTCGTCCTACTGTGCAGCATGTGTGGTTCTCCAGGAATCTCATTTTACTGATGCTCGCTCACCGACCCTCCGTGGGTTCCGTGTTTTCTGTCGAAATCGGGTCGGACCCTCGCGGGCTTCTGGTGGCGTTTGTACGTTGGTCCGTACAGACGTTGCTAGCACGTGGATTCCTCTCCAAACTACATTGGAAGCGGTTGCTGTTAGGGTCCATTTAGACTCTGCAGTCACAGTTTGCAATCTTTATCTCCCTCCTGACAGGACTCTTACACCTGCTGTCTTAACCACCCTTCTTCAGCAACTTCCTCCTCCCTTCCTCCTCCCTTCCTCCTCCTTTGGGATTTTAATGCTCATCGTCCTTTGTGGGACAATGCCTTTCCATCTAGACGAGGTCTTCTTATAGACCAATTTATTGCAGACCACGACCTGTGCCTTCTTAATGATGGCTCCCCTACTCATTTCAGAGCCGGTCATGGTACCTTTTCTGCCATTGATCTTTCTCTTTCTTCTCCCTCTCTCCTCCCTTCATTACACTGGTCGCCACACGACGACCTTTGTGATAGTGACCATTTCCCGTTGATTATCACGCTCCCTTCCCGCTCCCCGATGGACAGGTTACCTCGTTTGTCTTTCCACCGCGCCGATTGGCCTCTATACACTGCACAGGTCGAGTTTTCTCCTTCTTTGTCGGGTTGTATTGATGACGTCCTACGTGACGTGTCTGACGCGATTGTTCGCGCTGCTAGCCTTGCTGTCCCGCGCTCATCTGGACCATTTCGTCGCCGGCAAGTCCCGTGGTGGAGTACGGCCATTGCCATTGCCATCCGTGATCGCCGTCGAGCTTTGCAACACTTTAAGAGGCACCCATCCGTAGCCAGCCTTACTACCTTTAAACGCCTCCGTGCTAAAGCCCGTTATTTAATCAAACAGGGTAAGCGGATATGTTGGGAACGATTCGTTTCTTCCCTTGGTTCTACTGTCCCTCTGTCACGGGTATGGGGTACACTTCGTTCTCTCCAAGGTTGCCATCGGCAGTCCACCCTCCCAGGCCTTCACCTCCCAGATGGCATTTGTACGGACCCATTAGTTCTTGCAGAACATCTTTCGACCCATTTTGCAGTGGCGTCAGCGTCAGCCTCCTACCCAGCTGCTTTCCTTCATCAAAAACAGCTGGCCGGAGCTTCCGCCTTATGTTTCACCCCTTATGAGTCAGAATCTTACAACGAACCTTTTACTGAATGGGAATTTCTTTCTGCTCTATCTTCTTCTCATGATACGGCCCCTGGCCCAGATTCCATTCATACCCAACTGCTTCAACATCTCAGTGCTCTACAACGGCAACATCTTCTTCGGGTGTTTAACCGTATCTGGCTCCAGGGTGACTTCCCTTCTCAGTGGAGGGATAGCATTGTGGTTCCTGTCCTTAAGCCTGGTAAGAACCCCCTATCTGTTGACAGCTATCGGCCAATTAGTTTGACCAATGTTGTTTGTAAGTTACTTGAACGGATGGCAGCCCGTCGGCTCAATTGGGTCCTCGAATATCGGGATCTATTGTCGCCTTACCAGTGTGGCTTTCGAGAGGGACGGTCTTCCATCGATCATTTACTTCGCATGGAATCCGCAGTTCGGCAGGCTTTTTCCCGGCACCGCCATTTGGTTGCAGTGTTTTTTGACCTTCGCAAGGCCTGGCGCCATCACATCTTACTTACCCTTCATCAGTGGGGTCTCCGGGGCCCACTCCCGATTTTTATCCGCCAGTTCCTGATCCATCGGTCATTCAGAGTTCGAGTTGGTACTGCTTTTAGTTCTCCACAGTCCCAGGAGACGGGCATCCCACAGGGTTCTGTCTTGAGTATCCTTCTTTTCCTCATTGCTATCGATGGACTTGTGGCCTCTGTCGGTCCCTTGGTCGCCCCTGCCCTGTATGTGGATGATTTCTGCATTTGGGTTAGTTCCTCCTCGATGGCATCTGCAGAGCGGCAGCTCCAGGTAGCTATACGGCGTGCCTCTGCATGGACCCTCTCACACGGGTTTCAATTCTCTCCTTTAAAATCGCGAGTGGTCCACTTCTGTCGCCGTACTACGATCCACCCTGATCCAGAGCTCTATCTCGCTGCACAACGATTGCCTGTGGTCCCACAGTTTCGTTTCCTGGGTCTTCTTTTCGACAACAAGCTCACTTGGCTGCCCCATATCAGACTCCTGAAGGTAGGATGTTTCCGTAAACTCAATGTCCTTCGCTCCCTTGCCCACTCCTCTTGGGGTGCGGACCGTTCCCTCCTCCTCCGTCTTTATCGTGCTCTAGTTCTGTCTCGCTTGGACTATGGTTGTCAAGTTTATGGTTCAGCTGCTCCTTCCACACTGCACGTGCTGGATCCAGTCCACCATCGTGGTATTCGTTTGGCCACCGGTGCCTTCCCTACTAGCCCTGTTGATAGTCTCCTGGTTGAAGCTGGGATCCCCCCCACCCCTTTCTGTTCGGCGGTCCCAGCTTCTGGTGTCTTATGCACTCACTATCCGTTCCTCTCCCACTCATCCTTCCTATTCTATCCTGTTCCCAGACCATGGACGTCGCCCACCCGACTCCCGCCCTCACGCGGGTTTACCGGTTGGGCTGCGCCTTGCGTCTCTTTGCCGTGATTTTCAGCTTCCTTCTTTGTCCTGTGTTCCTCGCTCCCTCCCCTCCACCCCTCCTTGGTTAGTTCCTCGGCCTCGACTTCGGATGGATCTCCGCCGCGGTCCGAAAGATTCCATCCCCCCGGTGGTGTTTCGTTCCTTTTTCCGCCAAATTTTATGGGAGTTTCGGGATGCTGTTGTTTTTTACACTGATGGCTCTAAATCTGCTGATCGTGTTGGGTATGCCTTCACGTCCTCTGTTGGAACGGAAAGTCATCTGCTGCCACCTACATGTGGGGTGTTTACTGCGGAATTGATGGCAATTTCCCAGGCCCTTACCTTTGTTAAACAGTCCCAACACAACCGCGTTTTGTTACGCACGGACTCGATGAGTGGCCTTCTTGCTATTGACCGGTGTTTTTCGCGCCATCACTTGGTCTCTGCCATCCATGACCATCTCGCTAATATTTACCGTGCTGCTTGTTCTATTGACTTCCTTTGGGTCCCTGGCCATGTGGGTATCCCGGGTAATGAGCTCGCTGATCGTTTGGCTGGGGGAGCAGTTACTGACCCCCCGTTTTCTGTA
The DNA here is from genome assembly GCF_021461385.2 of Schistocerca piceifrons. Taxonomy (NCBI): domain Eukaryota; kingdom Metazoa; phylum Arthropoda; class Insecta; order Orthoptera; family Acrididae; genus Schistocerca; species Schistocerca piceifrons. The sequence continues at coordinate 106,383,837 of NC_060145.1, forward strand.
GCCCCTCCTGCAGCGGATTTACGGCTTCACATCAAATCCCACTTCGCACAGTCATGGGCCAATTCTTGGGAGGCTACTCCCCTGTCTAATAAACTTCGTGCAATTAAGGTGACACCAGGCCCGTGGCGTTCTTCCTTTCGAATCTCCCGAAAGGACTCGAGCACACTGTGTCGTTTCCGCATTGGCCATACTCGGTTGACCCATGGTTTTCTTTTGCGTGATGAGCCACCCCCATTATGTGGTTGTGGAGCTTTCCAGTCAGTAGCCCACATTTTGGTTGAATGCCCCCTTCTTTTGGCTCTGCGTCCTAAGTACAGGCTCCCCCACACTTTACCTTTGATGTTGGCTGACGATTCCCAGATGGTCTCTCTGGTTCTCGGCTTCCTCCGGGAAAGTGGTTTTTATTCTCAGTTTTAAGGTTTTTAATCTCTCTCTGGTGTTGGGGCAGGGCGGTGAGTGTTTGGGTGTCTCCCACTGTAAGAAGTGTTCGGAGATTCCTGATTCACCTCCCTGGCCGAATTCCTCTTTTCTTCCACTTTTACTCTGTTTTTACCCTTTTTTTTAAGGCTTGGTTAGTCTTTCTATTCCCATACGTACTTTATACATTATAGCGGTTGTACCTTTTAAGTCACAGGTGGTCTTGCCTATGCTGCTTCAGCATAGTGTTGGGTTTCTTTCTCTTGCCGACTTCCCTCATTTTGTTTTTTACCAATGACAACATGACTGCCTTTTTACGTTTTTTCCCTTTTTCCGTTTTATTGTTTTGACTTTACTGAGTTGTCCCATTAGCGGAATGGCGCATATTTGAAACAAGGGACTGATGACCTTGCTGTTTGGTCCCTTAAACCTCAACCAACCAACCAACCCTACTGTTCAGTCTATACATCGAATAAGGAATGACAGCAATAAAAGAAACTTTCAGGAATGCTATTAAAATTCAAAAAAACTAAACTTCGCCTGAAAAGGCCATGAAGACCCAACGGTCGCCGTGTTATCCTCAGCTCACAGGTGTCACTGGATACGGATATGGAGTGGCATGTGGTCAGCACACCGTTCTCCTGGGCATATGTCAGTTTATGAGACTGGAGCCGTCACATCTCAGTCAAGTAGCTCCTCAGTTTGCCTCACAAGGGCTTAGTGCACCCCGCTTGCCAACAGCGCTTGGCAGACCGGCTGATTACCCATCCGAGTGCTAGCCCAGCCTGGCAGCGCTTGATGGGAACCAGTATTACCACTGTGGCAAGGCCAGTGGCAATTAAGAATGAAGGCGAAAGAATTTACTGATGACATTGCTATCCTTGGCGAAAGTGAAGAAGAGTTACATGAAACCAAGTTCCAAGCAGCAAAACATTCTGAGGTTTATATGTGGTCTCTGTCCATTACTTATTGGTTACTAGGCTTTTCCACACAGATTTGCTCGTTTATGTATTTGTCACATATATTGAACACACCTCTTGCACCTCTTTGTGTCCACCTTTTCTTGTCTCTGTGTGTCCACCTCATCCTTCCATCTCTTTCTATCTCCTTCTTTTCACTGTCTCTGTCTGTTCATCTCCTTCTCCCCCTCTCTTTGACCACTCGCTCCACCCCCTATCTCTGACCATATCTTTCTCCCTCTCCCTCTGACCATGCCTTCCTCTCCTCTCTTTCTCTATCTCTGCCTCCCCCCACTTCCTTTTCCACATGCCCACTAACCCTCTAAATTTTCCACCTGCCTCATGCATCACTCCCTTCTCCCCTGTCTGTGTCTATTTCCTACTCCCCTCTCTCTTCCCATCCTGTCCTCTGTCCATCTCAACCTTTCCCCAGCCATGCTCATTGGCATATGTAGCCCCTGCAATACAGATCAGTAAAGAAAGCTGATACCAGCCTCACAGTACGCTTGTTATGCAGGTTAGGCTACGCATCAGCAGCCTGAAAATTATTTCTTTGACCTTGATGAACAGGCCACCATTCAAAGCAGGTCGATAAAGCAGGCTGATCTACTCCAACGCAACATATTTGCCATACAGAGTAGCTTACATGTTGGGGCAGGAAAACCATTTCTTCCCCATGGCATGTAAGCTACCCTGCAAAGCAGGTTGATTTTTCACGTCAATACTGTTCCCACAAAACATGCCTGCCAAGCAGGGCAGCCTATATGCCAAGGATTGGAAAAATCTTGTTTTCGTCTGTATCTCCGCTCCTATTGGAGCTAGGAGGTTATAAACCCCACAGTCCTGATACTTGTGAGACCTACTGATTTTGTTCCAAATTTGGTTGAAATAGACACACACACACACACACACACACACACACACACACACACACACACACAGTGTTATATAACAGACGAACTCCAAATTAAAATTAAATAAAATACAAAAATTGAATGATGAAGGAAATTGCACCATGATGAATTGAAAAAGAGGTTATTAAGAGTGTCTGGCAACATCAGACTGAAATACTGTAGCAGATGAGAATTGTAGTAAAGAGAGTTAGGGAGATGTTTTAAAAATAAAAGCAGAAAAGGAAAAATAAATGCTTTTATGACACATGAAAAATTCATTTCAACTGACAATGGGGAAAATTACAGAAATGTATCAACTGAAGCAGTCCAAAACAATGCAGAAGCAGGGCATCTGAGAAGACAGAATACACAAAGCAGCAAAGCAGAAATTGCTAGAGGAGAAATGTAAAGCTGTCGAAGTATGCATGGCTATGGAAAAGATAGACGCGCCTTTGAGGAAAGCTAAAGAAACATTTGGAGGAAAGAGAAGCAGCTGGTTCAATCCCAAGAGCTCAAAAGATAAGTCAGTACAAAAAAGCACAGAAAACTAAAAGACATAAGGAATACAAGGAGGGGTTATGTGAACTAAGGAAATCTTAATACAATAGTATGGAAATGGAACAGGAAGCAGACGAAATAAGATGTGACAGGTGAGACTGCGAGAAGTATTTGACACAATGCTACGATGTAAAAAGGTGAATCTAAACAAGGCACCTGAAGCAGTCGACATTCTCTCTGTTATTAAGATCCTTGGTAAACAAACCACCAAGAAATTGTCCCATCTGGTAGACAAGATATATGAGACAAGTGAATTACCCTCAGGTTTCAAGATTAATGTAATAATTCTAATTCCAAAGGAAGCAGGTGCTGACAAGGATGAGTGTCACAGAAATAACACTTTAAAAAGTCCTAGTTGCAAAGTATTAATACGAATTATCTAGAAAGGAATTGTACAATTGGAAGAAGCCAACCAGGGAAAGATCAGTTTGGATTCAGCAGTAATGAAGGAACACACTAGGTATTACTAACTTCGCTTAGAAGAGGTATTCAAGAAAAAGACTCATGTTTACAGCATTTGTAGTTTCGGAAAAATGTTTAGAAAGTTTTCACTGTAAAATGCAGTTCGAAATTATTAAGTTACTTGGATAACATAAAGTAATGAAAGGTTATTTGCAACCTGTGCACAAACCACACCTTAGCCGTAAGAGATGGAGAGAGTGAAAGGACTTAGTGTTTGAAAAAGTTTTGAGACGGGTTTGTAACTTACCCTTACGTTATTAAATCAGGACATAGAGCAAGTAGTAAAGAAAAGCAAGGAAACATCTGGAAAAGGGATGAAAGTTCAAAGAGATAAAAAAAAATTACGTTTGCCAATGACATAGCAATTCTATCAGAGGTGGCATAGTACTTGGATGATCAGTTGAATTAAATTAATAACGTAATGAAAAGAGAATAACAGATGAATTTCCAAAAAAGTAAAACGTAAGTAGTCGAGTGGAAACAAATAATGCTGAGGAAGTGAGATTATAAAATAAGACGCGACTTTTGTCATCTGTGTAACAAAATGGGGATGGTAGAATTAAAGATGATATAAAATGCAGACTGGCAATAACAAGAAAAAAATTTCTAGAAAAGGAGAAATATGTTAAGTCAATCATTAATTTAAGTCTTTATTAAAGACTTTGGAGTGCAGTGTTAGTTCAAAATGAAGCACGAACGATTAACAGCAAGTACTAGAAGAAAATTGATTTTTTTTAAAAATATGATGCTACAGAAGAATACCTCAGATGAGATTGTCAGCAACTCATGAAAGGGGTACTGTAGCGAATTGGAAATAAAAGAGCTTATGGGCTACTAAAGGAAGAGGTTGGTGTCCAGGACTCTGTGAAGCATCAAGCAATAGATAATTTGCCAATGGACAGAAGTATGATGGGTTTGAAACTGTAAAGGGAGAGCAAGGCTTGAATGCAGTTGTTGTTGTTGTTGTTGTTGTTGTTGTGGTCTTCAGTCTGAGGACTGGTCTGTTGCAGCTCTCCACGCTTCTCTAGCCTGTGCAAGCCTCTTCATTTCTGCCTATCTACTGCAACCCACATCTACTTGAACCTGCTTGCTGCATTCAAGCACTGTTTTCTCTCTACAATTTTCCCCCCTTCTCACTCCTCCATTACCAAACTGAAGATTCAGTGATGCCTCGGCATATGTCCTACAAACCGTTCTCTTCTTTCACCGAGTTTCTGCCACAAATTTGTTTTTCATCTTATTCGGTTTAGTACCTCCTCATTAACTATTCCACCTAACCATCTAGTCTTCATCAGTCTGGTGAAGAAAGAAATTTCAAAAGCTTCTATTCTGTTCTTGTCTAAAATGGTTTTTATCCACGTCTTACTTCTGTACAACGCTGCACTCAAGAAACATAATTTCAGAGAAGGCATCCTAAAATTTTAAAATTTTCGGTACTATTAAATTTCTCGTTTTCAAAAATCCTAATCTTCTTATTTCCAGTCTGAATTTTATATCCTCTCTTCTTCGACTATCATCAGTTCCTGTTCTGATCAAATAACAAAACTTACGTATTACTTTTAGTTTCTCATTCTCAAATTTAATTCCTTCAGTATCGCATGATTTAAATAGAACACTGTTTTGCCTTTGTTGATGTTCAGCTTATTACTTCTTTTCAAAAAGCCATCCACTCCGTTCAGCTGAATTTTCTGTCTCTCATAGACCTACAATGTTATCGGGGACCTCGGAGTTATCTCTCCTTTCTGAACCTTAAAACTCTCCCAAAGTACTAATTTAATAACGTCAGGGAAAGGTTAGAACACTATCTCACACCCATAGCATACACTGCTTCCCTGTAAGTCCCTAAACTCTTATAACTTGTTTCTTTACAAACTGTAGACCCTTCACTCCATGTATTTTAGCCCCACTATCTTCAGAGTTTTCACTCTGTGAAAAATTTTCTGTGAGTCTACAAGTACTATAAATGTAGGGATACCTCATTTCAGTCTATGTTCTAAGATTAGTGATAGGTCATTAATTCTACATTTCTCTGCAAACCAACTGATCTCCCCTGAGGTAGGCTTCTACCAGTTTTTCCATTCTTTTTCAAATAAATATCAGTGTTTTGGAACCATGACTTATTAAATTGGTAGTTCGCTAGTATTCACACCTGTCAGCCCCTGCTCCCTTTGAACTCAAATTCTTCTTGAAACAGCGTTAGCGTCATATATGCGGTCTCCTTTGCAGATAAATCAGTCACTTCCAAAATTCACCCAATAAACCAAAGAAGGCCATTCGCCTTCTTTACCGAAATTTTGACATGCTCCTTCCGTTTTATATCGATTTGCAATGTTAGACTAAATATTTAAACGATGTGAATGTATCAAGCAGGCGACTACTAATGCTTTATCCGAATATTACAGGTTTGTTTCTCCTACTCATTCGCATTAACTTACATTTTTCTACATTTGGACATAGCTTCCGTTCATCATGCCAACTATAATTTATGTCTAAGTCTCTCGTATCCCCCTACAGTCACTCAACATCGACAGCATCATCGGTAAACAACCGCAGATTACTACCCACCCTGTTCGCCAGATCGTTTACGTACCTAGAAAATAATAGCCGTCCTATCACACTTCGTTGGGGCACTCGTGCCGAAATCCTTGTCTCTGACGAACACTCACCGTCGAGGACAACATATTGGGTTCTATTACTCAAAAAGTCTACGAGCCACTCGCATATCTGTGAACTTACACCGTATGCACGTACCTTCGTTAACTGTCTGCAGTGGGGAACCGTGTCAAATGTTTTTCGTAAATCCACAAATATCGAATCGTCCTGTTTCCCTTCATCCATAGTTCGCAGTATATCATGCGAGAAAAGGGCAAGCTGAGTTTCACACGACCGACGCTTTCGAAAAGCACGCTGATTCGTTGACATAAGCTTTTCGCTCTCCGGGTAATTTATTATTTTCAAATTGAGAATTTCTGCAAGAATTCTGCAGCAAATCGATGTTAAGGGTATTGGTCTGTAATTTTGTGGGTCCATACTTATACCTTTCTTATAAATGTAACGTATTGCACATATACAGGCCAGAAGAGCCAACACTGTTTCATTAGACTATTACAGACAAATCACAGGAAACGGTAACTACAGTAAGATACCTAGGAGTGGCCGTCAGAAGTGGCCTAATGTGAAATGACCGTTTAAATAATTTGTAGCACTTGCCAGGCTGAGAGTCACTGGCAAAATATTTAGGTAATGTAACTCATCCCCGAAGGAAGTGGCTCACAAAAGATGTGTTCCTCCCATTGCTCATTAGCGTAGGTGCCTTGTAAAGTTGGATCAATGGAATAGAGAGGGGAAATTTAAAGAAGAGTAGCACGATTCGTCACGGGAAAGTTCAGTTGGTGTGAGAGCGTTACGGAGATGGTCAACAAACTGCAGTGGCAGACGCTACAAAGGATGCATTGTGTGTCACGAAAATATTTACTGTTGAAATTTGTTTTTACTGTTTCGTGCCTTCCAATTCGATTCGGGCAACATACAGCATCCTGTTCCTTTTTACGTCGCATAATATGAGCAAAACGACAAAAATTAGAGAAATTAGAGCTCACATGTAAAGTAATCAACAATCATTCTTCCCATAACTAATTCGCGAATAGAACCGGAACGAGGTCAAAAGATAGTACTGCGAAAAGTGTCCTCTGTCACATACCGTCAGGTGGCTCTCAGAGTGTAGGTGTAGATAAGTAATAAAGATTTATTTCTTGCAAAGACAACTTAATTTCTCAACATGGTGTCCTTTGATAACTACGAATTTCAGTCGCAAAAAGTAACGTGTTCTGGGGTACTATGAAAAATATTTAGTGGAGCCGATCATTTGATTTTTTTTCCATCTAACGAGGATTTATTGCTTGGGAAGTTCGACTAATGTATTTGAGTCTACGTCAGCAGGACAAGGTGGTTCAGGAAACTGCAGTCCAAAATAACAAAATTTCCTGCCAGATTATAATGGTGTGCCAGACCGAGACTCGAACTTGGGACCTTTGCCTTTCGCGGACAAGTGCTCAGTCGGTAGAGCACTTGTCCGCGGAAGACAAAGGTCCCAAGTTCGAGTCTCAGTCCAGCACAAAGTTTTAATCAGCCAGGAAGTTTCATATCAGCGCACACTTCGTTGCAGAGTGAAAATCTCATCGCAGTCCAGAATAACATTTTCATGAGTGCAGCTACATTTGTCGGGACATAGTCTTTGTGACAGAGATTTCTACTGAACGCCTTTTTAAATGATCCAGCAATGAATGTCCTTGGGGCCCACATACGTTTCTTCCTGTGAGTGAGAAAGTGTACACTATCTGGTCAAATGTTTCCAGACGCCTACTAGAGAACATTAATATGGGGTGTGTCCATATTTAGCCAGAGGCTTTACCTCTGATGGGAATATTTTCAGTGAGGTGTGCGAGTCTGTGGAGGGATGACATTATTATTCAAGAGCCGAAATCAGCAGGTAGCGTGATCTGGAGCAATGTGTCGAACTCATCCCAAAGGGGTTCCATTGGGCTCAGGTCACGACTCGGGGGAGCCCAGCATCATCATCCTGATACAGACAACATCGCTTCCGAGCTGTTCGTTTACTGTACCCAGTACACAATGCAGCATGAGTGTTTTAAAATACAACCTCTTTCTTACTGGAATATACTTTCAAAAGCTATTACCCTTTGAATTAACTCTGTATAGTTATTTAACAGATTCTAATAACTTTTCTTCACTCTGAATGAATTTTAAGTAAGCATACTTTTACTATAACTCTTTGAAATAGTTAAGAAAATAGTTTCACTTTATTTCTCTGTAATGTAGTAAGTAATGAATGGACGTGTTATTACTCTAAAAGTTTCATCATTACGCCTTTCAGTGAAACTACTAAGACATCTTTTCCTTAATTATTGCTCAAGATGAAAATATCTATGAGCTCTTCAACTTTATGATGCAAAATTAAATTTAAATTCGCTCTATTCAATTTACACTCTTCCACTACTGAGACGTAATTTCATTACTACAGGATTTAGTACCTCACACACAAATATCTCATTATTTACACAAAAAGAATTTAAAGGGTGCCTCTTTATATTAACCTGGAACTTCAAACAGGATAGTCGGATTAATCAAACACCAGGAAGGAAACCTATATAGGTGTATGATTAGGATTAAATAACTGGGTGAACCAGTTCCTTTAGAGTTCAAGGATGATTATTCACTAATAAAACGTAGTTTAAATTAATGGTTCACGGGGTACAAAAGTAAAACACCAAACAAAATCTTATCTGGTGGCTGTAGGCTTGAGTTTGCCGAACAATCATGGCGGCTACACTACCCACAGTACGGCCTGCAAGTATCTTGCTGTATGGGCGTCGTTCAGTTTTACCTACAGTAGCCCAAGAACTCGCAGCTATGCCGTAAGTCGTTTGCAGTCTTTATCCGAGGCATTTCTGTGCAAATTTTCAGGCAAAGCTTCCCCTGCGCCTTAAGGGTGTTGTCCTAATCACAGCAACCTAGAGACTGTATGACTAACGTCCCGCGCTTGATGTAGGCAGCGCGGCTAGTAGCCCTTGCCACCTTTTCCACTCCCGAGAACCACTTTCGTTTCAAACAAAAGCGCACTGACTTTTGCATAATACCTACTTCTTACAATGTTCCTAAGCGTGACCATATCCTACAATAGTTAAATTAACATCAACATAAACAGTTAATACATACAAATACACTCATGCTCATAAATTAAGGATAATGCTGGTACATGGTGAAACAACGCTCTGGTGGGCGGTTTGCGGGTTTAAATCGCCTCGGGATATGACCATGTGATGCATTTGGCCTGCGGTCGTCGCACGGAGGCGCTGGCAACAGTCCACATACGCAGAGGTGTGTTGGTGCATGTCAGAGTACGGTGCAGCGAGTAAGTGTGCAGACGTTTTCAGATGTGCTAATGGTGACTGTGTGTTGAAAATGGCTCAAAGAACACATATTGAAGACGTTACGAGGGGTAGAATACTAGGATACTAGGGAGAGTGGAGGCTGGTCGAACAAAGCATCTCGTAGTACAGGCTCTCCGTGTGCCACAAAGTGTGATCTCAAGATTATGGCAACGATTCCAGCAGACAGGAAATGTGTCCAGGCGCTACAGTACGGGACGTCCACAGTGTACAACACCACAAGAAGACCGATATCTCACCATCAGTGCCAGCAGACGGCCACGAAGTACTGCAGGTAGCCTTGCTCGGGACCTTATCGCAGCCACTGGAACAGTTGTCTCCAGACACACAGTCTACAGACGACTGAAAAGACATGGTTTATTCGCCCGGAGACCTGCAAGGTGCATTCCACTGACCTATGGTCACAGGAGAGACCGTAAAACCTGGTGTCAGCAACATAGTACATCGTCATTGGAACAGTGGTCCCAGGCTATGTTCACGGACGAGTCCAGGTATAGTCTAAACAATGATTCTCGCCTGGTTTTCATCTGGAGTGAACCAGAAACGAGATACCAACCCCTTAATGTCCTTGAAAGGGACCTGTATGGAAGTCGTGGTTTGATGGTGTGGGGTGGGATTATGATTGGTGCACATACACCCCTGCATGTCTTTGACAGAGGAACTGTAACAGGTCAGGTGTATCGGGACGTCGTTTTGCACCAGTATGTCCGCCTTTTCAGGGGTGTAGTGGGTCCTTCCACCTTCCTCGTGATGGATGATAATGCGCGGCCCCACCGAGCTGCCATGTGGAGGAGTACCTTGAAGCAGAAGATATCAGGCGAATGGAGGGGCCCACCTGTTCTCCAGACCTTAACCCCATTAAGCACGTCTGGGATGCTCTCGGTCGACGTATCGCTGCATGTCTTCAAACCCCTACGACACTTCAGGAGCTCCGACAGGCACTGGTGCAAGAATGGGAGGCTGTACCCCAGCAGCTGCTCGGCCACCTGATCCAGATTATGCCAACCCGTTGTGCAGCCTGTGTACGTGCGCATGGTGATCATATCGCATATTAATGTCGGGGTATATATCCAGGAAACAATGGCGTTTTGTAGCACATGTGTTTCGGGACGGTTTTCTCAACTTATCACCAATACCGTGGACTTACGGATCTGTGTTGTGTGTGTTCCCTATGTGCCTGTGCTATTAGCGCCAGTTTTGTGTAGTGCCAAGTTGTGTGGCACCACATTCTGCAATTATCCTTAATTTATGAGCTTGAGTGTATTTTAAAACACAAAATATCACTAGAAAATTATTTAACGTAATAAACAATTTACATAGTATTTTGTATATATTACTCACATACAATGCAAAGATGTTCAACCTCCAATATAGCACACTTTACATATACAGAAAATATAGTACCAATGTGCGAAGATTTTAAAGCAAAAAATTATAAAACATTTAGATGAACCACAGACAAATAGTGTTATAAGCTGCTCTACCATAGTACCCATCAATGTTAACCTCATACGCACAGTCATTTTGCTAGCTGGATTACTGGCGGCAGTTTGCAAATCACTAGTGATTCCTTCCGTTGATTTCATGAAGTTTTTTTGCAACCATCCTTCTAAGTGTTGTGCTGTCCCTGGCGGTCTTTACGTGAGGAATTCTTGGTCTTGGTTTATCTGTGGTTGTTCCTTGGCGGTTCCACTTCACAGTCACATCGTCAACAGTCGACATGTCCCTGATGGATTTGTTACTCAGGTGACATCCAGAGCCTGGTCCACACTTAGTCACTGGAGTTGTCCTGGCCGTCCCGTTCTGCCACTACCTGCTTCCCTACCCAGTACACAATACTCCTCGCCTCCTTTTACGTATGCTGGCAGGTCCGCGTCTCGTGGCTCCTAGCGGTCAGTTTCACACTGCATAGAGGTGCCCAGATACTTCTGACGAAACGGTGTCAGGGGGTCCTGAAAACCGCCAAGACAACGCTCATGTTTCTTTCATCATTTCGCTATATCTACAGCAAGACAGATGAGTTACAATTAAACTGCGTGCACCGTATTTTGTCTCGCTTTTTACAGCACACACTGAACCCCACAGTCGTATCACTTCACGATGGCACACTTTCAGGAAACGCTGCGTTTAATTCAAGTGGAAATGGCACTACGTGTGCCGTTTTTACTCTCGGGAAGAGCTTCTGTCCTTATAACGCCAGCAGAACGGGGTGCAGTGCCTGTTTCGACGGCGTCCTTTGCCCTACCTCCTCGGGAGCTGCAGTTCGCGATTTATAGGTCTGCGGCCGCTAACACAAGTTCTCAATTAACGGCAGCCAAAGTCTCAGGAAGGAGAGGTGCTTCTTCTTCAGCTGTGCCGCAGAGGAAGAACTGTCCTAAAGTGGGAGGGGGCGGTAGTGGGGGGACGAAGGGTGGCTAGGGAGGAGGAAGGGGTGGGAGGTGAGTGAGGAAACCCCTCCCGGTTCCCACACAAAGCTCCACTCGAGGCCTGGAGGAGCGCCAGGTTTCTTGCAGCTGCTTGCTGAATCTCAGGCGCTATACAGGTCACTCCGACTGAATCTGTCCAGTGTGCTCCCACCCAAATTCTTGGTTCCACTTTTGTGAGAATGTTGTTGTTGTGGTCTTCGGAACGAAGGTTAGTTTCATGCAACCCTTCACGCGATCCTGGACAAAGTGCGGGGATGAAGATCTTTCCATAATATCTTTAATCTACCTTCATTTTTAACTACTAACTTCTCCTCAGAACTTCTGAACTCCTTGAGAGTGCCAGCGATAGCAAAACTTTTCTTTTTAGTATGCTACGTAAAATGAGATAGGAGACCGAAAGTCCTGTAATTGTTCCTTGGGCTACTTCTGGAATTATCTTTACATCTGGCGTATAAGTCAACACTATCACCATAATGTCGTCCGTCTCCGGTAGCTGTGTGGTCAGCACGACAGAATGTCAAACCTAACTGGGTGTTGTGTTGTCCTAATCATCATCATTTAATTCCCATCGACGCGCAAGTCGCCGAAGTGCCGTCAAATCGAAAGACTTGCGAACGGTCTACCCGACAGGAGGCCCGAGTCACACGACATTTACTTTATATTTTACCATACTGGCGAAATTGTTTTCGGCGCAGGATTTTGGGAACGAGTTGACCCTCGATTATATCCCGTAAATGTTTGATGGGTTTCATGTCGGAGGATCTCGATTCGCTCGAATAGTCCAGTATGTTTTCAACAAAACGCCAACAATTGTGGCCCAGAGACAAGGCTCATTGTTATCCATAAAAATTCCATCTTTCTCCGGGAGCACGGAGTTCAGGGATGGCTGTAAATGGTCTCCAAGTAGCCGAACATAACCATTTGCAGTCAATGATCGGTTCAGTTGTATCAGAGGACCCAGTACATTCCATGAAAAATAGAGCCAACACCGTTATGGACCCACCACCAACAATTGCCAGTTTTCACAACATACAGATATCTGGAAATTAGTTTTGATCATCTGATGACTTCAAAAGACTGTAAATTACAGCATCATACGTGGGGGTCTATAACACTTCTTGAAGGAACGTCACGGAAGTTGGAAATTAAAAAAGGAGAATCTGCTTCTGCAGACCACCTGCTTAAAGAAGGTCATAGCTATAAGGTAAACGTGAAAAAATGTGTTACGTCGTAACCATAAAGAAAGGAAATAATGGAAACTTATAAACATATGTCCATCATCCCGATCATAATACTGAAAGACCAGACACATTTCCCTTATTCGCCGCTTCTGACTGCAGATACTATTTATAATCTCACCCAGCCCATGCTGTAAATTACAACTCTTACTCACATGCCCCATTTTCTTTATATCAGTTGCTATAATTTCTCTTGTTGTGTAAAAAAAATTTACTTTGTATAGTAATCACAGCTGCTTCATCTATCTTCTGAATCTCATTAGTGTACCTTATCTGTTTGTTATTTAGGACCTATTGAAGACAAGATTATTTTGTCCAGCCACACCTTTGAAATACGTCACTGACATGGCCCCGCAGGCGTTAGCTGGGATAGATACCGGGGAAAACAGACAACGCCCGAAGGCCAATACCTTGAATACGTGGAGTTTACGGGGTGTACGGGCAGGAACCGTTTCTCTAACAAAAAGTTGTTTTTTACCTTTAAAATTTTACAAGTTAATAAACTTGATTTTAAAAAAGGGGTATTCAAAAAGTCTGTCCGCAGTGCCGTATGATTGTTAGCCGCGCGTGCCGTATGCCGCAGTGCATATACTGAAATGAAACTCACAAGGGGAGGCCGCCAATTGTGAAATTCAGATTCGGTTCATACTGCGCATAATAAAAGCTCATGGCCAGAGGTGTAATGTGGCAAAGCACCAAGATGCACTTCTCAGCCGTTGTCGAGAAAATTGACAGTTAAAAGAAACCGTTGCGGTGAAATACTCTCTACGATTAATAGTTTTTTGCAGCGTCGTGGCGCAGCGGTAAACGCTCGGGTTCGTAATCCGAAGGTCGCCGGGTCGAAACTCGCGCCATGCTATTTTTTTTATTATTAGTTTTTTGTAATTCAAATATATATGAACTATTAATGAATTGCTTATGCATGTTGATGAAGGCGGATCGCTCTCCAATTGTACCGCCTCCATTTTTCCGTTTTTTTAACAGCTATCCCGTCCGCGCTGATTTTCGACGATGTTATAAGTGGCGTTAGGGACCGCATCTACCTTCTTTCGAAGTTAGCAGGCAACTACGCTGTTATGCGGCGGCTCGTTTCGGCCCATTCAACATCTGTCCTTCAAGTGCAACGAGCGAGTAACGGAGTTTATAATTCATACCTGCCACAGCGAATTTGTGTTCGTGGGGTCTCTATTCTAATTCGAACGTTTGACTTACGCTATACGTATTCGTTTCGCAGTATCGTTTCTACGTCTTCCGTTAACTATACGTGGTTAACATTATGAAGACAATTAATAACTTCTGTGAAATTCAACTTTCTTTGCGGAAAACATAATGATGTTCGAAATCTCCAGTTTTTCCACAACAAACGACTTTCAACAACTTATTATATGCATAATTGTTGCAACTGATTGCCGGGAATTATGTATATATATATATATATATATATATATATATATATATATTTGAATTTTAAAAAAACAAATACAAAAAAAAGTTGCATGGTGCGAGATTCGATCCGGCGACTTTCGGATTACAAACCCGAGCGCTTACCGCTGCGCCACGACGCTGTGGACACTTATTAATCGTAGAGAATATTTCATTGCAACGGTTTCTTTTAACTGTCGATTTTCTCGACAACGGCTGAGAAGTGCATCTTGGTGCTATGCCACATTACACTTCTGGCCATGAGCTTTTATTATGCGCAGTATGAATCGAATCTGAATTTCACAATTGGCGGCCTCCCCTTGTCAGTGAAACACAAGTTATTAATTTATTGAATATTCATTTTTACTTACAAATTGTCACATAATGGAATGTGGGAGAGTCCACTTGAAGGGAAGTAACCCAGGCAGACGAACAATCAAATGGCACGCGCGGCTAACGATCATACGGTGTTGCGGTGGGACTTTTTGAACACCCCGTAGTAAGTGAACATTCGTTATCATGAACAGCAAGATCCTCAATATAGTTTCTTAATGAAAGTCCCTGAAGCATTATTTTAACAGATCAAGGAACAGCTCTGAAAATCAATATACAACGCTTAAAACTCAAAATCCCTTTTTAAGCAAAGGAAAAAAGAATACAAATTGCATAATGCAAGGTTAAATAAAAGATTCTAACACCACATGCCAATACGAAAATTTTCCTAGATATCACCTGTGATCTCTAAAGGCAATAAAATATTGATCACAAATTATAATTAAAACAACAACTTCAATGCAATAAAATCTGATTACTATCATACTATCAACGTACACTCAAACCCCGTAGCTAATACGATGCGCACCGTATCACAAAATGTTTTCCTTCTTTTTAAACACTTAACACCATAAACCTCCCTACATGTGGTGCATACTACACCCAATGAATTATGACAAACAATTAATAGTTTAAAATCTTTGATCCAACAAAATTTCATTGCACCACATACTTATCCTTGTACCTGATGACGGCTTAACAGCCGAAAACTGGTATGAGAAATAAATAATAAATAGTGGAGAGTACTACACATGCGTTCTGCGTGTTTTCATTCAGACTGGCAACTTCTGTGCCCATTCGACTCGATTTTGTAAACACTGCTATAATACGAGGGGTGTCCTGAAAGTAAGTTCCGATCGGTCGCGAAATGGAAACAACAGTTACTTTTCTATGGTCAGCGCTCCTATTTAGACATTTATCCTGGTGTTGTACCAGCATTCCAATACCCTCGTCGTAGGAGGCAGCAGTCTGTGCTTTCTCCGATAAATCCTCTAAGCTGGTCTACAGCTCCAGCGGTTCGTGTGAGCAGAGGTGAAAATCAGAGGCAGTCACACCCGGCTGTATAGTTGGTGTTCAAACACTTCCCATCGTAAACGTTGCAGGAGCATCTTATTGTCCCTGCAGTGTGGACAGAGAATTGTCATGAAGAAGGAAATGCATGACAGTTTCGTTATCTGGGGATGATGAAACCAGGAGAAATCTCTAGGCAGATACCCCTTGGTGGGAGACACTAATTTCTATCCATCTTTACGGCCTTCTGTGCGCTCAGAACTGTAAAGTGCAACGTACAGCCATCAGCGGGTGAACTAGAGGCAGGGCCCAACACATCTGTGCACAGATTCACCGGATTTTCACCGTGGTTTCCATTTCGCGACCGATCGGAACTTAACTTTCTGGACACCCCTCGTATCACATACCCTTCCAACCCGTGATGTTCCAGTTGGTTTCCTCCTTCCCTTCCGGGTGATACATGTTTTTTTCTCGGGCACTATAGACTTGTGAAACAGTATGAATCATTTTGTAGCAACATGCTTTGCAAATCGTTGGCAACTGGCCCTAAATCCACACGGTTTCTCCCTATAATATTACTGGAACATGTTCGTGATTTTTGAGCTTCAAATTCCAGATCATTATTTTCTTCCAAAATACAGTTAAGCAGCAACAACTGGCTTACTATACAGGATGATTTTTTTTTCCCCCGTGCATAAATTGTAGGGGTTGATCGATTAAGGTATACGGAACAAGAAAGGTCTAATGAACTTATGTCCGGAAATGGAAGGTTTCCAAGCTAGAGACGATTTATTCAATCACGCATTGTTACAGAGACTGCGGTCTAATACGCGCTGCACCATACAGCACACTTACGGTACATGTTGAAAATGGTTTCCATGTGCCTTAACACACGCTTGTACGCACCGTAGCATGTTCTGTCCCTCATGTTCACATCGTCCAGGCTGCATCCCAACATTATTAAAGGCAGCATGAATACGCTGCTCCAGTGTCTCTAAATCTGGAATGGACTCTGCATACACGTTTCTTTTGCGATGGCCCCAAAACCAGATATCGGACGGGTTGAGACCCGATAAACGAGCAGGTTATGCAACTGAATCCACCCGTCCGATCTATCAACCAGGGAACAGACAGTTGAGATGCGTCCGGACGTTAACGGCGAAGTAGGCTGGAGCACCATCACGTTGCAGCCACATAACCGTTCGAATCATGTATGGCACTTCTTCCAGCAGGGGAGACAAAGTCACCCACAAGAAACGTGGATAGTTCCGCCCTGTTAGGCGACATGGAAGGAACACTGGCCCCAAAATGCGGTCGCCAATTACGCCGGTCAAAACATTCCGGCTGCACCGATGCTGTTGACTCGCTGTCACCATAACATGCGGGTTCTGCATACTATCCCACATATGACTGTTGTCATTTGCCTTTCCGTAAGTAAACACCATGTCGGTAAGCTCTCGGTTCGGATACGGAACCATTGTGTGCAATTCTGTATCACATCCACGACAAGGTGAGCCAGCAAGAGAAGTGAATCGGACATATTACCATTTACTTCGACAGGAGAGGGCGCTATGGCATGACATCTACATCTACATCTACATTTATACTCCGCAAGCCACCCAACGGTGTGTGGCGAAGGGCACCTTACGTGCCACTGTCATTACCTCCCTTTCCTGTTCCAGTCGCGTATCGTTCGCGGGAAGAACGACTCCCGGAAAACCTCCATGCGCGCTCGAATCTCTCTAATTTTACATTCGTGATCTCCTCAGGAGGTATAAGTAGGGGGAAGCAATATATTCGATACCTCATCCAGAAACGCACCCTCTCGAAACCTGGACAGCAAGCTACACCGCGATGCAGAACGCCTCTCTTGCAGAGTCTGCCAGTTGAGTTTGCTAAACATCTCCGTAACGCTATCACGCTTACCAAATAACCCTGTCACGAAACGCGCCGCTCTTCTTTGGATCTTCTCTATCTCCTCAATCAGCCCGATCTGGTACGGATCCCACACCGATGGGCAATACTCAAGTATAGGTCGAACGAGTGTTTTGTAAGCCACCTCCTTTGTTAATGGACTCTCCCAATGAATCTCAACCTGGCACCCGCCTTACCAACAATTAATTTTCATTCCACTTCAAATCGTTCCATACGCATAATCCCAGATATTTTACAGAAGTAACTGCTACCAGTGTTTGTTCCGCTATCATATCAGGAACAGTACCACCCTCTAGGAGGGAACCATGCATACTGTAACTGTGGCTGCATGGCACAGCGCGTATTAGATCACATTCTCTGTAACAATGTGTGACTGAATAAATGATCTCTAACATGGAAACCACGCATTTCCGGACATAAGTTCATTAGACCGTTTTTGGTCCGTATCCTCTCATAGATCAGTCCCTAGAGTTTGCAGACGGTGGAAAAAATCGCCCTTTATGTTGTTTCTCCCGTACTCTGGAGTTTCCCAGTTAGGAGTTAAGCCTACTGTATCGGTTTGTAGAGTCACACAGCAGCCTACATACACCGATGTTTACCGCGCGGCCTGCATATTCGGGGGACTCGTCCCCCGCCCTGGCCTGCCTGCCTGCTTATGCAGAACGGGCACCGCCGATAAATCTGAATAATGGCCGGTCCGGGCCATTCATTTGCACCACTCCGTGAGTTATGAGCGCTTTTATTTATTGCCGACTATACGCAACCTGTCGTTCGCAAATCTCAGGGACACCGCGCCCGAAAACTGTGCCAGACAGCAAGTGCCGTTACACACAGTATGCTAGTGTGCAACAATTAGGCTTTCGTACGGGTCCAACGTTCCACGCTGGCGGAACCCTTCTGATGCGTCGGTAGTAGACTACTTGCTTGGTTGTTCTGTTAAAGAGCGGTCACATTGCTCAATCAAGTGCTACTCGATTCATGTATAATTTTATGAGGCCCAAAGTGGAAAAGAGACTTCCGGTGTAACATGTGTAGCTTTTATGCAGTTTTTTCTCCTTGTTGCATGGACTTTTCCTTATCAAAAGCCGAGCGAGGTGGCGCAGTGGTTAGACACTGGACTCGCATTCGGGAGGACGACGGTTCAATCCCGCGTCCGACTATCATCATTTAGGTTTTCCGTGATTTCCCTAAAATCACTCCAGGCAAATGCCGGGATGGTTCCTTTGAAAGGGCACGGCAGACTTCCTTCCCCATTCTTCCCTAATCCGATGAGACCGATGACCTCGCTGTCTGGTCTCCTTCCCAAAACAACCCAAGCCAACCTTGTCAAAATAAAATAAACTCTAATTAATTCTGAATTAATACTGACCAACATTTTCTTCTTCTCTGGTATATCTCTCTTTCTTACGAAACTTATGGACTGGACGCCCTGTAATTTCGTTACTCCTACAGTTATCTTCGTGTGCTTTCATCGTCATCTACCATCCCAAGGCTACTCCTTTGCTTCCTTCCCTTTCTTCAGCGACTCTTCTGTACGGGCAGTTTCTTCGCTACACATGTCGTAGCGTAGACTTTTCCCGCTTTCTTACCACTTCCACTACTTCTCTTACCTCTCATATGCGCGCGCGTACGTTTGTGTGTGTGTGTTTGTGTGTGTGTGTGTGTGTGTGTGTGTGTGTTTAAGAGAGCGACAGATAGACGCTGAACGCATTTCAATATAAGACACTGTATTCATCTAATTAAAAAACAAC
This sequence comes from Schistocerca piceifrons, assembly GCF_021461385.2. NCBI lineage: Eukaryota > Metazoa > Arthropoda > Insecta > Orthoptera > Acrididae > Schistocerca > Schistocerca piceifrons. The sequence continues at coordinate 106,403,211 of NC_060145.1, forward strand.
CCTAAGCTGTAACCTATCTTCTGCCTGAGATAGGATTACATGCAAGTAGTATTTATTCATGACGGTACGCATGATATTCTGGGCTGGCAGAATAGCAGATTTTGAGATGTGGTAAGATAGAACTTTATTTTTTACCAGTAGAAATGATATATTCACACATTCAGCCGGCCGTTGTGACCGAGCGGTTCTAGGCGCTTCATTCCGGAAAAGCGCTGCTGCTACGGTCGCAGGTTCGAATCCTGCCTTGGGTATGGATGTGTGTGATGTCTTTAGGTTAGTTAGGTTTAAGCAGTTCTAAGTCTAGGGGACTGATGACCTCAGATGTGAAGACCCATAGTGCTTAGAGCCATTTGAACCACATTCACATGATATATTCACGCATTTTAAAATCCGAGAGAAGTGTTGAATAACGTGTTTCAGAAGTCTACATTTCAAAAACTCTCTCCTCCCTTCCCGGAACGCCACAGTACGGGAACCTATATTTTTACAAATCAAGTTTGTATCTTGAAACATTCTCTGAATCAAAATGCACTCTCATGTGTTAAGTTTAGGCCCATCAATAATATGCGATGTGTCCTACATGGTAACACACATCAGTAAGGGACTGTCCCGCGTCGTACGAAATTAGCATTTATTTTCACCACAAATATGTGGAATACAACTAAATTGTCCTGGTTGATGAATTTTGTAAATTCATTACACTTTACCACTTCCACAACTTAACGATTGATAAACCATAAGATTATTTAGTCTCTGTCTACGCACATGTTCCACAGAAGGAATCCCGAAAAGCGGAGTCGCTGAACTACTTACGACCTGAATAATAAATCCCCAGTCCAGCTATCACTGGGGCTTCATGAGGAAAAGTCAAAGTCCGTTAGATCGGTTACTAATGTTAAATACTGAATACAGTAAAGACTCCAAGTGCCATATAGGAGTACCAGTGTTTTCGCACCGAGTCCACGGGAGACCATGTCGGAGGAGGTCAAGTTTCCTGCTCGTAGTGGCCGCGGTGAGGGTCTTCCAGACTGGACAGCTGCTGGAACCGCGTGGGTCATTCTGCATCGGAACTACTTGCAGTGGTTATGCGAACTGAGCTGCCTGAGAGTTACTGGTCGCCGCCCTAAATGCTCACCCGGCGGGGTGATACCTGTGAGCAAGTGATCGTCATGGACAAAGTAGCGCTCCCAGCTGTAGTGCTGTTGTCCAGGCATTAGCGACCACAAGGCAGTTGCTGCTGGGTTGAATACTGTAACACCCACAACCATCAAAAAGAAACGCAAAGTAAATCTGTTTAAAAAAGCTGATTAAAGTGCTCTTAGCGCCTTTTTAAGAGACAGTCTCCACTTCTTCCGTTCTGATCATGAAAGCGTGGAAAAGATGTGGAATCATTTCAAGGACATAGTATCGACGGAAATTGAGAGGAAATAACACATAAATTAATGAGTGGTGGTACTGATCCCCCATGGTACACAAAACGGCTCAGATCGCTGTTGCAGATGCAACGAGAAAAGCATGCCAAATTTAAAAGAACGGAAAATTCCCAAGAATGTCAAAGTTTTGCAGAAGTTTGAAATATAGCGTATACTTCAGTGCGAGATGCTTTCAGTAATTTCCACAACAAAACTCTGTCTCGGAATCTGGCAGAAAACCCAAAGAGATTCTGGTCACACATAAAGCACACCAGTGGCAAGACGCAATCAATACCTTCACTGCGCGATAAGAACGCTGAAGTCACTGATCGCAATGCCACTAAAGCAGAGCTATTAAACACGGTTTTCCGAAACTCCTTCACCAGGGAAGACGAAGTAAATATTCCTTAATTCCAATCAAGAACAACTGCCAAGATGAGAAACATAGAAGTAGATATTCTCGGTGTAGCAAAGCAGCGTAAATCACTTAATAAAGGCTAGTCCTCCGGTCGAGACTGTACACCAGTCAGGTTCCTTTCAGAGTATGATAATACAATAGCTCCATATTTAGCAATTATATACAACCGCCCGCAAACAGAAAGATCCGTACCTAAAAACTGGAAAATTGCTGAAGTCACACCAATACAAAAAAGGGAAATAGGAGCAATCCGCTGAATTACAGGCCCATATCACTAACGTCGTTTTGCAGTAGGGTTTTGGAACATATACTGTGTTCGAATATTATGAATTACCTCGAAGAAAACGATTTATTGACATAGTCAGCACGGATTCAGAAAATATCGTTCTTGTGAAACACTGCTAGCTCTTTATACTCTTGAAGTAATGGGTGCTATCGTCAATGGATGGCAATTTGATTCCATATTTTTAGATTTCCAGAAGGCTTTCGACACCGTCCCTCACAAGCGTCTTCTAACCAAACTGCGTGCCTATGGAATATCGCCTCAGTTATGCGACTGGTATCGTTACTTCCTACCAGAAAGGTCACTTTTTATAGTTATAGACGGAAATTCATCGACTAAAACAGAAGTAATATCCGGTTTTCCCCAAGGAAGTGTTATAGGCCCTCTACTGTTCCTGATCTGTATTAACAACATAGGAGACAATGTGAGTAGCCTTCTTAGATTGTATGCAGATGATATTGTCATTTACCGTCCTGTAAAGTCATCAGATGACAAAAAAGAATTGCTAAATGATTTAGATAAGATATCTGTATGGTGTGAAAAGTGGCAATTGACCCTGAATAAAGAGAAGTGTGAAGTTATTCACATGAGTACTAAAAGAAATCCGCTATATTTCGATTACGCGGTAAGTCACACAAACCTGGAGGCTGAAAATTCAACTATATACTTAGGGATTACAATTACAAATAACCTAAATTCAAATGATCACATAGATAATGTTGTGGGTAGAGCAAACAAAAGACTGCGATTCATTGGCAGAACACTTAGAAGGTGCAACAGGTCTACTAAAGAGACTGCTTACACCACGCTTGTCCGTCCTATTCTAGAGTATTGCTGTGCGGTGTGGGATCCGCATCAGGTGGGACTGACGCATGGCATCGGCATAGTTCAAAGAAGGGCAGTTCGTTTTGTATTATTGCGACAGACATGATATGTTAATTGGAGTGGCAATCATTAAAACAAAGGCGTTTTACTTTGCAACGGGATGTTCTCATGAAATTTCAGTCACCAGTTTGCTCCTCCGATTGTGAAAGCATTCTGTTGGCCCCCACCTACATAGAGATGAGTTGATCATCACGATAAAATAAGAGAAATCAGGGCTCGCACAGAGAAATTTAAGTGTTCGTTTTTCCCTCGTGTCTTTCGAGAGTGGAACAGCAGAGAGACAGTCTGGAGGTGGTTCACTGAACGCTCTTCCAGGCACTTTATTGTGAAAAGCAGAGTAATCACGTATATGCAGATGAGCCTCAAGGCTCGCGCATGTCGTGACGAAGGTAGTGCCCCGTATATTTCCCAGGCACCACGTGAGATCAACATGTAAAGAGACCGACGTTTTTTGTACACAGTCTGGCCCGTTGTGATTTGTACTCCTTACCTGCGCTACTGTGACACCCCGGCCTGCCAGTGGAGTGTCCCGTGCGCAGCTGGAGCGAAGGCAGCTTCTCGACCATGTCTGTCGTGCAGGTAGCCGTGATCACAGGCGGAAAATACACCAACAAGAAAACTCTATCTGACTACGATTGTTATAGAGGAATATACACTCTAAGATTAAAAAAAAAAAAAACTCATCAAGAAGGACTTACCGGAATGGCACATAAATAGGGACATGTGATGTTCGTGTACAAACAAACAAATGATTGCTGTTTCAGAAAAACTGTTTGAATTATTGACTAGAAAGACCTTCGCAAATTGAAGAAATCAATAACGCGTTGATACGCCTCTGCATATTATGCCGCAGTTATTCGACTTGCATTGACTGATAAAGTTTTTGGATGTCCACCTGAGGGATATAGTAAAAAATTTGGCCAACTGACGTGTTAGATTGTCGAAGTCCCCAGATATCTGGAGCGCCCTGCCCATAATGTTAAAAATGTCCTCCTTTGATGAGAGATGCGGCGACCTTGCCCACAAAGGTAGGGTTTTGCAACTGCAGCAGAAACTCTCGCCGTGTGTAGGTGGGTGTTATCTTGCTGAAATATAAGTCCAGGATGGCTTACTGTGAAGGGCAACATAACATGGGGCAGAATATCGCCGACGTAGCGATGCGCTGCAAGGGATCCTGAAATGAAAAGAAACGTCAGCCCAGAATATCACTTCTCGGTGTTGGGCCGTACAGCAGGTGAAAGTCACGTTGGTATCCCACCACTGTCTGGGGCGTCTGCAGTCACGTCTTCGGCCTGGAATGTCACTGACCGGTGTAGAATTATCTTCAGTGATGAGAGTCGCTTCGAACTGAGTCCCGATGACTCGTTTGTGGCTACTTACGAGGGAAACTCCCTATCGCACTCACCCCCCCCCCCTTGAGATTTAGTAGTAAGAGATCGCAGTGGACGGCCCGTCAAAAACTGAACACAAGTGAAGCATGAAAACACGAAGAAGGTGTATTGGACTGTGATAAAACAGCAAAATAGAAACAGTGAACGGTTCAAGAACCAAACTGCAAGTGGCTTATAAGGTGCTTGCTCACCCGATTCTTGAGTATTGTTCATCTATCTGGGATCCCTATCAGGTAGGACTGATAGAGGAGATAGAGAAGATCCAACGAAGACCGTCGCGTTTCATCACGGGATCGTTTAGCCGGCGAGTGAGCGTTACGGGGATGCTAAACAAACTCCACTGGCCGACGTTACAAGAGAGACGTTGTGCATCACGGAGAGATTTACTATTGAAATTTTGGTACAGCACTTTTGAGGGGGAATCGGACAACATATTACTTCTCCCCAACATGCATCTCGCGTATTGACCACGATGAGAAAATTCGAGAAATGAGAGGCAATACAGAGGCTTACCGACAATCATTCTGCTCAGCACTACTCGCTTGTGGAACAGGGTTGGAGAGATCGGAGAGCGGTACCGAAAGTACCCTCCGCCACACACCGTTATGTGGCTTGCAGAGCATGATGTAGATGTAGGTGAAGTGCAATATAGAGCAACAGACTAAGAAATTGGCGTGGTGGTCAAGTAGTTATGGCGTTGGACTACCAAGCGAGCGAGCCGTGTTGAAACCTCCTTTTGCCTTTCTTTCCGCTGTTCACTTTACTCAGACTTGTGTCTGTGTCGTGGTGTAATGTCCGTTTGCAGCAGCAAAGTATAAGATATTGACCTATAATGACAGTTGATTCTACACAACTATTCTATTAGCAGCCGAAAGGAAGTGGCTTTCGAATGTGAACGGCAAACTCTTGATGATAAGGCGACAAGTCAACCGAATCCTCCACCGGAAAACACGTCTGGGGTGTCATACACGGCATTAGCGACAGTATATGTGCCATATGATAGCTATCTCTTATCGACGCACCTAATTTGTACTACTAGTGAGTGAGAGATGCCTCCTTGCCCGATATAGGTGTTCGTATGAATGTGAATGTGATCACTCCCAAGGAAATGATGAAAACAAAATAGTTCGTCACATACGCTGTAACAAATTAACGCACCCTTTTCACTATCAGACAGTTTCTCTGTGCTCTGTCAAAACATATGTTTTCAACGCCTTTACAGCAACATTCCGCTCTGGTAGTCTTGGCTCTTGCATTCCTTTATTGTAACATGGTTCACACTCGTTTATTTATTGTTTTCGTTTCTGTGCGAAATCTACGTGGTATATCGCCTGCTCTCACTATTCACCACATTTACTTGCGACGGTAACGTATTCCCACCACATGACTCAAATTCTACAACTAATGTATAGTATGACAACTGCCAAGACTACAGAAAGAGAACAAACACATCAATGACCGGACGAACAGTTCATAATGTTGTGAAAAAAAGTAAATAAACGATACTAGGGAGTTTTGAACACGCTTCGCCCGCTTGACAGTCTAATACCATGAGCACGTACCCACGACGCCTTTACTGTCTCAGGCTGCTCTTTATTGCACTTCTTCTTGGTGGACCGTTTATTGTTTTTGTTTTGCTTTTTTTTCACAGTTCAATACACCTTCTTCCTGTTTTCATGCTTGATTTGTGTTCAGTGTTCGACGGGCTATCCATTGCGCCATCTTACCACTAAGTTGGGGAGTTGGGAATACCCCTTCTAGAGTGATCTGCCGGAATCTGGACTAGTACTGTCAGGTTTCTAGTTGAAAAGTTGGTCCACGTCTTACTTCGATGTGCTAATCTATTTCTTCTTGGAGTCTTTCCCTCTACCTGTTAGTGAGTTTGCAGGTCAGATTTCCTTGGAACATCAGTCGCCTTTTCCTCGTAGATCTGGTGATGTCTTCTTGGGGATGGCACAGCTCACTCTTCTCTCATCCTACAGGTGCCATCCTCTTCTTGGACGTGGTATTCGCCTCTGGTGCGTTCCTCGGGCAATAGTTTTCTGAGTGCACTCTTCCATGTTCATTAAGAGGCATTCAGAGTTATATTAATATGAAGGGGCCTTACTGCTGAATACTAAAGTTTGAGTTTAATTCATTTTGAAAGATACTTTGAGATGCAGATGCTCTTGCAGGAGTGGCAGATTGTCTTCAACTTGTCACATCGGGTATCTATTTTGTGAAATCCACTCTCTTAAATACGTGCCTGTAGGGACTTTACAAATGGTGGTGGCACCTAGTGTACCCCCAAACCGGTCATAATTCAGTGCTGTCGTTGGTGAATAGCCTTCTTCACACTGCTGGTAACCAAGACAAGTCATCTACAAAAACTAGGCAGGGCCCATTGATGTTGATGTTTTGGACCCAATCTTCAGTTCTAGATCGTACTGTTCGATTCTAGTCCCTGATAATCTTCCCTAGTATTCACCTGAAGAGCGTGCACGATAGAGAGCCCACCACCTTGTCTAGCTCGCATTTGAATGGCGAAACTGTCTAAATTGGACTTCGGAGGTGGTTTTCCTTTGAGTGTCCTAGTCTAGTCTGGTTGTTTCCTCATCTAGGCCCAGTTCTCGTAAGGTGAATAGCGTCTGCCTTTATATCTCTCTCTCTCACACACATATGTATATTGCTATCTCTGCTGAAGGCAAAATGAACATGACATAAGATGGCTTGAAGCCAATTCCGAAGTGCCATTGAGCCATAAAAATATCAAAATAACGGCAAGAAATGACGAGTAAACCTTAGAACCTTTGAGCAGAAAACTGTGTAACTGAGTTTAAAGTTAATCAGACGCACAAACATGTGCGCTTGGAACACGTGGTACAATGAAAAAATGCATGTGAAGTACTTAAAACAAAACAAAACCTAATTGCTTTCATAATTACTGATCAGTTCACTAAACGGTAATGTGTTGAATTCAAGTGGTCTAGTATTGTGTGGATTAATGTAAACAAGATTCTCTACCGTGCTTCGAAAGTCAGCCAACTTAAAAAAAAACCACAGGCATATGGTCTCATCATAAAAAAAGTGTCTAACATGTGTGAGACTACTTTTGATCTCTCTTCGTACCACAGTTGCGCAAGGATGCTCTGTGAGTGTTTTAGGGATTTGTGTTGGACCTACGACCTGCTAGGTAGGAAGACACCATCTCACACATCCAGAGTTCAGAAGAGAGCAGCAGTACGGACAGTGATGTAATCAAACAATGATCTCAGTGTCGGTTCCACTTCACTCCCTGAAAGGAAACGTTATCGCTAACAGAAATTATTGTACGGGTTCAGGCGTAACTATACGTTAGCAAAAATGAAAATCTTAGATTTTCGTTACTAGGGTTTATTTTTTACTCTGAGTCTGACTTGATGACAAATAAATAATAATTGAAATATGTACAGGATGGTAAAATATTGGCATTGGGTGTTCACAGCTGTGACGCCAATTCTATGATTCTTTACTAGTGAGATGGTTGTTGACCATGTCTGCAGGTCGATAAAATCCTAATAAATTAAATACAGTTGGGGCCAGAGATATCAATTAAGCTAAAAATGCACAGTTAAAATAACCAAATAACGGATGGGGGTCGGTAAAGAGCAATCAAAAAGAAGTACACAATTAAAACAATTCAATAACTTCAGAGTATAAAGCACTTACAGTGGCTCATCAGTTCTTTTCGCTAACTCGGATATCTCACGTTCCTGCTTTAGTTAAGCCCTACAATCGTGAATACACTTAACTACAGGTCATGGCTGAACGTGCGAAAAAAAATAAGACAGACGCAGACGACCGCAGTTCTGAGTTTCAATTGAATATCTCTTGCTGGAGTAGCTTGAGAGCGCGTGTTTACCTTCCGTGGGCGGCTGCAGTGGCTGCTGTCGGTGCGAGCTGTGAACCTGAGAATCTATTCTAAATCTCTCTCGACTGGTAAACACCAGTCTGGCACATTTCATACGGCTTCGGTGAAGCTGAGACTCCTAGTTGTTCCCTAACTAATTAATTGGCAAGGTACACGCTGTGTGGTTGGAATAGCACCTACGTCGCCCTCAAATCGCTAGCAAATGTTAACTGTCAGAGCTCGGCGCAATTTTCCATGTAAGGTGACTTTGCCGTTTAACTCCTTAGGAGCTAAGACAAGTCTGTGAACTAGTGTTCAGATAATTACTCTCGCAATAGTCTCAGCGCGGCGAGAGTCGCCGTGCTCAAACACTCGACGATTTGCTGCAGGAGTTGGGCGAATTTCTCTAGCTGCAAAGCTGGTGACCACACTTTTTTTTTTTTTTTTTTTTTTTTTTTTTTTTTTTTTTTTTTTTTTTTTTTGCCCAATCCGGGCGTTCCTTCTTGTTATAACTCCATCCACTAGAGTTTGCATGCTTACTGTGATATCGCTGGCTTATATGCAGAGTCGAGCATGGTACACGGAGCTGCTACGTTGTGTTGAGGATAGCTCTGCATGGAAGAGGGATTACTATGTAAGTTCAAGTTTGGCTGCGAGTACTATTATTGTGAAGTAATGAAATACGGAAATGGATTCAGTGAAAATTCCATAATGAAGTAATTAAGTATGAGCGTTGCCACCGGTAATGTATTTGAGTATCCGCCCATTCGTGTGTCATACCATACAACACCAATCATCCGCGTTGTGTTTGGCTACCCAGAATGAAACTTATTTGAATCAGTGAAATAGTTTACCACAGAGAAGAGCAGTCAAGTCCCAGTGTCTCGCAGCAAGCGTGAGAACGTGCGTTCGGTCACCGCGTTTCCGCATAATCGACAATCAGCCACGTCGCGATGGTTATGCACACGCTCGTACGAGTGAGAACTGTGAACTGTAAATTAACTTTTATGAACGGTGTTATATGATTGCAAGCGTCAAGAAGGACTGGTACCAGATATCTGTGTGTGCGTGACGAGAGTAAGAACTTTCGTTCGACCATTCGGCTTCCGCATCATTAACAACCACCCGCATCACGTCAGTTATGCGTACGCTCGTCCAAGTGATAACTGTGGCCAGATAATCATCGTCATTGCCTGCATGACAGAGTTTAACTTCCGCTACGTAATACTGAGATAAACAGCTTCTTTCCACATAGGTTTTAACACAAGTGGCCACAGTGAGTCACCAGTGTTTTGAGTTGGGTTTCTCCAGATGTTTTTCTGCCATCTCCAGCCGAGTTTCTGCAGAAAGGCTTTCCGAAGTGTATTTGTTAAAAGCAGGGACAAGCCGACTTTTGTTGCCGGCATCTCATTGTGTCCACTTGATTTCCCACTGTGAAGATTTCGGCATAATATGGCATGAGAGTTGCCACTATAAAATTCTCCTTTCCTCAGATCTGCGTCTTTTAGCTCGGTTTTGGGAAATTACTTGTGTGCAATTACTAGTGTGAGCGTTAGTGTTTTATATTCACGAAGTGCTGGCTTGCTTATTCGATTTGCCTATTAATAAAATTCATACGTTTTCACGTAACTATGCTTTTTGACATATCAGTTTAACACGAATTGTTTAAGGAATTCAGCGTGTTGTTCTTGTGGTCTTCAGTCCTGAGACTGGTTTGATGCAGCTCTCCATGCTACTCTATCCTGTGCAAGCTTCTTCATCTCCCAGTACCTACTGCAACCTACATCCTTCTGAATCTCCTTAGTGCATTCATCTCTTGGTCTCCCTCTACGATTTTTACCCTCCACACTGCCCTCCAATGCTAAATTTGTGATCCCTTGATGCCTCAAAACATGTCCTACCAACCGATCCCTTCTTCTAGTAAAGTTGTGCCACAAACTTCTCTTCTCCCCAATCCTATTCAGTACCTCCTCATTAGTTACGTGATCTACCCACCTTATCTTCAGCATTCTTCTGTAGCACCACATTTCGAAAGCTTCTATTCTCTTCTTGTCCATACTAGTTATCGTCCATGTTTCACTTCCATACATGGCTACACTCCATACAAATACTTTCAGAAAAGACTTCCTGACACTTAAATCTATACTCGATGTTAACAAATTTCTCTTCTTCAGAAACGATTTCCTTGCCATTGCCAGTCTACATTTTATATCCTCTCTACTTCGACCATCATCAGTTATTTTGCTCCCCAAATAGCAAAACTCCTTTACTGCTTTAAGTGTCTCATTTCCTAATCTAATTCCCTCAGCATCACCTGACTTAATTCGACTACATTCCATTATCCTCGTTTTGCTTTTGTTGATGTTCATCTTATATCCTCCTTTCAAGACAATGTCCATTCCGTTCAACTGCTCTTCCAAGTCCTTTGCTGTCTCTGACAGAATTACAATGTCGTCGGCGAACCTCAAAGTTTTTACTTCTTCTCCATGAATTTTAATACCTACTCCGAATTTTTCTTTTGTTTCCTTTACTGCTTGCTCAATATACAGATTGAATAACATCGGGAAGAGGCTACAACCCTGTCTCACTCCTTTCCCAACCACTGCATCCCTTTCATGCCCCTCGACTCTTATAACTGCCATCTGGTTTCTGTACAAATTGTAAATAGCCTTTCGCTCCCTGTATTTTACCCCTGCCACCTTCAGAATGTGAAAGAGAGTATTCCAGTCAACATTGTCAAAAGCTTTCTCTAAGTCTACAAATGCTAGAAACGTAGGTTTGCCTTCTCTTAATCTTTCTTCTAAGATAAGTCGTAAGGTTAGTATTGCCTCACGTGTTCCAACATTTCTACGGAATCCAAACTGATCTTCCCCGAGGTCCGCTTCTACCAGTTTTTCCATTCGTCTGTAAAGAATTCGCATTGGTATTTTGCAGCTGTGACTTATTAAACTGATAGTTCGGTAATTTTCACATCTGTCAACACCTGCTTTCTTTGGGATTGGAATTATTATATTCTTCTTGAAGTCTGAGGGTATTTCACCTGTCTCATACATCTTGCTCACCAGATGGTAGAGTTTTGTCAGGACTGGCTCTCCCAAGGCCGTCAGTAGTTCTAATGGAATGTTGTCTACTCCCGGGGCCTTGTTTCGACTCAGGTCTTTCAGTGCTCTGTCAAACTCTTCACGCAGTATCGTATCTCCCATTTCACCTTCATCTACATCTTCTTCCATTTCCATAATATTGTCCTCAAGTACATCGCCCTTGTATAAACCCTCTATATACTCCTTCCACCTTTCTGCCTTCCCTTCTTTGCTTAGAACTGGGTTGCCATCTGAGCTCCTGATATTCATACAAGTGGTTCTCTTCTCTCCAAAGGTCTCTTTAATTTTCCTGTAGGCAGCAATCCTGTAGGCAAGTCAAGTAATGTGTGTTATTTGAGTGATACCTTACAAGTGCTCGCTAAACTTCTGAAAATACTATGAACATCATTACGCTAATGCTTTCAAAAGTAACAGGAAAAGAGGCAAACATTTATCCCACAAGATATGCGAGTGAACAACAGTTTCTGAACCGAATTCTACTTCAATGTTAATCAACTTTGTCTTTTTTAATTATCAGTCTTCTGACTAGTTTGATGTGGCCTGCCATCAATTTCTCTTCTGTGCCAACCTCTTCATCTCAGAGTAGCACTCACAACCTGCATCCTGAATTATTTATTGGATGTTTTCCATTCTCTGTCTTCCTCTACACTTTTTGCCCTCTACAGCTACCTCTAGTACCATGGAAGTCATTCCATGATGTCTTAACAGATGTCCTGTCATCCTGTCCTTTCTCCTTGTCAGTGTTTTCCACACATTCCTTTCCCCTCCGATTCTGTGCAAAACGTCTTCATTTATCTTGTCAATACAGCCAATTTTCAACACTCATCTGTAGCACACACCTCAAATGCTTCGATTCTCTTCTGTTCTGGTTTTCCCACAGTCCATGTTTCACTTCCATACAATGCTGTGCTCCAAACGTACAGTCTCAGAAATGTCTTCCTCAGATTAAGGCCTATATTTGACACTAGTAGATTTCTCTTGGCCAGGAATCCCCTTTTTTCCAGTGCTAGTCTGCTTTTGATGTCCTCCTTGCTCCGTCCGTCATTGTTTAGTTTGCTGCCTAGGTAGCAACATCCCTTAAATTCATCTACTTCATGACCATCAATCCTAATTTTAAGTTTCTCGCTGTTCTCATTTCTGCTTTTTCTCATTCCTGTTGTCTTTCATCAATTTACTATTCTTGAGACCTGGTGGTGAAGGAAGGCAGGATTCGGTTACGATTGTGGATGGGGCCGTAATCAGTTACTATTATTTGGCTTTTCTTTTAATCACACACAATTTATTTAAAATTAACAATAAATTAAAATAATGGCAATAATTTAAGAACTGTTTCACGGCTGAAGGCCTTAATGGCAATAAATTAAGAATTGATGAAACTTGCTGCAACTTACAATTACAGTTATTAAAATATAAAAGTCAAGTGACCAAGGTCTTAAATCTCGCTGCAAAAATACAATTGACAAATTAAAATTTTAAAACAAGTAACGACACTCACGGCTGAAGGCCTTAATGGCAATAAATTAAGAATTGTTTAACTTGTTGCAGCTTACAAACTACAGTTACAAATTACCAAGGTCTTAAAGGTTAACTGCTAAAATACAATTGGCACATTAGAATTTTAAGACAAGTAGCGACAGTCACGGCTGAAGGCCTTTAACGCCGAGAATGACAATTACTAAAAAAATTTAACAAACATACTGTCAAAAAACAAGGCAAAAGCAAAAGTTTATTTAAAAGACAGGCAATCGATCACCAAACAGGTGAGACAAATGATAGTAAACTTGGCAGCACAACCGTTTAAACTTGCTGTAATGCCAAAAATGGCAATTATATCAAAAAATTAAGAAACACACCATAAAACAGCAAATATAATAACAAGGTTAATTCTAAAGGACAAGCAACTGATCACCAAACAGGTGAGGGAAATGATGGTAACTTTGTAATACAATAATAAAATAATAACGCAATAATAAAACACAAGGGCTAGTCACAGACGGTGCTCCAGGAATCGACCTCTGAGGATGCCAGGCCAAAAACACTTTAGCGAGCGATGAAAAAGGCAGCCGAGAGTTGCATTCACTTCAAAAGATGGTAACTCAGACTAGTGTCAGTCTAACGAATGAGTAATGATAATCTACAGAAGCTACCTAACGTCCGATAACCAATGCAACGATGGAACACCACGCCAAAGCCGGAACCGGCGGTCAGCACTACGTCCTCAGAATGCTGTGTTTCGAGCGTCCGAAAGGAGAAAGGAACCACTACTACCAGAGTAGAAGAAACACCAACCGACCTACAAATCAAGGAAACTGACAAAACTACACACCTTATTGGACAGCAGCGGCAAGGCGAGGAAACGTACACTGCCGTTACATACACTAACCTCAAGGGCAGGTCACCGGGGCGATAGCGGCCACCAGGCAGGAAAAATACCGCTGGTTGAACTTAACAAATAGTAACACATAGAATGCAGCAATTAGTAACAAGAAGTCGAGGAAAGCAAATTAGATCCGCCTTCCCCAAGCACTCCACTCGCTGCTCTTCGTTTCGGTGACACTGCGAGCAGCAACACGAACCCAAGTCACTGGAGAATCGCGAGATCTCGCAATGGTGGAGGTTTCACTGCTAGGATTAAAATCCACTCAACTTAAAGCTTGTTGGATCCGGTTGACGACTAGGTCGAGTACCCTCGCGACCACAGTCCTTCCATCCGGCAGTGCATGTGTGCCGCCAGCGGTCACGGCGTATGCTGGCACTGTTCTCTTCACTCCTCCGTAGTCCCCAACCGAACTGCTCACTCACACGACCCGGAAGAAGACGACGTCACTCTAGAGCTAGGGCCAAGGTCACTACATATCGATAACGCCGCTGCTGCCACTGTCGGACAGGCAACGCTTGCGAAACCAAGTGGCGCCAGTCAACACAAGAAGAGTACAAACAACCGCAACCATGTCAACTAAACGATACAGTCTGACCTCCAACAGAGGACGGAAACTTACAACAGCAGCAACGCGAGCCGCAGCACGGCTCAGTTCTGTACTTATAAGATTTTTTATTCCATTCAGCAGATCATGCTTCTTCACTTTCATTCAGGATACCAATGTCATCAGCAAATCATATCATTGATGCCCTTCCACCTTGAATTTTAATCTCACTCCTTAATCTTTCTTTTTTTTCAGGATTGCGTATTTGGTGTACAGATTGAACATTAGTGGTGAAAGACTTCATTCGTGTCTTACACCCTTTATAATCCGAGTACTTCGTTCTTGGTAGTCCAGTCTTATTATTCCCTCTTGTATCTTATACATATTGTATATCACTCGTCTCTCCCTATAGCTTACTCCTATTTTCCTCAGAATTTCTAACATCTTGCACCATTTCACAATGGTGAACGCTTTTTCGAGGTCGACAAATCTTACGAACGTGTCTATTTTTCTCTAGCCTTGCTTCCATTATCAGCCGAACGTCAGAATTACCTTTCTGGTGCCTTCACCTTTCCTAAAACCAAACTGATTGTCATCTAACACATTCTCAATTTTCTTTTACATTCTCCTGTATATTATTCTTGTCAGCAACTTGGAGGCATAAGTTGTTAAGCTGATAGTGCGATAATTCTCGCACTTACCAGCTCTTGCAGTATTTGGAATCGTGTGGATGATATTTTTCCGAGAGTCAGGTGGTATGTAGCCGGACTCATACATTGTAAACACCAACGTGTATAGACATTTTGTTGACACTTAACTATAACAGCATCTTACTGCACCAGATCATGTCGAGCATTATTGTCAAACTAGACCACCCTTCATGAATTAGAACAGAACATTCTCAAGTAGACCAAACACCGCGATCATTCTTGATTTGCCCCCCGAAAACCGGCACCTCAAAGGATTTCCTCGTGGCTTTCCACTGAGCATGTGAAGTGCAGTCATGATTTCAGAGACCAGTTGCTCAGAACATAATGTATCTTGACAGAATGTCTACGATTTAAGAGCACATGAAATAAAGTCAGTACTGGAAGTTGCGAATAGGAGGGACAAATTTCAAACTTAAGAAATCTTGTAAACGACTGGCACATTGCCATATTTTCCGCTGAAAAGCCGTACTGTAATTGTAGAACTGATTCACTGTAGGTCATTGTTGGAGGTTGCAGCTATGATCCACAGAACTCGCAGGTAAGTGAAAAACTACTATAACATACCCTTTTGTCTCTTGCTACAGATGTAAGTGAACGTGCATTATTGGTGTGTTAAGTCACTTGCGTAAGATGTGAACTATTATAAATTACAGGGTCGCCAGCATCTCAAGTCCTTCTTTACATGTAAAAGATCAGACCGAGCTGGAAAATTCTGTGTGACTGTATAATCAAAATTAAAAAGTTTTAAATTAGTTCACTGAAGTTATGGAAAATCAGATCACATGATGAGACAATAAAATGTGGTAAATTTATAAAAAGTGGGCTACGCACTCGACTGGTGAGGGCTTCATTTCAGATTATGTTTCATTACTATGACTGCCTCCTTTGTGTAACTTGTAAAAAAAAACTCTAAAATATTCTGAGAAATTATAAGCATTCGGCCCACTATATTTTGCAATGCAGGCGACTGCGTGGTAAGCATGAAACAAATTACCAGATAACGTTATAATAACACAAATTTGTACATCTTAACTGATCATATGGAACGTACAGTTTAATGCACCCTGACTGGAGTCACACAAGAAGATTAAGTTCAGAGAGTAATCAGCCACCACCATAACAATGCAATCACAGCCAAGAGATTTATGCCGACTGAAACTACTTTTCTGATGTAAGATAACGGGAATTAGCGCTCACAATACAAAAGTGACTCAGGTGCCGATGCCTATCGGTTTTGTGCATCCCACAATGCCTTCAAATATGATGCGCAAGATTTCACATTCTCTCGCTAGCATTGTGCAAACTATTAGCCCTATAGAAAAAATTAACAAGACCTTTCTGTGGTGTCACCGCCAGACACCACACTTGCTAGGTGGTAGCCTTTAAATCGGCCGCGGTCCGTTAGTATACGTCGGACCCGCGTGTCGCCACTGTCAGTGATTGCAGACCGAGCGCCGCCACACGGCAGGTCTAGAGAGACGTCCTAGCACTCGCCCCAGTTGTACAGCAGACTTTGGCAGAGATGGATCACTGACAAATACGCTCTTATTTGCCGAGACGATAGTTAGCATAGCCTTCAGCTACGTCATTTGCTACGACCTAGCAAGGCGCCATTACCAGTTTATATTGAGATTGTAAAACATGTACCGTCAAGAGCGATGTACACCAATTATGGATTAAAGTTAAGTATTCCAGAAGCTATGTACTATTTTTGGCTACTATAATTACTTTACCTTGTTCCAGACCTCACGCCAGTCTGCGTGAGCTTAAACGCGTACATTTCGGCCTCCTCTAGCAACACAGTGTTGGCTCTTCTGCCAACACATCCCTTTCTACAGGAAATATCATGTGGTTAAATTTTGTACTTTCACATGTTTTTGGTGGTGGCCATGGTTTACGGGTTATTCCAGAAAAATGCGTTTGACGGTCACTTTTCTCCATTTTATTTGAATAATTCGAAAACCACGGCCTCTAGAGGAAACGCATCCCAGTACCAAATCTAATTACATTGAATTTCCCAGCTCAGTGGACAAGAAAATGGAACTCAACACATTTACCGTGAGTGTCCCCCTGACTGCCGAACTGAAGTGCACGTAGGGCCTATCACTTGTTGAAGAACGGACGGCAGTTGTGCTGCACCAATGATCTGCTCTTTGGGGCGTTAGCGGTTGTGCCGATGATTTACGTGGCTCACCTGTAATTGTTTGTCTTCACAGTGGCCGCAGTATGATGCCTGCGAACTCGTAAGGCTGAAATTGTCTCAGTACAAGACAGAACATGAGTCAAGATTTCTCATTAGCCAGGAACAAAAAATTGACGCAAGTGTTCGCCAATAACGAAGCACTTCAGTTTGTGTCAGACTCCGCAGACAGTTGAAGAATCATCACTAGACTAAACAGTATAACAAATCTGTAGTAGAGAAGCAACTTCACATACTCACTGTGTCGAAAGCAGCACTTCTCAAAATGTAACTGCCTGATTCTCCACTGTGGCTCTTGCCAGTGAAGTCTTCCCCAGAGGGAAGTGTTTTCAATCGAACGATCGCTGCAGGGAAGTCTGTCTCTATGCCATAGGTCTGCTTCCTCCTAGACATGCAACGTCTACGTTTGCCCTCAGGCGACGAAGCCCAGCAGCTGTTACAAAAACACTACCTGCACTACATGATCTATCAATCAATCACCTGGAACTCATACTCCTTTCAGAAGATTTTCTGGAAGTTTCCGTTTCCACCTTCCACATTCTTAGCACTCCGCCAATCAGAAACATACCTTTGCTTTACGGTGGGAAGCGTGCCGCGGCGCTTCCAATGAGAAGATTCCTTGGAGGTCACCTCACGACCATCGTTTGTGACCCCCCACATTCCTCTCCACTAAAAGCATGTCCTTGCACTTTGATCCACTCCCAGTGCTCTTTGGCCAGGTACGCTGTTCTGAATTATTTTTCGGCCCACTTCAGTGCATCGTCCCGCCCAAACTGTCTGTGCTGTGGGGTTATGCTGCGTCTAGCACTGTAAACCGCCGCCTCCTCGCTCTGCGCTCTCTCTCTCTCTCTCTCTCTCTCTCTCTCTCTCTGGGCAGTAAATGTCCACCCCCTGTAGAACATGACAACTCAGTTCCCAACTCAAAGGAACACATTGCCCACATCGGTCTTTCTGTCAGCTCTCACCTCTAATTTACTCCAAGGCATACTGTTAGTATGTGTTGGTACGTGGTATGAGCCAATAAATGATCAGTAATACGACTGTGCATCGTAAACAGTGATTTAATACAAATATAAATCGAAAAGAATTTACAGAATACTAAATATCTGGTGCCGTCATACAAAAATCGTGTTCACTTTTTCTGTGGACCTAATAGTTTTCCCACAGCATGAGAGAGAATACGAAATTGTTGCACATGGTATTTCAGTACGTTGTTGGTTTGTTTGAAACCCAGCGTTAGGGGCAGCTGAATCTCCCCGTATGTCAGAAAAGGAAAAGAAAATGTGAGTGAATAAAACAATCATCGAACGACAACTTGGTGAAACATGAAAGCCACGGAATCACTGAATAAAAGGTGCACAGCTGCAAAGGTTAGATTAAACCACGAAGAACGGTGAATGGGTGAATGAGACCAGGAAAGTTGAAGATCCGATTCGTTCATACAAAACTTGTTCCACACAAACAAAAGAGGTTACTAAAATCCCTAAAAACTACTAAAATACATATGCTCAAATAACACATTAGAAACTGATCATTCAGTCAAGTTAGGATCACGAGTTGAAGCACAGAAACTAGAGCTGAGCACTAGTATGCATTAATTTGAGGCAGGAAAAGGCCCGTAAATTAGAATAGAAAGAGTAACCCGTGCACAAATACACACTTATTCTCACGTTCATTCAAGGTAAAATTCACTCTAACTTGGCCTAATAAATACGCGGGGGAGAACATTCCATACCACAATGTCCAAACGAACAGAGGAAACGTAGAATACTGAATAGATCGAAATCCCGAACATTCCCTAACATTAATGAAGCATTATGCTTTTAACTGAACACATCTTGGGAAGAAAAGGTAAAACGCCTCAGCTAGGCTGAAGAACTTACACATTCACTACGACTTTAAAGTAGCAGGACCGCACTTCAGACCGAGCGAAGTGGCGCAGTATTTCGCACACTGGACTCGCATTCTGGAGGACGACGGTTCAGTCCCGCGTCCGGCCATCCTGATTTAGGTTTACCGTGATTTCCCTAAATCGCTCCAGGCAAATGCCGGGATGGTTCCTTTGAAAGGGCATGGCCGGCTTCCTTCCTCGTCCTTCCCTAATCCGATGAGACCGATGACCTCGCAGTTTGGTCTCTTTGCCCAAACAACCCATCCCAACCGCACTTCAGCACTGCGAACTGAATTCACCGACAGCCTCTGCCTCTGACACAGAAACAGCCATGTGAAACAGAGTTACCGGAGTGGTCGTTCCCACCAATAATAAATACAGGCAAACAAGACCTGGACATAGACAACAGACCTCCTAGCCCGGTAAAAAGAACACTAAGTTGGTTACGCTGTACCCGCAGCAAACGGAAAGCAGGAGGTCTGCCACATGTCTTGTAAACCCTGGAAGACACATACACTCTTTCATTCCTTCATACAAAAGGCAAGGTAAAGGAGGGAACGTGATAATACTGGATGCCATTACATAAATATGGATGTGAATTCTAAAGGATACTCGGGGTAAGTAATTGAATTCTGTAGTATATCAAAATTTTGATGCAGAGCACAAGCTGTTTGCATCTAAACGTCAGATAATTGTTGAACTTATATTAATTCCTCTGCTCAGCCCTTCTGGGCAACTCTGAAGAAGTACACCACGGACAAGCGCCGCAGAAAATCAGATGGCGACAGTATAAAATTGCAGGGTAAAGCATCGGTAGGCAAACTCGAAGGCAAGCAGTAGAAACTCCTGCCGTTTGGGGTCGGGCATTATCTTGCTGTAAGCCCAGTATGGTTTACCACGAAGGGCAACAAAATGGGGCGTAGAACATCGTCGAGGTGTCGCTGTGCTGTAAATGGATATCCCACCGCTGTTCGGGTCGTCTCCAGAGACGTCTTCGCCGGTCATCGAGTGTTGTAATCTCATTGGCCGGGGCAGAACTGTATTCAGTGATGAATTCCGCCTCGAACTGCAACCCGAAGATCAGCGAACACGTGTCTGGAGACGCCCCAAACAGCGGTGGGATACCCATCCTCAGCACAGCGACGATGTCCCACGTTCCTTTTTGTTGCCGTTCGTGGCAAGCCATCCTAGGATTACATTTCAGCGAGATAATGCCTTTTCGTGCATGACGAGAGTTTCTACAACTTCTCCACGTGCTTACCAATCCTTACCACAGGCTGCATTATCGCCGGACCTCTCTCCAACTGAGAATGTCTGCAGCAGTTTGGGCAGGGCGTTCCAATCAGCTCTGGATTTTCACAATCTAACGCGCCAACTGGACGTAATTTGGCACGATATCCCTCAGGCGGACATCTAACAACTCTTTCAACAAGTGCCAAGCCGAATAACTGCTTGCATAACAAAGATCTATCAACGTGTTATTGATCTGCTTAATTTGTGAAGCTCTTTCTCTTGAATAAATCACCCAATTATTTTTTAAATCGTAATCATTAGTTTGTCTGTAAATATACGCTAAGATCTGGCTATTTCAGTCCTATTTGTATAATTCGTTCGTCTTGCGCCTTTTTTTTTATCTTTGAGTGTATTAAATACATAGTGATATATCGGTAAGAATTATGAGAATCTTTTGATTCTGCAAGGCCCAGACACAGCCAAGTACTGCACCAACAACATTTGCAAATGCCTCCAACCACCAGAGTCGCTGACGTGGCAACGCTATGGGAGTGAGGCACTTCCGAGGCGACAAGCTGCCCCAAGTCAGTGGCCAATGACATTGCCAAACCTTCGGGAGGCTTTTGTGGTCCGATTCACTACCAAACATCAACCGCTGTACCTTGGACACTGCTCCTGTGTTCGAGACATTTCCGAGTGACACAGAAAAACGGGAACTTCGGCACGATCAGCGCTGAATGGCAGTATTTAAACGCCCTAGGGCCAGCCCGTTGTCATCGAACAGTTGCACAGTAGTATGACGTCCAGTCTGCGTCTCTCAGTGCTGTACCGATGACGTTGCCACCACCACCTTCACTGCCCCTCGAACCTTTGTCCAGCTTAAGACCTCCCAGGCATCTGGGCACCTCAGCACTCTTCTGCATTCATAGGCGCCGCCACTGGGGTTAACTATTCCCACATCTGCAGAGCTTCAATGGAAAACTCCTCCACCTTCTACCACGGGGGTGAGGCTTGTCGTATTCAAAGTGACTGCAGCCAAGTTCCAGTTAACACAACACTTTCACTTAGCAGCGGCAGTACTTGCTCACTACTGCTATCAACGACGATGCTGGTAGGTCAACACATGGGGAGACGCCAGTGTCGGTATGTCTGCCGCGCTTGCCAAGGATCAATGCCAGTAGCATCAAAGTCTGATGAAAGTAAATAAACAGTAATAGGGAGTTTTTTGTACCCGTGAGCTACCTCTCTTGCTGCACCCCAATCCATCTACAGTAGAGAATCACCAACCACACCAAGCCATCCTTCACACTCCCTTACAATCTGCAGAGAAACTGAGTTATTTACACACTTGACAGATGTTACGCGTAACTCCCTTTGATTGCGTGGACAATATCTGAGCAATGACCCATTTCATGTCATAAATTCTAAAGCGTTTGTGGAGTCACCGATGCAAGTGCATGACGGTTGCACATTGTGAGTTCTGGGACTGGTTTCGACAAAGCATGCAGATAGACTAGGTCTTTCATATAACCCAATAAAGAGAAATCCATGGGTGTCAGGCTCAGAGACGTAGCTGTCAAAGAGTAGAACACCACATCGTCATCTGCAGTAGAAGAAGACTTTGATTTAAAAATGTGGGGACCTCCACACCGCAAAGTGGGGATGTTTTATCTTTCTGGAAGAGGTCATCCACGGCTCCATATCAATCTGAGGCATCAGGTAAACGTTTGATGAAACAGCTCAGTGAAGAAGAACAGACCATGGAAAAAAATTCAGAAATTTCTGGTAAGCTTCTATGGGACAAAACTGATGAGGTCATCGGTCCCTGGACTTACACACTACTTAATCTAACTTAGACTCACTTACGCTAAGGACAAGACACACATCCATGCCCGACGGAGGACTCGAACCTCCGACGGGGGCAGCCGCACGAACCGTGACAAGGCGCCCTAGACAGCGCGGCTACACCGCGCTGCCAGACCACGGAATTTTCGACCTAACATCTTAGAGAGCACATTTACTTCCGGTGAGCGGTGCTGATACATTACACGTGGAGGATTTTATGTACGCTGTGTTCGAATACTGTGTTGATTAACCCTGCCATTTATGAGGAAGATTGCCGCAGCGCTAAAAATTAGACGTGCAGTGATTGTTCCTTCCTCCTTGGCTTCCAGCATTGTAGTAGCATAATTAGTACGTTTGACTCGGTCTTACCGTTCAATTCTTGCAAAATTTTCATTATGTACACTTTCAGTTTTAGCTTCGTTTTAAGATCATACCGAACGGTCGTTTGTGGTTTTTTTTTTGTGGTTTTAGGGCGCACAACTACAGTGGTCATTAGCACTCAGACTACGTTAGGAATGCACCGCGAGGCACAAGTTTAAAACAGCAACTAAAAGGGAAAACACGATAAAAGACAGATTGACAGGCATAGGATTAAAAAAACAGCATAATCAAATGTCCTTAGACAGGTTTGTCAAGTTGATAAAACGAAGAACGCGAGCAGCTGCTCCTGGGTCATCCGCTAAAATGGCATCCAGAGTACATGGCAGGCCAAGATCAAGACGCAGTGTATCAAAATCCGGACAGGACGTTAAAATGTGGCGGACCGTCAGAAATTGCTCACATGGGCAGAACGGCGCCGGCGCAGCCGTCAGCACATGGCGATGGCTGAACCGGCAGTGTCCGATTCGTAACCGGGCCAAAACGACCTCCTCCCGCCGAGAAGGGCGTGAGGAGGACGTCCAAGCCGCGGGAAGAGGTTTCAAGGCCCGAAGCTTGTTGTCCGTAAGTGCAGCCCAATCGGTATGCCACAGCGATAAAATGCGCCAACAAATGACCCTGCTACAATCTGATGAAGGGACACAACAAGAAGCTGTCCGAGGCTGGAGGACCGCAACCTTGGCCGCGGCTTCTGCAGCTTCGTTCCCAGGGATACCGACATGGCCAGGAACCCACATAAAGCTAACTGGAGAACCGTCGTCCACCAGCTGCTGAAGAGAGCGTTGGATCCGGTGCACGAAAGGGTGAACCGGATACGGATCACTGAGGCTCTGGATGGCGCTCAGGGAATCGGAGCAGATGACATAAGCAGAATGTCGGTGGCGGCAGATGTAAAGAACAGCCTGGTAGAAGGCAAAGAGCTCAGCTGTGAAGACCGAACAATGGCCATGGAGCCGGTATTTGAAACTTTGTGCCCCGACAATAAAAGAACACCCGACCCCGTCATTGGTCTTAGAGCCATCTGTATAAATGAAGGTGATATTAATGAACTTCGAACGAAGTTCGACAAAACGGGAGTGGTATACCGAACAGGGGGTAACCTCCTCTGGGAGCGAGCTGAGGTCAAGGTGAACGCGAACCTGAGCCTAGAGCCAAGGTGGCGTGTGGCTCTCGCCCACTCTAAAGGTTGCAGGGAGTGAAAAATCAAGGTGTTGAAGGAGGCGACGAAAGCGAACTCCAGGGGGTAGCAGGGCAGAGACATACAACCCGTATTGACGGTCGAGAGAGGCGTCAAAAAAGGAACGATAAGACGGGTGGTCGGGCACTGACAGTGGCCGACAGGCATACCGACAAAGCACTATATCGCGCCGGTAGGTGAGTGGCAATTCACCGGCTACAGCATGAAGACTCTCGACGGGACTAGTACAAAACGCTCCGATCGCAAGACGTAAACCCCGATGTTGTATGGAGTTGAGGCGGCGTAAGATGGACGGCCGTGCAGAGGAGTATACGAAGCTCCCATAATCCATCTTAGAGCGGACGATCGACCGATATAGGCGAAGTAGGACGGTTCGATCCGCTCCCCACGACATAACACTGAGAACAAGGAGGACATTTAGAGAACGGGTACAACGGGCAGCCAAATATGACACAGGTGGAGACCAGCTAAGTTTCCTGTCAAATGTAAGACCTAAAAATTTTGTTGTCTCCACGAATGGGAGAGCAACGGGACCGAGTCGTAAGGACGGTGGGAGAAACTCTTTGTAGCACCAGAAGTAGATACAGACCGTCTTCTCGGCAGAAAAACGGAAGCCATTGGCGACACTCCAGGAGTAAAGACGGTCAAGAGAACGCTGAAGACAGCGCTCCAGGAAACATGTACGCTGCGCGCTGCAATAGATGGTAAAATCGTCCACGAAAAGGGAGCCTGATACATCAGCTGGGAGGCAATCCATTATTGGATTGATCGCTATGGCGAAGAGAGCGATGCTCAAAACTGAGCCCTGTGGCACCCCATTCTCCTGGCGATAGGTGTCTGACAGGACAGAACCCAAACGTACCCTGAACTGTCGATCCATTAAAAAGGAACGAATAAAAAGAGGGAGGCGACCGCGAAGGCCCCATGTATGCATGGTGCGGAGAATGCCCGCCCTCCAACAGGTGTCGTAAGCCTTCTCCAAATCAAAGAACACAGCCGCGGCCGGGCGCTTCCGCAAGAAGTTATTCATAATGAAGGTCGACAAGGTAACCAGATGGTCAACAGCAGAGCGGCGCCTACGAAATCCACATTGTACATTAGTAAGTAGGCGTCGAGATTCGAGCAGCCAAACCAAACAAGAGTTAACCATTCGCTCCATCACCATACAGACACAGCTGGTAAGCGAGATGGGTCGATAACTGGAAGGCAAGTGCTTGTCCTCCCCCGGCTTAGGAATCGGTACAACAATAGACTCGCGCCAGCATGCGGGAACATGTCCCTCAATCCAGATGCGATTATAAGTACAAAGAAGGCAACCTTTACCCGCAGGAGAAAGGTTCTTCAGCATCTGAATATGAATTGAATCAGGCCCTGGAGCGGAGGACCGTGACCGGGCAAGTGCATTTTTCGAGTTCCCGCATGGTGAATGGGGCATTATAACTTTCACGATTCGAGGAGCGGAAGTTAGGTGGCCTAGCCTCCTCTGCCTGTTTTCGGGGGAGGAAGGCAGGGTGGTAATGAGCGGAGCTCGAAACCTTTGCGAAAAAGCGGTCGAAGGCATTGGAGACATCCTCATGGGCCACAAGGGCGTCATTCGCGACCGTCAAGCCAGAAACTGGTAAGTGGACCTTAGTGCCAGATAGCCGGCGCAGGCTACCCCAGACAACAGAAGAAGGAGTAAAACTGTTGAAGGTGCCTGTGAAAGCAGCCCAGCTGGCTTTCTTGCTTTCTTTAATAATAAGACGACACTGCGCACGTAATCGTTTATAATTGATACAATTCGCCGCTGTAGGGTGGCGTTGAAAGGTGCGTAAAGCACGTCGACGAGCACGTAAAGTGTCTCTACATGCTGCGGTCCACCAGGGGACCGGTACGCGACGTGGAGAAGAAGTAGTGTGAGGGATGGAATATTCAGCAGCAGTGAGAATGACTTCCGTCAGGTGTGAGACCTGACTATCGCAGCTTGTGAAGGTTTGATCCTGAAAGGTCGCCCTGGAGGAGAAGAGCCCCCAGTCTGCTTTGGAGATGTTCCACCTAGTTGAGCACGGAGAGGGGGCATGATGCAGGAGATGGATAACACACCGGAAGTGGTCGTTCGAATATGTATCAGAAAGTGCATACCACTCAAACCGGCGTGCAAGTTGGGTAGTACATATAGATAGGTCTAAATGGGAATAGGTGTGAGATGTGTCCGAAAGAAAGATAGGGGCGCCAGTATTGAGGCAGACAAGATTGAGCTGGTTGAAAAGGTCTGCTAACAGGGAGCCCCTCGGGCAGGATGCTGGAGAGCCCCAAAGGGGATGGTGGGCGTTGAAGTCTCCAGTTAACAAAAATGGCGCAGGTAGCTGAGCAATAATTTGCATCATGTCTGCCCTGGCAACGGCAGACGACGATGGAGTGTAAACGGTACAAATGGAAAATGTAAAAGTGGGGAGAGTAATTCGGACGGCAACTGCCTGCGCCGGCCGCAGTGGCCGTGCGGTTCTAGGCGCTACAGTCTGGAACCGCGTGACCGCTACGGTCGCAGGTTCGAACCCTGCCTCGGGCATGGATGTGTGTGATGTCCTTAGGTTAGTTAGGTTTAAGTAGTTCTAAGTTCTAGGGGACTGATGACCACAGCAGTTAAGTCCCATAGTGCTCAGAGCCACTTGAAAACTGCCTGCAGGCCGGTGTGCAATGTGATGGGATCCGGAATACCTGCCACAGGGGGTAGGTCAAAACGCACAGAGGTGTAGTGTGCCAAGGCAATTTGATCGCATGGGCGTAGCTTCGTTTCCTGGAAGGCTACGACGAGCGGACGGTGCAAGCGGAGCAGCAACTTCACGTCCTCTCGGTTGGAGCGAATGCTGCGAATATTCCAGTGTATAAGTGCCATCGTGAGAAGAAAAAGAAAAAGTAGATGCAAGAAGGGGTCACCTCAAAGGCCGCTGAGGGCCTGGCTTCGAGCGAGCACTGCCGCCGCTATCAGTAGGCGGACAGTCATCGTCCATTGGTTCTATAGGTTCATCGGCCATCTTGTTAAGATGGCCGGGAGGAGGAGCTTCCTCCGCCGGTGAACGGCCAGATGTTCGGCCGCCAGCAGTGCGGCCAGGCGAAACGGATGACGGCCTGGGGCGGCAACCGCTGGGTGGCGCAGGAGAAGAAACGCGCCGTGGCGGAGAAGGAGAACTGTGCTTCCTATGAGCCTTCTTGGAAGGTCGTTTAGTGGAAGTACTGGTCGAGGGCTGGGAGTTCGAGGTACGTAGGAAGTCTGCACGGGACGGTTCCTTCTTGAAGGCCCGTGCATCTGACTTCATCTTGGCAGAAGCCGATGAAGGTGCTTGTGTCTGAGGGGAGGAAGAGGAGACGTCGACCGGGCGATTTTAGCACTGGCCGAACGGACGACTGTAGTGCTGAAGGTCAGATCGCATGTCTGCGTCGTCACCTCCCTGGTAGTCCGAGGAGAGGCGAGGACAGTACTGTATTTCCCCGCTGGGAGCAGCGTGGGATTCCTACTAGCAAATAGCTTGCGAGCAGCCGAGGTGGACACTTTTCTCTTTGACCCGAATTTCCTGTATGCAGCGTTCTTCCTTGTAGATGGGACAGTCGCGGGAGGACGCTGCATGGTCACCCTGACAGTTCACACAACGAGGAGACGGAGGTGGACAGTCACCCTCATGGGCATCCCTGCCACAAGTGACACATTTAGCCGCATTGGAACAAGACTGTCGAGTGTGATTAAAACGCTGACACTGGTAGCAGCGCATAGGTGTCGGGACATAGGGGCGAACAGAAATAACCGCGTAGCCCGCTTTGATGCGCGACGGCAGCTGAACACTGTCAAAGGTCAAGAAAAGTGTCCGGGTCGGTACAAGGTCATTGTTGACCTTTTTCATGACCCTATGGACAGCCGTCACGCCCTGCTCAGCGAGGAAAGACTGAATCTCCTCGTCAGTCAATCCGTCGAGTGATCTAGTATATACCACACCACGAGACGAATTCAAAGTGCAGTGAGCCTCCACCAGGACAGGGAACGTGTACAGGAGTGTGGCCCGAAGCAGTTTTTGTGCCTGAAAGGCGTTCTCAGTTTCTAGTAACAAGGTACCGTTACGCAACCTGGTAAAAGACTTGACAGATCCGACTATGGGATCTACGCCCTTCTGGATAACGAAAGGGTTGACAGAGGAAAAATCCTTTCCGTCCTCAGATCGAGAAACTACGAGGAACTGTGGGGCAGGCGGTAGTACTTTTGTCATTGGTGGCTGGTCAAGTTTCCGTTTTTGGGCAGAAGTCGGGAGAGAAGAAGAGAAATCCATTGCGGAGGAATCTCCCATGATTGCCAGCGTCTCCGATGGCGCGCTCCTTCCTTGTGGGAACCCTCTCAGAGGGCACTCCCGCCTTAGGTGAATGTTTACGCCTCAGGTCACACCTCCCGAGAAACGGACGGAGGGACCAATCGGCATGGTCGGAAGGTGTCAGCTCAGGCAATCACCCCTCCCTGGGCCTGGCCTTTACCAGGGGGTACGTGCGTGCCTTACTTGTCTACCCAGGGCGGAGAATTACGCGTTACCCCGTCACCGGCTACGCGTGCGAACGCGTGGGTCGGCCTTCAGGCACGCACTGGGAGGAAGGAAGAAGAGGAGGAAAAAGAAGGGAGAGAGGGAGAGAAAGGACAGACTGTCTCAAACGCCGAGGTGGAGACCAGAGAAGGCAAGGAGAAGAAGGCAAGGAGAAGAAGGCAAGGGAAAGAGTAAGTAAGACAGTGAGATGGAGAAGAACAAAGAAAGGAACCAACCAAAGGAAGGAAGAAACCAGAAGAAGTGAAAAACCAAAATGACCGCAAATATAGGTCGTGGAACCGTCCGTCTCCGGACGCAGGCGCTAACTACCCCCTTGAGGGGGAGGGACTCCTTTTAGTCGCCTCTTACGACAGGCAGGAATACCTCGGGCCTATTCTAACCCCCGGACCCGCAGGGGGTGTGGCTTTTGTTGCTGTCTACTGGCTTCTTACACCAATTTCCGTGGATTACTCCCAAACGAGAGGAAAATTCTTGCAGCGTTTTGTGCTGATACAGTGGCCAGCCGGTATTTTTGGCTCTGCATTGACATGATGTTTCTTCAAGCTGCCGGTTCCTCGAACGTTGTTGGCTTTTGGTGTCTGGTTGTATTATAGAGGATATCTTCTCTCACTCTGTTGACAGACAGACAGTTGTTAAATTCTAACAGACTGAAGCCGGCCGTTGTGGCCGTACGGTACTAGGCGCTTCAGTCTGGAACCGCGTGACCGCTACGGTCGCAGGTTCGAATCCTGCCTCAGGCATGGATGTGTATGATGTCCTTAGGTTAGTTAGGTTTAAGTAGTTCTAAGTCCTAGGGGTCTGATGACCACAGTTGTTAAGTCCCATAGTGCTCAGAGCCATTTGAACCAGCCATTTAACAGACTGAATGACTTCTGTACGACATTCTCCATTTTCACTGGGGGAAACGGAACTTATAACATATGCATCATGATGTATTCGCAGGTTTCCAGGTCACTGCGCTTGTGCAAAGATCTACATCTACATCTTCATCCACATACGTGCTCCGTAAGCCACCGTACGGTGCGGGGCAGAGCGTATCCTGTACCATTACTAGCCATTTCCTTTCTTGTTCCATTCGCAAATACAGTGAGGAAAAAAGTCTATATGCCTCTACATGAGACGTAATTTCTCGTATCTTATCTTCGTGGTACTTACGCGCAATGTATGTTGGCGGCAGTAGAATCGTTCGGTAGTCACCTTCAGATGCCGGTTCTCTAAATTTTCGCAATAGTGTCCCTCGAATAGATCGTCGGCTTCCGTCCAGGTGTTTCCATTTGAGTTCCCGAAGCGACTCCGTAACCTACCCGTCCGCCTCTGAATTGCTTCCAACCTAGTGTGGATCAGAAACACTGGAGCAGTTGTCAAGAATAGGTCACACTGGTGTCTCCTATGCGATCTGCTTCACAGATGAACCCACGTTCCCGAAATTCTCCGAATATACTGAAGTCGACCACTCTCGTTCCCTAACACAATCCTCAAACGCTCGTTCCGCGTCATTTCGCTTTGAAACGCTACGCCCAGATACTTAAACGATTTGACTGTGTCAAGCAGGACAATACTAATACTTTGTTCGAACATTACGAGATTGTTTTTTGTATTCAATCGCATTAAGTTACATTTTCCAACATTTAGAGCTAGCTGTCATTCATCAAACAAACTAGAAATCTTGGATCCTCTTATAGTAACTCAACGACGACATCTCCCCGTGCATCAGAGCAACACTGGCAAACGACCGCAGCTGCTTCCTGCCCTGTCCGCTATATCACTTACGGAAAAATAAAATAATAGCGCTGTTATCATGCTTCCCTGGGGCACTCCTGACAGCACTCTTGTCTCCGATAAACACCCGCCCTCGAAGGCAGTGCACTGCGTTTTGTTACTTGAGAAGCCATCGAGCAATTCTCATATCTGAGAACCTATTCCATATTCTTGTACCTTCGTTAAATGGCTACAACTGAGCGCCACGTCAAATGATTTTCAGAAATCTGGAAATATGGAAGCTACCGGTTGACCTTCGGCCATAGTTCGCAGCATATCATGTGGGAAGAAGACAAGCCGAGTTTCGCAAGAGCGATGCTTCTCCAAAACCGTGTCAGAAGCTTTCCTGTCTCAAGCAAATATATGGTATTCGAACACAGAATATTTTCAAGAATTCTGCAGCAAACCGATGATAAGGATATTGGTCTGTCATTTTGTGGATCCGTTCTTTTACTCTTCTTATATACAGGAGTCTCCTGTGCCTTTATTCAGTCGCTTGGGATTTGCGATGGGAGAGTGATTCGAGATCAATGTTTAGATCACGCTTTCAAATTTTCTTATAGATGTATCGCTATGCATTAAATAGCTTCTGCCGTTTGCATTCGCCATATTCATTTTGAATTGGCCTGTACGTCGAGTAGGCAACCCCCGTTAGACAGTACTTCTTGTATTATTTCTTGCCAACTGGGGGGAATGCAAAATTCGACACAGAAAGTTTGCGCCGTTTGAAAAGCTGTTGCTGTACTGTGCTTTCCGTGGGGATTCCTTGACCTGCAGAATCCAACGGACCGAGATCTGCTTTAACTGCTCAAGCACAACTGACCCCGCCTACACATACACCTGTCTCTGTGTGCCGTCACAAACGGATACAAGCAACACTCGCAGCATAAGGCATGTGAAACATCATCATTAGGAACTAATAAAAACGAAAAGGACGTCACTGGGATTATAACCAGGAATATATAAAGCTAAATCAGGATAATATTGTTTTTATTACAGTTGTCATACCCCTTTGACTATATATTTTCATTGACATTTCGGAAGCACCGTTTATATCTTAAGATGACTCTTTCTACTAAACCGGCCAGGTCACGACTAGTTTCTGTACAGGAAAAAGCAACATCAATGGAGGAATGTAATTAATCCGCGACATCTCACAAATTCTGCGCATAACTATACTCACTCCTGTCTGCCAGCTCACGAGCGTCGATGAAGAAGGCTTGCACGTCCATTGTTCACAAGTATCCTGGCCGAAGTGGCTTTTCGAGCAGTATCGTCTATAGAGCGACTGACATTATAAATTTCTGTGCCATCAATCAGGGGCCGTATCTCGTTCCAAGATACTTCAGATTATGATGTGATTTTGTAGTAGCTTAGGCTTTAAAAAGTACTGAATTTTTCCACGTGACTTGGTGGGAGACTGACACTCTTTGCCCATGTTGTTGTCCTCAGTCTAGAGACTGGTTTGATGCGGCTCTCCATGCTACTCTATTCTATGCAAGATTCTTCATCTACAAGTACCTACTGGACCCTACGTCCTTGTGAATCTGCTTAATGTATTCATCTCTTGGTCTCTCTCTACGATTTTTATCCTCGGCGTTGAACTCCAGCACTAAATTGGTGATCACTTGATGCCTCAGAACATGTCCTACCAACGGCTCCCTTCTTCTAGTCAAGTTGTCCCACATATTCCTCTTCTCCCCAATTCTATTCAGTACCTCCTCGTAAGTTAGATGGTCTACCCACCTAATCTTCAGCATTCTTCTGTAGCACCACATTTCGAAAGCTTCTATTCTCATTCTGACTAAACTATTTATCGCCTATGTTTTACTTACATACGTCGCTACACTCCATACAAATACTTTCAAAAAAGACTTCCTGAGACTTACATCTAGGGTAAGTTTGGGTAAATCCGACCGGGTGGTTAAACCTGACCGCCCTCTATTTGTGAGAAACTACAAAGCGGAGAGATTTCGCATTAGTGTTACCATATAAAGCATTCGAAATAACGAAAATGTCACATTGACAGCTTTTCCGCATTTGACATTTAGACACTCAAAAGACAACATGTGTGTTTTCGATTGTTTCAATTTAATTTTTGTGCAAATTGCATCACTAGATTTACCTTATTAAATAAAACGATCGGAAAACAAATGGTGATTTTGTAGTGCATTTAGTGACCTGTTCAGTGTATGTATCGTTTTTGTTGGAAATTTTGTGTAAAATGTTTCTATGTGTGTTAAATGAAAAACGGGATGGTGGGGTAAACCCGACCGCTAAATGGTGGGGTAAATCCGACCGCATATTTTTATCGTTTATGTGTATGGAATTATATATTTATGGAAACAAGGTGAATTTTTGTTTATTTTTAAGAAAATGGTACGAAATTACAAACGAAAAACGACAAAACACAATCAAAACGATATTCGCCGAGCAGTTGCTGTAATGCAAATGGGAATGTCTTTACGATCTTTCGCTCGTGATTTTAACATTCCGAGATCGACATGGCTGTTGCACCGCCGTGCAATGAAATCAACTTTTTTCAATTAAAATTTACATTCATTTAACTTTCAGTACATTTAGTACTCTAAACATTGTTATTTTTTTTATACATTTTGTTCATGTATGTAAAAAACATATTTGCTTATAATTATTTCCCAAAAGAAACCTTCATTTAGAACTATTTCTGTGCAAAAACAGCCAAAGAAATAGGGGGTCGGATTTACCCCACCATTTTTGCAAATGGCAAAAACGGACATTTCTTAAAATACGGATATCTCAAAAACTATTGATGGTATAACAAAAATATTTTTCAAACAGTTGCTCCTATATATTACCTAAAATTTTATATATATATAATGTTAAGATCCGACCTCGGATAAGCGTTTAGTAGCCACAAGTGATTACCAGGTCGGATTTACCCTACCTTACCCTATACTCGACGTTAGGAAATTGCTCTTCTTCAGAAATGCTTTCGTTCACATAGCCAGTCCACATTTTATATCCTCTCTGCTTCAACTATCATCAGTTTTTTTACTCCTCAAATAGCAAAACTAATTTACTACTTTAAGTGTCTCATTTCCTAATTAATTCCCTCAGCATTGCCTGATTTAATTAGACTACATTCAGTTATCCTCTTTTTGCTATGCTTTGCCAATGAAGCTTCAATTTAGGTAGTAGCTTTATTATTAAATAGGGTGTACATAGCTTAAATGCAGAGCTGCGATTCGCAAGACCAGAGTTCGGCTGACTTCCGGTATTTTTAGGTGGTCAAGACTGGCGGACCATTGACTCCCACCCCTCGACAGTCAAGGGTTATACCTGGTGCCAGCCCGTTGTCGGCGAAATCCCCGTCTACCCACCCACTCACAAAGGACTATTGTCTGTCTCCACTGGCCAGCACGGCAGGCCGACTACCCGCTCCGGCATTGGACTTCACGTCATTTTATATCGGATCCACAGCACCTGGCATTAAACTTGCTGCTTCGCTACACAGGACGTACAGGTACATTCGAAAGGGGCGAGTAGCTGACAATGGAATAAGCAAATAATACAGATAAATATCGAAATGTTGTATTACAACTGAGTAGATGAACACCTTATAACAGAACTCCCGAACGCCCATTTACACCTACATTCACGTGATTACTCTGCTATTAACAATAAAGTGCCTGGCAGACGCTTCAATGAACCAGCTTCAAGCTCTCTGTCTGCCGTTCCACTCTCGAACGGCGAGCGGGAAAAACGAGCACTTCAATTTCTCTGTACGAGCCCTGATTTCTCTTACTTTATCGTGATGACCATTTCTCCCCATATTGGTGGGTGCCAACAGAATGTTTTCGCAATCGGAGGAGAAAATTGGTGATTGAAATTTCATGAGAACAACCCGTCGCAACAAAACACGGCTTTGTTTTAATGATTGCCACTCCAATTAACGTATCATGTCTGTGACACTACCTCCCGTATTTCGCGATAATACAAAACGAGCTGCCCTTGTTTGAACTTTTTCGATGTCATTCGTCAGTCCGACCTGATGCGGATCCCACACCGTACAGCAATACTCCAGAATATGGCGGACAAACGTTTTCTAAGCAGTCTCTTTAGTAGAACTGTTGCGCCTTCTAAGTATTCTGCCAATGAATCGCAGTCTTTGGTTTGCTCTACCCACAACATTATCCATGTAATCGTTCCTGTTTACGTTATTTCTAATTGTAATCCCTAAGCATTTAGTTGAATTTACAGCCTTCAAATTTCTGTGACTTTTCGCGTAATCGAAATTTAACGGATTTCTTTTATTACTCATGTGAATAACCTCACACTTCTCTTTACTCACGGTCAGTTGTCAATTTTCGCACCACACAGACATCTTATCTAAATCATTTTTCAATTCGTTTTGGTTATTTGACGACTTTTTTACAGGACGGTAAATAACAATTGACAGCATCCTCTGCAAAAAATCTAAGAGGGCTACTCAGATGGTCTACAATGTCGTTGATATAGATCAGGAGCAATGGAGAGCCTATAACACTTCCTTGGGGAACGCGGTATATTACTTCTGTTTTACTCGATGACTTTCCGTCTATTACTAAGAACTGTGACCTTTCTGACAGAAAATCGCCAATCCAGTCGCACAACTGAGGCGATATTCCATACACACAGTTTGGTTAGAAGACACTTGTGAAGAACGGCGTCGAAAGCCTTCTGGAAATCTAAAAATATGGCATCAATTTGACATCGCCTGTCGATAGTACTCATTACTTCAAGACTATAAAGAGCTAGTTGTGTTTCACAAGAACGATATGTTCTGAATACGTGCTGACTATGTGACAATACATCGATTTCTTCGAGGTAACTCATAATGTTCCAACACAGTATATGTTCCAAAACCCTACTGCCTGTAATTCAGAGGAATACTCCTAGTTCCATTTTTGGACATCAGCAATTTTCCAGTCTTTAGGTGCGGAAGTTTCTGTGAGCGAGTGGTTGTATATATTTGCTAAACATGGAGGTTTTGTATCAGCACACTCTGAAAGGAACCTGACTGGTACACAGTCTGGACCGGAGGCCTTGCCTTTATTAAGTGATTTAAGCTGCTTTGCTACACCGAGGATATCTACTTCTATGTTTCTCATTTTGGCAGTCGTTCTTGATTTGAATTCAGGATTATTTACTTCGTCTTCTTTGGTGAAGGAGTTTCGGAAAACCGTGTTTAATAACTCTGCTTTAGTGGAACTGTCATCAGTGACTTCACCGTTGTTATCGCGCAGTGAAGCGATTGATCGCGTCTTGCCACTGGTGTGCTCTATGTATGACCAGAATCTCTTTTGGTTTTCTGCCATATATACATATATGCAGATGTTCAGATATGCACTTGACGACAAATGTATTGCAACAGGTGTTCGACATATCTGTGTTTAACGTGAAAGCAGGCTTCTGAACGTCCTATCATTGATACACGCACACGCTCAAAAGTTCCAGGCCTGTTCCGAATATGCTGAGCGCTCTTCACAGTGCAACCCTTGCGTTCATCGACTTTATCAACAGGGTTGGAACACACCACAGCGATTAAATATCCTCACACAATTAAATTCTAATGGGTTGAAGTTGCGATACCTTGTCATGGTGTTGGCTAGACAAGACCGATCCACTTGTTGTCGAAAATTCACACTACGTATTCACTAACAGCCCCTGGAAAATATGCCGGTGTACTATCCATCGTTCATGTTTCACAAACGCAACCTTTCACCGTAAGGAGCATAATCCAAATAGTCGATTACCTTGTGTTGTAAGACATGAAGGTACAAACGACAATCCCGCGTCCGGCCATCCTGATTTAGGTTTTTCGTGATTTCCCTAAGTCGCTCCAGGCAAATGCCGGGATGGTTCCTTTGAAAGGGCACGGCCGACTTCCTTCCCCGTCCTTCCCTAATCCGATGAGACCGATGACCTCGCTGTCTGGTCTCCTTCCCCAAAGAACCCAACCCCCAACAAACGACAAGTAAGTCGGCCATGTGGGAAGTGTGATTCTATTACAAATGACATCTGCCCAAACGTAAATCTCCACTGTTGTACCGCCTCAGTCGTACCATCTGCGTTCTCTTAAGCCCAAACGTTCACTCGTCAAATAATACAAGCTGTGGTCAGCTGGCATTTTTTGTGATCTTTTCAAGACGTTGAAAGGTGGCTACACTGAACCACAGCGCCAGAGATTGCGCCAAAGAGTATTATTCAGCCGCCTCCACGGAGTGCTTGGGAAGAACTCGTGGGAGTCAGTGCTTGCTGAGATGTGATACTGAAGAGTCTTGTTGAGATGTGGTAGTAGAGAGTCGGTGTGGAGATATATTGTAAGGATTAGAGTGATTTTCATCAATATAAATGAGGTAACAAACTCCTTTTCTTTTTTTTTCATTATTTCAGTGTCCTGTATAATGCGTCATTACAGGTTCAGTCAACAAAGCATCTGGCGTGTGTTCTTGTATTAGAGTGTAATTCTGCTTTCCTTACGCAATTATAGTATTTCTATTTTTTAATTACTTCAGTATAAATGATAGTTAAAAATTCTTGTCTTGTTGAAGAAGAACCGTGCCAGATGTGTACGTTGAGTCACACACCCACACACAGAACAATTACACTTGTGCTTTGGTTTAGTAGGTTTAATAGTTGCTGGGGACTTAATTAATTATTTGTGTTAACGAAAATTTTCTTTCATTCTTTGTTGTTGTTCTATGCAGTCAGATTGCGTAATAATACTAGTCAGGGCCAACCGTTTGCGAGACACAGCGTAATCGGACATACAGCTACGAAAAATATTTGCATTATAAATAATTAAGCCCCCATGCACGTGGCGACCGCTGCTTCGGATCGTCCCTTGGAATTCTTCTGATTGTAAAAATAGTAGACCGTAGTATTGTTGTAATAATTTGAGTTTAGTAATTGTAGTCTGTATTGCATGTGTAGATTTGGTAATTGTCATTCTTCTAATGGTATTTTTCAAAATTTAAATTTGTTGTCTTGTCTACGGGTTTGACAATTTAGTGCAATTATTTCAATTGTTCGATTAATCGTGTTTGAGGGAAACTTTTCATGTAAATGGTATTGTTGGAGATAAAGAGTCATTGTGTGTAATTTTCGTACAGTGACGAGTTTTGTATATTTTGTAAATGATTACGCGATCAATGAAAAAGGCAAAAATGATGAATAGTGAGAATAACGAAATTGTTGACATGGCGAATTCGCCAACACAGGACAACAGTATGATGAATAATGAAGTGGAAAACAATTTAATCAGTCGAGAAAATAGTCCGGAACCATTTCAAAATTTTTCTCAATCAGAAAATTCACAGAATCCGAGATTAACGACAGAAGATTCTGGAATAGTATCGAACACAGATAGCCTTATGGCTATGCAGAAGGAAGTTAGTTTTGCGGGAAATGTTAGGGGCGAAAGGAATTTTGAACTAGTTGATATGGAGCAGTTGATGGGTGCAATATTAAATTTGGGATCTCGGTTAGACTCACAAATGGGAACAATGGAGCAGTTTCGATCTGAATTTAAAACAGAGATAGGAACAATTAAAACAGAGATGGGAACTTTGGAAACACGGTTAGATTCACGAATAGGGACATGTTTCAAAAATATGAAAGATGAATTAAAGAAAGAAATCAGAGAAGCAGTACAACCGATTTTGAATTCTCACAATAATAGATTAATTGCTGTAGAGATTAGACAAAGGGAACAGGACAGACAACAGGAGGAAAGAGATCGCGTGATAGTACAGAAATTTTCAGAGTTAAATTTAAAACGTGCACACGATAAGGAAGAAATATTTGAAAGAATCGAGGAATCCGTACCAAATGACTTAACGCAACAGTGTGAACAGTCAACTACTAAATGTGAATACCGAAACCCGAGTCGCGACACTTACGGAAGACATAAATAAACAGAAAGAACAATTAGGTGACTCATCGGAAAGAGTTGAGGAGATTTCAGATAAACTGACAAGTTTTAGTTTAAATGGGGACAGAGATTCAGATGATACAGCTCCGTTGCCATTTTCAGAAACCGAAGAGTACCAGAACATAAATAAGCATGTTGAAAATCAGGGAAATTTTAATGAACGCGTTAAAAGGGAAGTTGAGGCATTACAAAAGCAAGTCAAACAAATTGAAAGCGAAATCGTAGGAAAAGACAGCAGAAGAAATTTAGAATCACAGATAGCAGAGGGGTTTGAAGAAAGTAATTTGTTTCATTTACGGGATGCAACAAGAGAGCGCCAGGCGCGCGAACTTGACAATAATCGTCATTGGGACTGGGACAGACGCGGTAGGTCTTTGTCGCCACTAGGCGAAAACTTTGACTATAAACACTTCTCGACTGTTCGGAAATTTAAGATCTTTCGTAATTCTAAGAATGACATACATCCATGTGCATGGTTAGATCAATTTACGTACGCACTTCCGCCAAATTTGCCTCTAAGTCACAAACTAGAAATTATGTGCGGCTATTAAAGTCCTCAGGGGATTCACTATTCTAAGTGAATATGTGCCGTAGCGTGCATAGGGCCCCGAGCTGTAGTGGTGCTATTTCTCTTTTAGTTTTCTGTACCGCTGCCTACTCTTTTACTATTCTTTGCATCTGTCAAACCAACTCTTCGACTATCAATCTATCTAGTGAGTAAGTAAACAATAACCGGATATGACCAATTTACCCAAAAGTGACTTCGGAAATTACCGTTTGGACTTACTACATTTTCTGCAGCATTCATTTGTAGTTTAAACGAAATTTTACCTGTTTATCTTCGTAACAATATCACTTCATATGTTGCCGATATTCTTACTGCTAAACGTTCTTGGAGTGAGCACAACAAAATTTTGGATTCATTATTACGTATTTTTGCACGACTTGGCATTACAGTGGACTTAGAAAAGTCTGAATTTGGTCTTTCTCAGGTGAAATTTCTCGGTCACATTATTTCTACAGAAGGTATTCTTCCTGATCCAGAAAAATTAGACGCTATTCGTAATTATGCTGCTCCTACTACAAAACGTGATGTTCGTAGTTTCCTTGGTGTCTGTAATTTTCTTAGACGCTTTGTTAAATTGGACAATTTGGCCACACCTCGTTTATGTGAACTATCTGGAAAGAAATCTAATTGATGTTGGGATGAGGAAGCTCAGTCAGAATTTGAACAACTTCGTGATGCTTTAGTTGCTGCTCCACTTCTTTCACATCCGGATCTATCTAAAGATTTTTGTTTGGCGACGGACTCATCATACAAAGGCCTAGCTGCACATTTATTTCAAGAGATAGAAGAAAACGGCGTTGTAGTACAGAAAACTATTGCATTTGGAAGTCGTGTTCTCTCTAAATCAGAAAAGAATTATTCGATTACGGAACTTGAAGCTTTGGCTGTTGTTTGGGCTTTCACAAAATTTCGCACATTTTTGTGTGGCAGACATACTAAGGTTTATACCGATCATCGAGCTCTGGAATTTCTTATGTCAACGAAATTAACTCACGGCAGATTGTCACGATGGGCGTTGTACCTACAGGAATTTGATTTTAGTATTGTTTACATACAGGGTTCTTCAAATATTGTTGCCAATGCTTTATCACGTGCACCTATGGGTTTGAAACAAAGTGCTGAAGAGGACTGCATAGAAAACAACTATTGTTTGATGTATATTCAAGGTGTTGCGTTTGAGAACTTTATTTCGTCTTCGCTCCAGGACATCGTTGAGGAGCAAAATAAGGATCCAATCTGGAAGGACATTAAGGAGAAGTGGAGGAGAAAGGAAAGCGTAGCGATTAGACAGCATTATTTAGTTCACAATGACATTCTTTTTAAACGAAAATCGGTCGACAACTCTGTTTGGTTAGTTTGTATTCCTGATGAGTGGGTTAATAAGCTGATTTGGTATACGCATTTCAGTTACGCACACTTTGGTCCCAGAAAATGCTTTCATAAATTACGGGAAAATTGCTACTTCAATAATATGGAAAAACGTATTCGATCTGTTCTGGCCAAGTGCAAATTATGTCAAAAGGCTAAACCGCCAACAATTTCTCACAGAGCACCGTTGTTTCCTATCATTCCAGCGAAATTAAAGGAGATGGCTGCAGTCGATTTGTTCGGTCCAGTGGTTCGTTCTACTAATGGTTTTGCGTACATTTTCGTAGCAGTGGAGTTGACGTCAAAATATGTGTGTTTTACACCTTTACGCAAAGCAACAGCTCGTTCAGTATCTAACGCTTTCATCAAACATTTTCTTAAAGAAGTTGTTCATGTTGATAAGGTTATATCAGATAATGGATCACAGTTTCGTTCTAAAATTTGGCTTCGTACTCTACGGCGTCGTAAAATTAAACCAATTTTCATTTCACTTTTTCACCCTCAATCTAACGCTTCAGAGAGATGGATGAAGGAAATCAATAACTTCTGTCGTCTTTATTGTCATCAGAATCACAGAACGTGGGATCAGTATCTTCATATTTTTCAAAACATTCTGAATGAACTTCCTAATGATTCAACTTCTTTATCGCCTGTACTGATATTAAAAAACAAAGCACCGACAAATCGCATATCTGAAATCGTTCCTTTTCCGCCTTCACGGAAACTGCGGCATTCCGAAGTTGTCAACCTGGCTCTACAAAATATTGCATCTGCGGCTGCTAGAAGAGAGAAATCAGCTAAGCATCCTGGTCGTTCAAAAATCTTGTCAGTTGGTCAGAAGGTGTTAATTAAGTCTCATCGTTTGTCTCACAAAGGAAAAGGCTTGTGTCGCAAATTTTTTCTGCTTTATAACGGTCCATATAGAATTCGCAAAATTATTCATGATAACACTGTCGAAGTTGAAACTCTTAAATCTCGACGCTCTAAAGGAATACATCATGTATCTAACGTAAAAATTTTTGTGGAATGACATACTTTAGAGAAACTCACAGCTACATGTAAACATGCGGAGAGTACAAGGATACCGCCCTGTGTTTTGGCGGCGGCATATACTCAAAGCAACAGTCAAGTCTGCGCGCCGGACAAGGCAGTCGTTGACCGCAAACAATTGCTTCCTACGTCACGCGCCTACAGCTGATCGAGCGCTCAGTGCGAATGCACTGACAGCCGTAAACAAATACACAGTCTAATTTCTCCGACTAAATTCAGTATAAAGCTATAGTGACTTGATGAATTATGTTATTAACATTCAGTATTTTTCAGGATACGGTTCTATAAAATATTTAAGAACTTCAGGTAAATTCTGTGCGTGTCCGACGTTAAGACGACTTGCTATCGAGAAATTTTCAGGAAGAATGTAATTTCGAAGAAGAAACTAATAAACTAAAAAAGGTAACTATTAATTGAGTTCATTTTTCAGGTAACATATTTCCACTTAGGTACGTACTTTAGACGTAATTTGCTGCTCGCGATTACGTGATTCATACTTTGTGCTAATTTCATGTTCTGTGAATTTACTTGTGAAGCGACGTGCTTGCGTACGTTAACTGATTTTGACAATGATTATTAATGAACTGGGTTGTAACTTGTGTATATTATGCATCGCTTGGCTGCACTGTTTTTTCACTGATGTCATATTTTTTTAATTATGTGCCTGCTGTGCTTATTTATTTAAATTATAATTGTCACCTGATTTATTGTGCTGATGTGGTTAGGTATGTAAGTTATACTTTGTGATTTATCTGTTTGCGCCTTCATGTTTACTTATTAAGATTACATATGAACACTTATTTGCTTATGCTGATATGATGCTAATGACCTGTTTGCTGCTATGCGTATGGATTGCATATTTATACATATCTGTTGTTGTCATAACTACTCTTTAATTTGGTGTATAGAAATGCTGATATACTGTGTACAAACATAGAGTTTAGGTCACACTATTGTATTAATTATAGATTGTTCGCTTGGCAGAGCCTCGTTGTAAGAATTGTGCTGCATCCACTTGTTGACATTCTGTTCTCTACTGGTATATTTACTCGCTATTGCATGTTTTGCTTACGCTCAGTGCCTTATATTTTTAAGATAGGAAAATGAACTGGTATAATTCGACATAAACGACATTAGTACAAGAAACTTCATAGAAGTCACATGAGCTGAGGTTTTATGGAAGCTGTATAAATTTATGCTAATAGGAAGGAATCTAACGACATGACATACCATTACTAGGTTTAGACCATTAACAATTATTACACTGCATTCTTCGTGAGCAATTGAAATAGGAAGTGACACTTGACACAAGAAATACTCCACGTGTTTGCTTCTGTTTGCCATAATTCTTGAAGTGGTGTACACACTGTGAAATATCATGATCATTCACACTACGTAATCGTACTTAATTACTGAGAGTTATTCGAACTAAGTCTGTTAGAGGTCAGGTATGCATTTCTTTTGTTTATAATTCATAATGAGTAGAAGATTTGGGTCAAATGGATTACACAGAGGTTGTGTGTTGACAGTGTGTCTTCGGATTGTATGGGATGATGAGGTTTGCATTAGGATTTTATCTGTACTTGTTCGAGGAGACTGACTAGAGGAAAGAGTTGTTATGGAAGTGAAATGATATTGGTAATAAGGTTTATATGTATCAACGTATTGAAGAGGTATTATTGAGGTATTATTGAGATTATATGAAGTTGATGATTATTGGAGTTTTTGTGGACAAGAGGTAAGGTAAATGATATTGATGATAAGATTTATACTATCGATGTAAGAGGTATTATTGAAGTATTGAGATTATGTGATGCTAATGATTATTGGAGTTTTGGTGTATAAGAGGTAAAGTAAGTGAGGAGCATATTTTTTTTGTTGGTCTATATGGAATAAGGAGGATGAAGATAGCAGACTAGAACACTAAAGTAGAAGGAAGATTGTCTACACACCCTTGTTAAATCACTAAGCAGTATATACTTTTTTTAGAGAGAGGAAGTAATTGCATATCTTGGCTCACTGACAGTTGTTCAGTAAGCGTACATTTTGATCTGGCTTGGCAAACATTGGTCTTGACATGATGACTATGACGTTGACTTTACTATTATTGACTGTTATACATTGCTGCCACTACTACTTGATACACAAGATGAACATCAAATTTTGACAGAATTGCATTTACACAGTTAACACTATTCAATTACACAGTAGTACTTAATGTGGATGAAAGATGAGTGAGTGTGTTTTGTGTGTTTTCCTTTCCTAATCCCAAATAATTAGTCCCAACCTATCTCCTAAATATTATTTTACTTGTTTGTAGTGGCTTGCACTGACACCCATAAATATTATAGGTTTACTGGTATTTGTGTATTTGTAATAGTTAATATGACAATTATCTGACATCATTTGTGTGTTTGTTATGCTTTGTATGTTTAGTGTAAAAGCATTTGTATGTGCATACAAACT
The DNA here is from genome assembly GCF_021461385.2 of Schistocerca piceifrons. Classification (NCBI taxonomy): domain Eukaryota; kingdom Metazoa; phylum Arthropoda; class Insecta; order Orthoptera; family Acrididae; genus Schistocerca; species Schistocerca piceifrons. The sequence continues at coordinate 106,446,674 of NC_060145.1, forward strand.
ATTGTTCATGCCTGAACTGTCTGATTAGTGATGGTGAATATTATGAACTGTTACCTGCACTTTTCAACATAATGGGTGCCACTTAGGAATGATTAATTTCTGCTGATGAGCAGTGTGATCAGTGATAGTGAATATTATGGACTGTTACTTGTACTTTTTCTACATGATTGGTGCCACTAGGACATGGTTAATTTCTGCTAATAAACTCTGATTAACAGTGTGATCAGTGATAGTGAATATTATGGACTGCTCTCTGGACCTGCTCATCATTGCTAGGTGCAACTGATGGACTGCTTCTGCTGAAATGATGTCCCTTGTTGGTGTCTGCACCTGCTCAACATTACTGGGTGCACAGATGGAGCTACTTCTATGGAAATGATGTCACTTGTCGGTGTCTGCACCTACTCAACATTGCTGGGTGCCACTGTTAGAACTGTTTCTGCTGAAATGATGTTACTTCTTGCTATCTGCACCTACTCAACATTGCTGGGTGCCACAGATGAAACTGCTTCTACTGAAATAATGCCACTTGTTGGTGTCTGCACCTGTTCAACATTGCTGGGTGCAACTGATGGAGCTACTTCTATGGAAATGATGTTACTTGTTGGTGTCTGCACCTGTTGACCATTGCTGGGTGCCACTGTTGGAACTGTTTCTACTGAAATGATGTTACTTCTTGCTGTCTGCACCTACTCAACATTGCTGGGTGCCACAGATGAAACTGCTTCTACTGAAATAATGCCACTTGTTGGTGTCTGCACCTGTTCAACATTGCTGGGTGCAACTTATGGAGCTACTTCTATGGAAATGATGTTACTTGTTGGTGTCTGCACCTGTTGACCATTGCTGGGTGCCACTGTTGGAACTGTTTCTACTGAAATGATGTTACTTCTTGCTGTCTGCACCTACTCAACATTGCTGGGTGCCACAGATGGAACTGTCTCTACTGAAATGATGTTACTCCTTGCTGTCTGCACCTGCTCAAAATTACTGGGTGCCACTAATGGAACTGCTTCTACTGAAATGAAGTCACTTGTTGGTGTCTGCGCCTGTTCAACATTGCTAGGTGCCACTACTGGACTGATTCTATTGAAATCATGTCACTTGTTGGGGTCTGCACCTGTCAACATTACTGGGTGCCACTGATGAACTGCTTCTGCTGAGAAATGTGACTTGTTGCTATGTGTACCTCTTCAACATTGCTGGGTGCCACAGATGGAACTGCTTCTACTGAAATAATGTCACTTGTTGCTGTCTGCACCTGCTCAACTTTACTGGGTGCCACTGATGAACTGCTTCTACTGAAATAATGTCACTTGTTGCTGTGTGTACCTGCTCAACATTACTGGGAGCCACTGATGGACTGTTTTTTTTACTGAAATAATGTGACTTTTTGCTGTGTGTACCTCCTCAACACTACTGGGTGCCACTGATGGATCTGCTTCTATTGAAATGATGTCACTTGTTGGTGTCTGCACCTGTTCAACATTGCTGGGTGCCACTGATGGACTGCTTTTTACTGAAATAATGTGACTTGTTGCTGTGTGTACCTGCTCAACTTTACTGGGTGCCACTGATGAAACTGCTTTTACTAAAATGATGTCACTTGTTGGTATTTGCACCTGTTGACCATCGCTGGGTGCTACTACTGGAACTAATCATGGAAAGCATGTTATGTGAACATTTGCATAAACTGATTTTTTGTGTATTGTGTAAACTACTATGTAAAGTCACATGTATGAAAGAATTTGTATCGCTTACTGTATTTCATATATTAGGTTATTGAAAGGTCAGTGCAAAGCCAAAATTTTAACTAATTACGTGATATTTAGGTATTAATATTATCTTTTATTTTTGTCTGTATTTTTCTGGACGAATTTGGTGGTATTTTCACCATCAATGCTGGCAAAAATACCATCAAATTCTGGCCCGTGGAGGAGGGGCATATGAAAGGTGGCTACACTGAGCCACAGCGCCAGAGATTGCGCCAAAGAGTATTATTCAGCCGCCTCCACGGAGTGCTTGGGAAGAACTCGTGGGAGTCAGTGCTTGCTGAGATGTGATACTGAAGAGTCTTGTTGAGATGTGGTAGTAGAGAGTCGGTGTGGAGATATATTGTAAGGATTAGAGTGATTTTCATCAGTATAAATGAGGTAACAAACTCCTTTTCTTTTTTTTTCATTATTTCAATGTCCTGTATAATGCGTCATTACAGGTTCAGTCAACAAAGCATCTGGCGTGTGTTCTTGTATTAGAGTGTAATTCTGCTTTCCTTACGCAATTATAGTATTTCTATTTTTTAATTACTTCAGTATAAATGATAGTTAAAAATTCTTGTCTTGTTGAAGAAGAACCGTGCCAGATGTGTACGTTGAGTCACACTCCCATACACAGAACAATTACACTTGTGCTTTGGTTTAGTAGGTTTAATAGCTGCTGGGGACTTAATTAATTATTTGTGTTAACGAAAATTTTCTTTCATTCTTTGTTGTTGTTCTATGCAGTCAGATTGCGTAATAATACTAGTCAGGGCCAACCGTTTACGAGACACAGCGTAATCGGACATACAGCTACGAAAAATAAAAAGTGTTTTCATATATAATTAAGCCCCCATGCAACGTTTGATGGTGTAGATCATCTTATTCTCTTAGAAAAACTCACGTTTTATGGAACTGACGGATTTATGCACAGCTGGTTTGAGTCATATTAACAAACAGAAGGCAAAAGCTTGTGCTGCATAATTGAGACAATGTGGGAATGGCAGACAGTTTTAGTGACTACCTTTTGGATCCCCTCCTTTATATATATATATATATATATATATATATATATATATATATATATATATATATATATATGCGTGTGTGCGGGTGTATACCTGTCCTTTTTTCCCCCTAAGGTAAGTCTTTCGGCTCCCGGGATTGGAATGATTCCTTACCCTCTCCCTTAAAACCCACATCCTTTCGTCTTTCTCTCTCCTTCCCTCTTTTCTGATGAAGCAACCTTGGGAATGCTTGAAATTTGTGTGTGTGTGTGTGTGTGTGTGTGTGTGTGTGTGTGTGTGTGTGTGATGACATTCCGCTTAACATTCGACAAGCAGAATTGGTATTCGATACAGGCGATAGTGTGTTATAGTAAATCCCATTAGAGAGAAAGCAACAGAAGGGTTGGTAAATGATATTTTCTAAAGAATTATTAAGTGGTTCTCTGAAAATTGACGCTCCATAAATGTTGAAAAAACGCGCTGCATTCAGTTCTGTAGAACAAATAGAATCATTCCAACAGTTGATGTAGCAGATAAACAGGAGTCAGTAAATAGGATAGAATGCTCCAGATTTTTAGTGTATATTTTTATGAAAACTTGAACTGGAAGAAGCATATTACTGAGCTTCTCAAACAGTGAAGTTCAGCTTTGTTTGCTCTTCGTATAAGTAGTAGTCTTGGAAACGAACGAATCAACCCCCTGACGTGTTTTGGATATTTCCACTCAATAATGCCTTACAAAATAGCTTGATGGGATAACTCTTCACATAGAAAAAAAGATTGCAGAAAAGCGAGCAGTAAGAATAATACATGGTGTTCTCCAACGGGCGTCATGTAGATACACCTTCAAGGAGCTGGCATTTCAGCTATGACAGCACAATACATATACTTGCTAATGAAATTCGTCATATATAACCCACTACAATTTGAGTAGAACAGTAATGACCATACCTGTAACACTAGAGGAAAAAATGATCTTTATTATCCACTGTTTAAGTTGAATAAAAATCTCTCGGTGTACATGCCGCGTCAATTTAGGACATTACTCCAAGCTTTCGACCACTACCTCCATGGTCGTCGTCAGGGCTAAAACTGACTGTCGTGAACTAGCGAGGCACCCACTTTTATATGCAAAGGACGGCTTCTGATTGGCTGAAATACGTCATAGCAACAGTGATATGGCGCGTAGTGAAGTGGTGCCCTCTACTTCCATAGATGTAGTTTCTATCCCGCGTTGCTTGCAGCGCCATTAGTTTTATCCCTGACGACCACCATGGAGGTAGTGGTCGAAAGCTTGGAGTTTTATCCTGAATTGACGCGGTATGTACACCGAGAGATTTTTATTCAAGAAATACGTCGCGAAAGACTGTTTAAGTTGCCAGTGGTTCAAAAAAAAGATCCATGAATTTTTGATAATTTGTTCTGTAACATAAAATGTCTGACAGGTAGAAACGCAAAGTACATATATTTAAAAAAGCTGATGAAAATGCTCTTAACGCCTTTTTAAGTAACAGACTACACTCCTTCAGAACTGATCTGATCAATTGAGAGATATATACCACATAAATTAATAACTAATGGTACTGACCCCCAATGGTACACAAAACGAGTCAGATCGCTATTGCAGAAGCAACGAAAAAAGCATGCCAAATTTAAAGGAACGCAAAATCCCCAACATTGCCATAGTTTTGCAGAGGTTCGAAATATAGCACGTACTTCATTGTGAGATGCTTTCAATAATCCAGGTTACCTCCCTTTAGGAAAGTGGGTGCACTCAGCGACTGTTATGTGATTTATAAATTATAGAGCGTAGCAATCAGTCGTCCTTTTTTTGTCTGCTGGTTTTATTACGTAAATCCAGATTTCGGCTAGTGCCTAGCCGTTATCGACGCACTATTTTCTAATCTGTTCTTCGGGCGTCAGCCACAGTTCTTTGAATACTTCAAGTATTCAAAGGACAGGGAACTAACAAGCATCGAGATAAGAAAATAGTGCATTGATAATGACTAGGCACTAGCCGAAATCTGGATTTGCGTAGTAAAACCCACAGAAAAAAAGGACGACTGATTGCTACGCTCTATAATTTATAAATCTTTCAATAATTTCCACAACGAAACACTGTCTCGGAATGTGGCAGAAACCCAAAGAGATTCTGGTCATACATGAAGCACACCAGTGGCAAGACGCAATCAATACCTTCACTGCACGATAACAACGGTGAAGTCACTGATGACAGTGCCAGTATGGCAGAGTTATTAAACACGGTTTTCGGAAACTCCTTCGCCAAAGAAGACGAAGAAAATATTCATGAATTTCAATCAAGAACAATTGCCAGGATGAGAAACATAGAAGTAGATATCCTCGGTGTAGCAAAGCAGCTTAAAACACTTATAAAGGCAAGGCCTCCAGTCCCCATTGTATATCACTCTGGTTCCTTTCAGAGTATGCTGATGCAATAACTCCATATTTAGCAGTTATATACAACCGCTCGTTCACAGAAAAGTCCGTACCTAAAGACTGGAAAATTGCTCAAAACACACCAATACCCAAATAGGGAAGTAGTAGTAATCCACTGAATTACAGGCACATTTCACTAACGTCGATTTGCTCTAGGGTTTTGGAATATATACTGTGTTCGAACATTATAAATTACCTAAATCTGTCTTATTGACACATAGTCATCACGGATTCAGAAAATATCGTTCTTGTGCAACACAACTAGCTATTTAAACTCATAAAGTAATAAGTGCTATGGACAGGTCATGTCAAATTGATTCCATGTTTTTAGATTTCCAGAAGGCTTTCGACACCGTTCCTCACAAGCGTCTTCTAAACAAACTGCGTGACTACGGAATATCGCCTTAGTTGTGCGACTGGATTCGTGATTTCATGTCAGAAATGTCACAGTTCGTAGTAATAGACCGAAAGGCACCGAGTAAAACGGAAGTAATTTCCGCCGCTCCCCAAGGAAGTGTTAGGGCCCTCTATCGTTGCTGATCTATATTAACGACATTGGAGACAATCTGATCAGCCCTCTTAGATTGTTTGCAGATGATGCTGTCAGTTAACGTCTTGTAAAGTCATCAGATGACCAAAACTAATATCAAAATGATTTACATAATTTATCTGCAATTGGCCCTGAATAAAGATAAATGTGAAGTTATTCATATGAGTACTAGAAGAAATCCGCTAAATTTCGATAACGTGATAAGTCACGCATATCTGAAGGCTGCAAATTCAACTAAATACTTAGGGATTATAATTACAAATAACCTAAATTGGAACTATCACGTAGATAATGTCGTGAGTAGAGCAAATCAAAGACTGCGGTTATTGGCAGATCACTTAGAAGGTGCAACTGGGCTACCAAAGAGACTGCTTACACCACGCTTGTCCGCCCTATTCTGGAGTACTGCTGTGCGGTGTGGCATCCGCATCAGGTGGAACTGACAGATGACATCGAAAAAATGCAAAGAAGGATAGCTCATTTTGTATTATGGTGAAACAGGGTAGATAAGGCCACTGACATGATACGTGAATTGGAGTGGCAATCATTAAAACAAAGACGTTTTTCATTGCGACAGGATGTTCTCATAAAATTTCAGTCACCAATATTCTTCACCGATTGCGAAAACATTCTATTGGCACCCACCTACATAGGGAGAAATGATCATCACGATGAAATAAGATAAATCAGGACTCGCACAGAAAAATTTAAGTGTTCGTTTTTCCCGCGCGCCAGTAGAGAGACGGCTTGAAGCTAGTTCATTGAACCCTCTGACAGGCACTTTATTGTGAATAGCAGAGTAATCACGTTGATGTACGTGCAGATGTAGATGTAGCAAAGAAAGTTGTAAGCAGGTTGTTTAGGTTTTTATATTGGTAACGCCATGTAGCGCTCTGTATGAAAATCACTGGCTGTGCTGTGTGCAGTCTGTGGCTGGTTTGCATTGTTGTTGGCTATTGTAGTGTTGGGCAGTTGGCTGTTAACAGCGCGTAGCGTTGCGCAGTTGGAGGTGAGCCGCCAGCAGTGGTGGATGTGGGGAGTGAGATGGCGGAGTTTTGAGAGCGGATGATCTGGACAAAGACAGTAAATTTGTAAGCATGGATATCGTGAACTGATATATATATATATATATATATATATATATATATATATATATATATATATATATACAATGACTTTTGAACACTATTAAGGTAAATACATTGTTTGTTCTCTATCAAAATCTTTCATTTGCTAACTATGCCTATCAGTAGTTAGTGCCTTCAGTAGTTTGAATCTTTTATTTAGCTGGCAGTAGTGGCGCTCGCTGTATTGCAGTAACTTGAGTAACGAAGATTTTTGTGAGGTAAGTGATTTGTGAAAGGTATAGGTTAATGTTAGTCAGGGCCATTCTTTTGTAGGGATTATTGAAAGTCAGATTCCGTTGCGCTAAGAATATTGTGTGTCAATTTAGTGTTGATCAGAAAAGGTAAAAAGCGAAATGTCTGAGTACGTTCAGTTCTGCTCAGATGTTTGAAAATCAAATAATGTAAGAGGTTTATCAGCACAGTAATTCAATAATTTTTCTAAGGGGACGTTACAAAGCATTAAATGTAATTTAAAATGGTTTCTTCTGGACAACTCCTGTTCTTGTGACGAATTTCTTCTTAAAACCTGGTAGCAAACAACAATAAATAAATAGATTAAGTGTAGGACTAAACATGAGTATTTGTTCATTCATAGTAACATTAATTATCCATACATATCCTGTAAACTGACTCGTTCCACATCGTTTTGATAAAAGAGTCGTTCAAATGAATTACAGAACACGTTACTAATTAACTAACGTGCGTGTTGTGGCTGTTCATAATACTGAACAGAGCAAGCTTCGTCTTTAAATAATATGTGCACGAGGAGTTGTAGATACCTCCCAGACTGTGCATGGGCCCATTCGCAGAAGGCAACCCTTGCAGGAAAGTCGGGTTCAGACAGGCGTTGAACTCTTTTACACGAGGAGAAACAATCGTCCCTCATGTAGTGTTCGCCATACGGCGGCACTGCCATTAGCGTACACGTACGTGAAGTGGATGTCAGCCGACTCTTCATTTGAAAACGTGTTTGTGGAGCCACGGCACCTGCTTCAAATGCTACATGTCCACACTGTGTTCACTGTCAACTGTGAGAACTTGTACCTGGAACATTGATAGTGTTGTAGTAACATTGGCATGAGTGCATTTGTGCGTACGTCGTATGAGGGAAACTATTGATTTCCGGAACTATGTTTATTAGGATTATCTGCTTCTGTCATTCTCTTTGAAGCGCCTGTTTCGTTTTGTTCTGTGCCAAAAATAGGCAAACAACCACGTATATGTGCTCCGTTCCATTGCAGTAGCTGGCGTCGCTCAACATCTAAACTATACGGTTCTTAATCTTGCGGCGAGATCGTGAAGAACACAGTACGTACGCGACACTGCTCGTGATGTGACGCTAACGTGACTGACTCACAAGGGTAACTGCTCCTACGTCTCCATTTCCATTATTGTCGTGCCTTCGTGGGTGATGTGTCACCCCGACTAGCGAGCCCTTCGGCATTAGTTAACGTCCTCAGACACAGTGGCAGCACAGGCGAGAGCGAGGGACGAGGTCTCTAGGGTGTAATCGACAGGAGGATGGAGGGCGCTGAGTTCGAGATTTATTCCCAGGACGACGGCAGCCGGAGAGCAGTGGAGAGGGGGGATGGGGGTGGCAGCGTCCGATGGTGTCTTCGGAAGGAGTTGGTAGATCAGCAGTGTGGCAGACTTAGGGTTCAGACATGTCCGTTCGTCTTTTTGAGGACCCCCTAAGGTCTCTACAAAAAAATGTTCAAATGTGTGTGAAATCCTATGGGACTTAACTGATAAGGTCATCAGTCCCTAAGCTTACACACTACTTAACCTAAATTATCCTAAGGACAAACACACACACCCATGCCCGAGGGAGGACTCGAACCTCCGCCGGGACCAGCCGCACAGTCCATGACTGCAGCGAAGGTCGCTACAACAATTTCGCTCTGACGACCCCTATATTTATTTGAAGTGGCATAAGTACTGACCCCTGCTAATTACGGACAATACCAAATCCACTAATCCTGTGTAAAAACTTGTCTTGTAGCCGTTTGTCGTCCACAATTGGAAGTTCTCAGGCCTCTTATGTTTGACACATACACTGACGGAAGAAATCGCAACATTAGAAAATAATTAATGTACACTCATGCTCATAAATTAAGGATAATTGCAGAATGTGGTGCCACACAACGTGGCACTGCACAGAACTGGCGCTAATAGCATAGGCACATGGGGAACACACACGACACAGACCTGTAAGTCCACGGTGTTGGTGATAAGTTGAGAAAACCGTCCCGAAACACATGTGCTACAAAACGCCACTGTTACCTGCTCATGTACCCCGACATCAATATGGGATATGATCACCATGCACACGCATACAGGCCCCACAACTGGTTGACATAGTCTGGATCAGGTGGTCGAGATGCTGCTGCGGTACAGCCTCCCATTGTTGCACCAGTACCTGTCGGAGGTCCTGAAGTGTGGTGGGGGTTTGAAGCTGTACAGCGATACGTCGACCGAGAGCATCCCAGACGTGCTCGATGGAGCTTAGGTCCAGAGAACAGGCAGGCCACTCCATTCACCTAATATCTTCTGTTTCAAGATACTCCTCCACGATGGCAGCTCGGTGGGGCCGTGCGAAATCATCCATGGAAGGTGGGACCCACTGTACCCCTGAAAAGACGGACGTACTGGTGCAAAACGACGTCCCGATACACCTGACCTGTTACAGTTCCTCTGTCAAAGACATGAATCAGTATGCGTGCACCAATCATAATCCCACTCCACACCATCAAACCACGACCTCCATACAGGTCCCTTTCAAGGACATTAAGGGGTTGGTATCTGGTTCCTGGTTCACGCCAGATGAAAACCCGGCGAGAATCACTGTTCAGACTATACCTGGACTCGTCCGTGAACATAACCTGGGACCACAGCTCCAATGACCACGTACTGTGTTTCTGATACCAGGCTTTACGGGCTCTCCTGTGACCAGGGGTCAGTGAAATGCACCTTGCAGGTCTCTGGGCGAATTAACCATGTCTGTTCAGTCGCCCGTAGACTGTGTGTCTGGAGACAACTGTTCCAGTGGCTGCGATAAGGTCCCGAGCAAGGCTACCTGCAGTACTTCGTGGCCGTCTCCGGGCACTGATGGTGAGATATCGGTCTTCTTGTGGTGTTGTACACTGTGGACGTCCCGTACTGTAGCGCCTGGTCTCGATTCCTGTCTGCTGGAATCGTTTCCATAATCTTGAAATCACACTTTGAAGTCAAAGTCTCAACACCTTAAAACCTTAAGTGATGGTGCAGTGGGAAGATAATCTAAATATTAAAAACAATTTGGATATTGACGTTAAACATCCACCAGACGTCTGGCCCTTGCAGTATTCAATGCCTTTAAGAAAATTCCAATATGCTTCCACGAGGTCTCGTGTTTCAGTATCAATAGTCATGTAATACGAACAGTTCAGAACGTTAACTTCAGAGCAAATACCTGCCTGAAGTTGCCTAACCTACACCTCTACCACTACTGTTGTAATTTAGTATGCTTTTACCTAAATAACAGAAAAACCTGTCTCTGTGTTGTCATGTATACTACACCCCAACAGAACAAAGAGTTCTGTTGCGGGAAAAGCCACATGTAACAGTCTTACTAAAATTTAGTTTAGTTTCCAAATATGGGAGGATAGTCCTGTTAATAGGAAAAGCTAATCCTTAGAGTTACCCTTTTTACAGAATTTGACGGTGTGTTTTGTCTAATGGATAAGTAAACAAGGCTATGCAATTCTTTTCCTAGGATTTTACACAGCGGTTAAATACAAAGGCACTATGAATAATATTATTCTGCAGATAGGACAACTCAGTTCCAAGTTAATTTAGTGGTTTAAAACATGTACTAATGATCGCCAGGCTATCCAGGCAATGAAACAGTGAAGTATTGGAAAAGCAGAAATATGAATTTTGCCTACTTTCTTGCTACTGTTTAAGTTACTTCTTCAGATAAAAATCACTCCACGTAAACAATGATGGTACAGAAATTGGAATTATTTGCCTACTGCACCCTTATACATTACGTTTTTAAAAGAGAAAAAGCCCATTAGATAACTTCAAGGAAGCTAAAAGAATTGGTCAGGCGGGACCTATAGAAAAGCATTTTCTATAATAAACACACTTGACAACTAAAATATTTAGATACTAAAGCACAGACTTTTTATACTGAACATTTCACTTCTAGAAAACCTCTTTCTTACTGGAATTTACTTTCAAAAAACTATCATTCTTTGAACTAGCTCTGTATAGTCATTTACCAGATTCTAGTAACTTAGTTACACACTTATTGAATTTTACGTAAGCAAACTTTTCCTATAACACATTGCAGTTGTTAAGAAAACACAAAAACAATTTAAATGGTGCCTCTTTATATTAACTTGGCACTTCGCAAGTTTGTAAAATAGGATAGTCGGATTAATGAAACACCAGGAAGAAACCCTATATAGGTGTATGATTACGATGAAATAACAGGGTGAACCACTTTCTTTAAAGTTCAAGAGTAGTTATTAAAACATGGGTTAAATTAATCGTTCACGCTGTACAAAAGTAAATTTACTATTAAAAAATCTTATTTGGTGTCTGTATGCTTGGGTGTGGCGAACAATTATGGCGGTTACACTACCCAGAGTACGGCCTGCAAGTATCCTGCAGTATGGGTTCAATTTCTGTTCCTGGCGTTGTTCAGTTTTACGTACAGTAGCCCAACAACTCGCAGCTATGCCGTAAGCCGATTGCAGTCTTCATTCGAGGCATTTTGTGCGAACTTGCAGGCGAAGGTTCTCCTGCTCCACAAGGCTGTTGCCTCAATCACTGCTGCCTACAGACTGTGTTACTTACTTCCCGGGCTTGCTCTACGTATCGCACTAATTCGCCCTTGCCACCTTTTTCTACTCCCCACAGCCACTTTCGTTCTAAAGGAAAGCAACTGGTTCAATAAAATTCTTCAGGGTATCAGACCGCATCGTCATAATTTAAAATGCGCCAACGTTTCGGCCAGCGTTGCAGCTAGCCTTCATCAGGGCCTTACGTTAACTGCTAAATGAACACACTTGGTTCCTTAAATAGCTGCACGAGAAAACCGTGTCGTTACTTGATTGGCTGTAAAAGGAGGAGGAGGAGGAGGGGGGGTGAAAGGTATGCTTTATTGGTGTTTCCTTTATTATCTGTCACTGGCTGAAATAGCTGTTTTCTATTGGTCTTTATATTAATCCACCCCATTGGAGGAGACGGACGAATAGCGAACAGGTGATGGCTGTGACGTCACACTGTTTCCATGCTGTCCAGAAGCCGGCTGCGGCGTGCCATTGCTTTGTGTGCTCGCGACCACTACTGCGGCTCTCCGCGTGTCTGCATGGGCCGCCACGGCTCTGCCGCCGCTCCGTAGCCCTGCTATTGCAGGCAGCCAAGACCTCGGAAGCTTGTACCCGTCCTCTCTATTCATGTTGGCGGGTCTTTTGGCTATTTCTATCGCCTCTCTAATCTTTCTTTTGAAAGTCAGAGGCTGTTTCGCCAGGACGCGGGCTTCTTGAAAAAATATTGGTTTCCCGCACTCGTCTCGTTGTTCCGCCACTGCTGACTTAGTGTGTTGTTTCAGGCGGATATATCTTTCATGTTCCGAGAGCCTTGTGCTAATCGGACGTCCCGTCTCATCTATGTAGACTAATCCACACGCACAACCAATTTCATACACGCCAGCTGTGTGTAGTTTGTCAACTGCATCCTTGGTAGAACCGAGCATGTCTGATATTTTGTTTCTGCTTCGGAAAATTGGTTTGATGTCGGCTTTTTGTAGAATTTTGCCAATACGTTCGGTGACCCCTTGTACATATGGTAACACTACAATGCTCCTCTTCCCTATTAGTCTTCTCCCTTGTCGACATGGTGCTGTCTATCATCTGCTTCCCATAGCCATTAGTTCCGAAGATGGACCTGAGGCGTTCAAGTTCTGTCTTCAGATGTTCTTCGTCGCTTATCCTGTACGCTCTCTTCGTTAGCGTGTGCAGGGCGGACTTCTTCTGCGTGGGGTGATGGTGGGAGGAGGCGTGAAGGTACCTGTCCGTATTGGTTGGTTTCCTGTACACTTTGTGGCCAAGTTTACCATCAGGTTTTCGATAAACTTCCACGTCGAGAAAAGGCAGCACCCCATTCCTCTCTGTTTCCATTGTAAACTGAATTTTCCTATGCTGTTGGTTAAAGTGCTTGTGGAAGTTCTGTAACTCCTCTTCTCCGTGGGGCCAGATGACGAAAGTATCATCGACATAGCGAAGCCAACAATTTGGGCGTAATGGTGCGGACTGGAGGGCTGTTTCCTCAAATGCCTCCATGAAAATTTCTGCTGCGATAGGCGATAGGGGTGAGCCCATAGCTACACCGTCAGTTTGTTCATAAAATTGACCTCTCCACTTGAAATAGGTGGTCGTCAGACAGTGGCGCACAAGCTCACATATATCAGGTGCCACGCGTTCTTCTAGGATGTTCACAGTATCTGACACTGGGACATTCGTGAATAGGGATTTGACGTCGAAACTAACCATCAGATCTTGGTCCGTAACACGCATTTCCTTTAGGAGAGACACGAAGTGAGTGGAACACTTAACGTAGGACTCGGTTTGGTGCGCTAGGTGTCGGAGCCTAGGTGCCAGTTCTTTCGCTAGGTAGTAGGTCGGCGAAAATATACTGTTTACTATGGGCCTTAAGGGGAAGTCGGTTTTGTGTACCTTCGGTACACCATATATCCTTGGTGCCTGTGTCACTTGCGGGATGAATCTTCTGGCCTTGTCGAAGTTGATTCTAGAGTGCTTGAGCAGTGCCTGCGTCGTTTTGATTACCTTGGCCGTCGGATCTCCCTGAAGTTTCTTGTAGATAGGTTCTGCGAAAATATCTTCCATTCGTTTGTTGTAATCAGTTGTGTCCAAGACTACAATGGCGTTGCCCTTATCTGCCTGTACCACTACTAAGTGGGGGTTGTCCCTGAGTTCCTTGATGGCATGGTATTCCTCAGCGTTGATGTTTTGCTTCGGTGGCTTTGCTTTATTCAGAACTCTGACCGTTTCCTGCCGGATCTTCTCCGCCTCGGCCTGTGGCAGATGACGTACCGAAGCCTCTACGGATTCTATGATGTCTTCTTTTGGAACTCGCTTAGGTGCGACTGCGAAATTCATCCCCTTGGCCAGAATTGCTGTGGTTGCTTCGCTCAAGGTGTGGCTGGAGAGGTTGACCACTGTCCGTCGCCTGTCCAGCGTCAATGTTTCGTCCGTGGCTTTCTGTTGTAGTTTGTCGTACTTTCTCATCTGGCGGTTAGTAATACTATTGCTGGTCCTTGATGCTTGCTGAAAGGTTAACCTGTCGACTTTATCCCAGTCTTCCATCTGAAGTTTTCCGGCCAGAAATAGGTGCAGGTCACACAAATTCCTGTTGTGAGCATCGAGACTTATGCGGATGTGGCGGATCCTTTCCCGTAGCAATGCTTTACTGGCTTTAACACAGATATTCCTCGCCTTGTTCGTTTTTATGTGAGACGTCAACCGCAAAGAATACGGCACAACACTCGTGTCTCTGCATCTCTTCAAAAAAGCAAGGTCATTCAGCAGTTTACATCTTTTTAAACGCAGTGCTTCTAACTTCTTGATGTTTCCGTGGATTTCCTGCCCATACAGGTTGGTTAAATGTAAGCGTAGGCTTCCGCGGCCGTTGTCTTCTTCAATTAAATTCTTCAGGGTATCAGACCGCATCGTCATAATTTAAAATGCGCCAACGTCTCGGCCAGCGTTGCAGCTAGCCTTCATCAGGGCCTTACGTTAACTGCTAAATGAACACACTTGATTCCTTAAATAGCTGCACGAGAAAACCGTGTCGTTACTTGATTGGCTGTAAAAGGAGGAGGAGCGGTGAAAGGTATGCTTTATTGGTGTTTCCTTTATTATCTGTCACTGGCTGAAATAGCTGTTTTCTATTGGTCTTTATATTAATCCACCCCATTGGAGGAGACGGACGAATAGCGAACAGGTGATGGCTGTGACGTCACACTGTTTCCATGCTGTCCAGAAGCCGGCTGCGGCGTGCCATTGCTTTGTGTGCTCGCGACCACTACTGCGGCTCGCCGCGTGTCTGCATGGGCCGCCACGGCTCTGCCGCCGCTCCGTAGCCCTGCTATTGCAGGCAGCCAAGACCTCGGAAGCTTGTACCTGTCCTCTCTATTCATATTGGCGGGTCTTTTGGCTATTTCTATCGCCTCTCTAATCTCTCTTTTGAAAGTCAGAGGCTGTTTCGCCAGGACGCGGGCTTCTTGAAAAATATTGGTTTCCCGCATTCGTCTCGGTGTTCCGCCACTGCTGACTTAGTGTGTTGTTTCAGGCGGATATATCTTTCATGTTCCGAGAGCCTTGTGCTAATCGGACGTCCCGTCTCACCTATGTAGACTGATCCACACGCACAACCAATTTCATACACGCCAGCTGTGTGTAGTTTGTCAACTGCATCCTTGGTAGAACCGAGCATGTCTGATATTTTGTTTCTGCTTCGGAAAATTGGTTTGATGTCGGCTTTTCGTAGAATTTTGCCAATACGTTCGGTGACCCCTTGTACATATGGTAACACAGCAATGCTCTGTGCCTCCTTCTCCTCTTCCCTATTAGTCTTCTCCCTTGTCGACATGGTGCTGTCTATCATCTGCTTCCCATAGCCATTAGTTCCGAAGATGGTCCTGAGGCGTTCAAGTTCTGTTTATCCAAGCAACTGGCTTTTATGTAACACCTATTTCTTACAACGTTGCTAAACGTGCCCATTTCTGATATTGCCAAATTTACATCAACATGGCCGGCCGGGTTGGCCGAGTGGTTCTAGGCGCTACAGTCTGGAACCGCGCGACCGCTACGGTCGCAGGTTCGAATCTTGCCTCGAGCATGGATGTGTGTGATGTCCTTAGGTTAGTTAGGTTTAAGTTGTTCTAAGTTCTAGGGGACTGATGACCTCAGAAGTTGAGTCCCATAGTGCCCAGAGCCATTTGAACAATTTGAACATCAACATGAACAATTTATACACACAAATATTTTTGAATATCAAAGGTCATCAGCAAATTATTCAATATAATAAACAATTTACGTAGTATTTTACATACATTACTCACATACAATTCAAAGAACTTCAGTCTCCAGTATAGTACACGTTACTTTACATATACGGAAAGTTTAGTACCAATATGCGAAAATTTTAAAGCAAAAAACCTTATAAAAATTTAAATGAACCATAAACAAATATTGTTATAAACCCCAATAACATTAAAGAAACTGGCCGTATGACAGCCCTTGAACGACAACTGCCGTTTGTGAATGAAACTACTTTAATAGGACGAGTGTTCAGCCCACCGCACAAGGCGCTATAATGCCGTCACAACGTGATTCAGATTGCACAGCAATTTTACGGCTCAAGAGATACATAAACCCTTGTGAACCAGCAAGACGATATAATCAATTTGTCCAGTATGAGAAGCTACATGATCTTAAGAGTACGGTTATCAGGTCAAATGCCCTTTATTCTCCAAATAGTACAAAGGAACATATTTTAGATGTTCGTATCAACCACCATGAAACCTGAATAGAAACGCTAGGAAGGTTGTCATAATTGCCCTGGATTAACATTCAAAAGGTTACTTAGGGAATACCAAACACGCAAGTTTACTATACACGTGATTTGTGTTGCATTAAGGCAAACTGACAGTTTCGGGTAATTTAGTGGTTCTTATAGGCAGACACGGCAACATTTCGCAGTGTGTATGGGAACTGGGTATGTTTCCCAAACCCCTTCGCCCCCTCCTCTCCCTCTCTCTTCCCACCTTCCCTTCTCCCCTCTCTGTGTCCTTCCCCAACTCCTTCACCCTCCGCCCCTCTTTCCCTGTTATTGTCCATCACCTTCTCCATTCTCTCACTTTCATCTAGTCATCCCTCCTCTCTGTATCCATATCCTTTCTGCCCCTCTCCATTTCTCTGACCTTGAGCTTCGCCTATTCGCTTTGCAAACGAAACCTTGAATGGGAACTGAAGATACGTAAAATGCATATGGAAGTCGGATGGGATCATTGGTATGTGGGGTATTATAGCGAGCTCTCCACTTGCCCATTATGTGAGAACAGTACCTGCTAATTCAATATTTAATCGGAGAATGGGCTGGATTATAAGATTTTGGACGATTCAGATTACTTAGCAGTATTCTAATCATACGCCAATAAATCATAAATACAAGTTTTCTGTTTTCTGTAAAACCGACGGCGGGGAATAAAACGCGACAGAACATTGTGATGCAGACAATTTTCGTTCGGAATTATACATAAGCACAAAAAATACACTCCTGGAAATGGAAAAAAGAACACATTGACACCGGTGTGTCAGACCCACCATACTTGCTCCGGACACTGCGTTAGGGCTGTACAGGCAATGATCACACGCACGGCACAGCGGACACACCAGGAACCGCGGTGTTGGCCGTCGAATGGCGCTAGCTGCGCAGCATTTGTGCACCGCCGCCGTCAGTGTCAGCCAGTTTGCCGTGGCATACGGAGCTCCATCACATTCTTTAACACTGGTAGCATGCCGCGACAGCGTGGACGTGAACCCTATGTGCAGTTGACGGACTTTGAGCGAGGGCGTATAGTGGGCATGCGGGAGGCCGGGTGGACGTACCGCCGAATTGCTCAACACGTGGGGCGTGAGGTCTCCACAGTACATCGATGTTGTCGCCAGTGGTCGGCGGAAGGTGCACGTGCCCGTCGACCTGGGACCGGACCGCAGCGACGCACGGATGCACGCCAAGACCGTAGGATCCTACGCAGTGCCGTAGGGGACCGCACCGCCACTTCCCAGCAAATTAGGGACACTGTTGCTCCTGGGGTATCGGCGAGGACCATTCGCAACCGTCTCCATGAAGCTGGGCTACGGTCCCGCACACCGTTAGGCCGTCTTCCGCTCACGCCCCAACATCGTGCAGCCCGCCTCCAGTGGTGTCGCGACAGGCGTGAATGGAGGGACGAATGGAGACGTGTCGTCTTCAGCGATGAGAGTCGCTTCTGCCTTGGTGCCAATGATGGTCGTATGCGTGTTTGGCGCCGTGCAGGTGAGCGCCACAATCAGGACTGCATACGACCGAGGCACACAGGGCCAACACCCGGCATCATGGTGTGGGGAGCGATCTCCTACACTGGCCGTACACCACTGGTGATCGTCGAGGGGACACTGAATAGTGCACGGTACATCCAAACCGTCATCGAACCCATCGTTCTACCATTCCTAGACCGGCAAGGGAACTTGCTGTTCCAACAGGACAATGCACGTCCGCATGTATCCCGTGCCACCCAACGTGCTCTAGAAGGTGTAAGTCAACTACCCTGGCCAGCAAGATTTCCGGATCTGTCCCCCATTGAGCATGTTTGGGACTGGATGAAGCGTCGTCTCACGCGGTCTGCACGTCCAGCACGAACGCTGGTCCAACTGAGGCGCCAGGTGGAAATGGCATGGCAAGCCGTTCCACAGGACTACATCCAGCATCTCTACGATCGTCTCCATGGGAGAATAGCAGCCTGCATTGCTGTGAAAGGTGGATATACACTGTACTAGTGCCGACATTGTGCATGCTCTGTTGCCTGTGTCTATGTGCCTGTGGTTCTGTCAGTGTGATCATGTGATGTATCTGACCCCAGGAATGTGTCAATAAAGTTTCCCCTTCCTGGGACAATGAATTCACGGTGTTCTTATTTCAATTTCCAGGAGTGTATATGGGAGAAATCGTTTATCCAAAAGTTTATATGGGATCTCCGATGTTTATCAATCTGTATATTGAGCAAGCAGTAAAGGAAACAAAAGAAAAATTTGGAGTAGGAATTAAAATCCATGGAAAGAAATAAAAACTTTGGGGTTTGCCGACGGCATTGTAATTCTGTCAGAGACAGCAAAGGACCTGGAAGAGCAGCTAAACGGAATGGACAGTGACTTGAAAGGACGACATGAGATGAACATCAACAAAAGCAAAACGAGGATAGTGGAGTGTAGTCGAATTAAATCAGGTGATGTTGGGGGAATTAGATTAGGAAATGAACACTTAAAGTAGTAAATGAATTTTGCTATTTGGGGAGAAAATAACTGGTGATGGTCGAATTAGAGAGGATATAAAATGTAGACTGGTAATGGCACGGAAAGAAGAAGAGAAATTTGTTAACATCGAGTATAGATTGAAGTGCAAGGAAGACTTTTCTGAAAGCATTTATATGGCCATGTATGGAAGTGAAACATGAACGATAAATAGTTTAGAAAAGAAGAGAATAGAAGCTTTGGAAATGTGGTGCTACAGAAGAATGCTGAGGATTAGATGGGCAGATCACGTAACTAATGAGGAGGTACTGAACAGAATTAGGAAGAAGAGGAATTTGTGGCACAACTTGAAGAAGGGATCGGTTGGTAGAAGACGTTGTGAGGCAACAAGGCACTGATGATAGTTTAGTATTGGAGGGAAGCCTGGAGGGTGAAAATCGTAGAGGGAGACCAAGAGATGAATACACCAAGTAGATTCAGAAGGATGTAGGTTGCAGTAGTTACTCGGAGATGAAGAAGCCTGCACAGGATAGAGTAGCATGGAGAGCTGCATCAAACCAGCAACTGGACTGAAGACAACAACATATGCTCTGCTATCACAGTTGAAAGCGACTGCGAGAAAGAAAACATGCCGATAATTTCACATCACAGCACAGTATTATATAAAGAAAGAAACAACACATCCTATATGCATCTGAATGAGTGTGTATTGGCGTAACGTGAAAAAGTTTGAAGCAAATCGGGAAAGAACTTTTCGAGATCTTTGCTAACGACGTAAAAACGTAAATTTGTTACAAATTACGGTGTGCACACACTTTATTCAACATGTAAAAGTCACTACAGATATTCGGATTTACGTTGTGACATGTTCTATATGCCTGACGTCATTGGCGATGATGTGGTGCAGATGAATAGCGAAGTTCTGCATGATCCGCTGGTCGGAACATCGATGCCAATGATGACCCCTGAATGGCTGTTTTCAGCTCAGCAATAGTTTCGGGATTATTGCTGTACACCTTCTCTCTAATATAGCCCCAGAAAAAGGAGTTGCATGTGTTCAGATCCGGAGAATTTGGCGGCCAATCGAGGCCTTTGCCAGTGGCCTCTGGGTACCCCATAGCCAGAACGCGATCCCCAAAGTGCTCCTCCAGGACATCAAACACTCTCCTGCTTCGATGGGATCGAGCCCCATGTTTCACGAATCACATCTTTCGAAATCAGGGTCACTTTGGGTAACGGGGATGAAATTATCTTCCCAAGCCTTCGCCTACCGCTCGGCAGTCACCGTGCCATCAAGGAATATCGCACCGACTATTCCGTAGCTGGACATTGCTCATCACACAGTCACCCGTTGACGGTGAAGAGACTTCTCGAGCGCGAAATGCGGATTCTCAGTACCCCAAATGAGAGAATTTTGCTTATTGACGAACCTTCCAAATGAAAGTGGGCTTTATCGCTAAATCAAACCATAGTAATTCCCATCATGCCGTACGGTGAACAGAGCGGTTTGAACGTCCTAACTCAAACCGCTCAGAAGTTACTACAATTTTGTTTCACATAGTTCAATAGTTGCCACCTTACATATATGGGGAAAAGTGTTTTTGATCGATTTACTCCAAATTTTTGCATAATCCTCTTACGAACATTAGGACAGGCATAGACTATATTTTATGTATTGGAAACGTTGTTGCCAAAAAATCTCGAATAGTCCTTGGTCGATTTACTTCAATCTTTTGCATGATACTCCATTGATCGTACAGACGAACACGTGACATGCCGACTGATGTTCGTAACAATATCGGCCAAGAACTTTTCGAGATTTTTTGGTAACAACGTTAAACAATGACTTGTTTTTATATAGTAGTATACCTAGACAGATCGAATATCCACCCCAGGTTTCGCCGTGACTCTAAACTCGAGTCACATGTCGGCAAGCACATGCAAACTACAGTACAGCGTTACACGAATACCAGAATGGCTCACCAATGCTACATAGTCTTGACTACGAGCAGGTGAATTAATACACCCGCATTCCCGGTAAAAACAGATGACGTCGAGGTGAATGCTAGGCAGAGAAAGGCTTTCTGCCGATCGTGGCCGCACGGTCCTTCCCAATAACCATGTAGGTGACTCGGTCTGCGATCCCGGGCTGTTAACCCCGCCACGCAACGACCAGTCCCGGTTCGCCGCGTCTGTGACTTCTTATCACTCCTTACTTGCTAGCCTGCTGACGAGCCGTCCTTGTACCATTGCCCCCCCCCCCCCCGCCGCGCAGCGGAGGATTTGTGCCTAAATCCTGGATAAAACTATTTTTTATAGTTTTAAGGAGGCTAGGACGTCAAAAACTTAAAAAAGATTAGATTTTTCAAGTATATGCCTATTTTGTAGCGCATATCTTCCTGAAGAATTTGGTATATAAAACATATATACACTCCTGGAAATTGAAATAAGAACACCGTGAATTCATTGTCCCAGGAAGGGGAAACTTTATTGACACATTCCTGGGGTCAGATACATCACATGATCACACTGACAGAACCACAGGCACATAGACACAGGCAACAGAGCATGCACAATGTCGGCACTAGTACAGTGTATATCCACCTTTCGCAGCAATGCAGGCTGCTATTCTCCCATGGAGACGATCGTAGAGATGCTGAATGTAGTCCTGTGGAACGGCCTGCTATGCCATTTCCACCTGGCGCCTCAGTTGGACCAGCGTTCGTGCTGGACGTGCAGACCGCGTGAGACGACGCTTCATACAGTCCCAAACATGCTCAATGGGGGACAGATCCGGAGATCTTGCTGGCCAGGGTATTTGACTTACACCCTCTAGAGCACGTTGGGTGGCACGGGATACATGCGGACGTGCATTGTCCTGTTGGAACAGCAAGTTCCCTTGCCGGTCTAGGAATGGTAGAACGATGGGTTCGATGACGGTTTGGATGTACCGTGCACTATTCAGTGTCCCCTCGACGATCACCAGTGGTGTACGGCCAGTGTAGGAGATCGCTCCCCACACCATGATGCCGGGTGTTGGCCCTGTGTGCCTCGGTCGTATGCAGTCCTGATTGTGGCGCTCACCTGCACGGCGCCAAACACGCATACGACCATCATTGGCACCAAGGCAGAAGCGACTCTCATCGCTGAAGACGACACGTCTCCATTCGTCCCTCCATTCACGCCTGTCGCGACACCACTGGAGGCGGGCTGCACGATGTTGGGGCGTGAGCGGAAGACGGCCTAACGGTGTGCGGGACCGTAGCCCAGCTTCATGGAGACGGTTGCGAATGGTCCTCGCCGATACCCCAGGAGCAACAGTGTCCCTAATTTGCTGGGAAGTGGCGGTGCGGTCCCCTACGGCACTGCGTAGGATCCTACGGTCTTGGCGTGCATCCGTGCGTCGCTGCGGTCCGGTCCCAGGTCGACGGGCACGTGCACCTTCCGCCGACCACTGGCGACAACATCGATGTACTGTGGAGACCTCACGCCCCACGTGTTGAGCAATTCGGCGGTACGTCCACCCGGCCTCCCGCATGCCCACTATACGCCCTCGCTCAAAGTCCGTCAACTGCACATACGGTTCACGTCCACGCTGTCGCGGCATGCTACCAGTGTTAAAGACTGCGATGGAGCTCCGTATGCCACGGCAAACTGGCTGACGCTGACGGCGGCGGTGCACAAATGCTGCGCAGCTAGCGCCATTCGACGGCCAACACCGCGGTTCCTGGTGTGTCCGCTGTGCCGTGCGTGTGATCATTGCTTGTACAGCCCTCTCGCAGTGTCCGGAGCAAGTATGGTGGGTCTGACACACCGGTGTCAATGTGTTCTTTTTTCCATTTCCAGGAGTGTATTTGAGAGAAGATTATAACGCACATTCTTTGGTCTTAAGTGTACCAAGCCGCAGCGCCACACCCCTTTACACAACATTCTTGTGTCATACGTAAGTGAAGAATATCATCACAGGAATTGTCTACCAATTGCTGTAATGGAAGCCATCAAACCCATATTCAGGGACCTTGCAAATGAAAACTTATTGAAGAAACGTCTTCATGACGGTACCGAAAACCCAAATTAAAGTTTTAACTAAGGTGTATGGGAAAGATTGCCAATTTTTGTGGGAAGAAGTGCACTTGCTGTTGGTGTTTTAATGATGGCGTGCAAAGCAGAAAACATGTGTTAGAGAAAATGGGAACTAATCGAGGAGTGAACTGCATCAAAGCTTTGTATGAGATAGACATAGAGCGTGTAGTGAAAGAATATAAATCATGTTTGAAGTGATAAAATCAAGAAGAGTCCATGATAGGAATGGGAAAAGGAAGAAAACTGATTTATAAAATAAAATAAAAAAACCTGTTTGTGGTGCTGGACATTTCTAAAAGAAGGCCAAATACAAGCAGAAACTTTAACGGCCATTTTCCGTACAACAAAAATTTCTCTGCTTATGTACCTGTAACGTCCAAATAAATATCCTATTACTTTTAAACTTGATATGCTTACTACACACAAACTCATTAATGCAAAACTTTAGAATTTTCCAAACCTATTAAAAACTGTGGTAAAATTTCAGATAATTAACTATAAAATTTGAGTTCCTTCTAAATATTAAGTCTAAAATGTAACAGCTCATTCATTTTTTCATAAATTAAATAAATTCTAGACCCTCATAAACCTGTATGTATGGTTTGTATGCTGCGCAAAGTTCATCGAAAAATCTCTCTTATTTATGAAGAAAAGTACGAGTATACCTATACCAACAAATGCAGCCAATAGTAAGTGAAAAAATGATGAAATTTCACAAGTGAAAAAAAATTTATTTTGTTATATTTTTGAACTTCTACTGCTGTGAGTGTGAATACTTAATCCTTCCTGGTCATACTGACAAAGTCCTATGAATTTATTTGTAAAAGTATAGACCGGGGAAATTAAAATGTCCTGTGGTGCGTCTCCTGCTCCAAGTCGGCCCATTTGACGTCCTACCATTTAAAGCCCCCCCCCCCCTATTTCTCTTTTACCTTAATTGTTGTGTAAACACCCCTAGACTACTTCATTTCTAGTCTTAGATAGGCGCCTGGGATGACTCGATATGAATTTGTTAGTTTGTCTGCCGGTCTTCCGGCTTCTACCGCGCTACTTTTCACAGCTTCGGCTCTTTTGGCTTGAAAACGTCAACGTAGGCCCACGATATACCATTAAATTGTTGTATATCCACTGCTGGTGGGGGGCAATTTAGTGTACCTAGAAAGACGAAGTCGATTTTGATCCGATAGCGGCATATGCCACTTGTGGGATAGTAGATGTACTGATAATGGTTTCAAATTCGTTCGCCAAGAGACAGAGTAGTGGCATAGTTACCTGAGTGCCGTCGTGTCTACCCTTTAATAGGGAATGCTTATTCGTAGGGATTGCCCACAGCCACAAATCTCATTGTGATGCAAATCTGTGAAGCTAGCAGGCATGCATGTCACAGAGACACACTCGTAGTTCCTACAGTCAACCGAACGTATTTGAAAAAGGTCAAATTGTGTCCTTCCGGATGCGAGGGTGGTCCTTTCAGAGAATTACCACACAAGTTGGACGCGCTGTGACAGTTGTAACGTGAACATTCATACACCCATAGACGAGGTTCTGGACGTCCACGCAACACAGACGCCCGCCAGGGTGGCAGTGGCAGATCGTACAGATACCACAGCACAGATAAGAGGGCTTGTGAGCCAAGACATATCAACACGAACTGTTGGGAACCTGATGTTAGCAGTGGGGACTACGGGCACGCACACCTTTAGCCCGTCTTCCACTCACGCCACAGCATCGAACTGCACAGCTCGACTGATGCCGTCAGAGGATAACATAGAATGGCGCGCCGTGGTCTTCAGTGATGAAAGCAGATTCTGCTTGCTCGTAAGTGACGGTCGTTTGCGCGTACGATGTAGACCTGGTGAGCACTGTCTAGTAGAGCGCATTCATCTGAGACACACTTGCCCTAACCCAGACCATGTGGTCTGGGGTGCGCTAAGCTGCAACCCCCGTTCACCTTTGGTGTTTCCAGAAGTGAAGCTAACCAGAGCACGGTGCTTACATAATGTTGTTATGCCGTTTTTTTGCCGTTCTTGCAATAGGAAGGTGATGTTGTGTTCCAATAGGATAATGCTCGCCCACACACTACCAGTGAAACTCAACGTGTTCTGCAAGACGTGCACCGGGCGATGGCTACGGTCGCAGGTTCGAATCCTGCATCGGGCATGGATGTGTGTGATGTCCTTAGGTAAGTTAGGGTTAAGTAGTTCTAAGTTCTAGGGGACTGATGCCCTCAGAAGTTAAGTCCCATAGTGATCAGAGCCATTTTTTTTTTTTTTTTTTTTTTTTTTGCGAGACGTGAAGAGCTTCTCCTGCCATCACAGTCTCCGGACTTGTCTCCAATCGAGCACGTTTGGGATATGATGAGACGAGAAGTGACTCGAGCGACTCGTCAACCAACACCATTTACAGAACTAAGTGAACAGGTCGAACAGACGTGGCGTAACGTAGCCCAGGACAGTATTCGCCATTTGTACGATCGACTGGATGCCAGAATCAGCACCTGCATTGTTGCCCGTCGAGAGTACACCAGGCACTAATATGGGTGTTTCAACATCACTCGATACCTGGTAGCTCTTGTATTGTTGTTATTGTTGTGGTCTTCAGTCCAGAGACTGGTTTGATGCAGCTCTCGATGCTACTCTATCCTGTGCAGGTTTCTTCATCTCCAAGTACCTACTGCAACCTACATCCTTCTGAATCTGTTTAGTAGATACATCTCTTGGTCTCCCTCTACGATTTTTACCCTCCACGCTGCCCTCCAATACTAAATTGGTGATCCCTTGATGCCTCAAAACGTGTCCTACTAACCGATCCCTTCTTCTAGTCAAGTTGTGCCACAAATTCCACTTCTCCCCCCTTATTAGGTACGTGATCTGCCCATCTAATCTTCAGTATTCTTCTGTAGCATCACATTTCCAAAGCTTCTATTCTCTTCTTGCCTAAACTATTTATCGCATACAAATACTTCCAGCAAAGACTTCCTGACACTTAAATTTATATTCGATATTAACAAATTTCCCTTCCTGAGAAATGCTTTCCTTGCCATTGCCAGTCTATATATCCTCTCTACTTCGACCATCATCAGTTATTTTGCTCCCCATATAGCAAAACTCATCTACTACTTTAAGTGTCTCATTTCCTAATCTAATTCCCTCAGCACAACCTGATTTAATTCGACTACATTCCATTACCCTCGTTTTGCTTTTGTTGATGTTCATCTTATATCCTCCTTTCACGACACTGTCCGTTCCATTCAACTGCTCTTCCACGTCCTTCGATGTCTCTAACAGAATTACAATGTCGTCGGCAAACCTCAAAGTTTTTATTTCTTCTCCATGGATTTTAATTCCTACCCCGAATTTTTCTTTCGTTTCCTTTAATGCTTCCTCAATATACAGGTGGAATAACATCTGAGATAGGCTACAACCCTGTCTCTCTCCCTTCCCAACCACTGCTTCCCTTTCATGCTACTCGACTCTTATAAATGTCATCTGGTTTCTGTACAAATTGTAAATAGCCATTCGCTCCCTGCCACCTTCAGAATTTGAAACAGAGTTTTCCAGTCAACATTGTCAAAAGCTTTCTCTAAGTCTACAAATGTACTCCACATTCACTGTTGCAGCAATACATCTTGAGTGAATTGGAAACCTCTACAAGGGTGTACTAATTTTTTTAGGCAGTGGATTCTGGTGACGATGCGACGATAGGGTGACTATATATATGTAAGACTGGTGCATGAGTTGTTGGTCTGCCAGAATTTCTCGCAGAAATTCTTCTTTTAAATATTCTCTCAAAGTAATTCAATAATTCTAGCTATATGTTCAATAGTATTTCACTTATTTTGTTATATATATGTACATGTACTGAAGCATATATCTTAGTACTGTATGTATAGCCTAGGTTGATATGGCTATTATGTTCATTTGGGTAATAATGTTCATTTGGGTAATAGGTGACTGTCCCAAACTTTTGGCCAAGTTTTTCCTACTTCACTTCGTCATTTCGATTATACACAATATCGTGATGTTTTAGAAGAGAACGTGTGTAGAATACCTGCACATATTTACGTAGCGGTTGTAAGAGGTCCATGATTATGGAATTTATTGCTAGCGCACTTGAGCAGATGTAATTGCTCACGCGCTGCCTGCGATATGTAAGCTATAAGAGAATCTCAGACCAGAGAGCAGTGTTGTCAGCAGTAGGAACGTTGTAGCAGTTGTACTAGTAGTAGCGAGCGGTGGTGTGTATGAAGTTGGCTGGGCCGGTCGTGGGGAGGGATGGCGGTGCCTGAGCATTGTAGTATAAGGTAAAACCAGCCTCGCGCATATGTACTATTATAATATCAAGTCTCATGTAAATGTTTTTAAAGAAATAACAATCTTTCTTATAAAAATTAGTTTTTGACAATCAATCATCTCAATTTAAACAGTTTACTAATTTCTCCAATCCATGGTCATCCCGATTATTGTAAAGAAAAATCAGTTGTTTCTTTTCATACATGACAAATCTATCGGCCAGCATTGCACTGAGCTGTGCAAATCTTTTTTTTACAAATTTATTAACTTTCCGTCTGCTCATTAACGTGTCAGCTCTCCTTCTGTATTTTTGGCAGTTGTGTACTATACTCTGGTTAGGAAATAAGAGCCATGTGGTACGACTTTGTTACCGTCGCGAGTAAACGTGTTGAATAGTGACACCAGGCGAGGTGCCGTATAGACCTCTCACACAAATTAAAACAACAAATAAACGGGTGTGAACTATGTTCCAACAAAGGAATTCAAGAGTCAAAACTTCCAAAACGAAATGCAAAAGTCATAAAAATGTGGTAACTGTGTGGAACAAATAAGAGGTACCTACGTCTGGAGGTCCCTTCCTTACACCTCGCTGATGCAAACGGACGTTACACCACGACACAGACTCTGACCTGAATACAGCGAACGCACACCGGACAGCTCCTAATCGTGTGAAAAAAAAGATAGGTTCGTCGGAGATTTGAACACGGATCTCCCCGTTCTCAGTTCAAAACCTGTCCACGTAACTACATCGCCGGAGCTGCGAAGTTCTGCTCGATGTTGCATATCTCGAGCTTGCAGTGCAGTTATCGCATTATAAATTTTGGTAACTAGATTGCTCATATCTTAAATAAAAGCTGTTCCAGTCTTTTAAATTTAGACCTACTTCAGTTTAAAACAATCATTTAGTGACACCACACAAAAAAATAGAATCGAGCTAATACCTTCATCGTGAAAAAGTTCTTCTTCAGCTGCTGCTGGGGACTGTTAAGTTGAGTTATGAACGCACCACTTGGTCAATTACTGTAAAATATACTTACTACAGTGGTTAAACAAACCTCAATTTTTTGCAGCTTTGGCCGGGATTTCGATACAGTTACTCCACTGTGGGCTGGCGGTTCGGACCCCCGTTTCTTCACACTTCCTCCACGCACACCTCCCCTCACA
Organism: Schistocerca piceifrons; assembly: GCF_021461385.2. Lineage (NCBI taxonomy): Eukaryota > Metazoa > Arthropoda > Insecta > Orthoptera > Acrididae > Schistocerca > Schistocerca piceifrons. The sequence goes on from NC_060145.1 coordinate 106,475,193, forward strand.
ATGACAGGCGTCCGCTGTAGAAAACTCTAGAGAATACAGGGTAATTCAGAATTATTGTAGCGGTTACAAACAAATGAATGCATAGTGATACATCGATCATAATTAGAGAAAATGTAAAACAAAGTTCACAATTTCAATCCTTGCGCGAGCGAAGTGCCACGGAAGGCGGCGCTTGCGCGGTGATGTTAGTTTGTTAAGTGTTCCATTGATCAACTTCACGGTAACCGTTATGATGTGTAACGTGTCAAGTACATAAGAAACACACACATCAGTGAAGGTTTTTTTAACAGCTTAAAATTTTTGTTACCTACCCCATGCCCTTAAATGGCACAATATACACATATTACACCTATAGATTTATTTATTTATATTCAAGAACTCATCTATGGTATAGAAGGAATTGTCAAGGCGATATGATTTCAATTTATTTTTAAAACTGTTACTGTTGTCTGTCAGACATTTTATTTCATCTGGTAATTTATCAAAAAGTTTTACAGCAGCTTATTTTACCCCTTTCTGTGCCAAAAATAGGTTAAGTAGAGGATAGTGTAAGTCTTTCTTTCTTATGGTATTATAATCATGAATGTCACTGTTGTTTTTAAACTGGTCCACGTCGCTGAGAACAAATTTCATTACTGAGTAAATATACTGTGAAGCTGCTGTAAGAATTCCTAATCTCTTAAAGAGATGCCTACAAGATGTGGGACTATGAGCCCCACACATTATTCTAACCACTTTCTTTTGAGCAGTGAATACTTCTTGCCTACGTGTTGAGTTACCCATTCAGATTTAAAGAAACATTAAACACACAAGAAAAAAGCCAAATGTAGCGTTCATAGCGCTGTACAGTGCGGTACAGATTCAAAGATGTAGAGATATGTAATTCAACATTACACGCACTGGAAACATGTGCTCGGATTGTTTTCCTGATTTAACTGGAGAAAAATCCTTCTTAAAGCACAATCCGTGAATATAATACGATAAACATGTAATCTCAGTCGTCATCAGATATTTTGTTCTCATCATCTGTAGACTCGTCAAGGATTTTGCAAATCATTTGCTCAAGACGTTTCTCCTCTTCACTGCACATTTTGAACACGAAATCAACACAAAATACACGAAACAGAGAAAACTTGAACGTCAACTAACGCCTGAGAAACGGGAAACGATAACTAAGGTTTAAAAACCGACGAATGTTTTCAGCGATAACGCCTCCGCCATCTAACAGAAACTACGAAGTCTGTAGACATCACAGACGTTTGCGGGCCCGTAAATATACGTTTCACAGCACGTAAAATCATAACTGCCCTGACGTAATATTACGACCGCCGCACATTCCTACTTCCCTCAAGCACCGTAATATTACCTCAGCCGCACGCTAGGTGTTAAGGGAACGGTTATTGAAGCAGTTACGTTTAATGTATGAAATTGTGCTGGTGACGCTTATGCGTGGTCAGAAAGTCCACATACTTGCGATGTCTTCATAGCACTGATTTCGGCGATATGATGCCAAGCAGTTCCTTAACTGCATTGATATCGTTCCCCGCCGAATTTTCTGGAAGTAGACTTGGAATGGAGGCTGATTCAATAACCCACAGTGGCTTAAGAAGATGGTAACTCACAGGCTCAAATATATTTTTTTAACAATGTATTCTCTGCAGACATAGTAACTTTTTTTTGCGTCATCAGTCTTCTGATTGGTTTGATGCGGCCCTCCACGAATTCCTCTCCTGTGCTAACCTTTTCATCTTAGTGTAGCACTTGTAACCTACGCCTTTAATTATTTGCTGGATGTATTCCAATCTCTGTCTTCCTCTACAGTTTTTTCCCTCTAGTACCACGGAAGTTATTCCCTCATATCTTAACAGATGTCCTATCATCCTGTCCTTTCTCCTTATCAGTGTTTTCCCCATATCCCTTTTCTCTCCGATTCTGTACAGAACCTCTTCATTCCTTAGCTTATCAGTCCACCTAATTTTCAACATTCGTCTGTAGAACCATATTTAAAATGCTTCGATTCTCTTCTGTTCTGGTTTTCTCACAGTCCATGTTTCACTACCATACAACGCTCTACTACAGATGTATGTTCTCAGAAATTTCTTCCTCAAGTTAAGTCCTATCTTTCATACTGGTAGACTTCTCTTGGTTATGAATGCCCTTTTTGCCATTGCTAGTTCGCTTTTGATCTCCTCCTTGGTCCGTCCGTCCGTCCGTCAATGGTCATTTTACTGCCTAGGTATCTGAAATCCTTAACTTCATCTACTTTGTGACCATCAGTCCTGATGTTAAGTTTCTCGCTGTTCTCATTTCTGCGACTTCTCATACCTTTGATCTTCCGTCGATTTACTCTCAATCTACATCCTGTTCTCATAAGACTGTTCATTCCATTCAGCAGATCATGTAATACTTCTTCACTTCCACTTAGGATACCAATGTCGTCAGCAAATCATATCATTGATTTCCTTTCACGTTGAATTTAAATTCCACTCCTGAACCTTTCTTTTATTTCCATCGTGTTTGCTCGTTTTTGCCGTTCTGTGGCTCTGTAACAGGGAAGACTGGCAGTTTCCTGAAGGGACATTACATAGATTCGGTCTTCACGGCTCCAACAAAAGTTCGACAGCTCACGAGGCCTGCGAAAGATGATGCAGGGCTGGGAACGCTAAGACTATATACAATACCGTGTAGGTATAGTCAGTTTGATGTCGGACAGACTGAGAGAACTACTGAATAGCGCCCTGTAGAACACGAGAGATGCTTTCGCCTTCGATATCCTGAGAAATCAGCAGTAGCGCACCATGCTCTAGAAAACGAACATCGCACTGCATTCGAAGAGACATCAGTTATTACACGGACTAGTAGTTTCTGGGATAGCTTAGTTAAAGAAGCGATCGAGATAAAAATTTGTGACAACACCCTCAATAAAGACGGCGGCCTGCAGCTAAGCACTGCTTGGAACCCAGAGGTCTGAATGTTGAAGTGGAAGTAGCGGGTACGCAATAAAACATTAACTCATATGGCGAGGGAGTGATCATCAGTGATGTCGCATAAGGGAGCGCGGCTATACAAGGGACGGTAGCAGCAAACAAAAAGACAGTCATCCTTCAAGCCGACAAGTACTCGGCCGAAAGCTCGTGGATTTTAAACTACTAGACGCGCCAGGAGGCTCGAGAGAATTTTATCAGTACATACCGCGGCAAAACCATGGATTCATAAAAGTACGTGATGTTGATGTACTCCCCCAGCCAGCAAGCTCCACAGTTCTGTTCCCGTTCATACACTACTGGCCATTAAAATCGCTACACCACGAAGATGACGTGCTACAGACGCGAAATTTAACCGACAGGAAGAAGATGCTGCGATAAGCAAATGATCAGCTTTTCAGAGCATTCACACAAGGTTGACGCCGGTGGCGAAACCTACAACGTGCTGACATGAGGAAAGTTTCCAACTGATTTCTCATACACAAACAGCAGTTGGCTGGCGTTGCCTGGTAAAACGTTGTTGTGATGCCTCGTGTAAGGAGGACAAATGCGTACCATCACGTTTCCGACTTTGATAAAGGTCGGATTGTAGCCTATCGCGATTGCGGTTTATCGTATCGCGACATTGCTGCTCGCGTTGGTCGAGATCCAATGACTCTTAGCAGAATATGGAATCGGTGGGTTCAGGAGGATAATACGGAACGCCGTGGTGGATTCCCACGGCCTCGTATCACTAGCAGTCGAGATGACAGGCATCTTATCCGCATGGCTGTAACGGATCGTGCAGCCACGTCTTGATCCCTGAGTCAACAGATGGGGACGTTTGCAAGACAACAACCTTCTGCACGAACAGTTCGACGGCGTTTGCAGCAGCATGGACTATCAGCTCGGAGACCGTGGCTGCGGTTGCCCTTGACGCTGCATCACAGACAGGAGCGCCTGCGATGGTGTACTCAACGACGAACCTGGGAGCACGAATGGCAAAACGTCATTTTTTCGGATGAATCCTGGTTCTGTTTACAGCATCATGATGGTCGCATCCGTGTCTGGCGACATCACGGTGAACGCACATTGGAAGTGTGTATTCGTCATCGCCATACTGGCATATCAGCCGGCTTGATGGTATGGGGTGCCATTGGTTACACGTCTCGGTCACCTCTTGTTCGCATTGACGTCTCTTTGAACAGTGGACGTTACATTTCAGATGTGTTACGACCCGTGGCTGTATCCTTCATTCGATTCCTGCGAAACCCTATATTTCAGCAGGACAATGCACTACCGCATGTTGAAGGTTCTCTACGGGCCTTTCTGGATACAGAAAATGTTCGACTGCTGACCTGGACAGCACATTCTCCAGGTATCTCACCAATTGAAAACGCCTGGTCAATGGTGGCCAAGCACCTGTCTCGTCACAATACTCCAGTCACTACTCTCGATGAACTGTGGTATCGTGTTGAAGCTGCATGGGCAGCTGTACCTGCACACGCCATCCAAGCTCTGTTTGACTCAATGCCCAGGCGTACCAAGGCCGTTATTACGGCCAGAGGTGGTTGTTCTGGGTACTGATTTCTCAGGAACTATGCACTCAAAGTGCTTGAAAATGTAATGACATGTCAGTTATAGTATAATATATTTGTCCAATGAATACCCGTTTATCATCTGCATTTCTTCTTGGTGTAGCAATTTTAATGGTCAGTAGTGTATGTAGGACTAGGTCGGACGTCAGTTTTGTATGAGTACAGAATGTAAATAAATGTTTAAAGCACCGAAAGGAATTTTTCGAAAATTTGTGGTAAGCTTCTATGGGATCAAACTGCTGAGGTCATCGTTCCCTAGAATTAAACACTACTTATTCTAACTTAAATTAACTTACGCTAAGCGCAACACATATACACCTATGTCCGAGGGAGGAATCGAACCTCGTACGGGGGAAGCCGGGCGAGCCGTGACAAGGCACCCAAGACCGAGCGGCTAACCCACACGGCACGAAAAAATTACTGGCTGCCAGATCCAAGACTCGAACAGCGATCCTGGCGAGCTGAGGTTGCCCACGGGGACCTACAGTCACAGCGACAGGGATATTTAGATGTGCTGGGACGATAAGGTGCGTCAGATCAGTAGTTTCAACCGCTGCATGTATGGCGAGGTACGTCGGGTGTTCAACATTTGTCATCCACTGCTCGGATATTTCAAGGCATTTTTGAGCCCATGTGCTATATATAAAATTAAATTAATTGTCTTAGCTTCATCGCCGGCCGCAGTTGCAGAGCTGTTCTAGGCGCTTCAGTCCCGAACCGCGCGACTGCTACAGTCGCAGGTTCGAATCCTGCCTCGGGCATGGATGTGTTTGATGTCCTTAGGTTAGTTAGGTTTAAGTAGTTTTAAGTTCTAGGGGACTGATGACCTCCAATGTTAGGTCCCGTAGTCCGCAGAGCCATTTAAACCCTGTTTTCTTTGCTTCATCTATGTCACTTCGGGTTTTTTAATGTTAATAACAATCACCATATATATATATATATTTGTTGTTGTGTTCTTCAGTCCAGTTGCTGGTTTCATGCAGCTCTCCATGCTACTGCATCCTGTGCAAGCTACTTCATCCCTAAGTATCTACGGCAACCTACATCCTTCTGAATCTGCTTAGTGTATTCATCTCTTGGTCTCCCTCTACGGTTTTTACCCTCCACGCTGCCCTCCAATGCTAAATTTGTGATCCCTTGATGCCTCAGAACATGTCCTACCAACCGATCTCTTCTTCTACTCAAGTTGTGCCACAAATTCCTCTTCTCCCCAAGTCTGTTAAGTACCTCCTTATTAGTTACGTGATCTACCCACCTAATCTTCAGCATTCTTCTGTAGCACCACATTTCGAAAGCTTCTATCCTCTTCTTGTCTAAAGTATTTATCGTCCATGTTTCACTTCCATTCATGGCTACACTAAATACAAATAACTTCAGGAAAGACTTCCTGACACTTAAATCTACAATCGATGTTAGATTTCTCTTCTTCCGAAACGCTTAGCTTGCCATTGAAAGTCAGCATTTTATATCCTCACTACTACGACCATCATCAGTTATTTCGCTCCCCAAATAGCAAAACTCATTTACTACTTTAGTGTCTCATTTCCTGATCTAATTTCCTCAGTGTCACCTGATTTAATACGACTACATTCCATTTCCTCATTTAGCTTTTGTTGATGTTTATCTTATATCCTCCTTTCATGACTGTCCATTCCGTTCAACTGCTCAGTCAGGTCCTTTAAAGAAGTTTTGCATCACCTCGATTCCTGAACCTGTACATAAAATTCGAATAGAGATCAACATAAACATCATTTCCGTCCTTTTTATTGCTCATGAAAACCACACATTGCATGTTGTACCACCATACAGCGAGACCTTCAGGTGTGGTGGTCCAGATTGCTGTACACATCGGTACCTCTAATACCCAGTAGCACATCCTCTTGCGTTGATTCATGCCTGTATTCATCGTGGCATACTATCCACAAGTAGATCAAGGTACTGTTAGTCCAGATTGTCCCACTCCTCAACGCCGATTCGGCGTATATCCCTCAGAGTGGTTGGTGGGTCACGTCGACCATAAATAGCCCTTTTCAATCTATCGGAGGCATGTTCGATAGGATACATGTGTGGAAAACATGCTGGCCACTCTCGTTGGGCGATGTCGTTATCCCGAAGGAAATCATTCACAAGAAGTGCACGATGGGGGAGCGAATTGTCGTCCATGAAGACGAATTACTCGTCAATATGCTACCGATATGGTTGCACTATCGATCGCAGGATGACATTCATGTATCGTACAGCCGTTACGGCTCTTTCCTTGAGCACCAGCAGAGTACTTCGGCCCCACATAATGCCACCCCAAAACAGCAGGCAACCCCCACCTTGCTGCACTCACTGGACAGTGTGTCTAAGGCGTTCAGCCTGACCCGGTTACCTCCAAACACGTCTCCGATAATCGTCTGCTTGAAGGCATCTGCGACACTCATCAGTGAAGAGAACGTGATTCCAATCCTCAGCGGTCCATTCGGAATGTTGTTGAGCCCATTTACACCGGGCTGCATGGTGTCGTGGTTGCAAAGATGGACCTCGCCATGGACGTCGGGAGTGAAGTTGTGCATGATGCAGCCTATTGCGCACAGTTTGAGTCGTAACATGACGTCCTGTGGTTGCAAGAAAAGCAGTATTCAACATGGTGGCGTTGCTGTCGGATTCCCTTCGAGCCATAATCCGTAGGTACCGATCATCCACTGCAGTAATAGCCCTTGGGCGGCCTGAGCGAGGCATCTCATCGACAGTTACTGTCTCTTTGTATCTCTTCCATGTCCGAAAAACATCGCTTTGGTTCACTCCGAGACGCCTGGACACTTCCCTCATTGGGAGCCCTTCCTGGCACAAAGTAACAATGCGGATGCGATCGAACCGCGGTACTGACCGTCTAGGCATGGTTGAACTACAGACAACACGAGCCGTATACCTCCTTTCTGGTTGAATGGCTGGAACTGATCGGCTGTCGGACCCACTCCGTCTAATAGGCGCTGCTCATGCATGACTGTTTACATCTTTGGGCAGGTTTAGTGACATCTCTGAACATTCAAAGGGACTGTGTCTGTGATACAATATCCACAGTCAACGACTATCTTGAGGAGTTCTGGGAACTGGGGTGATGCAAAAGTATATATATGTATATATATACTAGTCATTTCCTATCATATATATATATATATATATATATATATATATATATATATATATATATATATATATATGATAAGAAATGACTAGTAGGTGGATTGCGGAATATATATATACACATATACACCAGGTGATCAGAAAGTTAGTATAAATTTGAAAACTGAATAAATCACGGAATAATGTAGATAGAGAGGTAAAAATTGACACATGCTTGGAATGGCATGGAGTTTTATTAGAACCAAAAATATACAAAAGTTCAAAAAATTTCTGACAGATGGCGCTTCATCTGATCAGAATAGGAATAATTAGCATAACAAAGTAAGACAAAGCAAAAATGATGTTCTTTACAGGAAATGCTCAATATGTCCACCATCATTCCTCAACAATAGCTGTAGGAGAGGAATAATGTCGTGAACAGCACTGTAAAGCATGTCCGGAGTTATGGTGAGGCATTGGCGTCGGATGTTGTCTTTCAGCATCCCTAGAGATGTCGGTCGATCACGATACACTTGCGGCTTAAGGTAACCCCAAAGCCAATAATCGCACGGACTGAGGTCTGGGGACCTGGAAGGCCAAGCATGACGAAAGTGGCGGCTGAGCATACGATCATCACCAAACGACGCACATCTGTCGGACATTTTGTGAACTTGTTTTTTTCTTTGTTCTAATAAAACCCCATGTCATTCCAAGTATGTGTGTCAATTTTTACCTCTCTGTCTACATTATTCCGTGGTTTATTAAGTTTTCAAATTTATACTGACTTTTTGATCACCCGGTATATATATGAGCCGTGCGTGGCTTGTGTTCCCGCCATCATGTCCTTTACACCCTGTTTTTACGTACCCTCACCTCACTACGTTAATTTAATTACTACTGTCACTGAGTTGCTGCTTTGCCTGGCCATGTGCGGCGCTAGCAGCGCGTATCGATATATCCCCTCTCGTAGTATCTTTGCTCGGTTGATATTACTTCCCGCTCGTTGTCTGTTGTAAGGAGTTGGTCGCAGTTCGGCGTCGCGAGTGCGGATTGAGAGTTCACGTCCCCAGTTCGGGTTGCGAGTTCGGGTCTGCCAGTCAGTTGCAACGCGTCTGGAGCGCAGTTCGGACCTGCCAGTCGGTGAGTTACAATGCGGCAGTAGTGCAGTCGGGTTGGAGCAGTGACGTCTGCGTCGACATGGCGCGCCCCACCATTGCCGGCACGCATCACTTGAGCCAGGCCACGGTCTTGGTGGATCGTCGGTCAGTCGTCCAACCGGACGACGCAATTTGGCTCGCCGATCGTTCATGAGTCGGCTGTGTGTGTGTGCATCGACTCCCGATTTGTCTCGTGTGTGCTTAGTTACTGTTGAGTATCATTCAGGTCTTCGTTCAGTGTTTTTCAGGTTGTGTGTGTAGTTTGTGATTTGGATTGACAAGTTATTTAGAATGTCGTCGGCGTATTGGCTCTGAGAGGTCGGTCGTCTCATCTGGCGACGTGTGACTCGTTCTCTGAGCGTTTCTGGGCCCATTAAATTACCATCTTGTGGAACTTGTTGTCGGTCCTTTCCTGGTGCAGGGATGTCGGTTAGCCAGTGGGCGTATTTCCTCTGAATTGTGGGGTCCGAGCCCGTATTTCCGCCGTTGTGTGTCTAGAAGTGAGTGGGAGACGCACCAGCAGTGCAGTCGCGACGGAGCAGCAGTCGTGGACGGGCCAGCGGGCAGTCGGACGGATGCTGCGGACCAGGGAAGATATCTCCGCGCGGTGCAGTAGGTTGGGTCCGCTGTCGGTCCCTGCGTAGTGTCGGAGCGTGTCTGGAGCTGCCCGATCGCTACGAGCTTCGTGGTTCACCACCCAGGACGTCAGAGTTGAGTAGTGGTTTCAAGTATCCAAGCAAGGTCCATTCACGTTGTATGGCTCGTTTCGGTGATTCGCTGAGATTTTCTGGTTGAATTCTCATGTACCGACTGGTGGCAAGCCAGTCGTTTGTCGGTCGGTCCGTGGCTGTCCCCTGGTTCGGTTCAGACCAATTGTGTGATTGGATTGGAGAGTTCCTAGATAACAGAACGCAGCATGTCATTCTCAATGGAGAGAAGTCTTCCGAAGTAAGAGTGATTTCAGGTGTCCGCAGGGGAGTGTCGTAGGGCCGTTGCTATTCACTGTATATATAAATGACCTTGTGGATAACATCGGAAGTTCACTGAGGATTTTTGCGGATGATGCTGTAGTATATCAAGAGGTTGTAACAATGGAAAATTGTACTGAAATGCAGGAAGATCTGCAACGAATTGACACATGGTGCAGGGAATGGCAATTCAATCTCAATGTAGACAAGTGTAATGTGCTGCGAATACATAGAACGAAAGATCCTTTATCATTTAGCTGCAATATAGCAGGTCAGCAACTGGAAGCAATTAATTCCATAAATTATCTGGGAGTAGGCATTAGGAGTGATTTAAAATGGAATGAGGATATAAACTTAATCGTCAGTAAAGCAGATGCCAGACTGAGATTCATTGGAAGAATCCTAAGGAAATGCAATCCGAAAACATAGGAAGTAGGTTACAGTACACTTGTTCGCCCACTGTTTGAATACTGATCACCGGTGTGCGATCTGTACCAGATAGGGTTGATAGAAGAGATAGAGAAGATCCAACGGAGAGCAGCGCGCTTCGTTACGGGATCATTTAGTAATCGAGAAAGCGTTGCGGAGCAAGTATAGTTGGGTTCACCACCCGCGTCACCTAAGTGAACGCGGGCAGACCGATCTCCCTGGAGGCCTTCTGAGTGCCACCGGTGTTTAATTATCTGTTATCAGCTGTCTAAAATTTTAGCCTTGTGGTTATTGTTTGTTTCTTTAAATTTTGCAAAATTAATTTTTAAACTTATCTTTCAAGCTTAAACACTGCGGCCTTCTGCCTTTAAGATTATGGTAATGTATTTTGAAATGTTGAAGTTAACTGTGGCCCACAGTCATTGGTATTGCACCTTGCATATGTTGTTTCTTTAAATTATTTTATTGCTATCTTAAATGGATTTTTATCTTGTTGATTTTTAAGATTTCTTGTTGTTAAACATGCTGGTCTTCTGCCTTTAAAGGTCTATGGTAATATATTCTGAAGTTTTGAAATATAATTGTGGCCCTCAGCCGTTTGTGTTGCACCTTGTATATGTTGCCTTTTGGGTTTTAAATTATTTTGTAGCTATCTTAATTGAATTTTTGATTTTTTAAAGATTTCTTGTTGTCCTTCTGCCTTTAAAGGTCTATAGTATTATATTTCAAAAATTTGGAAATTTATTGTGGCCCTCAGCCATTTGCATTGCACTTTGCGTATGTTGTTTTTTTAAATTATTTTGTTGCTATCTTAACTGGATTTTTATCTTGTTAACATTTCTTGTTGGAGGCCTTCAGCCGTGAAAGAGTTGGAAAATTGCAATAAATGACAATTAGAAGCAGAAACTGACTTCAACCCTTGGCCCTTCCCACAATCCTATTACCTGTTCTGCCCAGCTGGTTTAGCGGGCGTCTCAATAACGTTCACTGACCTTGAAAAGCACTTGTAAATGACTCTTGTGTTATTTCCATTACAAGACCAGTAAACGGTAGTAAAAGAATCTGTAACTAAACGGGTCACATGAATTTAGACAAACGAGTCTTAATTCAATATCGTTCCTGAACGTTCAAAAATTAGTGACTGTACATTTGCTGTGACACTGTATGCAGTGATGCTGTCAGGTACAGCTGTTCAGTGGTGTGCACCAGCTGTAAACTCCCCACCTCCTGCGTCTGATCCGCCCGAGCCGCTTACAGTCTGATCATTCCTGCATCCTCAGGTCAGATTAATGTAAAACAGCATGGCAAGCGCCTCAGGCACCCCTGCAATTGTGACGCAGCTAGTCTGCCGATAGCGACAGCATCCTCCTATCCCCCCCCCCCCCCCCAACTCACACACACACACGCAGACAGGCAGTGTGGAGGCTCCCACACCCGGTTCATCGGCCCGTGCGTGGCATGACCTGGCAGGCGCGCGGCGGAGTTCCAATATTTGCAGCAAACATGGCGTTTACAATCAGGGCGAGCGCGCGATCCGCTCTCGTTCTCGTCCGATGCGTGCGCCAGCCGATGTTCCCACCACTACCACCAGGTAGCAGCAGCTACGCAGGAAACCTAACCTCTGGTCCAATTCGAGCCTACCACCACGGAGAGTGAAACTCATGTAGGGACCTCCGGTAGCACTACCTTGGTACGCTGGTTAATATCCCCGCTATGTTTTATTCAAAGTAATATTCACGGCAGCCTTGTATGTGGAATGTGACTGAAATTTGATCCCGTTCTCGTAATACTAATAAAAAGGACTTCATCACTATAATAAAATAATAAATCATTAGTGTCAGTGACATAATTTAATATTTTGTAAACAATAGTATATCAGACAATACCCATGTAATAAGATAATGAAAGTCTTAATCTTTAGTTATCTATGATATTGTAGAAAAATCCTTCTTCTTGTTGTTCAAACTATTGTACTCACAGGGTATGATTGATGTCTCATAACACAGAGGTCTGTAAAAAACTGTACTAAAATATTGTTATGTGGCTAACCGATATTTGAAAATAGAGTTTATGTGTTATTGAAATGAATCTTCAGTGTTTGGAGTCTTATTTCATTCTAATTCTCGTCCTATATAAATGTTAAGGTTTGTGCTCAACTGCTGAAGAGCGCAGCCACTAGCGCTATTGGTCTACAGCGCAGTTTATTGGTAAATGGTAAATATTAATATGTCTTGTAACATTGAGAAATATTTTCAAACGTCAATGCACATAGTGAATGTGAGAAAACGTTTAATATATATTATAAAACATAACCTGAATCAGAATTGATAAGTGATTGTCTTATGTTAGCCGCCATCTTAGTGAAATATTGCAGCGGCAGTTTTAAATTGGTTTTCTATACAGACAAATGCTGTTGGTAATAATTGCAATAACTGTGTTCTAGCGGCCGAGGACCTACTCTGACGGAATAAAGTCCAATTAAACTCTGAATACATCGAACTTCTATGTATGCAAACAGCATCTTACGTGATATACATTCTTATCTGCTGATGCATGAAGCCTGGTAATTTTGTAACAACTTTTATGAAATATTTTGACAGGATTAGTGTTGTGTATGTGTGGTAATGTGTGACAAAAGTGTTCATTTTGCTTAAAGAACAGAGTTGCCACCTCGAGTTAGCAGTAGCGTTAATTTTGATAAACGATCTGCAACGAGCAAAGAGTCTTTTAAATAACATAACTAAAATTACTTAAAATCATTTATCTTCTTTAGTTCAGACTACTTACCATACATTTAGCTTTTTTGTTGGTTATAAATGATTACTTTTCTGACTGAACTTAGTAACATTTACATTGCTTGACAGACAACATTTCTACACGTTCCCAGGTGGAGATTTCTTTAACAAAATAACGTTCATTAGGAAAAGCAGTGATTAAATAAAACCTCATTTTACATTAATAATAAGTAGCTAATTTTATTGTAATCTTGCACAACCTGTACAATACAACACACGCACAATTACATAACACGTCACAGCTCCTAGGCCACTTCCAGCGCTGCAAGTTTCTCATCTAGCTTTATTATTAGGCGATTTAGTCTTCCGTGTTTGTTTTCATATCGTAGTAAATGAAAGCATATTTCATCGTATTACGTTCCTAATCACAACATCTTGTGTGTAGTGGACTCTTTGAATGGCACTGTAAGTGTGTTTGCCCATATTCTGCTTGATTTTTGTTCACCTCCGTAATATTAGCTGAAGTAAATAAATCTGTATTTGTTTCTGCTTCATATAAAACTCAATCTAGTTTTCTCACGTGGTGTTCTGTGGACTTACATATATTTGTCACTGCTTACAAATGTGTGCGCTAATTACTCGAATTAAATTCACTCTAAGCACATTACTCACGTTCTGCTTTGTTTTTGATCTTGTACATTTTTCGTACTTTCACGCTTTTAACGGAGAACTCTACATTAGCAGTTTTTGACAGAACTGGTATTCGACTTATTACATCTTGTCACGAAGTGAGTATGTAACTCTGCTTTGAATGGGGTTGTTTTCTGCCACTGAGTATTCCTTGCAGTCTTAGTCCTTCTCTGCAAATGCTAAAAATGCAACAGTCGTTACTAGATGTGTTCACATGTTACTTACAGGTACTAGAAACAAAACATTTTAGAAGAAATTGCTGCACTAGAATCATCCCATTTCAATGGCAATTTCAAAGCAAATAATAAATGCTCTCATGCTTTGATTATTCCATGTCCTTGTGAATTCTGCTTAACTAGTGTTTACTAAATGCAGTAGCGTTCAGTTCATTCCTGTGAAGGAGGTTCACACTACATCACATAATACTATGAACAAACATGCACTTCGCTTTAGGATTTCTCTCTTTTTTTTTTTTTTTTTTGCTGCATGATAGTACCTGTCACAATAACTGTGTATTCTGTTAGTAAGAGTACAAAATATAGTCAGTGGCAAGAAGCAACGCCGATCAAAGTAAAATTACATGTCATTCCATCACAAAATGTAATGACTTGAGTACCAATTCCATCAAAAGTTGCTAACAGTTTTCCATTAAATGTGGGAAAGTACGGTAAACTGATGTGACCGAAAGTTAAGTGAGGTACAGGCAATGTACTAACAATGAAATTAAATCGAGCGGTCCACGCTGTGATTTGTTAACAGGAACTTATATACGTAAGTCAACAAAACACCATGCCACGAAACCACCTTCGGTTTTACATAAAACAAAAACAAATAGGCCCTCATTTAATCTACCCAATATTATGGATACGAGCAAAACTGTCCGCAGCTCGTGGTCTTGTGGCTAGCGTTGCTGCCTCTGGATCACGGGTCCCGCGTTCGATTCCCGGCCGGGCCGGGGATTTTCTCCGCCCGGGGACTGGGTGTTTGTGTTGTCTTCATCATATCATCATTCAGCTAGTGGCGAGATAGGGAATGGAAAGATTGGGAACTTTCATAGGCGCCGATGACCACGGTGTTGACCGCCCCACAAACCAACATCATCATCACCAGAAGCAAAACTCAAGCACAATAGTACCTGTATCTACAATGAAGTTCAAAGAGTGTAATATACACAGTCATAATCAGGAGCGCAAGGAGATGGCACCAGTTGGTATGTCATGGATGATGTTTGGTTTTCGACATGTCCTAAAGCCTAACAATTTGGGCTTGAAAATAAAGATCGGAATTACAACATTGAGTTTTACAAATGAACAATTTCACAGTCAAAAGGTGACAACGACGTCATTTACACAATTTGACGTGACTGTCAGTCCCAGCTAAGGAAAGTCAATCTCAGTTTTTGATTGAGATTTCTCGAATTTATTGCTTTGCAAGCTCACGAAAACGTACCCAGTCACGCACTTTACTATTAGAGTGTGAGGCTCATTCATAAACTGTAAATGAAAAATATTTCCATGTGATACCCCTATTCCAAAAAACAAGAATACGAATTTTTGCGCCACATCTTCTCGTATTCGAAGTTCACTGCCAGGCGTATAGGAGCGCTGCTGTCATTCTGTGGTTCTGTATCGTAACACGGGCAATGCACTGCTTGTATTTTCCTGTTCTTTACCTACTACGACTGCGGCATTTCACAGAACCCCCTATAATCATTTCAGTCTAGTAATGGTCCGCAGCAATCATCTAGGTGCTGGTACTGACTTTTTTGGTTATATCATAGTGTAAATGAAATGCCAGCACGACGAGTTAATCAGAAACTAGCTGAAACTCTGGGAGCTAGACAAGGTGCACGAGCATACAACTCAGCCTGCCTTGGAATAAACCGTCACAAAAGTTATAATTACACTTTGGAGTTACTGGTGCAGAAAACCGACGGAATGGTCTTAAACTTGTGAAATGCAAGGAAGTGAAAAAAGTCTTTTACTCATCTGACCTATACACTGTGCATACCTGAAATATCAAAAATTACTTTACTGGCTGATTTTTATAATATTTACTACTTAAAATGTGACTTAGGCTTAGCTGATGACAAAGGTATAAATATTATGAATACAAACATTTTTACGCAAGTATTAACACTAAAAAATTCTGCCTTTAAGAAATGTTTGCTTTAATATTGACATACCCCATTTGAAGGTGGCAGGGGTAAAACAGAGGGGGCGAAAGGCTATTTACAGTTTGTGCAGAAACTAGATGGCAGTTTTAAGAGTCGAGGGGCTTGAAAGTGAAGCAGTGGTTGGGAAGGGGGTGAGACAGGGTTGTAGCCTATCCCCGATGTTATTCAGTCTGTATATTGAGCAAGCAGTAAAGGGAAACAAAAGAAAAATTCGGAGTAGGAATTAAAATCCATGGAGAAGAAATAAAAACTTTCAGGTTCGCCGATGACATTGTAATTCTGTCAGAGACAGCAAAGGGCTTGGAAGAGCAGTTGAACGGAATGGACAGTGTCTTGAAAGGAGGATATAAGGTGAACATCAACAAAAGCAAAACGAGGATAATGGAATGTAGTAGAATTAAATCGGGTGATGCTGCGGGTATTAGATTAGGAAATGAGACGCTTAAAGTAGTAAATGAGTTTTGCTATTTGGGGAGCAAAATAACTGATGATGGTCGAAGTAGAGAGGATATAAAATGTAGACTGGCAATGGCAAGGAAAGCGTTTCTGAAGAAGAGAAATTTGTTAACATCGAGTATAGATTTAAGTGTCAGGAAGTCGCTTCTGAAAGTATTTGTATGGAGTGTAGCCATGTATGGAAGTGAAACGTGGACGACAAATAGTTTAGACAAGAAGAGAATAGAAGCTTTTGAAATGTGGTGCTACAGAAGAATGCTGAAGATTAGATGGTTAGATCACATAACTAATGAGGAGGTGATGAATAGAATTGGAGAGAAAAGAAATTCATGGCACAACTTGACTAGAAGAAGGGATCCGTTGGAAGGGCATATTCTGAGGCATCAAGGGATCACCAATTTAGTATTAGAGGGCAGCGTGGAGGGTAAAAATCGTAGAGGGAGACCAAGAGATGAATACACTAAACAAATTCAGAAGGATGTAGCATGCAGTAGGTCCTGGAAAATGAAGAAGCTTGCACAGGATAGAGTAGCATGGAGAGCTGCATCAAACCAGTCTCTGGACTGAAGACCACAACAACAACAACCTCATTTGAAAGCCCTGACTCCATACTAACTAAAGAAAATTTTATGTTCTTCACAGATTTCCTATTTCAAGGAACGTTACCATAACGCGAACATTTCGGAATTGCTGTATCGTCAATATGGAGCACTGAATCTTCTGCACCAAAACACGGATAATTCTCTTAAAAAACATATTAATAAAATACTTTAATAGAAGATTTTACGTAATAGAATATTCTTAGCAGCTTTATTGCGCAACGCTGGGAAAAATGATTGCTTAAAAATCCACTGATAAAAATTAAATCGAACACTGTCGCCATATAAAAAACATTCACTCTATAGGTAAACGAAACAACTTGAGTACTTTCTATCGTTAGTACAGCTTACGTTATTACAGAAAACGTAATTTATGTACAGGGTAAGTTGGGAGGAAAGTTATATGTTTTGAGGGGTGATAATACTAGTGATTCTAAAAACAAAATGGAAGAGAAATTTTCAGATCTCAGCTGCACACGGCCATTGCATTAAATGCAACGGCGACATACGAAAACTCTATGCCTGACCGGAACTCGAACCTGGATGCTCTGCTACTGTGGAACGTTTGCTTTACCGCTGCGTCCATCCGAGGTCGCCATCCGCTCAGTCCAAATTCCCACATGCCACACACTGCAGCTGTACTGAGTGTCCTCTATGTCCACCATCCCCTGTTTGCTCGCAGTTGTTCAGCTGAGTATCGTAAGGGTTCTGGCGAGTGCGTCCATCCGCACAGAAGATATTTTTCCGTAGAAGCGCACGTATGTACCTTCTAATAGGTACCTTTCCTCCTGACTCACCCTGTACATTTTGACATTTTGTAAAAACCTTCCTATGAAGTTTTTGAGTAGGCAGCCTGCAATAGTCATCCAGGTACTGATATGGTTCAAATGGCTCTGAGCACTATGGGACCTAACTTCTAAGGTCATCAGTCCCCTAGAACTTAGAACCACTTATACCTAACTAACCTAAGGACATCACACACATCCATGCCCGAGGCAGGATTCGAACCCGCGACCGTAGCGGTCGCGCGGTTCCAGACTGTAGCGCCTAGAACCGAGTTACTGATAACCACAGTGGTCATAACCTAGTGTGAATGAAATGCAAGTACGAGCGGTTAATGGGAAACCAGATGAAATTCGGAGATCTAGACAAGAGAAATAGTTACAGTTTGAAGATGAGGGTGTAGAAAACTGATGGAATTATGCTAAATTTGTAAAATGTAAAAAAATGAAACAACTCTTCTACTCATCTAACCGTATACTGTATGTACGTAAAATATCTAAATTTTAGAAACTGGAATTTTATCAAACTCGTTGTTTAAAATGTGACTTAACTTAGCTGAAGACAATGGTATAAACATTTGAACACAAATATTTTATTTAAGGAAATGGTCAAAGTTTAGCATTTAAAAAATTCTATCTCTAATAATGTCAGTAACAAAGAAAGCCAGTCTTCCTTGAGTTATAATCAGTCACCGCTGCCAAGGTAATCATGTACGGTAAGATATTCAGATGACCGGATTAATTGTTACTGATTGGCATTCATGTAGTTAGGTTAGACTCTTGAAGTCTATTACTGAGTTATTAAGTAAACTTAATAGATTTTGGTAACAGTAAACTGATCGTTATTACTGTGTTTCCCAAAAAAAAAAAAAAAAAAAAAAAAAAAAAAAAAAAAAAAACCCTACAGGTATGCAGCATAGCGTTGCTACTCAAGTTTTCTGAGATTCTATTTTTCCCTCAGCAGAACAACACAAAAGACATGTTACAAGGTATTAAGGTCAGTAATGTTACAAGCCGTATAGTAAATGGAGTACAAAAAGTACTGGCGCAGAAAACGCAGTAAAGAGGCAACGATGGATAAGTTGTGAGATACTAGTCTGAATCAAGAATCAGTATGTGAAAATGAACGGCAAGGTCGGTCAGAAATGAAATCAAATCAAATTAAAGAAAACTGGCGAAGGAAAGAAGGAAGGTGTAATGGCGTATAACGTTTCGTCGACGATAAATTAGTCAGAGACGGTAAACGCGCTCGAATTGGGTCAGGAATCGGCCGTGTCCACTGTACGACAGCGGCTGGAGGACTCACACGGTGAGACAGATAGAAAACTGAAACAGTGAAATAAACGTGCTCCGCACAGACTAATAAACTACCGCACGAGGGAGCACAGATCAAAAGTAGAACCCTGACCACAACGGAACGATGTAACTGTTTAGTGCAAGCAGAACATAAGGCGCTGAAGAAGGTACTTGCAAGAAATGTGTAGTGGACCATAAGAAATTAACCCAATTTAAAATGGGAACGCGTTAACTGAAAGCTATACAACAAATGCACAAGGCTCAACTACCAAGCACAACTAATTTGATATCATATTCGTCAATAATACGAGACTTCTTTATCAAAGCATAGGATGAAAAATTTAAAATGTATTGGGAAAATATCGGCTTCATTGTAGAAAAAGCAGCAGGACTGGAGAAGCAATTTTACCACTGTGGTTAATAACTGAAGCTGGTTTAACCGAAAGAAAAGAAACTTGCGTTGTATTTGGAAATTTGAAGGTGGGTTTTAGTAATGGGAAATGGAACGAGATTTTTCGTTTTTACTGAGCAGCACAGTGCCAGTCATGGATAGAAGTGTAATCTTTTTTTTTGTATGATACAGACTTAAGTAGTTAGCACTGACAGAAAGATGCAAGAAGCCAAGTGCAGGAAAGGTGTGAGGCAGGCTGAGACTTGTTCAGCGTCGCCTCTGATATTTAACTTGTATTGTGAGAAAGCAGTGAGGGTAGTAAAGACTGAGTTGATGTGGCAGTTGCTAGTCATTGACAGAAAGTCAGCTGGATGTGGTTCGCTGACACACAAGTGAACCGAAAATGCATAGAATGCTTAATAAAAAAAAAGAGCTGATGGTTATGAAGTGCGCAAAAATAAAAGGAAAATCGACGTAATGGAGATACAGCAGAGTTAACATGTTGGTTGGCTGAAAGTTAAAATTCCCAGAGTGGCTGATAAATTTTTCTATCCCCTAAGTAGAAGTATTTGAGCAAGTCTTTGGCTGTCTGGTTTTATTGGTTTACTTATACTTTTCTTCTACTGCGGCAAACAGACTTTTGTTGTAGAGTGCTGTATATTCGTTTAGTTCCATTTTTCCCTGAGATATTGACCTTTATCTATGATACTTCTCTTCTACTGTTAAATTTCGTCGCAAGCTATTGACAATTTTAAGACTTTTTCAATCTATTCTAAGTTTTTTTGGTGGATATTCTGCATCATTAGTTGGTAAGTAAATGTCGAGTGTAAGGTATTAGTTTTTAATGGTCTTTGGTATTCCGCACATCAGGTTCGAAAACACCTATGCATTCCGACTGAGAGCAGTTGCAAATTAAACGGTAGATTCTTGATTCGCTATATTTATCAACATTAGCGTTTTGGCTTCCAAGTTTGCTCTGTATAGTCTCGTTGGTTCGTTGTGCTTTGTTGAGTCCCTGTCTTTTTAGTATGCAGCCTGTAATACGTATATGCCGTGTAGGCACAGGCGGCTTACAATATTGTATATATATGATTGCATAATATTGCGCAGTGGTACCCAACTTGGGTTACTGCAGAAGGGGCCGTCGTAATTTTCAGTGACGTGGCACTACGCACGTGACAGCCAGGTGACGGGGAACTCAGTGTTCGTGTCTCAGAGGCTGAGAGCAGCCGTATCACGTACGAAATGGAAACGAATCCCAGACCTTGATTGGTCGAGAGGAGTTGTTTTTGGCGACTAGCAGTCCGATAACTCTCTTTCACGGCAACAGTGAGCCAAACAGGGATATCCAATTATGATGGAAGCATGCCGAACGCGGTTGTTGCATACTTCTAAAGAACAGTTAAATATTAAAATAAGACGTGGTAAATTGCAGTCGAATCCCGACAATTTCCAGAGAATCGACTGTGAGTGTCTGTTAATGATTGCACGATCTTAATGTAGTGTGATTTATGTGTTGGATTGTGGCGACTGGTGCAGCGCTTGTGTACATTGGACTCTGGACTACACCAGGACCAGAACTCAGTAATAAACGTGTGGCACCTCTGTAGTGATTTGCGACATTGACAAACTGCCTATTGGCTTCTGTCTCGGGTTCTTCGGCCGACGTTCATCTAATGATTTTTCTGACGTTTCGCCAGCACGAGTGGCTGGCATTGTCAAAGTTTCACCCTCCATTGCCGGTGGTGAACTGGAGCCGAGCTCGCGGGCGCAGACTATATGTACCTGGCGCGCCAACGTCCGAGGGCTTCTCCGCGGTCATTTCCGGTGCGGTTGTCCTCTTGCTACCTGCGACGGTCGTTCGCTGCAGTACGGGAAGCCAGGATCCGTTGACCTTAAGGCTTTCCTCTTTATTGTTCAAACTGTTCGCGTGTTTTTGTATTTCTACAGCTTCTCTGAACAAGCGCGTGTGATAGTGCTTCTCTACAGCCAGAACTTCCGTGTCGGCGAATTTTATTACGTGGTCGGTCTCATTGAGTGCGTGCTCTGCCACGGCCGACTTCTCCACCTGCCCCAACCTACAATGTCGCTTATGCTCGTTGATCCTCGTGTTGATGGATCGTCCAGTCATTCCGACATAAACTTTTCCGCATGTGCATTGTATACGGTATATTCCCGACATTGCAAGTGGGTCTCTTTTCTCCTTCGCCGATCTAAGACACTCTTTGATCTTCCTTGTCGGTTTGAAAATCGTCTTTACGCCATGTTTGCGCAATATGCGGCCGATTCTGTCCGTCACTCTGGGAATGTATGGCAGAAAGGCCGTACCCGACATTTCTTTTTCTGGTTCCCTACTTCGTCAAGTCTTTGGCTCTGTTACACTTCTAATATAATTTTTGGAGATGAACGTCGGCCGAAGAACCCGAGACAGAAGCCAATAGGCAGTTTGTCAACAAGTGCCCACGAAAGCCTTAACAATTTTGTATTTGCGACATTACCGAACAGCGAACAGTTCGCTCCCCCCAGACTCTTCATCAACGCCACCTACTGAGACACAGCGGCAACCATCTATACAAGATTCCAGATAGGAGCTCATATAGATACACTTTATGCGAATTGTGACGGACTTGCACACTTGCATCAGCAATCTCCCGTGTACGATCAGTTTACCAGAAACAGACAGGTTAGGACGTCTTGCTAACGCAGGGGAAGTTGCAAGCCCACCCTGCAGTAACGTCGCAGTTCGCAACCAGCCTTTATTTTAGTTACGCTGTTGAGTAAGGTTCAGTGTTCCAACATCTCCTTGGTCAAGGCAAAAGCTATTGACGATGGAAATGCCACGTTCTACGTAGACAGCTGGTTCTGCCCGTTCCCGTCACAGTAGGGTTGTAAACAACTATACAAAAAGTCTCCAACTCTGGAACAGGAGCATCATCACTCACTCTCTCTCTCTCTCTCTCTCTCTCTCTCTCTCTTTCTCTCTGTCTTTCTACAGCCACCCCCAGCTCTTCCTCACATTTGTTGGTTAAAACAGACGAAACTGTCCCATCGTGAAGTGAAGCTTGCTACATTAGTGCCACCACTCCACGTTAATCTCATCTCCGAAAAAAATGCTTTGCTCAACAACGGTGAAATCAAGAACCGCTGCCAACATGAGTAACGTAGAAGTAGATATCCTCGGAGTAGTGAAGCAACTTAAATCACTTAATAACAGCGCGTCTTCTGCCCACACTGTATACCAATTAGGTTCCTTCCAGAGTACGCTGATGCAATAGCTCCACACTTAACAATCATATACGACCGTTCGCTCGATGAAAGATCCGTACCCAAAGACTGGAAAGTGGCACAGGTTAACCCAAAAAGGTATAGGAGCAATCCAATAAATTACAGACCCACATCATTAACGGCGATATGTAGCAAGATTTGGGAACATATATTGTTTTCGAAAGTTATGAATTACCTTGAAGAAAACGCTCTATTGACACACAGTCAACTTGGATTTAGGAAACATCGTTCTTGTGAAACACAACTAGCTCTCTACTCGCACGAAGTGTTGAGTGCTATTGACAGGAGATTTCAAATTGATTCCTTACTTCTGGATTTCCGGAAGGCTTTTGACGCTGTACCACACAAGCGGCTTGAAGTGAAATTGTGTGCTTAGTTATGTGCCTGGATTCGTGATTTCCTGTCAGAGAGGTCACAGTTCGTAGTAATTGACGGAAAGTCTTCGACTAAGACAGAAATTATTTCTGCCGTTCCCCAAGATAGTGTTATAGGCCCTTTGCTGTTTCATATCTGTACAAACGATTTGAAAGACAATCTGAGCAGCCGTCTTGTTTGTAGAGGACGCTGTAGTTTATCGACTAGTAAAGTCATCAGAAGATCAAAACAAATTGCAAAGCGAGTTAGAAAAGATATCTGTATGGTGCAATTGACCCTAAATCTCTATGGCGCAATTGACCCTAAATAACGAAAAGTGTGAGGTCATCCGCATGAGTGCTAAAAGGAGCCCGTTAAACTTCGGTTACACGATAAATCACTCAAATATGGAGTCCGTAAATTCAACTAAATACCTAGGAATTACAATTATGAACTACCTGAATTGGAACGGACACACAGAAAATTTTGTGGGGAAGGCTAACCAAAGACTGCGTTTTCTTGGTAGGACACTTAGAAAATGCAATAGATCTACTAAGGAGACTGCCTACACTACGCTTGCCCGTCCTCTTTTAGAATACTGCTGCGTGGTGCGGGATCTTTACCAGATAGGATGACGGAATACATCGAAAAAGTTCAAACAGGGGCAGCATGTTTTGTATCATCGCGAAATAATGGAGAGTGTCACTGAAATGGTACAGGATTTGGGGTGGACATCATTAAAACAAAGGCGTTTATCGTTGTGGCGTAATCCTCTCACGAAATTTCTCCTGCGAGTGTAATAATATTTTGTTGCCACTAACCTGCATAGGGAGAAATGATCACCATGATAAAATAAGGGAAAACAGAGCTCGTACGAAAAGATATAGGTGTTCGTTCTTTCCCCGCGCTATACATTGAAATAATAGAGAATTGTGAAGGTGGTTCGATGAACCCTCTGCCTGACACTTACACGTGATTTGCAGAGTATCCATGTAGATGTAGATGTAGAAATGCAACTCTCATCGTCATGGAAGAAGCTGGCCCACATGCACATGAATGAAATGAAAAATATTAAGTTTCTTACTGATTTCACCGTTTAGATACACAGTGTGTACCACCTCCGTTACGATTGTGGCTATGGAAAGTAAAAGTCATCGATTGCTCGTTGAAGTAATTCAAAATTACCCCCCCCCCCCCCGCACCCTCACTTACATCAATACTGTGGTGTCCTGCCCAGTCGCCTCTTAAAGGGTGCCTAAAGGATGCTGCTTTCTCGCATAGTTATACAAAACTTCAAGCAAATCACATTAATAGTTCATATTACACTAGAGTAGATTGACAATACTTAACTTTGGGTCGCAATCAAATGGCGACATGCAACTAATCAAAGTGCTTCGCTGTGTACAATGTCCATGCAAGTTATTCACACTCGTTGATAAGTCAGTGCTATCGTTAATATCACTGCTGTTCTAGTGCTCTCTTTTAGTCCGGGCCTGCTTGTGCGCATCTTCTACTGTCCTCCGAGGCTGGCAGGAGCGGCGCTTATAATTCTCTTCGGCAAGAGGCCGCTCCTGTCGTAATGCGGTCTTCCGTTCTTCATCTTCGTGAAGACACTTGTCGTTACGCCGGAACAAATACACAACTGAAACAGTCTTAAAAGTGTTTTGGATGAGCCACTGTAGTCCTTTTTTGGAACTGCGTCTAATACTGCAGTACGACTTTATTGGATATCTTTAAGGATGTCGTAACGGTGTCCTTTCATGGCTAATTTCAAATCTGGGGAACAGCCAAAAGTCGGGTGGGGACAAATCCGACGAATACGTCGGGTGATTCAGGACTGTGATCCATTTGCTGACCAAAATTTCGTGCGTTGTGGCATGGGTCATTGTCATGGAGGAGTGACCGGGAATCTGCCTCTCGGAATTTCGGTCAATTTCCACTCAAATCTTGCCCACAAATACAAAGCTTAACAAAGCTGCCTCGCCGCTCCACCGCCTTTTCTGGACAAGTGCTAGACACGTCCTTTAATATTCGAAGCCAGAACGCCTGTTGCAGCGATTGTAAGATACCCCCTTCTGTTCAAGCCACATTTTATTACCTTATTTTCCAGTTTACAATGTTGTATCGCGTCTGGAGATATCACGTAGCATTCAGTGAGTAAAGCGGTACTGCAGAAGGCACACAGCCAGGACTAAGGTTCCAGTTCCCACACTGGCTGAAGGACCCAGTGGACCATACGGCGTTACCAGTGGACGGTGGTGTGAGCCAATGTGGTGTTACATGAGAATGCCCGTTACGTCAGCAGCGAGGTATGTATGGAATGCGCAGTTATTCTGGCGTGAAGCAAAGTTATCTTGCTTACTAAATATTGTCTAATAAAAGTATCTTTTTCCAATGCAGATGAAATGTCCGAACATAGGATGTACAAAGGATAGGAGACATGGAAGGACGAAGCCAGGCTGAGCACATCATTTTTCCTTAAGAAATTAAAAATTTATTTCAAAATATGCCAATAATCACAATGGTAATTAAAGTCACAATCCTCTCTTACGCCTGATGCATAATAATGAATAGCAAGTTTCTCCTACATAAGCAGTCTTTAAGACAAGAGAAATACCCATTTAAACAATAAGCTTCACTTACACAAGCAAATTTAAAATGGAGAAACAAAAATTGAAATAACTACTGTTTATCACAATGAGTAGGCTGAAGCCACCCTTACCCTCACAGGGGCCATTTTTAAAACTTACTAGATGACAAGTTAAAGTAATTCAAAACTTTAAACGGCCATAAAACCCTTAAATAAAGCCCACACAAGTTACACAACAACCAAGAGCATGAATCAATTCTCCGAGAAAGAGGGTAAATTCACAATTTTAAGTCTGTTAATCTTCCAGTGAGTTGCAAGAAGTGTGCAACCAAGTTAGGCCAAGCTAACTAAAAGAGGCAGTGAAATACAGATGGAATTTAAAAGTTAAGAAACTTAAGTACAGTAAATGTTTCTAAACTCAAGTAGAGAAAATAGATTCTTGAGTTCGTGACGTTGCATGGGGGTTTAATTAAATATGATTAAAAATATTTTTAGTTTTTGTAGCTGTTATGTCCGATTACGCTGTCTCGTAATCGGTTGGCCCTGACTAGTATTATTACGCAATGTGACTGCAAGGGACAACAACAAGAATGAAATGAAATTTTTCGTTAACACAATTAATTAATTAAGTCCCCAGCAACTATAAAACCTACAAAACCCAAGCACAAATGTAATTGTTCTGTGTGTGGGAGCGTGACTCAACGTACACATCTGGCACGGTTCTTCTTCAACAAGACAAGAATTTTTAAATACCAATTATACTGACGTGATAAAAGAAAATTAGAAATACGATAATAGCGTAAGGAAAGCAGAATTACACTCTAATACAAGAACACACGCCAGATGCTTTGTTGACTGAACCTGTAATGACGCATTATTTAGGATACTGAAATTAAAAACAAACGGAGTTAGTTACCTCATTTATATTGATGAAAATCATTCTAATCCTTATATTATATCTCAACCAGAACTCTCCAATATCACATCTCAGCAAGCACTGCCTAATAGCACATCTCAACAAACACTCTCTGCTACAACATCTCAGCACAGACTACCACGAGACCTCGACAGGCACTGACTACTACGAGCTCTCGACAAGCACTGACTGCTACGAGCTCTTAACAGGCACTGACTGCTACGAGTTCTTAACAGGCACTGTGGAGGCGGCTTAATAATACTCTTTGGCGCAATCTCTGGCGCAGTGGCTCAGTGTAGCCACATTTCATATGCCCCTCCTCCACAGGGCAGAATTTGATGGTATTTTTGCCAGCATTGGTGGTGAAAATACCACCAAATTCGTCCAGAAAAATACAGACAAAAATAAAAGATAATATTAATACCTAAATATCACATAATTAGTTAAAATTTTGGCTTTGCACTGACCTTTCAATAACCTAATATATATAATACAGTAGGCAATACAAATTCTTTTCATACATGTGGCTTTACATAATAGTTTACACAATACATAAAAAAATCAGTTTATACAAATGTTCACATAAAATACTTTTAATTATTCAAAAAAAAAACAAATAGTTGATAATTACAGCCCAGCAATGGTCAACAGGTGCAAACACCAACAAGTGACATCATTTCAGCAGAAGCAGTCCATCAGTTGCACCCAGCAATGTTGAGAGCAGGTGCAGACACCAACAAGTGACATCATTTCAGTAGAAGCAGTCCATCAGTTGCACCCAGCAATGTTGAGCAGGTGCAGACACCAACAAGTGACATCATTTCAGTAGAAGCAGTCTATCAGTTGCACCCAGCAATGTTGAGCAGGTGCAGACACCAACAAGTGACATCATTTCAGTAGAAGCAGTCCATCAGTTGCACCCAGCAATGTTGAGCAGGTGCAGACACCAACAAGTGACATCATTTCAGTAGAAGCAGTTCTATGAATGGCACCCAGCAATGTTGAGTAGGTGCAGACAGCAACAAGTGACTTCATTTCCATACAAGTAGTCCATCAGTTGCACCTAGCAATGATGAGCAGGTCCAGAGAGCAGTCCATGATATTCACTATCACCGATCACACTGTTCATCAGAGTTTATAAGCACAAATTAAACATGTCCTAGTGGCACCAATCATGTAGAAAAAGTACAAGTAACAGTCCATAATATTCACTATCACTGATCACACAGTTCATCAGCAGAAATTAATCATTCCTAAGTGTCACACATTATGTTGAAAAAGTGCAGGTAACAGTTCATAATATTTACCCTCACTAATCAGACAGTTCAGGCATGAACAATAGTTTGAATGCATATACAAATGCTTTTACACTAAACATACAAATCTTAACAAACACACAAATGATGTCAGATAATTTTCATATTAACTATTACAAATACTCAAATATCAGTAAACTTATAATATTTATGGGTGTCAGTGCAAGCCACTACAAACAAATAAAATAATCCAGAATGAGATTTTCACTCTGTAGCGGAGTGTGCGCTGATATGAAACTTCCTGGCAGATTAAAACTGTGTGCCCGACCGAGACTCGAACTCGGGACCTTTGCCTTTCGCGGGCAAGTGCTCTACCAACCGAGCTACCGAAGCACGACCCACGCCCGGTACTCACAGCTTTACTTCTGCCAGTACCTCGTCTCCTACCTTCCAAACTTTACAGAAGCTCTCCTGCGAACCTTGCAGAACTAGCACTCCTGAAAGAAAGGATATTGCGGAGACATGGCTTAGCCACAGCCTGGGGGATGTTTCCAGAATGAGATTTTCACTCTGCAGCGGAGTGTGCGCTGATATGAAACTTCCTGGCAGATTAAAACTGTGTGCCCGACCGAGACTCGAACTCGGGACCTTTGCCTTTCGCGGGCAAGTGCTCTACCAACAGAGCTACCGAAGCACGACTCACGCCCGGTACTCACAGCTTTACTTCTGCCAGTACCTCGTCTCCTACCTTCCGAACTTTACAGAAGCTCTCCTGCGAACCTTGCAGAACTAGCACTCCTGAAAGAAAGGATATTGCGGAGACATGGCTTAGCCACCTACCAACAGAGCTACCGCAGCACGACTCACGCCCGGTACTCACAGCTTTACTTCTGCCAGTACCTCGTCTCCTACCTTCCAAACTTTACAGAAGCTCTCCTGCGAACCTTGCAGAACTAGCACTCCTGAAAGAAAGGATATTGCGGAGAGCACTTGCCCGCGAAAGGCAAAGGTCCCGAGTTCGAGTCTCGGTCGGGCACACAGTTTTAATCTGCCAGGAAGTTTCATATCAGCGCACACTCCGCTGCAGAGTGAAAATCTCATTCTGGAAACATCCCCCAGGCTGTGGCTAAGGCATGTCTCCGCAATATCCTTCCTTTCAGGAGTGCTAGTTCTGTAGGTTTCGCAGGAGAGCTTCTGTAAAGTTTGGAAGGTAGGAGACGAGGTACTGGCAGAAGTAAAGCTGTGAGTACCGGGCGTGAGTCGTGCTTCGGTAGCTCTGTTGGTAGAGCACTTGCCCGCGAAAGGCAAAGGTCCCGAGTTCGAGTCTCGGTCGGGCACACAGTTTTAATCTGCCAGGAAGTTTCAAATAAAATAATATTTACGAGATAGGTGGGTAGGATTAGGAAAGGAAAACACACAAAACACTCTCATTCATCTTTCATCCACATTAAGTACTACTGTGTAATTGAATGGTGTTAACTGTGTAAATGTAATTCTGTCAAAATCTGATGTTCATCATGTGTATCAAGTAGTAGTGGCAGCAATGTATAACAGTCAATAATAGTTAAGTCAACGTCATAGTCATCATGTCAAGACCAATGTTTGCCAAGCCAGATCAAATGTACTATTGTTGAACAACTGTCAGTGAGCCAAGATATGCAAATACTTCCTCTCTTCAAAAAAAAAAAAAGTATATACTGCTTAGTGATTTAACAAAGTGTGTGTATAGACTATCTTCCTTCTACTTTAGTGTTCTAGTCTGCTATCTTCATCCTCCTTATTCCATAAGACCAACAAAAAAAATATGCATCTCACTTACTTTACCTCTTATCCACCAAAACTCCAATAATCATCAACTTCACACAATCTCAATAATACCTCAATAATACCTCTTCAATACGTCGATACATATAAACCTTATTGCCAATATATGCTCCTCACTTACTTTACCTCTTATATACGAAAACTCCAATAATCATCAACTTCACACAATCTCAATAATACCTCAATAATACCTCTTCAATGCGTCGATACTTATAAACCTTATTACCAATCTCATTTCACTTCCATAACAACTCTTTCCTCTAGTCAGTCTCCTCGAACAAGTACAGATAAAATCCTAATGCAAACCTCATCATCCCATACAATCCGAAGACACATTGTCAACACACAAGGTCTGTGTAATCCATCTGAGCCAAATCTTCTACTCATTATGAGTTATAAACAAAAGAAATGCATACATGACCTCTAACAGACTTAGTTCGAATAACTCTCAGTAATTAAGTACGATTACGTAGTGTGAATGATCATAATATTTCACAGTGTGTACATCACTTCAAGAATCATGACAAACAGAAGCAAACATGTGGAGTATTTCTTGTGTCAAGTGTCACTTCCTATTTCAATTGCTCACGAAAAATGCAGTGTAATAATTGTCAATGGTCTAAACCTATTTTTGGTATGTCATGTCGTTAGCCTCCTTCCTATTAGCATAAAGTTATACAGCTTCCATAAAACCTCCAGCTCATGTGACTTCTATGAAGTTCTTTGTACCAATGTCATTCGTCGAATTATAGCAGTTCATTTTCTTATCTTAAAAATATAAGGCACTTAGCGTAAGCAAAACAAGCAATAGCGAGTAAATATACCAGTAGAGAACAGAATGTCAAAAAGTGGATGCAGCACAATCCTTACAACGAGGCTCTGCCAAGCGAACAATCTGTAACCTATACCATAGTGTAACCTAAACTCTATATTCGTACACTGTACATCAGCATTTCTATACACCAAATTAAAGAGTAGTTATGACAACAACAGATATGTATAAATATGCAATCCATACGCAAAGCAGTAAACGTATCATTAGCATCATATCAACATAAGCAAATAAATGTTCATATGTAATCTTAATAAGTAAACATGAAAGCGCAAGCAGATAAATCACAAAGTATAACCTACATACATACACACAGTCAGCACAATTAATCAGGTTACAATTATAATTTAAATAAATAAGCACAGCAGACACATAATAAAAAAAAATATGACATTAGTGAAAAAGCAGTGCAGCCAAGCGATGCATAATATACACAAGTTACAACCCAGTTCATTAATAATCATTGTCAAAATCAGTTAACATACGCAAGCACGTCGCTTCACAAGTAATTTCATAGAACATAAAATTTAGCACAAAGCATGAACCACGTAATCGCGAGCAGCAAATTACGTCTAAAGTACGTACCTAAGTGGAAATATGTTACCTGAAAAATAAACTCAATTAATAGTTACCCTTTTTAGTTTATTAGTTTCTTCTTCGAAATTACATTCTTCCTGAAAATTTCTCGATAGCAAGTCCTCTTAACGTCGGAGACACACAGAATTTACCTGAAGTTCTTAAATATTTTATACAACCGTATCCTGGAAAATACTGAATGTTAATAACACAATTCAACAAGTCACTATAGCTTTATACTGAATTTAATCGGAGAAATTAGACTGTGTATTTGTTTATGGCTGTCAGTGCATTCGCACTGAGCTCTCGATCAGCTGTAGGCGCGTGACGAAGGAAGCAATTGTTCGCGGTCAACGACTGCCTTGTGCGGCGCGCAGACTTGACTGTTGCTTTGAGTATATGCCGCCGCCAAAACACAGCGCGGCATCCTTGTATTCTCCGCATGTTTACATCTAGCTGTTGGTTTCTCAAAAGTATGTCATTCCACAAAAATTTTTACGTTAGATATATGATGTATTCCTTTAGAGCGTCGAGATTTAAGAGTTTCTACTTCGACAGTGTTATCATGAATAATTTTACGAATTCTATATGGACCGTTATAAAGCAGAAAAAATTTGCGACACAAGCCTTTTCCTTTGTGCGACAAACAGTGGGACTTAATTAACACCTTCTGACCAATTGACAAAATTTTTAAACGACCAGGACGTTTAGCTGATCTCTCTCTTCTAGCAGCCGCAGATGCAATATTTCGTAGAGCCAGGTTGACAACTTCAGAATGCCGCAGTTTCCGTGAAGGTGGAAAAGGAACTATTTCATAGATGCGATTTGTCGGTGCTTTATTTTTTAATGTCAATATAGGCGGTAAAGAAGTTGAATCATTAGGGAGTTCATTCAGAATGTTTTGAAAAATATGAAGATACTGATCCCACGTTCTGTGATTCTGATGACAATAAAGACGACACAATTTATTGATTTCCTTCATCCATCTCTCTGAAGCGTTAGATTGAGGGTAAAAAAGTGAAATGAAAATTGGTTTAATTTTACGACGCTGTAGAGTACGAAGCCAAATTTTAGAACGAAACTGTGATCCATTATCTGATATAACCTTATCAACATGACCAACTTCTTTAAGAAAATGTTTGATGAAAGCATTAGATACTGAACGAGCTGTTGCTTTGCGTAAAGGTGTAAAACACACATATTTTGACGTCAACTCCACTGCTACGAAAATGTACGCAAAACCATTAGTAGATCGAACCACTGGACCGAACAAATCGACTGCAGCCATCTCCTTTAATTTCGCTGGAATGATAGGAAACAACGGTGCTCTGTGAGAAACTGTTGGCGGCTTAGCCTTTTGACATAATTTGCATTTGGCCAGAACAGATCGAATACGTTTTTCCATATTACTGAAGTAGCAGTTTTCTCGTAATTTATGAAAACATTTTCTGGGACCAAAGTGTGCATAACTGAAATGCGTATACCAAATCAGCTTATTAACCCACTCATCAGGAATACAAACTAACCAAACAGAGTTGTCGACCGATTTTCGTTTAAAAAGAATGTCATTGCGAACTGAATAGCATCTAGTTTCTCTGGGTCAGGAAGAATACCTTCTGTAGCAATACTGTGACCGAGAAATTTCACCTGAGAACGACCAAATTCAGATTTTTCTAAGTTCACTGTAATGCCAACTCTTGCAAAGATACGTAACAATGAATCCAAAATTTTGTTGTGCTCACTCCAAGAATGTTTAGCAATAAGAAAGTCGTCAACATACGAAGTAATATTGTCACGAAGATAAACAGGTAAAATTTCATTTAAGCTAAGAATGAATGCTGCTGAAGATACAGTAAGTCCAAATGGTAATTTCCGAAATCACTTTTGGGTAAATTAGTCAAATCCGGTTATTGTTTACTTACTCACTAGATAGATTGATAGTCGAAGAGTTGTTTTGACAGATGCAAAGAATAGTAAAAGAGTAGGCAGCGGTACAGAAAACTAAAAGAGAAATAGCACCACTACAGCTCGGGGCCCTATGCTCGCTATGGCACATATTCACTTAGAGTAGTGAATCCCCTGAGGACTTTAATAGCCGCACATAATTTCCAGTTTGTGACCTTGTGGCACATCTGGCGGACGTGCGTACGTAAATTGATCTAGCCATGAACATGGATGTATGTCATTCTTAGAATTACGGAAGATCTTAAATTTCCGAACAGTCAAAAAGTGTTTATAGTCAAAGTTTTCGCCTCGTGGCGACAAAGACCTACCGCGTCTGTCCCAGTCCCAATGACGATTATTGTCAAGTTCGCGCGCCTGGCGCTCTCTTGTCGCATCCCGTAAATGAAACAAATTATTTTCTTCAAACTCTTCTGCTAAACTAACACTTGTCAATTTATCTGAGATCTCCTCCACTCTTTCCGATGAGTCACTTAATTGTTCTTTCTGTTTATTTACGTCTTCTGTAAATGTCGCGACTCGGCTTTCGGTGTTGTCACATTTAGTAGTTAACTGTTCACACTGTTGCGTTAAGTTATTTATTCTGTCATTTGGTACGAATTCCTCGATTCTTTCAATTATTTCTTCCTTATCGTGTGCACATTGTAAATTTAACTCTGAAAATTTTTGTACTATCACGCGATCTTTTTCTTCCTGTTCTCTGTCCTGTTCCTCTTGTCTGATTTCTGTTGAAATTAAACTATTATTGTGAGAATTCAAAATCGGTTGCGCCTCCTCTCTAACTTCCCTCTTTAATTCATCTTTCATGTTTTTGAAACATGTCCCCGTTCGTGAGCCTAACTGTGTTTCCATTGTTCCCATATCAGTTTCTAAATCAGATCGTAACTGTGATCCCACTGCTTTCATCTCGGTTATAATTGTTCCTATTTCTGTTTCAATTGTTCCTATTTTTGAGCTTAACCGTGTTGTCATTGCTCTTAATTCAGATCCCACTGTTTTTAATTCAAGATTCCAACTGTGATCCGACATTTAATATTGCACTCATTAACTGCTCCATAGTAACTGGTTCGAAACTCTTTTCACCCTTAACGTTTCCCGCGACATCGACTTCTTTCGTCATAGCTGTAAAGCTATCTTTGTTCGATACTATTACAGAATCTTCTGTCGTTAATCTCTTATTCTGTGAATTTTCTGATTGAGAAAAATTTTGAAATGGTTCCGGACTATTTTCCCGACTTATTACATTGTTTTCAACTCCATTATTCATCAT
Source organism: Schistocerca piceifrons (assembly GCF_021461385.2). Classification (NCBI taxonomy): domain Eukaryota; kingdom Metazoa; phylum Arthropoda; class Insecta; order Orthoptera; family Acrididae; genus Schistocerca; species Schistocerca piceifrons. The sequence goes on from NC_060145.1 coordinate 106,509,406, forward strand.
ACTGTTGTCCTGTGTTGGCGAGTTCGCCATGTCAACAATTTCGTCATTCTCACTATTCATCATTTTCGCCTTTTTCATCGACCGCGTAATCATTTACAAAACAAACAAAAAAAAAATTCGTCACTGTACGAAAATTACACACAATGACTCTTTATCTCTAACAATACCATTTACATGAAACGTTTCCCTCAAACACGATTAACGAACAATTGAAATAATTGCACTGGATTGTCAAACGCGTATACAAGACAACAAATCAAATTCTGAGAAAAAAATACCGTTAGAAGAATGACAATTATCAAATCTACATATGCAAAATAGACTACAATTACTAACTACAAATTACTACAACAATACTACCGTCTACTATTTTTACAATCAGAAGAATTCCAAGGGACGATCCTGAGCAGCGGTCGCCACGTGCATGGGGGCTTAATTAAATATGATTAAAAATATTTTTAGTTTTTGTAGCTGTTATGTCCGATTACGCTGTCTCGTAATCGGTTGGCCCTGACTAGTATTATTACGCAATGTGACTGCAAGGGACAACAACAAGAATGAAATGAAATTTTTCGTTAACACAATTAATTAATTAAGTCCCCAGCAACTATAAAATCTACAAAACCCAAGCACAAATGTAATTGTTCTGTGTGTGGGAGTGTGACTCAACGTACACATCTGGCACGGTTCTTCTTCAACAAGACAAGAATTTTTAAATACCAATTATACTGACGTGATAAAAGAAAATTAGAAATACGATAATAGCGTAAGGAAAGCAGAATTACACTCTAATACAAGAACACACGCCAGATGCTTTGTTGACTGAACCTGTAATGACGCATTATTTAGGATACTGAAATTAAAAACAAACGGAGTTAGTTACCTCATTTATATTGATGAAAATCATTCTAATCCTTACATTATATCTCAACCAGAACACTCCAATATCACATCTCAGCAAGCACTGCCTAATAGCACATCTCAACAAACACTCTCTGCTACAACATCTCAGCACAGACTACCACGAGACCTCGACAGGCACTGACTACTACGAGCTCTCGACAAGCACTGACTGCTACGAGCTCTTAACAGGCACTGTGGAGGCGGCTTAATAATACTCTTTGGCGCAATCTCTGGTGCAGTGGCTCAGTGTAGCCACCTTTCAGGGTTACATCACGAGACAAGATTAGCTCAAACAGGCAGTTACTTAAAACCATCCATCAAATAAAAAATTCGTAAAATTTAACCTGTGTAGCAGCTGCAGCTGGAATCAAGACTCCAAGGAGAGCTAACGGCTACTGGAGACACCGTCCGGGTACATGCACAGGCCGAAATACAGGAGTACGTACACGCAGGCAAGCGCAGCGTCAATTACAATGTCACGGCTCAGAAGGCAAGGCTGTCAACAAATACCACGCACATTACGACACTAAAGTCAAGAGCTCTGGCAATAAGGTCTTCAGGTGTTTCAAAACCTAATAAAGCACTTAAAAGTGATGTAACGGTCGCTCAACAAATACTTAACTCTAAGGCTTAAACCTTTTAACTATAAGTAGAAGTTTCAATTACTGTGCTAAAACCGCTAATATAAAAGGATAATACACTTGTGATATCCAATAACAGATTTACCAACAGTCAGATACAAGCTTACCTGCCTGGCAGGAACTTTAGGTTTGACATTTAAAGTTAAGATTGAGGTTACAGACCCTCAACCACTTTAAGTACCATCGACAGAATCGAAGCAGAACACTTCAAAGACAAATTTACCACTTCAGTCAGTGGCCCATCTAAGCGAACATTCATGTAACCCGAAGCTAACTCGCGGATTCTAACAAACCAGCTGCCCGTACAACACTTCTTATACACACATTAATTAGAAATCACTAAGCCAATCGGCAAGGTTATACTCGCAGCTTCAAATAGGTTGCAGTATTTGCAAGAAAACCTAATCTTCCAAACTCCACAGGCGAGTTTCACTGAGGGAATAAGCACAATACGCACCATAGCTTCTTTAATACTCCACACGCCAACATTCAGAGCACTATTCCGGTCGCCAATAACCAAACTGCACACGGCGAGACCATTCCAGAAGGCAAATTGATGGTGCACTCTCTCTCCAAAACCCAGAAATCACCCACAATGGATGCTCTCGCGCATACGGCTCCGAATATACCAACAGGCCCCAACGGCCACCGTGTCTGCTGACTGGTCCCTCAGCCCATACCTGAGGCCGCCTCGTACCAACATCTACTCGCCAGCCGCGGCACGGGTCCCGCATTTTCCTCACTCGCAAACAGCGATAAAACGAGCGAATTGGTGCCACACTGGAGCCTCCTATCGGCACGCCGGTCAATCAAAGGATCCAAAGATAGCACAACGCCGCCACAGCTCAACAGATATTACGAGAGGCCTACAGGTCGTGAGTACTTTTTTACAACAACATTACAACGCCAGAAATCTATCATCTCAATAAGTACATGAATAATGTTTAAGACGGTAAGACCTCTAAAGCTAAAAAGAAAATTGGTCCCTTAAAAATATGCCTATTTTGTAGCGCACATGTTCGTCAATAGTTTGATGTACAAAACATATATATTTGAGAGATTATAAGGCACGTTATTTGGTCTTGAGTGTACCAAGATGCAGCGCCACACCCCTTTGCACAGCATCCTTCTGTCATACGTAAGTGTATTTCGCTCTGTGGAATTCGAATGTTTATATTTGCGCCAGAGATTGTCATACGTGAGACAAAGGACTATTGACGTAGATAATTTCTCTGCTGCTATTGACGTGAATTATTTTGATAGCTGATTTTGTTTGTTCTCTGTTTTGAAAGGCTAGTAGTGTGGTGTTGCGAATTTCGAAAAGATTTTCATTTGGCTTGGCAATAATAAGGAACACAGGGGACTTGAAAAATATGAAGCAAGTAGTCTGGACCTTACACTTCCACAAAATGGCAACAGACAATAACCCTATCCACAACTTGTGCCCAAAAGGAAGTGATTCCATGGTGTGGCCACCAAAGGTCAATTGTTGGTGATGAAGAATATCATCACAGGAATTCTCTACCAACTGCTGTAATGGAATCCATCAAACCTATATTCAGGGACCTTGCAAATGAAAAATTATTGAAAAAATGTCTTGATAGTGGTACCCAAAACCAAAATAAAAGTTTTAACCAATGTGTATGGGAAAGACTGCCAAAAACTAGTTTTGTGGGATGAAATTCACTTGCTGTCGGTGTTTATCATGCAGTTTCTTGTTTTAATGATGGTGTACAAAGCAGGAAACATGTTTTAGCGAAAACTGGAATTAAGCCTAGAGTGAACTGTATCAAAGCTTTGTATGTGATAGAAGACAGCGTGCAGTGAAAGCAGATAAATCATTTTTGGATGTGATCAAATCATGAAGAGTGCATCATAGGAAAGTCAGAAGGAAGAAAACTGATTTATAAAATGAAAAAGAGCCTGCTTATGGTGCTGGGCAGTTCTAAAAGAATGCCAAATACAAGGGGAAACTTTGCGCAAAACACAAATTTCTCTATTTAGGTACATGTAACATCCAAAATAAATATCCTATTACATTTCTGGATTCTTAGTGCAAGTGGGGAGGTGGGAGGGGGTTCTTGCACAATGCTAGCGCTTTGACCTTCTACACAGCTGATGCTGAAACATGAAGGATCGTAGCACCACAATTCGCCACGAAACAGCGATGCAGTTCTCACACACGCAGTTATAAAACAGAACTGGGACGCACTGTGTGTTAATAAACGAATATTGTAATTAACAAATAAACAACAAGCTAAAAAAGTAGGAGAGATAATCAAGCAAAAGGTAATTGGGGTAGTTAAATGTATTGATTAAAATTATGCTGCTCACAGTTAGCTATATTCAGAACGTACACATACTTGTTACGGCTTCACAGCAGTGATTTTGGCGAGATAATGCCAGGCGGATCGCTACTTGCTCTGACATTTTTAGCTATTATTTTCCGGAAGAAGGTTTGCAGATGGGTAAAGTAAGTAATTTTCACTGACTTCAGGAGGTAATAAGCACTGGTTCAGATACTTCTTATGAATGTTTTTTTTCCTAGAACATGTGGCAGCGTTTGTAATACCCTCAAGAACTGTGTTCAGTGGCACCAGGTATAACACTGTTTGTTTATGGTTCATCTAATTTTTTATGATTTTTTGCTTTAATATTTTAGCATATTGGTACTACATTTACTGTATATGTAAAGTAAATGTGCTATACTGGAGGTTGAAGGTCTTTGCTTCGCACGTGAGTAATGTATGTTAAATACTATGTAAATTGTTTATTACGTTAAATAATTTTCTGTTGACATTTTGTATTTTAAAAAATTTGTGTGTATAAACTGTCCATGTTGATGTAAATTTGACAATTGTGAAATATGGTCCGCTTAGGAACAATGTAAGAATAGGTGTTATGTTATAGTCAGTGTGCTTTTGTATGAAACGAAAGTGGCTATGGGGAGTGGAAAAGGAAGCAAGGGTGAATTGGCACGCTACCTAGAGCATGCGTGGGAAGTAAGTCATACAGCAGTGATTGAGGCAACACCTTAGTGGAGCAGGAGGAGCTTTGCCTGCAAATTTGCACAAAATTGCCTCGGATGAAGACTGCCAACGGCTTACGGCATAGCTGTGAGTTCTTGGGCTCCTGTATGTATAATCGAACTACGCCAAGAAGAGAAATTAAACGCATACTGCAGGATACTTACAGGCCGTACTGGGGGTAGTGTAGCCACCATAATTGATCGCCACACCATAGCCTGCAACCACCAGATAAGATTTTTTTGTAATTTACTTTTGTACAGCGTGACCCATTAATTTAAACTGTGTTTCAATAATCAGTCTTGAACTTGAAACTGGTTCACCCTGTTATTTCATCCTAATCATACACCTATATAGGGTTTCTTCCTGGTGTTTGATTAATTCGAGTATCCTGTTTTGCAGGACTTATGAACTGACAAGTTAATATAAAGAGGCTCCATTAAAATTGTTTTTGTGTAGATAATGAGATACATGTGTGAGGGACTAAATCTTGTAGTAATAAAATTACGTCTCAGTAGTGGAAGAGTGTAAAATGAATAGAGTTAATTTAAATGTAATTTCGCATCATAATGTTAAAGAGTTCACAAATATTCTTATCTTGAGCAATAATTAATGAAAAGTTACCTTAGTTGTTTCACTGAAGGGCGTAATGAATATTGTAATTACAGTAATATCACGGCCATGCATTACTACGTTACAGAGAAATAAAGTGAACCTATTCTTGTTTTAAAAATTTTCTTAACTATTGCAAAGTGTTATAGTAAAAGTTTGCTTACGTAAAATTCAGTGAGAGTGAAGCAAAGTTACTAGAATCTGTTTTACTAGAATCTGTTACATGACTGTACGCGGTTAGTTCAAAGAGTAATAGCTTTTGAAAGTAAATTCCAGTAAGAAAGAGGTTTTCTTGAAGCGAAATGTTCAGTATAAAAAGTGTGTGCTTTAGTATCTAAGTATCTTAGTATTAAGTTTGTTGGTTATGGAAAGTACTTTTCTAAAGGTCCATCCTGCCCGAATGTTTTTTAGCTTCCTTGAAGTTATCTTCCGCGCTTTTCCTCTTTTAAAAATGTATGTATGAGGGTGTAGTAGGCACTCTATAAGTATGTGTAGACTTGAGCATCTAAGTATTTTAGTATTTAAGTTTGCTGGTTATGCAAAGTACTTTTCTAAGGGTCCCCCCTACACAAATCTTTTTTAGCTTCCTTGAAGTTATCGTCTGCGCTTTTCCTCTTTTAAAAATGTATGTATGAGGGTGTAGTAGGCAATCTATAAGTGTGTGTAGACTTGAGCATCTAAGTATTTTAGTATTTAAGTTTGCTATTTATGGAAAGTGCTTTTGTAAAGGTCCCCCCTTGCCTAAATTTTTTTAGCTTCCTTGAAGATATCTACTGGGCTTTTCCTCTTTTAAAAATGTAATGTATAAGGGTGTAGTAGGCAAATAATTCCGGTGTTTGCACCAATATTGTTTACGTGGAGCGACATTTATTTGAAAAAGCAACTGAAACAGTGGCAAGAAAGTAGGGAAAGTTCATACTTCTGCTTTTCCAACATTTCACTGTTTCACTGCCTGGATAGGCTGGCGACCGTTAGTACATATTTTGAACCACTAATTGAACTTGAAACTGATTTGTCGTAGCTTCAATATAATATTATTCATACTGCATTACTTTCTAACCGTTGGCTAAAATCTTATGAAAAGAATTGAGTAGTCTGAATGACTTAGAGACAACACACCGTCAAGTCCTGTAAAAAGGGTAACTTTATTTGTACGGCGAACGGCTGAAAGCAGGGAGAAACTACAGCCGTAATTTTTCCCGAGGGCATGCAGCTTCACAGATGTGAAAATTACCGAACTATCCTTTTAATAAGTCACAGCTGCTAAATACTAACTCGAATTCTTTACAGACGAATGGAAAAACTGGTAGAAGCCGACCTTGGGGAATATCAGTTTGGATTCCGTAGAAATATTGGAACACGTGAGGCAATACTGACCCTACGACTTATCTTAGAAGATAGATTCAGGAAAGGCAAACCTAGGTTTCTAGCATTTGTAAACTTAGAGAAAGCTTTTGACAATGTTGACTGAAATACTCTCTTTCAAATTCTGAAGGTGGCAGGGGTAAAATACAGGGAGCGAAAGGCTATTTACAATCCGTACAGAAACCAGATGGCAGTTATAAGAGTCGAGGGACATGAAAGGGAAGCAGTGGTTGGGAAGGGACTGAGACAGGGTTGTAGCCTCTCCCCGATGTTATTCAATATGTATATTGAGCAAGCAGTAAAGGAAACAAAAGAAAAATTCGGAGTAGGTAGTAAAATCCACAGAGAAGAAATAAAAAATTTGAGATTCGCCGATGACATTGTAATTCTGTCAGAGACAGCAAAGTACTTGGAAGAGCAGTTGAACGGAATGGACAGTGTCTTGAAAGGAGGATATAAGGTGAACATCAACAAAAGCAAAACGAGGATAATGGAATGTAAATGAATTATGTTGGATGATGCTGAGGGAATTAGATAAGGAAATGAGACACTTAAAGTAGTAAAGGAGTTTGCTATTTGGGGAGCAAAATAACTGATGGTCGAAGTAGAGAGGATATAAAATGTAGACTGGCATTGGCAAGGAAAGCGTTTCTGAAGAAGAGAAATTTGTTAACATCGAGTATAGAGTTCAAGTGTCAGGAAGTCGTTTATGAAAGTATTTGTATGGAGTGTAGCCATGTATGGAAGTGAAACATGGACGATAAATAGTTTGGACAAAAAGAGAATAGAAGCTTTCGAAATGTGGTGCTACAGAAGAATGCTGAAGATTAGATGGGTAGATCACATAACTAATGAGGAGGTATTGAATAGAATTGGGGAGAAGAGGAATTTGTGGCACAACTTGACCAAAAGAAGGGGTCGGTTGGTAGGACATGTTCTGAGACATCAAGGGATCACCAATTTAGTATTGGAGGGCAGCGTGGAGGGTAAAAATCGTAGAGGGAGACGAAGAGATGAATACACTAAGCAGATTCAGATGGATGTAGGTTGCAGTAGGTACTGGGTGATGAAGAAGCTTGCACAGGATAGAGTAGTATGGAGAACTGCATCAAACCAGTGTCAGGACTGAAGACCACAACAACAACGACATTGGTTAGCTTTTCCTATGAACAGGACTATCCTCCCATAGCGTACTTTATTTGAAAACTAAACAAAATTTAGTATGAGGGTTATACGTGGCAACATAGAGACGGGGTTTTCTGTTATATAGGTACAAGCATAGTAAATTACAATAGTAATGATAGGGTTATACAGGGTGTAACATACGGTTAGTGAGGGGTTGCAGGGTTAACGATTCATCTTTCACGCTCATCGGCAATCAGATGGCGGGCAAGACGCCTGTTTGCGTGCCCTCTGTTTTGACTGTGCAGGCAGTAGCAGTGCTGACTTTAAATGTGAACAGCGTTTGTGACGTCCATTTTGGGGTACAACCATGCCCCACCGATGGGTAGGTATTCGTGCTGAGCACCTTCAGCTATTTGAACGGGGTCGCGCTGTGGGCCTGCGGGAAACTGGATGAACGTATCGACAGGCTGCCGCATATGCTGTGCACATAGTGTGTTGGCGGTGTCGTCGCTACTCTCAACAGTGGTCTGTGGAACATTCCCACAACTTTAGATCACGTTCTGGACGTCCGAGTAGTAAAGACGCACGTCGAGATCGACGAGATAGACCAGTGACGGGTGGCCGAACGTGATCCAGGGACAAAATCTGGGCACGTTTTGCAGGTGCCAAGTCACCAGGGCCGATTGGCAACCGTTTGCTTGCAGCAGCAGGATTATGATGAAGTATACCACTCACATCATGATGCCATGACACCGAGAAGCGTGGCTACTCCGGTGTCGTGAATAAGTTGTCTATAGGAGAGTGGAATGGCGCTCTGCTGTGTTCAGTGCAGAGAGTAGGGCCTGTCTGCATACAAGTGATGGTTAGCTTGTTACTGTCATGTTCCACGGATCATTTTGCACAATAAATCGTCATGATGTGGAACGAGTCATTTTACGTTCATATTGCAAATTAATTTGTACATTTATTGGTACTCTAAACATCACCATATAATCTTTTTTTCCCCGAAATGAAAACAAGATACACAGATTGAGTTAGCAATTCCTACCCACCACCTTTTACGCATTACAAACACAGCAATTATTCTACGGAATTGAAGAAGTTGTCAAGGACAAACTTTTTCAATTTATTTTCAAATCTTACCTTGCTGTGTGTTAGACTTTTTATGTCACTTGGTAAGTGGTCGAAAATATTTGTCGCAGTGTTGTGCACCCCTTTCTGTGCTAAAGACAACCTTATTGTTCAGTAGTGAATGTCATCTTTCCTTCTACTACTGTAATTATGTACCTCATTGTTCCTTTTAAACTGTAGTGGATCATTTATACATACTTCATGAGGGAATAAATGTACTGTGAAGCAGTAGTCAGAATGCCCAGCTACTTAAACAGATGTCTACAAGATGATCGCGGGTGAGCACCACACATTATTCTTACAGCATGTTTTTGAACAATGAAGACCTTCCTTTTTTTAAAGATGAGTTAGACCTGAACATTATTCCACATGACATTACTGAATGAAAATAGCCGGCCACTGTGGCCGAGATGTTCTAGGCTCTTCAGTCCAGAACCGCGCTGCTGCTACGGTCGCAGGTTCGAATCCTGCCTCGGTCATGGATGTGTATGATGTCTTTAGGTTAGTTAGGTTTAAGTAGTTCTACGTCTATGGGACTGATGACCTCAGATGTTAAGTCCCATGCTGCTTAGAGCCATCTGAACCATTTTTTGGAATGAAAATAAGCAGAATATGTCAACTTACTGAATTCTCTCTCCCCAAAATTCTCTATGATTAAGTGCAAATGTGGCCGAACAAAGCTTTTTTAGGAGTTCCAAAATGTGTTTTTTTCCAATTTAAATTCTCATCAACAAAAATTTTGAAGTTTGCACCCTATGTATTGTTTCATCACCGCGTGTTACACTTATCATCAGTGCAATACCCCTAGAGGTACAGAATTGAATATGATGTGTCTTTGTGGAATTCAGGGTGAGACCAATCGCAGAAAATCAGTCAATGATACTTTTGAGGACTTTGTTCACCCTCTCTTCCATTTCTGTATGTATACTGGGAGTGATTACAATACTGGTGTCATCTGCAAAAAGAACTAATTCTGCTAGTCGAACGTTAGACGGTATATCATTTACATATATGAGAAACAGTAGTGGACTTACGATTCAGCCTCGGGGAACCACATACGTGATTTCTCTCCAGTCAGAATTATGTCCCTGGTTTTGTTTGTTGAATTGCTACTAAGTACAACTTTCTGCATTCTTTTGATTAGATATGACATGATCCAGTGATTGGCTATTCCATCAATTAAATAATACTTCAGTTTATCTAGGAGCATGCTATGATTCACACAATCAAATGCCTTGCACATATAAGTGTATGGTGTAGACATGGTGAGCTGCCTATTCCAGGCCGCTCTCGTCCGAAGCACACAAAATCCATCCCAGCCTTCTACGTAAGGGAGGTGGAAAGGCGTAGCTTACAACTCGCCATAACATTTGTTGTTTCCATAGGGTGAAGGACTATTGCTCCATCGTGGCGTCCAGCGACTGCTCTGGCAAGTAAGATCACCAGCTCTCTCGTCAATTGGACATCTGTAGGACACGGTGAAGCAGGAACATACTCGTTCTCCATGGTCTACAAGAACCATTTCCGAACTGCAGCAAAAGGCTCCAGATGCTTGGGACAATCTATCGCTGGACGCCCTTCGGCATCTTCATGATCGTTTGCGTGCGAGAATACACGCCTGGGCTAGCACCAGAGGCAGGTACTCCATGTACTGATGCAGCTGTTTGTCGTCCTTTACTCTGATGCGTGGTTCATTTGGTCTGAATTTTTTGTCATGTACTACAAGTACACCTGTATCTCTGCTGCGTAAAAGACCCGGAAGCGTCCATCCCTATACCCTTCAACCGTTTGCGCCATATTTGATAACTTTAGAGAAGAAAATATTATGTCAAAATATAGCAGAACCATTTACACTGTGTACAATCTTGTCGTCGTGTGACGTTATAAGCCATTTGTTTCTTGCTGTCTTTTGATTTCGACTGCAATTGTGTCGTATCTTATTTGAAATTGCGTTGTCTGCTTGTGTATTTTGTTGTTTATTTTACCTACTGTGTTTGTATACATGAGGATAGCTAGCAATGGAAAGGAAATTGGCAAAAAAACAAGGGTTGACTAAGAAAGCAAGACCTCCTTAATGTGAACTCACTGCCATACAGTAGCATGGATTTCTTGTCAGAGTTTGGTCGGAAATACAAGATCTCTGGCATGCACTGTAATTTATTCAACCTTATAACCCTACCACTACTGTTATAATCTAGTATGCTTTTACCTAAATAACAGAAAACCCCGTCTCCATGTCGCCATGAATAACCCTCTTACTACATTTGGTTAAGTTTCCAAATAAAGTACACTATGGAAGGATAGTCCTGTTAATAGGGAAACCTAATCAATAGAGTTACTCCTTTTGCAGAATTTGACCGCGTGTTGTGTCTAATGGAGAAGTAAATCATACTATTCAATTCTTTTCCCAAGATCTTACCCAGCGGTTAGAAAGAAACGCAGTACGAACAATATTATATTGAAGCTAGGACGACTCACTTCAGTACTAACGGTCGCTAGTCTATCCAGACGGAGAAACAGTGAAGTATTGGAAAAGCTTAAGTATGAATTTTGTCTATTTTCTAACTACTATTTAAGTTGCTTCTTCAAATAAATCTTACTCCACCTAAACAATGTTGGACTATACCTTTATACATTACGTTTTTAAAAGAGAATAAGCCCAGTAGATAACTCCAAGGAAGCTAAAAAAATTGACCAGAGGGGACCTTTAGAAAAGCACTTTCATAATCAACAAACTTAAGTACTAAGATATTCAGATTCTAAAGCACACACTTTTTATACTCATCATTCCACTTGAAATAACCTCTTTCTTACTAGGATTTACTTTCAGAAGCTATTGTTCCGTGAACTAACTGTGTATAGTCATTTAACAGATTCTAGTAACTTTGGTTCACTCTGACTGAAATTTGCGTAAGCAGAGTTTTACTATAATACTTTGCAATAGTTCAGAAAACTTTCCCACCATTTACATAAAAAAATTTAAATGGATCCTCTTTATATTAACTTGGCACTACATAAGTCTGCAAAACAGGATACTCACACTAATCAAACACCAGGAAGGAACCATATGTAGATATATGATTAGGATGAAATAACAGGATGAACCAGTTTCTTTAAAGTTCAAGAATGATCATTAAAACACAGTTTAAATTTATGGTTCACGCTGTACAAAAGTAAAATACAAAAAAATCTTGTCTGGTGGCTGTAGGCTTTGGTGTGGCAAACAGTTATGACGGCTACACTATTCACAGTACGGCCCTGCAAATACGAGTATCTTGCTGTATGTGCTCAATTTCTCTTCTTGGCGTAGTTCAATTTTACATACAGTAGCCGAACAACTCGCAGCTATGCCGTAAGCCGTCGGCAGTCTTCATCCGAGTCAATTTTGTGCAAACTTGCAGGCAAAGCTCCTGCTGCTCCACAAAGGTGTTGCCTCAGTCACTGCTGTGTGACTTACTTCCCACGCTTGCTCTAGGTAGCGTGCCAATTCACCCTTGCTACCTTTTCCACTCCCCATAGCCACTTTCGGTTCATACAAAAGCACACTGACTTTAACATAACACCTATTCTTACGTTGTTCCTAAGCGGACCATATTTCACAATTGTCAAAATTACATCAACATGGACAGTTTATACACACAAATATTTTAAAATACAAAATGTCATCAGAAAATTATTTAACGTAGTAAACAATTTACATAGTATTTAACATACATTACTCACGTACGAAGCAAAGACCTTCAACCTCCAGTATAGCACACTTTACTTTACATATACAGAAAATGTAGTACCAATATACGAAAATTTTAAAGCAAAAAATTATGAAAAATTTAGATGAACCATAAACAGATAGTGTTACTACCTAAACTTATAGTAAATACGAAGTGAAGTAAATGTGTCTCTAATGTAAAATCAAAGTAATTTCGTATGTGTTTTAACAGAAAAGGTAAAACAGTGTACAAATTATGTTAGCGTCATTCGTGCAATCCTATTAAAGCCCATAACTAAAAGTGTGTGTCTGTATATATGTATCCACCTGTGTGCACTCATTGTGTGTGGAGTTGTAATGTCCTTGGAGACGTCACCAGTCAGTCTAAAAACACAGAAAAATGTTATTTTTTCGAGTCGTCTCGTTCCTATTACCACACCCATCCCCAGTGCTGCATCACTCGTCCTAGGCAACAATTCATGCACTAACTGGCTGGAAGTATTCCTAATGCCCCTACGTAATACGAAACTGACCACAAGGTGTAGGCGCCGTTATAAAAGGAGGCGGGCAATGCTGTGCTGTCAGTAGAGAAGCGGTAGCAGCAAAGTCAGCTCGCCCAGGACAGCCCAGTCACGCCGAGCTGGGATTAGTCACTGGATGTCGCTTGACGAACAAATCAATCAGCGATATTTCAATGTCTTTGAGGGTGCCCATGTGAATGCTGGTGACGTGGCTGTGAAGTGAAGTGGAAACGCGGGGGTACGATCACAGCTAAACCGAGACTCAACATACCTCGTGTTCTGACACAGGAGGACGTCGATCATTGCGCCGGGTGGTTGTGAAAACATCGCACGGAGTCATCGCAAGTAATCACTAGTGAATTGAGAGCTGCCATCAAGCCCGCTGGTGTGATGACTGTACGTTAAGAGTTCAAAAAGAATGGAATACAGTGGTAAAGCAGATCCCCACAAACCATACGTTTCTGTAGTCGATGCTAAGCGAAGCTCCCGAGTGATTTCTGAATAATCAATCACGCTATACCTTGTGGCAGTCTGACGGAAGGGTTTGGGTTGAGCAAACGCCTGGAGAGCATTACTACCATCTTGTGTAGTACCAACAGTAAGGTACAGGTGAGTTGGTGTTAGAGTATGGGGTGTTTTTAGTAGTTAGGGTGTGGCCACCATAGCACCACAGTACGCAAGGGGTATAGGACGTCAAAAGTTTTAAAAAGTTCGATTTTTCAAAAATATGCCCATTTTGTAGCGTACATCTTCCTCAATAATTTGATGTATCAAACATATATATTTGAGACATTATAAGGCACTTTATTTGGCCTTAAGTGTACGAAGATGCAGCGCTGCACCCCTTTGAAAAGCATTCTTCCGTCATACATAAGTGTATTTCGCTCTGTAGGATTCGAATGTTTATATTTGCGCCAGAGATTGTCATATGTGAAACAAAGGGCTATTGATATCGACACTTTCTCTGCTGCTATCGACGATAACCCAAATGAAAGTTTTAACCAATGTGTATGGGAAAGCTTGCCAAAAACCATTTTTGTGGCAACAAATGCACTTGCTATTGCTGTTTACGAATCAGTTTCGTGTTTTAATGATGGTGTGCAACGCAGCAAATATGTTTTAGAGAAAATTGGGATTAAGCCCGGAGTGAACTACATCAAAACTTTGTATGCGATAGACGGAGAGCGTGTAGTGGAAGCAGATAAATCATTTTTTGAGGTGATAAAATCAAGAAGAGTGCATAATAGGAATTAAAAAAGGAAGAAAATTGATTTAGAAAATGAAAAAGAACCTGCTTACGCTGCTCGACAGTTGTAAAAGAATGCCAAATGAAAGCAGACACTTAAACGGCTATTTTCCGAAAAACACAAATTTCTTTGCTTACCTACATGTAACATCCAAAATAAATATCCTATTACTTTCAAACTTGGTATGCTTATTAAACACAAACTCCTTAATAAAAAACTCTACAGTTTTCCAAATCTATTAAAAACTGTGGTGGTAATTGAGATAATTAACTATAAAGTTTGAGTTTTTTCTAAACATGAAGTATAAAACGTAACAGTCCATTCATTTTTTGATAAATTAAACAAATTCTCGCGTTTCGTACACCTGTAAGTATGCTGTGCAAAACTGCTCGAAGAATCTCTCTTACTTCTGAAGAAAAGTGTACCTATATCAACAAATACAGCCAATAGTAAGTGAGAAAATGATGAAATTTCACATGTAAAAAAATTATTTTGTCATGTTTTTGAACTTACACTGCTATGAGTGTGAATCCTGGAACTTTCCTGGTCATTCTGACAAAGTTTTATGAACTTATTTGTAAAAGTATAGACAGCGTAAATTAAAATGTCCTGTGGTGCCACTCCTGCTCCAAGTTTGACATCCTACCCCCATTACGAAAGTGCTGAATACAAAAGGATATGAACACATTTTATTGCACTGCGTAGTGCGTACGGTAGTGGAACATAATGTAATTTCTTAGACTTTCCCGGCGATTTTGTGACATCTCCTTGAATCGGGTGTACTGCCGGTGGTCTGCGTTTATCTAACACAGTATTTCGACGTCGTACCTCAGCGACTTCATCCGGTGCTTCCTGTGACTGAACGACTGGACGGTGTCTGGCGTTCCCTGCGCCGTGCGCTCCCACTGCGACCGTGTCGGTTGGTCGCCAGATGTTCCGTCTTCCTTCCGCGCCCGCTTCCGCTGTTTTCCCCGGTGGCGGCCGTTTCATGGCGTACCCTACTAGGACCGCGCCCGCCAGTCGCGTTCCCCGTACTGTCGACAAGCAACGTTTGCTGTTGGTGACCGTTCCGACTTTCTCCAGCTACCTTGTCATTCTCCTGGTCTTGCGTTTTCTTCCGTTGTTTATGTAATAGGTCCAAAGCCGGGTTCCAGCCGCCCTGAGCTGGTATCCAGCCGCCCGGTTTATCAACTTCTCTGTCATCTTGATTTCGATCGATTCAGTGATGACGCTATCCCAAAATTTGGGGGTCTGAGATAAGATCCTGGTTTATCATAATTCATGGTGTGCTGAAGTACCAAGCAATGTCCTGCTGTTGCCGATTTAGTAAAGGAACAGTTTGGAGGCAGTGACTGCTAGTACCAGCAGGACAATGCTTTCTATCTTAAGGAAGCACCTGTGAGGCAATGGTTGGTGGACAAAAACGTTCTTGAACTGGACTAGCCTGCCTAGAGTCCTGACCTGAACCCAATGGGACAGTTTTGGGATGAGTTAGAAAGTCGACTTTGGTCCAGACCACAGCGTCCAAGATCACTGTCTTCTCTGGTTAAGGCACTCAAAGAAGAATGGACTGCCATTTCTCCACAGCCAATCAGACACCTCGTTGAAAGGGTCCCCAGCAAATTTCAGTCAGTCATTAAATCAAAGAGCCCGCACACCCCTCGTTAGTGTCCACTAATAGCTGTCTGGATATCTTTAATCATATAGTGTATGTGTACCAAGATAAAGTGAAATTTGTCCATGCACTGCAAAGTTTTGCTTATATGTCACCAGTAGTAAGTGGGGCACTTGAGCACACTTGGGGGGGGGGGGGGGGCGAGGTGCAATCGAACTCTTTTTTTGAACTCAACATTTAAAGCTGAAGACGTAGCTCAAATTTCAAGAAAAGCGATATCATTATTATTAAGTTTCTTCATTCTCCTGTATCTCAGCGTAATATTTCTATCTTCAAAAAACTGAAGATCCCAACCAGCAGTTCATTTATCAAATCTATTTGACAAAATAATTATAAAATAGTTATTAAGCTCCATATAAATTTTTTCATCATGTCAAGTATGCAAATATTTACATCCAGTAATGTTACATAAAACATTTATTTGAAGCTCAAGCAAATTAGAATTGTTAGAGTTGTTGAGTTTCTCAGTAGAGTATCCTTTTATATAGAGAAAATTTTTATTAATAAAATTTATCAAAAGCCTAGGTCACGTTGGAAAAACAGAGAGGGCTTTTTTCTTGATGTTTCTTTCTTGCTTCTTATTTTCACCCTCTGGTTTTTTTCTGGTGCTGCTGATGATAGTAACTTTTTTTCTGTGACACTGCAGCTGTCCCGTCTTCCTCCGCTTGTCGATTGTTGAGTTGCCAGATGTGAGCTGCCAAATGATCTCGAAGACTTCAGGACGGCAGATGATTTAGTAATGGCCTGCCAAATCATGAGCTAAAGCACCAGCTTTCCCTGTATGGGCCAGCAAAAACCGTCAATAAATCGTGTTTATAGTCGGTATCTGAGTTATAAACGTCGTTCAAATTGAGACAGTTTCATCGATTTATTTCGGACGAAAATACATTATATTTTCATATTATTGCGCTGTTTTTAAGAAAATATTAGTTGTAAACACCACGTAAATATGTGACCAGTGAAACAAAGATTGAAAAAGAATATCTTACATGAAAAACGAAGTATATTCCTGTACTGTTTTAAATGGACTGCCTCAGTGCCATCTATGAATGAAGTTACCAACTGTTATGCGAACGGTACAGACATACTGAACAAGCAAGATGGAGGTAAGTAGGCGGAGCAAAGCGGAATGTGTGGTTTGACTGCTATATCAGTCGGATTTTTTAATATTTCTTGCTCTAGGTCGAGTGAATATTCAGGTACATATCCAACTACAGGAACACAGATATCCATAGATTGTACAACAGTTTTGCTTTCCTTAGGAAGTGTGACGTCTCCAGTACCAGCTTCATTATGGTCAGGCCATCCAAGAATGGCATAGTTTGCACTAGAACTACAAGCAAAAATTACAGTATTATAACCTTCCCAGATCATTTCCTTATAATCTGTAAAGAACCCACCAGGCAAGTTTACTGGAAAAAGTACTTCATTTTCCTTACTTTTTATCTTTCCATTATCAAGGATATGACCTTGCATAAGTTAGTCTTTCACTAGAGACGAAATCAATTGCATAAGAACAGATGAAGAAATAAGTCGATGTTCCATTCTAGACAAAATATTGTTTCCTTTCTTTATGATGATAATCACAATCATCGATTAATTTTTTCCTGGATTTTCCATCATTTGTTCGATAGTCTGCACCATCAACTCCAATAACACCGACGTTTGTGTACATCTGACCGTGATTAGGATGAATGCAAACATCTCCAAAATTTATGTTAATTTCTGTCTCCTTGTTTGGGAGTTTTCAATTATTTTTAGTCTGCTCATCCACAGTGAATGATTAAAACGGGTAGCTTTAGTTTTATTCATTTAATAAGGTTTTGATGAATCATATAACAGAACATAAATAAAGAAAAAAATATTCTACAACATTTTTATACTCGCAAATGGAAGCAGTTACTGAAAATTTAAAGCTATTGGAACTTATCACAATATCACTTTTCCTGATTGTGTTATTAAAGTACATGGAGAATATTTTAATACTACAATAAAATGCCTGTATATTATGCAAAAGAGAACAATACAATACTGAGGAAAATAAGATAATTGTGAAAAATGCAATAGGTATTGTTACAATGTAGAATCCTTAAGAATCACCAAAAAGTATATGATACAGTTTATAAATTGAAGAGTGTAAGCGCATTTGTCTGAGATCTAAAGTACATAAATGTGGTTTTGGAAGATGTAGAAACTGTCAGTATGAAGCAGAAATTAAAGCTCTTCAACGTTACACGAAATATAAAAAAACAAAAAGGTGGGGTGAGTGAAAGAAAGACTGCTGAAGAACTTACAGTCAAGGGATGGCAACATTGTTGTAAATATTGGAAAACACCAAGACTATTATATTTTCAAGTGCTGTAAATGTAAAAATAATATAGATACAGGCAAAAAGTTTAAATTTTGTGGAAAGGGAAGACCAAAGACAGTTCCTTGTGCCTGGTATACATATTCGAAATTTACCAATAGTTTACAATTTTAAAGATGACATTGTTTATAAATTTAAGATAAATTACGAGATTTGTAGGTGGATGATATCTGATAAAAATCGGAATTATACATTTATGCCTCATTCTGCTGTAGGTTATGACACGCAAGCCATTCTGAAGCATTGTGTTGAAAATAGAAATACAACTAGATACCATCTACATGGGAACTAAACTGATGATATTGTTGATGAAGCATTTAGAACTAAAAATTATAGATAGCTGCAATTTTGTACAAGGAACACTTAGTAGCTACCCAGAAAAGTTTGATTTGAAAGAAGTGAAGAAAGTTTTCTTCCCTCATTTTTTCAACACCCATTGAAATGAAAATTATGTAGGACCTATTCCTGATGTCAAATATTATTGTGTTGAAACCATCAAACCAAAGGAAAAAGAAATATTTTTCAAATGGCATAGTCAAAAAGGTGAAGACAGTTATGTTATCAGTATGAGGAAAGAAATTAATAGATACTGCACTTCTACTGAGAAGACATTGCTTATCACTAAAAAAAACAGTTCATAGAAACAGTTAATATAAATTCATTCCATTATTTAACCAATGATGGTGTTGCTATGGCCATATCCCGATCCAAATATTTTCCCAAAGGAAGAACTGCTGTATTGTATAAAGAATAAAACTGAAATCATAGTAGCGAGTCTATTGGTTAGCTAAACAGTTTAAACAATAATAATGTTCAATGTGTTTTTAACGGTGGTGTAGTAGGTATAGCTGAAGAGAAAGTAAATGGTTTTGATAGTAAACCAGTACTGTTTATCATTATCATAGTTATTTTTGACATGGTTGTAAAAATGTTTTAAAACTGAAGCGGTTAACAATATTAATTACGAGTTAAAGGATGACTTGTATCAAAATGCATTAACAAGAAATACAAAACTACGAAATTCTGTATGTATTTAGTAGAGATATGGGAATGTGATTCGATTAATTCAGTAGAATAGAAGAACTTAAAAAATTAAAACAGTTTCCTGAAGTTACTGAAGTTTTGAATCCAAGAGATGCCTTTTTGTGGTCAGTCTAATATAATGAAATTAAGAGCTAAAGCAGATAGCATTATCACAAAAATAAAATATATCAGTGTGTGTAGCATTTACCCAACTGGACAATACTATGATTATTATTCTGAGTGCCTTCCAACAAGAAGATATTGACCAAGATATTACACTAAAAATGATATAGATTAGTAAAAAGTGAAATGGGAAAGAGAAATTTTTTCTTTGACCAGAGTTTCTTCTTTTAAACCTTGAGTTCAAAACATACACTTCGATTTTTTTATCCCCCACCTGCGCTTAAGTGGTCCTCTCGCTACTGTCACCACATGTTCAACACTAACCCTACGAAGAGGCATGCTAGAGGTGTTTTACACCCGTATAATTGTCTCTTAGTACTGAGCCATATGAGCGTGAACTTTGGTTGAAATCTCCCACAGACGTTTCAGAACTGCGCTGGAAAACAGACACACACACACACACACACACACACACACACACATACAGGGTGATCGCTGCGTGACCGTATGCAAAGATCTGAAGTTGTTCCAGCTGTGTTTGAATGGAGCGATGTCGCCTAGTCTTACGACACTCTCCTCGGAAATCTGCGCCGCCGATGCAACTGTTGCGTGATGTTTGCGTTACCCTCAACCAGTGAACTCGGTACTACACTGGAGACCA
Organism: Schistocerca piceifrons; assembly: GCF_021461385.2. NCBI lineage: Eukaryota > Metazoa > Arthropoda > Insecta > Orthoptera > Acrididae > Schistocerca > Schistocerca piceifrons. Next base: position 106,529,536 of record NC_060145.1, read on the forward strand.
CTAAAGGGGTCGCTTTGTACGCAAAATCGTGGTAGAGCTGCTATACTGACGATGGCCATTCAGAGTTCATAATAGTGGTCGTGATGGGGACTTTAAAATCATTCTCGTCTCATGTTTTGATCCAGCATCATTAATCGTTGTGTCTGCATATAGATGGCACGAAGCGGTTTAATATCTAGAATGAAGAATGAAGCAAGAGCGAGTAGATTTGTTGTCAAATGATCTCTCCAGAACTACACCCCTCTTATTTACAGAGAAATCTTCATCATACGTGACTGGCACGACGCGAAAGTGGCTGCTTTAACAGTCATTCACTGCTTAAAAGCTCACTCCCCATTGGGCGAGACAATTTAACAAATACAAATATGTGTGAAAAATGAACGGTGGAATGTTCTGTGAAACAATCTGTCTAAGAGTAAAGATTCAAGTAAATTAGATAAACATTTGACTCACCTTTGAAAGATACTCGAAAGATGTACATCAGCTGAGATGCTCATACGTTAGTGACATAAAGACACCACTGAGTGAAATCCCAAGAGGCAAATATCTTCTAGTCTTCTTTAAGATCCTAAGATTCCAAGTTAAACAATGAATTTCAAGTCCTCATTTGGCACCTCGTTTCTACCTCCACGGTGGCTTGCAGACAATAGCGACAGGCAAAAACGACCGTCTAAAAGCCTCCATACGGGCCCTAATTTACCACATCTTACCTTCATGGTCCTTAAGGCCGTTTCACACCGGGACACTGGTGACGGTCGTAAGTTACGGTCACCGGTAATTGTGGTGAACACTCCTGGATCACCGGTGTCCGACATCGCAGGTATTGCCAACTGATTAGTTAGTGAAATGGACTCGAGCGAGGAGGAACTTTTGTTGGTACTTCCAACCAGGAGAAGGAGGAGAATGAAGACAAATCGTTTATTATATGTACATCCACTGCTACATGATCGACTGGAGAAAGGATTGTTTTATACTCTTTATGTCGTTGGAGGATACGTTAGCTATTCAGGGATTGCAGGAGATGTCACCTTGTTTAGTCAGTGGAGGAAATATTGCGAACAGTATCAGAGATGACTTTGCAAACTAGTTCGTTAGGCCTGAAGTTGATGTGCCTCGGCAGCTGCAAAAAATTTAATTGCTAGAAATGTTACGTGAACGTTAATGTGGTTAGGCCTCATTGTTCATCTGGCGTTGTATTTGTGATGTCCATTGTGCAATTATTACTATGTTAACTGCAAGAAGTCACATTATTGTATTCACTGAACTGATTGGAACTTACAATTAAAATTATAGAGTTCAGGAACTTGAATCTCAATAACATTATAATAAATAAACAAAATTCGTTATTGTAGTAGCCACATATGGGTAAATAATTGTAATTAAGAATAATATTTTAACTCTATTTTTTGGACCACACGGCTTAACGCATTAAGACGACGATAAGACACACCATTAATTTCGTTATGAAAATTTTTAAATATAAGTATTGTTTTAGATTTTCTCTTCATTCGCCCTGTTGAGGTGAGTCCATAGTTTCCACGCTCATCCGTTTTGTTTCTACTTATCGCATTAAGACTGCGTAACGGTACACTTGATACTGGTAAACGCAAACGAAAAGGGGCGAGAGATGCAAATGTGCTTGAAGGTTACTACCCTCTTAGCCTCATACAGGAGTAGCAACTAAATTTCGCTAGACTTTTATGGTCCGAAAAATAAGGTATTAAATTTGAAAAAAGGGGCACACAACTTACCAATTTGTTTTTTTTCATTCATTTTCTTATCATTGAATTCAGGCACAACCTTGGTTGTAAATTCTTGCCACGCATTCGCTTTCACCACTTCGTTGCTGTAGTCGTCGCTTTTGACATACCAAATAGCAGGACGACTTTCTGCTTCACTTGTAAAATCTTCCGTGTTAATCAAATCTAAACTCATGGCCACAATGTGTACAGTATAATGTACAATGAATGTTTCGCGACAGTGTCTCAGAAATGACTGCCTGTCTGTTGGCAAATCTGCAGCGCTGTGTCTGTGATCTGTGTCCCAGTGCGAACACTCCTATCCAAACTAATGTACGTCCGGTGGTGACTGCTGTGAACACAGCGACCGTGTCCGTCACATGTGGCGAGGGTGAGTCACTGCTGGGTCTCAGTGGCTCGGTGGGGCGGTGTAGTGTCCCGGTGTGAATGCTCCAGTTTAAACGAATGTATGTCTGTCGGTGACCGTCGTTGGTGACCGGCACCAGAGTCCCAGTGTGAAACGGGCCTTATGTGTATGTAGAACCGTTCTGCAGTCGGTCTCAGTTGACGGGTCTCTAAATTTCCGCAGTAGTGACTTGCAAAAAGAGCGTGCTGTTCCCCCCAGGGATTCCCATTTCAGTTGATGAAAAATCTCTGTAACAGTTGGGTGCTAACCGAACCTACCGGTAATAAATGTAGTAGCCCTCCTCTGAATTGCTTCAGTCTTCCTATAATCGAACATGGCGGGGATCCCAAAAATTTGCAACAGTACTCAAGAATGCGTCGCACTAACGTTATATACCCCCATCTCATTCGTAGATGAGGTACGCTTTCCCAAAATTCTCCCAATAAAACCAATTCGAGCGTTTATCTTCCCTACTACCATCCTGACGTGCTGATTCCACTTCATATCGCTTTGCGCTGTACCCCTAGATATTTTATCGAAGTGACTATGCTAAGCTTCACGCTACTAGTGCTGTACTCGATCGTTGCAGGACCTATTTTTCCCTCATCCGCATTAACTTCATTTTTCTACATTTAGAGCAAGCTGCGATACATCACATGGACTCGAAATTTGATATTGCTGTGCGTTGTTCCGAGCAGCCTTCAAAGGTACGCCAAAAGTTTCTATAATATATTTAATTTCTTACTTTTAGACAAATCATTTCAGAAAACAGTTGATCGGTCTTTTTTCAACGTTATTTTTTACTTTTTATTTTTGTTGAGAAAGCATGAAATACAGTGTTAAAATATCTATTGATATTGTATTGTTTTTAAGAGTATATAGATCAAGACAAGGTAAAGAAGTTTCAATCTATGCTGTGATTTGATATTTTTGACACTTCTTTGTGAAGCTAACAGAAGCTTTTTGTGAAATATCTCAATTTTCCCTCAAATTGCTAATTAATTTTCTTAAATACCTCGATTAATTTCAAGCAAATGAGCCCAGTTTTGAAAAATCAGACATCACGCTGGTCAGTTTGATAGCCTATTTGTCCATTCTCCAGTCTTCGCTTAGTTATGAAAATACGAACTAAAATTCATTGGGTAATTTCTACGGAGGACCAAAAAGTTTTTACGTTGACTGTTTGATAATTCTCTGTCGGAGTGTAGTTCAAGAAATTAAGAGTGGGGAAGTGAAAGCAAATCCTCTGCTGCACTAAGTAAGGTACTTGAGAAGTATTATTAGTTAACATCTTTATTAACAATACGAGAATTACGTCTGTAAACAGAGTAGCACGGCTGCAGAACTCATCTTGCGGGGAAGGAGCAGTCCTAGCAGATACGAAGCAATACCAACAGTGAATTGCAAATTACACCCAGACAGCGCAGCATAGTTTCAGCGTACAGTAATTGCGTTTCTCCTGTCTGGCAGAACAACCTGACGGCCACCATGGCAGCGTGACGTCATGCCTCACGACTCAGATTCGTGGAGTAGTCTCTCTCAAGTTTGGTACTGAGTTCGCTGTTCTCAAACTTAGAGGAGGAATGTTTATGGAATGAGCATTCCGATGCGCAGAAAAGAATGTTTGCCGCCAACATACACTGACTCCAAAAGTCACGTGCCTTCCGTGAGGAACACAGGATAAAGGAAATTCAAAACAACGTCCATACGTATAAATGAAACAGAACACATACGGGGTGATAGTTATTGGGCTATATATGATATAAAATCGTCATTACTTCTGGACGGTTTGCGTTAGGACGTTCATGCTGCACGGTTGGCTGCGGGTCACGATCGGAATTACTGTGCGGTATATGGTTTGGTTTGGTGACGAAACCCAGTTTCATTTGGATGGGTTCGTCTATAAGCAAAATTGGCCCATTTAGGGGATTGAGAATCCGCGTTTCTCGATCGAGAAGTCTCTTCAATTCGTTTTGGCCATCTGATGATTTTAAAATGCGGCAAATAACAGCATCATCTGCAAACAATCTAAGAGGGCTACTCAGATTGTCTCCTATATCGTTAATATAGATCAGGAACAATAGAAGGCCTAATCAGTTCCTTGGGGAAAGCCGGATATTACTTTTGATTTACTCTATGATTTTTCATCTATTAGTATGAACTGCGACCTGCCTGACAGGAAATCACGAATCCAGTCGCACAACTGAGGCGATATTCCATAGGCACCATAGTCGGCAGCAGTCGATAGGATGCCTTTCGATCTAGTCTCGTACCGTTAACAGCTTATAATCAGTGTGAGTAAGTTCATTTTACGGTGTTTCTTAAATAAACATACCATTACGGCATGCTGCGTAACAATTATTTGCGCGAAAAAACTTTTTCCTGCTTCATACCAAAAAACATAGACAGTAGTACTGCACTTTCAGAATCCGACGGCGCTGCTACGACTCTGGAAGGGGACGTAAAACTACGAGAGCATCTCCAGTTAACAGGTAGGAAGAATTCCTACGTAGCGGCTCACTAAGTCACTTCAACGACGGACTGGCTTAATTATCGCAAAAGTCGCGTGGGAAAGCGTGGCCAGTTGTACTGTACGCCTCTTATACCACCATCTACGGACTCACCGGCTAAACTGACACGTTGCTGAAGGTTTTGGTATGAGTAGGGAATTCTTACACAGTACTTACGTGTCTGAAATAATGATAAATGAGGAATTTTTATCTCTTCGTAATTTAGGCCTCATTTGGGATGTTTGTAATAAAGGTAGGCTTAGATACGAACAGGTTTGTAACATTGGAATGACTGCACTTGTTCAAACATTGCATCGGGTTGTAACGCCGGAAATACATATCCTCCTATTTCCATCTATTGTACTATAAATATTTTTCCTTATTTTGTTACCTGAAGATATGACATTTCTGTGTCTTTATATATTGTAATTGTTCTACTATTTGTATACATATATATATATATATATATATATATATATATATATATATATATATATATATATATATATATACAGGGTTATTACAAATGATTGAAGCGATTTCACAGCTCTACAATAACTTTATTATTTGAGATATTTTCACAATGCTTTGCACACACATACAAAAACTCAAAAAGCTTTTTTAGGCATTCACAAATGTTTGATATGTGCCCCTTTAATGATTCGGCAGACATCAAGCCGATAATCAAGTTCCTCCCACACTCGGCGCAGCATGTCCCCATCAATGAGTTCGAAAGCATCGTTAATGCGAGCTCGCAGTTCTGGCACGTTTCTTGGTAGAGGAGGTTTAAACACTGAATCTTTCACATAACCCCACAGAAAGAAATCACATGGGGTTAAGTCGGGAGAGCGTGGAGGCCATGACACGAATTGCTGATCATGATCTCCACCGCGACGAAAATTCAAAGCGTTTGACTTTGTCATCGGGTGTCAGGGCTTGTAGTAATTGTAAACGGTAAGGCTTCTGCTTTAGCCTTTTCCGTAAGATTTTCCAAACCGTCGGCTGTGGTACGTTTAGCTCCCTGCTTGCTTTATTCGCTGACTTCCGCAGGCTACGCGTGAAACTTGCCCGCACGCGTTCAACCGTTTCTTCGCTCACTGCAGGCCGACCCGTTGATTTCCCCTTACAGAGGCATCCATAAGCTTTAAACTGCGCATACCACCGCCGAATGGAGTTAGCAGTTGGTGGATCTTTGTTGAACTTCGTCCTGAAGTGTCATTGCACTGTTATGACTGACTGATATGAGTGCACTTCAAGCGCGACATACGCTTTCTCGGCTCCTGTCGCCATTTTGTCTCACTGCGCTCTCGAGCGCTCTGGCGGCACAAACCTGAAGTGCGGCTTCAGCCGAACAAAACTTCACGAGTTTTTCTACGTATCTGTAGTGTGTCGTGACCATATGTCAATGAATGGAGCTACAGTGAATTTATGAAATCGCTTCAATCATTTGTAATAGCCCTGTATATATATATATATATATATATATATATATATATATATATATATATATATATATTCGTTTATGTCGATTTATAATTGGTTTGTTTTGTAAATATTATTTGTATTTTTACGCTGAATCTGGCCTAGGGAAAACTATGCTATCGAACAATTACATCGATAGGTCGTGTGGAGAACCAAAGTGTTTAGGATCTTTGGTAGTGTTAACTCTGCCGCATGGAGCGCGGGCAGAGGGAGTCTGGCTGGAGTAGGGCGGTGGAGCAGGTGTGTTGTGTGACGCTCCTGCGAGTTGCCGCGCTTTCGGGGTTTGGCAGCGTGTAATTGCGCTCGACTTGCTGTGACAGTTTCTGACACGGGGTCGCGGACGGGAAGCATTAGCTGGCGCACATCAGGAGCCCGTTTGGCCTGGTGACCGTGTGGAGAAGAAGGTGCGCCGACATCCAGCTTCTGCAACAGCGACGGCCGACAATGAGCGACTGTCGCCACCTCCCCGATCGACGACTGCAAACCTTCAATCAACCAACAAGGAAGACTAAAAGCACGTTAAGTTTTAGAACTGTATGGTAGACCTCAGCAACTTAGCATGAACCTTTGTTGCTCATTGTCCCAATTGCATTACCAAGCAGTGTCCCTTCCTTTTCTGGAATGAACCCGAGTGTCGGTGAAATTCATACGCCACCATTAAAGAAATATCATTCCATTTCACTGCTTTAATTTCAAAGTTCAGTTAAAGTATTCATAGCTGACTACAATATTTAGATTACACAAGCAGAAATTAAGAGTGCGAGTTTTGTTACCATATTTTAGCTTACCTGTGACTGCAGCTCAGCTTGGTACGTACTAAATTTTACTATTGTTAATTGTTCAGAATCATTTAATTCAAGTTCAAAGTTAAATCTCTTATTTCTAAATTGCGTGGATTCAAGTAGCTTTTGAAATGATTGTTGAGGTAGCCCAAGACTAACCTTATTTTATTGAATTTCGTAGTGCTTCAGAAACAAAGTTCACTATTAATTTCAGTCACTAAATTAACTTTCAATTTTCCGGTTTTATTAATTATTTTGCTAAATTAAGTCAGAGTGTAGTGAAATTTATTACTTCTGACAAACATTCAGTTTTCGCACAGCACATGTCAACCTTCAGTTGCCACACTTTTAGTGCTAATTATATGTGCATTAATCTTTCATTTTCAGTTATTATAGTAGTTGTCCATAGGACTGGCGACCATAATTTTCCCCAAATCTCAAATATCTAATTAACGCCAATTAATTGTTAACGTAACGACCGCACATTTACGTTCTTTATTAATTTTACCCTTTTCTCAAAATTAATTTCCACCAGTTTCATTTGCATTTTTCCTTTCATTTAAATGTAACGCTTTCCTCCCTCTTTACCGACAAATTAACTTCGGTGACAATTGCTTTTCCCAAATTTCCATTACGTGCACGCGGTTTAATTTTTCACTGTCATTAAGGTCGATAAGTGAGGGGGAGGTTACAGGGTTAACTGTTAGTTTCTGGACCTATGTTTATTAGCATTATTTGCTTGTTCATTGTCCTCTATTCCCGATTTCATATACAGTTTCTACAGTCATAACCTGCACATTGTCTGACTCATTACGCTATTCGAACCCCCTAGTCAAATCACGCAGTTTCCATGCCTTTCGCTATTTTTATTTTTTATTTTACTCTGCGCGAGGGAGGACGCTTCGGCCCTGTGTCCCTGGCCTCGGGGACTTTTTCCCGGCGCCATCTTTTATTCAGCGGGAACGGCTCGGGGCGTGCGTGGTCGTGGTCGTGGCCTCTGGTCGTCAGCAGGCGAAACAAGGTCAGCAGCTCCCCGGGCACCGGTTGGTAGCAGAACTGGGCCGCCGGTGGTGTGCGTACGACAGCAACATGCGTCGCACACGCAATATTCAACGCGGTCTGCGAACGCCGGATGGTGTCTCCGTGAATGCGGATATGGCAGCTCTCTGCGGTCAAACGTGACACTAAGCGGTTCGGGACGAGCTGAGGTGTTTCCGTAACCGTATTACGCGTCCTCTGAGGGAAAACACACACACACACACACACACACACACACACACACACACACACACACATGTTTCTGTCCAGTACAAACGCTCCTGACGTTGCGTGTACCAGTGTCCAGCTGATCCTTCGGCATTTCCCAGTTCGTATTTGTCCCAGTCTTATATTAGGTTGGTGCATAAGTTAGCAGCGTTTTTGTTTTATATGTAGGTATTCCGGTTTCTATGGCTTTATTTACCGATCGCTATTTTTTATCTGAAGTCCACTGTTGCTATCTGAGTTTACATACTGTTATTTTGTCATTTAGGCATAGTGTGTGGAGCTCTTCACGCTAAGAAATCGAGTGCCAAGTAGAGAATTCGTAACATTTCCGACATATTCTTCGAGTTCAACAGAGGGATTGAAACGTAAGTCTAATTGAAACCCATTTAAACACGTAAATTTTAACAATAAACAGTAATTTCTGTCATAGAGGTGTATGGAAATATGTACTTGTGAAAAAGTTACAAAGAAAATAATTACGGAATCTTAATTACACTAATGTGCAGAAGCTCTGTAAATCAGTGGAACAATTCCCATGAAGGGAGTCTCTAGTAATTAATAAAAAATGTAAATGTACTATTGTAAATACGTATTCGAGAAATTATTCTCGAATAAAATAACACACATGTACCAATATCGTAGTGTACTAGCTGTTCTGGACTAAATACACGATCATATATGTATTTTCAGCTTTTCTATGTCAAATTTAATTGTAAATTAATCAAAAAATGATTCTAAACAATGCTGAGGATTGTTCGGGATTTTTAAGAAAGTATAAATAGTTAAAGCCATGTTGGCAAAGGGGGTCAGTACTTTGTGAGTAGTTGGACAGAAAGCATGTAGCTTGTTGACCATAATTCATTTCATTATTGTAAGTATGATACAACTTATTTCAGATTTATCATGATGTTTTTATTTACTTTGAGACTGTAATAAATATTGAGATGAAACAATATACTAGATTAATTATCTAAATAACTTTATAGATACTTTTTTTACAGTAACTGTTTTCCAGGACTTCTGCTGCGACAGACTGCCAGCTACGATGAGTAAACTAACGTATAGGAACGTTATAGGGTGGTAGCAGTTGAGGCAGCCAGAGACATTTGCGTCGTGTATGGAATAATGCCATTGGACACAGCATGGGAAGAAACTGGTTTTCTCGTTTTAAGGCGAATCGTTTTGACATTAGTGACTCTCCACGTTCAGGAAGACCTTCGGGACTCGATGAAGTTTGTTTAAACGGAATTAATCCACAATGAACCACATCATTGTACTCGAGAACTGGCAATTGTGATGAGCTGTGATCATTCCACCGTCGTGCGACATTTTCGTGCATTGGGGATGGTTCAGAAATCGGGGATATGGGTACTAATGCTCTATGCCATAATCACATAAATCAGGGAGTGGCTCTATGTGCATCTCTGCCTGATACTCATCAACTGACTCGTGAACAACGCTTACCATTTCTATCCCGTATTGTTAGTGGTGACGAGAAATGGTGTCTTTACGCTAACATAAAGAAAAGAAAGGAACGATTGAGGCCAAAGCAGCAACTAGCCGTAAAAAGAGCTTCACACATACACAAAACGTAATGCTATCACTACTGACATTTATTGTCAGCAGCTGAGACGTCTTGCAGACTCTCTCCAAGAACCAAGAACAACGACAAGGAAAACTGCGCGAAGTGATGCTCCCCCCTCCCTGCCGATAACCCACGCCCGCATTCTGAGAGAATGACAAAAAAAACACTACACAGGAGTTGGGATGGGATGTCATCACGCACCCACTTCTTCACCTGATCTTGCGCCCTCACATTTTCACGTTTTCCGCTGTTTATCGAACAACCTTCAAGGAACTTCCTTTCTGAATGAAAATGCGCTCCGAGGATGGCTCGACAAGTTCTTCACTTCGAAACCACGTGATTTCTACAGTCGGGGAATCGAAAAGCTAACCCAGTGCTGGCAGACTGTTGTATACGGTGAAGAAGAATACATTGTTGATGACTAAAGTCTCAGTTATTTGTATCAGTTGTGTTTCTTAAAGTGATGGAAAGAGGGTACGAACTTACGGAGCAACCCGGTATAAGAAAGGAAAAGAAACGAAATCTGCCTCTCGCGCGGATAACCTCTGTATACAGGGCGATGCACGAAGATATCGAAATATTTTAATGTGTTATTTTAGGAGTAAAACTACAGAAAAAAGTTCACATAAACATAGGTCCGCAAATGTTTAGTTACGGAGTTACAGCTAATAAAAGATTTTGCCTGTAATTTAGGAACTTCGCTAATATGAACCTATCGCAAAACTGTACGAGGTTTAAGTAAAGCACGATTTCCATTTACGACTATTTTGTTGTTATTTATCCAGTGAATCTAGTAAAACATGTCCCAGACGTGTATCTGCAGTAGTTTTCCAGAACATCCGGAGAAGCAAAGAAGTAATTTTCTAAAATTTTTAATTTGTTAACTACTTGGCCCAATTTTTTTAAATGATGGTAATCACGTTAACTTAAACTGTATGAATGTGTCAGATAATCTGCTGTTATTAATGCCATAGCACACGTGAATTCATGTTAAACCAGAAAAAACAACAGTTACTACGTTGTTTCACTTAAATACACTGTTGTTATTATGTCCTTTCACTGAACAATAGGGAAAACTAACTCGTTTGAAGGTTAGGAAACAACTGAAACAACTCAATAACGGTTGCCAACAATGACAAACGTTTCCACATTCTTAATGGAAAGTAAACAAATTTACTTGCATAATAATCTTTGATTCTCTGGATGTTCTGGGAAACTACTGCAGATACACGTCTAGGACATGTTTTGTTAGATTCACCAGACCCATAACAACAACAAGGTAAATGGAAATAGTGTTTTACTTTAACCTCGTACAGTCATGCAATGGCTTCATATTAGTTAAGTTGCTAAATTTCAGACAATATCTTTTATTAGCCGTAACCCTGTAACTAAACATTTGCGGACCAATGTTCATATGAGTTTTCTTTCTTTAGTTTTACTCGTAGAATAACATGTTAAAATATTTGCATATCTTCATGAATCAACCTGCATAGGTAGAGGCGTCCATGTTAATGCATCGCTCGTTGGCTCCGGAAAGTATCTTGATAATGTTCCGCACTCTCCTTTAGCGAACAAAATACGAGAGTATCGAGAGCCGGACCAGGTTTGTGATTAGATTCAGGGCTCTCTTTGCAGGAAGAGCTGTAGATAGTCAACAAATGAAGCAAGGGACTGGCAGTCGAGCCTGAACGTAAAAGAACGCAAAAACCACGTTGTGCTGAATTTACTCCAAATCCAGAGCCAGATGCAAGCGTTAACGGGTGCGATGTGTCTTCTATAGAATCAATCGAAAGGATATACTCGTATACCACAAAAATAATGTACATAACCACAAAAAAACTATGAATGGTCGTAATAGTGCGCATGTGAATATGTCATGTTGCTTGTAGAGCATGCTTGTAAGTCATGCTGCGTGTCAAGAACTACTGTAAATGGGGACATTTAAGCAAAATAGGAGTAACAGAACTAGTAGATGAGCTGAGTCCGAAGTCCATAATTAGTATTATGGCTAAGGGGTGAGACGGAATCTTTGACATCTGCAACCTCTAAGGGAACATGATAACTAGGCTTCAAAATAATGCAGCAGAGGTGAAATACTAAATGGCTGCCATACGAGATACTCGAAGTATTGGATGCAAAGTATACTTTTTTAATACGATGTTGAAAGGTCTCTGTTGGATTCCTTTCATGTTTAATTTCTTAAATCTGTTGCCATTTATGGAATAAATTCCTCTTCTAAATGTACTGTGGCGTTTCTGACTATCTGGGAGGAGACTGAGCAGTGGAACGTGTTACTTTTACACATAAACAAGAACGATCTGTCACACTACTACATTTTAAAGCACAGTTTATATGTAATTCTTATATGTAATTCATGTCACACAGTTTCATACGGAACCTACATCCGCTTTCTTTTATATACTGTATATGATAAGATACTCTCATCCCCCTTCCCTTCTGTGTGAGAGTATGAATGAGCAAATGTATTTGTAGTTGCATGCTTGAGGGTAGCAGACAAGCCTGTCTGCTAGAGAACAGTAGGACCAACGTCGGAACAGGTAGCTACGCTTCCTAAAAGCAAAGAGGTTTCTATCCTTAGTATGGTTCTGTCCGTCCGTTGTCATGTTGGTATAGGAAGCTGCCCCTCTGGCCACTTCCGTTTGTCTTTGTGAGCCACCCTGAGGAAGCACGCTGGGCAGTAGGCAGTTGCAGTCTGGCGGTGGCGAGCGTCTGAAGTGGTAAGATCTCCGGCTAAGCGCGTGTCTGCTAAGTCCATAGGACAATGGATTTGTTAAGTTCAGCCTAACTGAAAATTTAATCATCTTTATCTCGGGTTTAGCTCTAAAATATCTAAGGTTATCTTAAATTGCAGCGTAGTGTAATTCTCGTGTGAAGTTCAGATTATTTTGGGGTAGTTGCTTTGTCATTACTTTGCGAGTAAAGTGGAACCACGTGTTGATCAGTAACTCTAACTAAGTTCATCAATCTTAAATGTGAATGCTTGTGTGATTATAACGTCTCGTCTTGACAATATTTTACAATATAGCAACTTTTCTTTATGCTTTTCTTTATGTTCAACCCACGTGGAGTGTACTTTGCGAGACCAGTACCACGTGCTTATATAACTGTTTGACCCATCAGGTTAATAGTAAGACGTTAGTAACCAGTTCAAGGTTTTTCTTTTGTCAATTGCTTTTCGATCGAATTTATTTTAATTATCAAAATTACTGTGGAGTTATACGCTTTCTGTAAACCAAGTTGACCACGTGGAGCATGTGGTGTAATCATCAAAGTAGCCTTCAGCTATTCTTTTTGGGAAGATTTCACAAAGAGTTAATATGAATTTAGTATACCAGTGTGTGGTAATTATGTGACGGACAGGATTGTTACGAAAGTAATTTCTTTGGGTGAAAACTGAATCTGTTGGTTGTGGTTAATTTCTTCTTGCTTATGTTTCAACGTTCTTTGGGTGTTGTTTTGGGGATGCAGGGTTGTATGCAGTCTCTCAATCTTGGCTCCATATTTGATGTGTTCCGTAAGATTAAAATCTCACATTTTTTACAATCCTTAAACAAGGCACCAGCTCAGTTATAACTCACGTATAATATGCTGAAATTTCAATGAACAATCTTAAAATAAATTTCCAAATATAAACTGATTTCTTTCTTTTTATTTAAATTCTCTTTATATATATATATATATATATATATATATATATATATATATATATATATATATATATATATATTACCGGTTTTGTATGACTATTAAAAGATTATCATTAATGTTAGTCTGCTTGGTAAACCTAGACTAAATATCTGATGAAACAGTTGCCCAGTAATCCACGGTTAACGTCCCCAGACAGATCACGGCTTTTAACCCACTTTCATTGTCAATTAGCACCGATATCAGCATAGCAAAATTCATGTAGCAACATTACACGTGGCGACCCTGTTCTGTGATTCCGCTAGACTCTGGAATCTCTGAAACGTTAGATTGCGAGCGTGTTATAATCTTAATTTTTTTTCCCTACAGCGCTCAAACAACTTCTGCGTTGTTTTCGAGCAGACTTTCAAAAGATTCACGGCGTTGTTGATCGGCGTTGCCTTGTTTGTCTTGTTGTGTTTTTTATATTTGTGTGTTTTATATGTCTGTGTGTTTTTTTTATTCTCGCTTGTAAATTCCACTGTTTCGATCTAAGATAAAAATTTGTTTTGCGTGTGAAAAAGTGCGTACTAGGTTGGGTATCTTTCGTGTGACTGTCGTAATTTTTGTGAGACACATTTATTTTGATTATTGTGTCGCATACCGGTTATAAATTGCACTAATGCAGACACGTAACCAAACTAAAAGTAAGCGGTCCGACAACCTAAGCAACATGGACCAAGGGGATAATTTAATTTCGAATGTTAACGCGTCGGGCGGTTCCGAAAATGCAATGGGCAATACTTCAGACGAAATGCAAGACAGGACGAACGGGCTCACATCAGAGCCACAAATTAATTTGCCTCCAACTAACCAAATTGATTTGGCAGAACTCATGAAAGCCTTATTACAACAAAATAAAGAATCATTTGAAAAATCGTTCCGAGAACAAAAAGAATCATCAGAAAAATCGTTCCGAGAACAAAAAAAATCATCCGAAAAATCGATCCGCGAGCTAGGCGAACAAATGACGCAGAAATCTGAAAAATCTATCCGCGAGCTAGGCGAACAAATGACGCAGAAATCTGAAAAATCTATCCGCGAGCTAGGCGAACAAATAGACGAAAAACTAATCCAGCAGACAAATAAAGTCGACAAGTCGATGCAGAGAGTGTCCGATGATATCTCACAAAGAATAAACAATCTGGCAAGTGAAATAAAAAGTGATATTATGAAAGAATTAGGCCGTACATTTGAACAAATCGATGATCGTCTGCAAGCCTTAGAACAGAGCAAGCGGAGGGGCGATGCCGAATCTAAAGAAAGCGAAGAACGGCTACTTAGGAATTTCCAAGAGCTGAGGGAAGAATGCCAAAGGGAGCACCAGCAGGTACTCTCGAGGGTCCAAGAGGCAGAAACGCATTGTCCCACGTCCGTTAGCAACACAATAGCGGACAACAGTTTAGCGATCCACGCGTTGGAACAGCAAGTAGAACAATTGAAGCAGACTGGGGCGGAGGACAAGAGACAAATTGATGATAAGATTGCGGCATTAGCGGACATTGTAGGCACGATGAAGCTGACGGAAAGCGAGAGCAATACTACACCGGTAGCGGCCGCAGAGACCGAAGAAGTGCGTTCGCTTCTGAGATTTCAGAAGGGACAGTTCCAAGTGAACAGGCAAAACAGAGCTGTAACAGGCGAATTACAAGAACGCGTGGCGCATCTGGAAAACCGCATGGCGTGTGATTCCGAACTCGTCAATAGCATTAAAAATAGCCGTACGAACAGTGCAGAGAGGGACTCCGGCCACGAGGGAGATTTTGACGACAGGGAAGAATGTAATTTGAGGGGCAGACATGAGAGTAATAGAAACATTCAAGGGCCTCGCCAGGAGGAAATGCGGGGATTTGATTTCAAACATTTCCTTACGGTGAGAAAGTTTGAGATATTCCGAAATTCGCAAAAAGGAATACATCCACGAGCATGGCTCGAGCAATTTGAGTTCTGTCTTCCTCCCGACTGGGCAAGTTCACATAAGATAGAATATATGTGTGGCTATTTGGAAGGCGAACCGGCGATTCGCATGAGGTCGGCAGCGCGTCACTGCAACTCCACTCGGGAGTTTCGACAAGCCTTTCTCTCCGCCTATTGGTCGGAAGCGGCACAAGACAGGGTCAAACATGGCATAATTATGCTGCCAAATTTGAACCAGTCTGGTTTCGGCAGCCCTGCACGCCTATTCGACCACATGCTGCAGGCAAATCAATTTTTATACGACCCATACGGGCCTGCGGAACTAATTCGGATATGCATCACCAAATTGCCGATGCACTTGCGGCACGTCATTCTTGCGGGACGATGCAAAGAGGACGTGGAAACGTTTAAAACACTTCTCAAAGAGTTGGAATATAATACAGCAGAATGCCCGCCTAATCAGGCACAAAGTTATTACGGGGCACAGCAGCGCGACCGCAGTCGTGGCCGTAGTACTAATCAACGGCGTGACTGGTCGTCGCGACGCGAACGGAACAACAATCGGGACCGGCCGTATAGAAACTGGGGTAACAGTCGCGAACACAGGTGGAACAACGGAAATGATCGAGGACGTGGACAAGATCGTGAACGCTACAGGTACGGCAACCAGAATCGGTACTACGATGAACACGGTGGAAATAGGACTGTAGGCGAAGCACCTCATGATGTTGAAATTCGGCCGGCCAATCCTAGACATAATCCAGCAAATGGAAATGAACAAAACCGGCAATGACAAATGATCAACGCAGAAGGCGCCCAATCAGAACAAATGAGCGACATGGCAAATAAGTAGAAAGGACAGTGAGAACTAGAGAGGACGGTGAAGAGAATGAATTGATTAGTTTAAATTTGTGACATGCATTTTGAATAATATGTTGGTAAAAATTAATGATAAAGATGTTTTTATGTGATTGATTGAAGTGATGTTGTTAATTTGTTTTCTTTCCTTGTGCAATTAGGATTTAGTTTGATTCAAACGTAAAGATAAAAGGTTTCCTTGTGAACGAGTGAAATGCTGTTTTTTTTTTTTTTGTGTGTGTAAATTGAAAAGAGCCGCTCCTGAGAGAAGCAAGATCTGTGTTGAATTAATGCAAAACTCAAGGGAATATCCGATCTGTGGATATTATGGGTCTGGCAAACCCAGGTCCCCAGCTGTTAGTAGCCTTGTTTCCGATTTTCTGCTTTCAGTGCTACTATCTATCTATTACTATTCTATATCTGTCAGTATAAATGAGGATCTCTTACTATAGTATGCGTGCTGTATGAATATTTTAAGACAGGAGAACTCTGAGAAAGGAATGAGTAAATCTGGAATCTTGAAAACAGGACGCGATAATACGATTGTTTAACCATTGGCTTCCCAATATGCGATGATATGTTAATATTGATGATATATGTATTTTTTGTTCTTTATAGCTGAGTACGTAAAGTGCTGTCTGTGGATTTCGTAAGTATATTGATTCCCTTCAAGGTGAAAGAAGAATTGTGGTGTGTGTAATTTACGTGGCTCTGAAATATTATAATGGCAATCAATACGAGCAGTTTTTCAGCAAATCGAGAATGGTACAGAAATATGGATCCTTTCTGTAGTCATGATTGATGTTGAGCCAAAGCCTGGAAAACTTATTCTGCGTTAATACTTGTCCCAGAAAAGCGACGTTTATGTGTTTTGCTGATGCTGTGAGCATTACAGCTTACTGTTTTTGCTGGTGCGGGATGCACTGCAGCCTATATGATTTGTACTGAGGAAATTTCCCACTTGTATGTAGAGGATGATTAAATAATTTTGATTATGGGAACGAAGGAAAGCTTGGTTTAAGGTAATAAGGATGAAGCAAAACATTTGTCATTTAAACTGCAGGAGGATTCGGATCTTTTGTGTCTGTTGTAAGTTCAATATGTTAAGATGATACTGTTTTACAGAATAGAGGTGACCACAATTTTGCCATTCATGAGAAATGAATCCAGAATAACCACCACAGGCGAAATGACTGATTTGGAAGCGAGAGGTAACTTAAAGAAGGAACGAAATCGCAGCAAAATGGGTAAGAAAATGTAGTATAACCTGTATAGTGCAGACATTTTTACCGTTCTCAGAGCCATCTGTGTGATTAATTCTTGTGATAACGTAATTTTAGATGAAATTTTCTTACTGTTTTATGTGTGAATATATGAGTATGATAAATGTATAATTGCGAGTCTCTTTTCAGGTGTGCGAACTGGTATAAATGTTTTGGTGTGTAAATAACCATTGTTCTTTTTACTGTGTATGTTTAAGGAAAGTTTCTCCATATTTATCATGTGACAAGACGTATGCCGCGAGCGTCAAGAAGAGGACGAATTAGAACAATGTTGTAGTGGTATATACACGGTGTTGAAATAGCATTGAAGTAGCTTATTGGCTTAACTAGTAGTGGATAGAAGTAGAATATTGAGTAATGCATGTTTATGGGTAGTTAGTTTGTAGAATAGACAACAGGTGTGCCCGTATGTGTGTGTAAATAACATGTGAACCCTATGCTGTCCTGACCTATACTTGCACAAGGGATAATCCTATTCATTTTAGTGAATTAATAAGTAGCATTGGATTTATTAAAACATAAGTGAACCACATTAGTGATGTGGATTTAAATATTATATTGTCAGTTCATTTAATTTTTTATTTTTTTTACATTGTAAAGTCATTTCACTTTTATTTTTTTACATTGTCAAGTCATTTACATTTTATTTTATATTGTCGATTCATCTAATTATTTGTATTAAAAAAAAATTAAGTCTCACTTTGTTCTTAAAAATTGTGAAAGACAATACTAAGTGGTATTATGTATGACATTGTGTAATCACATAAGGATGATGAAAAATTTCTGTGAGTGCAGTTGAGAACGTGAAAGTGAACCGGCAAAACTCTTAAGAGACAGCGGGAGCAGCCGGACTAGTTGTAAACTGGCGGGTTTCCCAGCAGGACACACTGTCAACCGGGCCACTTCGGGAGCGCGGCCGACAACAAAAGAAGGGTACGCGGCAAACACTTTCCCTTGTACCTGGAGCTAATGGGCGGCCGCCCCGGGCGACCCTTCCTCGAGGCGATGACCTGAGATGCGCGAGAGGTCCATCGCGCGGAAATCCATCTGCTGGCAACGCACCACACGCACGCGACCGTGACGAGACGGCCGCTGTGAAACAACACAAGGGGCGTGGAGCCTTTTCACAGGTACTGCCCAGAGAAACTTGCAGACGTCAACGACGCCTATCGACATTTCCTGACGGATGCCTACTGTCAAGCGACAGTAAATCATGGTTCGATGTTCTCTGGTCGCTAAGGGTGGCACAAAAGAAGAGCCATTAAGTGTCATCCTTGCCCAGGAATATCAAACCGGCGAGTCAATTGAGGATAACTCAAGAATGTAACAACACAAAGGGCGTGGAGCCTCTTGACACATACCGTCCAGAGAAACTGGCAGACTTCAATGACGCCTATCAACATCTCCTGACGGATGCCCACTGTCAAGCGACAGTAAATCATGGTTCGATGTTCTCTGGTCGCTAAGGGTGGCACAAAAGAAGAGCCAGTAAGTGTCATCCTTGCCCAGGAATATCAACCTGGCGTGTCAATCGAGGATACCGCACGAATTTGACAACACAAACATGGAACCAAATCGAGATGTACGTGACACAGACCACCAAGAGAAACTTCATGAGAGGGCAGAGACGGCGGGATCGCACGCAACAGATGGACAAAAAAAAAAAAAAAAATCCCTACTGACAGCTGCGGCGACGAACCCCCCCCTCTTTCCCCTATATTGTGCCTCGGAACAGTGGAAGTACTGAGTGTGTCAGTGAACAGTGATTATACGGTTCTTAGTCCAGTGCATATACATGTGTTTCTGTCGGAGAAACTCTGACTCGTGTGTTTTGCAGGAGTTCGATTTATTGGTGTTTATTAGACTGACTCTTGTATTTTGCAGGTGTTCTATTTATCTTTTTTAGACTTTGACTCTTGTATTTTGCAGGTGTTTTATTGATAGGTGTTTTTTTTGTTTTAGATGTTGACTATTGTACTGTTTTATTTATCAATGTCTGTTTTTGTGTGATGTATTAGATTTGTGATATTTTGTTTCGTAAATTCATTGCTGTGGCATTGCTTCGTTTATCAGTCAGATAGCTTTTTATTTTCATTGAATTGTGATCGATTAGCCTTTGCATGGGGCATATTTACTGTGAGGAACCCCTTAAGGGTAATAATCACATAATTATTGTAGTTTCAGTATAATGACACAGTGCTCATTGTTTGCTAGCTAATTGAAATATAGTAGAGTGATTAAATGAGTGCCACATAGTTATTTTAATTCTACAAATTATTAGTTTTATACGATATAGAATTTTTTTTGCGATAACCACTTTGTAAAACATGTTTTTTCTCTTATCATTTTGTTGCTTTTGCAGATTGTGCATTGTTATGTTCTGCTTTTTAATACCGATCTTATTTGATGTTCTTTCTTTTTAATTGCTGTGGCACCTTTGCTATTTTCATAATTTTTTCTTGTTAATAAACAGTCATAAATTTTCCTGTGATCAGTTGGCTCTTGCAATGAGCAAATACTGGTGAACTCCATAAGGGTAACAACCAGAAATTGTTTTCATATTAATGACACAGGAACCATTGTTTTTACTTGCTGACCGAATTAGATCTACACTACCTTTTAAATAGGTGTCCAGATTGTGTTTTTTTTTTTTTTTTTTTTTTTTTTAAATTGGTAGATTCTAAAGATGTGTCGAAATTATTGTGTTTTAGCAAGTAGCTGGTGTCCTTTTGCCTTTTCTTTTACACTTTTGGTTTAAGTAGGGTGTGAGAAGCCTGCTTGGGAATGTCCTAGCATGGCCAGAAAATTCCCTGCACAGTCTTTTCCCGGAGCGTTGGGGTTATGAAAGGTCTCTGTTGGATTCCTTTCATGTTTAATTTCTTAAATCTGTTGCCATTTATGGAATAAATTCCTCTTCTAAATGTACTGTGGCGTTTCTGACTATCTGGGAGGAGACTGAGCAGTGGAACGTGTTACTTTTACACATAAACAAGAACGATCTGTCACACTACTACATTTTAAAGCACAGTTTATATGTAATTCTTATATGTAATTCATGTCACACAGTTTCATACGGAACCTACATCCGCTTTCTTTTATATACTGTATATGATAAGATACTCTCATCCCCCTTCCCTTCTGTGTGAGAGTATGAATGAGCAAATGTATTTGTAGTTGCATGCTTGAGGGTAGCAGACAAGCCTGTCTGCTAGAGAACAGTAGGACCAACGTCGGAACAGGTAGCTACGCTTCCTAAAAGCAAAGAGGTTTCTATCCTTAGTATGGTTCTGTCCGTCCGTTGTCATGTTGGTATAGGAAGCTGCCCCTCTGGCCACTTCCGTTTGTCTTTGTGAGCCACCCTGAGGAAGCACGCTGGGCAGTAGGCAGTTGCAGTCTGGCGGTGGCGAGCGTCTGAAGTGGTAAGATCTCCGGCTAAGCGCGTGTCTGCTAAGTCCATAGGACAATGGATTTGTTAAGTTCAGCCTAACTGAAAATTTAATCATCTTTATCTCGGGTTTAGCTCTAAAATATCTAAGGTTATCTTAAATTGCAGCGTAGTGTAATTCTCGTGTGAAGTTCAGATTATTTTGGGGTAGTTGCTTTGTCATTACTTTGCGAGTAAAGTGGAACCACGTGTTGATCAGTAACTCTAACTAAGTTCATCAATCTTAAATGTGAATGCTTGTGTGATTATAACGTCTCGTCTTGACAATATTTTACAATATAGCAACTTTTCTTTATGCTTTTCTTTATGTTCAACCCACGTGGAGTGTACTTTGCGAGACCAGTACCACGTGCTTATATAACTGTTTGACCCATCAGGTTAATAGTAAGACGTTAGTAACCAGTTCAAGGTTTTTCTTTTGTCAATTGCTTTTCGATCGAATTTATTTTAATTATCAAAATTACTGTGGAGTTATACGCTTTCTGTAAACCAAGTTGACCACGTGGAGCATGTGGTGTAATCATCAAAGTAGCCTTCAGCTATTCTTTTTGGGAAGATTTCACAAAGAGTTAATATGAATTTAATATACCAGTGTGTGGTAATTATGTGACGGACAGGATTGTTACGAAAGTAATTTCTTTGGGTGAAAACTGAATCTGTTGGTTGTGGTTAATTTCTTCTTGCTTATGTTTCAACGTTCTTTGGGTGTTGTTTTGGGAATGCAGGGTTGTATGCAGTCTCTCAATCTTGGCTCCATATTTGATGTGTTCCGTAAGATTAAAATCTCACATTTTTTACAATCCTTAAACAAGGCACCAGCTCAGTTATAACTCACGTATAATATGCTGAAATTTCAATGAACAATCTTAAAATAAATTTCCAAATATAAACTGATTTCTTTCTTTTTATTTAAATTCTCTTTATATATATATATATATATATATATATATATATTACCGGTTTTGTATGACTATTAAAAGATTATCATTAATGTTAGTCTGCTTGGTAAACCTAGACTAAATATCTGATGAAACAGTTGCCCAGTAATCCACGGTTAACGTCCCCAGACAGATCACGGCTTTTAACCCACTTTCATTGTCAATTAGCACCGATATCAGCATAGCAAAAATTCATGTAACAATATTACAATGTGACTATTACAAGGGGATAGGTTATCTACAAAGTTTGGCGGTAATGGTATGTTACCTGTAGGCTGTTCTACCACAAGCGCCTACATATTAGTAGACACGCTCCTTACTTATAAATCAGTCAACTTGGTAACCTGTGATCTCTTTCTCTGGCTTACCGACACAATAAAAAATGCTACAAAAATTATCGTCAGCTGACTAGAATTGATCATTCAGAAGGTGAACTGGATATCTCTTTTTATTTCTGTAAATTTGAATGTATTCATAGATATTAAGCTTTTTGCTTCGGGAAATTTATGAAGAATTTTCACACTACGGCGTATATCTACTACTGTAGGCTTAGAGGTACGACGATGATCCGCAAAGGTTGTTCTGTTACGTACACTTGTGTGTTCTCTGAAAGGGGTGAGAAGAAATCTCCCAGTTTCGCCAACATAAAAGCCTTCGCATTTACCCCAGTGCAGTTTGTACACTCCGGCATTTCTATACCTATCATGTTGATTTTCCATTGTATGCCTCAGTTCATAACGTAAAGTGTTAGTTGTGTTAAAGGCAAGGGCTATATTAGAATTACGAAATTAATGCCCGATTTTGTCTGAGAGCGGGCCATTGTAGGTCATGGAAATATACTTTTTCTCCTTTGTCTTACTAGCGGTTTTATTCCTATCTTTTTCCTTTTCCACTTGTTTATAACTGTCATCGACTATAGCTGGATCATAACCATTTTATCAGCGATATACTTTAACGTTGCCATTACTTGCATGTAACTGTTTCGTTCCATGGGAATTCTTAACAGCCTACGCATCATAAAGCAAAAGAATGTTTTTTTATGTTTGTTGGGGGGTGACACGAATGGGCATTAGTAACCAGGATTGTAGAGGCGGACTCCCTGAAAATATTTAATTTATGATGGCTAGCTAACGTTTTTATCGTAACATATAAATAGGTAATACTATAGTATCTTCAGTTCAACGTTAAAAGTAATCTGGTTGTGTATCAGATTAAGAGCTGTAAGACAGCTGTCCACTTTTTTGACATTGCCTCGAATAAGGTCAGTAATGCCATCAACTTACCTTCTGTAACATACTGCTTTGTTTTTAACATCAATATTGTCGTTAAATAATTTACCTTCCAGGCTGTTAGTAAACATATCGATCATAGTGTCCGCGAAGGAGTTGCCCATGGTGAAGCCATCATGTTGACAGTAAATTTTACTGTTGAACTGGAAAACGTTGAATGAATACGACAAATCTAACAGGTCAATAAATTCTACTACTTCCGCCTGTCTTAATGTCTGATACTTCGTGAGATTTTCTGTAATGTGTTCAATGCAATCCTTAATGAGAATGTAGGTATTCAGATTTTGTACGTCAAAACTGACCATCTTTAAAGCTATTTTTAAAGCAAGAAATTATGAAAAATAGGTTACATATTACAATTAATGGCAAGCGCCTCCATCACAGCCTGGCTATGCTAATCTTAACATTAGAAATTCATCCAAGCTTGCGCAATCGATTAAGCTAAATCTGAAATTCTTTAGCTAAAAACCCAAATTCGTCAATTTTTATAAAGCAATACATTTAATGTACGCTAAAGCAGTTAAGATCAGAGATAATCTCTTTAGCGACTTTACCAATGTATAGTTCACTACGGTGTTTGCCACTCTTGATTCTCCAGTTGGTGGCGTGGCTTGGGTGCCTCAGCAACACAGACAGCCGTACCGTAGGTGCACCCAAGACGGACGGGTATCTGTTGAGAGGCAGCATCCTTTTCACTAGTTGCAGAGGCACCAGTCTGCATGATTGACTGATCTGGCCCTGTGACATCAACCAAAACAGTCTTGCTGTGCTGATATTGCGAACGACTGAAAGCAAGGGGAAAGCACAGCCGTAATTTTTCCCGAGGGCAAGCAGCTCCACTATATGAAACTTCCCGACAGATTAAAACTGTGTGCCGGACCGAGACTCGAACCCGGGACTACTTCCCGCGACTGCAGGCAAAGGTCCCGAGTTCGAGTCTCGGTCCGGCATACAGTTTTAATCCGCCAGGAAGTTTCATATCAGCGCACACTTCGCTGCAGAGTGAAAATCTCTTTCCAGCTCTACTATATGGTTAAATGATGGTGGCATCCTCTTGGATAAAATATTCCGGGGGTGGATTAGTCCCCCTTTCGGGTCTCCGGGCGCGAACTACTGAGGAGGATGTCATTATTAGGAGAAACAAAACTGGCGTTCTATGAATCGGTGGGTGGAATGTTAGCTCCCTTAATCGGACAGGTAGGTTAGAAAATTTAAAAACGAAAATGGATAGGTTATAGTTAGATGTAGTGGGAGTTGGTAAAGCTTGGTGGAGGGATGAAAAACAGTTCTGGTCGAGTGAATAAAGGGCTATAAATACAAAATCAGATACGGGTAATGCAGGAGTAGGTTTAATAATCAATATAAAATAGAAATGCCGATAAGTTACCATGAACAGCATAGTGAACGCATTATTGTGCCCAGGATAGACACAAAGCCCACACCCACCACAGTAGTACAAGTTTATATGCAAATAGCTCGACAGGTAATGAACAGGGTGAAGAAATGTATGATGAGATAAAAGAAATTATTCAGATAGTTAACAGAGACGAAAATTTAATAAATAAAATGGAAATGTCGTGTGGCTAGAGCCTCCCGTCGGGTAGACCGTTCGCCTGGTGCAGGTCTTTGAAAATTTAATAATCGTGAGGACTGGAATTCCATAGTAGGGAAAGGAAGAGATGATGGAATTGATCCCCCATGGTACACAAATCAGGTCCGAACGCTGTTGCAGAGGCAACGGAAAAGGCATGCGAAGTTCAGAAGAACGCGAAATCCCGAAGATTGGCTAAAATTTACAGACGCGCGAAATTTGGCACGGACTTCAATGCGAGATGCCTTTAATAGGTTCCACAACGAAATATTGTCTCGAAATTTGGTAGAAAATCCGAAGAAATTCTGGTCGTATGTAAAGTACACAAGCGGCAAGACGCAGTCAATACCCTCGCTGCGCAGTGCCGATGGTACTGTTACCGACGACTGTGCCGCTAAAGCGGAGTTGTTGAACGCAGTTTTCCGAAATCGTTTCACCAGGGAAGACGAATGGAATATTCCAGAATTTGGAACACGAACAGCTGCTAGCATGAGTTTCTTAGAAGTAGATACCTTAGGGGTTGCGAAGCAACTCAAATCGCTTGATATGGGCAAGTCTTCAGGTCCAGATTGTATACCGATTAGGTTCCTTTCAGATTACGCTGATACAACAGCTCCCTGCTTAGCAATTATATACAACCGCTCGCTCACCGATAGATCTGTACATACAGATTGGAAAATTGCGCAGGTCGCACAAGTGATTAAGAAGGGTAGTAGGAGTAATCCATCGAACTACAGACCTATATCATTGACGTCGGTTTGCAGTAGGGTTTTGGAGCATATACTGTATTCAAACATTATGAATCACCTCGAAGGGAACGATCTATTGATACGTAATCAGCATGGTTTCAGAAAACATCGTTCTTGTGCAACGCAGCTAGCTCTTTATTCGCACGAAGTAATGGCCGCTATCGACAGGGGACCTCAGGTTGATTCCGTATTTCTGGATTGCCGGGAGCCTTTTGACACCGTTCCTCACAAGCGACTTCTAATCAAGCTGTGGGCCGGCCGGAGTGGCCGTGCGGCTCTAGGCGCTACAATCTGGAGCCGAGCGACCGCTACGGCCGCAGGTTCGAATCCTGCCTCGGGCATGGCTGTGTGTGATGTCCTTAGGTTAGTTAGGTTTAATTAGTTCTAAGTTCTAGGCGACTGATGGCCTCAGAAGTTAAGTCGCATAGTGCTCAGAGTCATTTAATCAAGCTGCGGGTCTATGGGGTATCGTCTCAGTTGTGCGACTGGATTCGTGATTTCCTGTCAGGAAGGTCGCAGTTCGTAGTAATAGACGGAAAATCATCGAGTAAAACTGAAGTGATATCAGGTGTTCCCCAGGGAAGCGTCCTGGGACCTCTGCTGTTCCTGATCTATATAAATGACCTGGGTGACAATCTGAGCAGTTCTCTTAGGTTGTACGCAGATGATGCTGTAATTTACCGTCTAGTAAGGTCAACCGAAGACCAGTATCAGTTGCAAAGCGATTTAGAAAAGATTGCTGTATGGTGTGGCAGGTGGCAGTCGACGCTAAATAACGAAAAGTGTGAGGTGATCCACATGAATTCCAAAAGAAATCCGTTGGAATTCGATTACTTGATAAATAGTACAATTCTCAAGGCTGTCAATTCAACTAAGTACCTGGGTGTTAAAATTACGATCAACTTCAGTTGGAAAAACCACATAGATAATATTGTCGGGAAAGCGAGCCTAAGGTTGGGTTTCATTGGCAGGACACTTAGAAGATGCAACAAGTCCACTAAAGAGACAGCTTACACTGCACTCGTTCGTCCTCTGTTAGAATATTGCTGCGCGGTGTGGGATCCTTACCAGGTGGGATTGACGGAGGTCATCGAAAGGGTGCAAAAAAGGGCAGCTCGTTTTGTATTATCACGTAATAGAGGAGAGAGTGCGGTAGATATGATACGCGGGTTGGGATGGAAGTCACTAAAGCAAAGACGTTTTTCGTCGCGGCGAGATGTATTTACGAAATTTTAATCACCAACTTTCTCTTCCGAATGTGAAAATATTTTGTTGAGCCCAACCTACATAGGTAGGAATGATCATCAAAATAAAATAAGAGAAATGAGAGCTCGAACAGAAAGGTTTAGGTGTTCGTTTTTCCCGCGCGCTGTTCGGGAGTGGAATGGTAGAGAGATAGTATGATTGTGGTTCGATGAACCCTCTGCCAAGCACTTAAATTTGAATTGCAGAGTAGTCATGTAGATGTAGATGTAGATGTAGAAAAATAGTAGGTGAATATGAACTGGGGATAAGAAATGAAAGAGGAAACCGCCTGTTAGAATTTTGCGCAGAGCATAATTTAATCATCACTAACACTTGGTTTAAGAATCATGAAAGAAGGTTATATACGTGGAAGAGACCTGGAGACACCAGAAGATTTCAGTTTGATTATATAATGGTAAGACAGAGATTTAGGAAGTAAGATTTTAGCTGTAAGACATTTCCAGGGGCAGATGTCGATCTGACTACAATTTATTGGTTATGAACTGTAGATCACAACTAAAGAAATTGCAAAAAGATAGGAAATTAAGGAGATTGGGCCTGGATAAGTGGAAAGAACCAGAGGTTGTTGCGAGTTTCAGAAGGAGCGTTGGGTAACGATTGACCAGATCATGGGAAAGGAATACAGTAGAAAACGAATGGGTAGCTTTGAAAGATGAAATAGTGAAGGCTTAAGACCATCAAATAAGTAAACAGACAAGGGTCAGTAGAAAACCTTGGATATCAAAGGAGACATAGAATTCAATTGATTATATGATAAAATATAAAAAAATGCAGCAAATGAAGCAGATGAAAGCGAATACAAACATGTAAAAAATGAGATTGACAGGAATGACTAATCAGGAATGGCTGGAGGAAAATGTAAGGATTTAGAATCCTATATCACTATGGGGAAGACAGGTACCATCTACAGGAAAATTAAAGAGATCTTTGGAAAAAAGAGAACCTCCTACATGAATATCAAGAGCTCAGATGGAAAACCTATCCTAAGCAATGAAGGCAAAGCTGACATGTGGAAGGAGTACACACAGGGTCCATACAAGAGAAATGAAGGTGATGGCAGTATTGTATAAATGGGAAGGACGTAGACGAAGATGCGATGGGAGATACGATACTGCGAGAAGAATTTGAAAAAGCACTAAGTTGAAACAAGGCTGCGGGGAGGGGAGGGGAGGGGAGGGGAAAGGGGGGCATAGACGACATTCTATCAGAAGTACTGACAGCCTAGGGAGGATCAGCCTGACAAAACTTTTCCCCCTGGTGCAAGATGCATGAGACAGGGAGAAATACCATCAGACTTCAAGGAGAATGTAATAATTCCAGTTCCAAAGAAAGCAGGTGCTAACAGCTGTGAATATTACCGAACTATCAGTTTAATAAGCCATGGTTGCAAAGTAACTAACACGAAACCCTTACAGGAGTATAGAAAAACTAGTAGAAGCTGGCCTCGCAAAGATCAGTTTGGAATCCTGAGAAATGTAGGAACACACCGAGGCAAACCTACTTTTAATACCATTGATAACTTTTCACAACGTTGACTGGAATACTCTCTTTCAAATTCTAAAGGTGGCAATGGTAAAATACAGGGAGCGAAGCGTTATTTACAATTTGTACAGAACCCAAATGGCTGTTATAAGAGTCGAGGGGCATGAAAGGCAAGTTGTGGTGGAGAAGGGAGAGAGGCAGGATTGTAGCCTATCCCTAATGTTATTCAATCTGTATGTTAAGAAAGCGATGAAGGAAACAAAAGAAAAATTTGGAGTAGGAATTAAAGTCCAGGCAGAAGAAATAAAAGCTTTGAGGTTTTCCTATGACGTAATTCTGTCAGAGACAGCAAAGGACTTGGAAGAGCAGTTGAACTGAATGAATCAGTGTCTTGAACGGAGGATATAAGCTGAGCATCAACAAAAGCAAAACAAGGATAATGGAACACAGTCAAATTAAATCAGGTGATGCTTAGGGAACTAAATTAGGAAATGAGACATAGTAGTAGATGAGTTTTTTTTTTTATTTGGGCAGCAAAATAACTGATTATGGCCGAAGTAGAGAGGACATAAGGACCAGACTGGCAATGGCAAGAAATACTTTTCTGAAGAAAGAAAACTTGTTAACATCGAATATTGACTGAAGTGTTAGGAAGTCCTTTCTGAAAATATTTGCATTGAGTGCAGCCATGCTGGAATTGAAACATGAAAGATAAACAGTTTAGACGAGAAGATAATAAGAGCTTTTGAAATGTGTTGTTTCATAAGAATGCTGAAGATTATATGGGTAAAATGAGGAAGTACTGAATACAATTGGGGAGGAAAGAATTTTGTGGCACAACCTGACTAGAAGAAGGGACCGGTTGGTAGGACACATTCTGAGACATCGAGGCATCGCCGGTTTAGTTTTGGAGGAAATCATGGAGGATAAAAGCCGTAGAGGAAGACCTAGAGATGAATACAGTAAGCAGATTCAGAAGGATGTTGGTTGCGGTAGTTACTCAAAGATCCAGAGGTTTGCACAGTACAGAGTAGCACGGAGAGCTGCATCGAATCAGTCTCTGGACTGAAGAGCACAAGAACAGGAAATACCTGTACGTCATGCCTGCATCAGCCACCTCTAGGATGGCTTTGCATCCTATATATAATCACTGAGGGCATGCAGGAGATTGTGACTCATTTTTATATTGTTATAAGTTCTGCTAGGCAATTTTTGTCCTTTGTTTTTTAATCTCTAAATTTAGCTGATATTAGTGTTTTTTGTTGTTGTCGTTGTTGTTGTTGCCGTTGTTGAGGTCTTCAGTCCAGAGACTGGTTTGATGCAGCTTTCCATGCTACTCTATCCTGTGCAAAACTCTTCACCCCCAAACAACCACTGAAACCGACATCCACCTCAACCTGCTTACTGTAATCAGTTCTTGGTCTCCCTCTACGAGGTTTGCCGTCCACGCTTTAAAAAAAATGGTTCAAATGGCTCTGAGCACTATGGGACTTAACTGCTGTAGTCATCAGTCCCCTAGAACTTATAACTACTTAAACCTAACTAATCTAAGGACATCACACACATACATGCCCGAGGCAGGATTCGAACCTGCGACCGTAGCGGTCACGCGGTTCCAGACTGTAGCGGCTAGAACTGCACGACCACTCCGGCCGGCGTCCACGCTTCCCTCCAGCACTAAATTGGTGATCCTTTGATGTCTCAGAACGTGTCCTATCAACCAATCCCTTATTTTAATCAACTTGTGCACAAATTTCTTTTCTCCCTTATTCTATTCAGTATCTCCTCATTAGTTACTTGATTTAGCGACCTCATCGTCGGCATTCTTCTGCAGCACCGTACTTGAAAAGCTTATACTCTCTTGTTGGATGTAAGATCAGCCAGTTATGCAACACCGTTTTTTCCAAGTTCCCAAACATGTTTAGCACCTCTGTGCCATCATCAATGGGTTTCTGTTTTATTTAATCTATGCACTCGGTTTGCATGGTTTTTCAGGACCACTTGTGTATTATTTATTACAGGTAGCTTGTCATGTTTTTGTGTGGCAACCCCTTTTCTTCTCAAGTGTGTTTTCGCATAGCTGACGGACCTTTCATCCAACAATTTTAACTGTAAACACGGAAAACAAATCCAAATGACGAATATCGTATATTCTCTTCTTGTGTAACATAATTATCGTCCATGTTTCACATCCATACGTGCCCACACTCCAGCCTTTAGCTCCCTGTGTTTTACGCCAGGTACCTTCAGAATTTGAAAGAGAGTACGCCACTCAACACTGTCAACAGCTTCCTCTAAATCTACAAATCCTTTAAACGTAGGTGTGCCTTTCCTTAACCTATCTTCTAAGATAAGTCCCGGGGTCAGTAGAGCCTCACGTGTTCCTACATTTCTCCGGATTCCAAATGATCTTCCCCGAGGTCGGCTACTAGCAGGTTTTCCATTCTTCTGTAGGCAATTCGTGTCAGTATATTGCAACCGTGAGCTATTAAACTGTTAAATCGGTAATATTCACACCTGTCAGCATTTGCTTTCTTTGGAATTGGAATTATTACATTCTTTTCAAGGACTGAGGTTATTTCGCCTATCACATACCTCTTTCTCACCTGTTGGAATAGTTTTTCATGGTTGGCGCTCCCAAAGCTATCAGTAGTTATGATGGAATGTCGTCTACCCCAGGGGCCTTTTTCCGGTTTAGGTCATTCAGTAATCCGCCAAATTCTTCTCGCAGTATTATATATTCTATCTCATCTTCATGTACGTCCTCTTCCCTTTCTGTAAAATTGGCTTCAAGTTTATCTCTCTCGTATAGACGCTGCAGATACTCCTTCCGTCTTTCAGTTTTCCCTTCTTTGGTCTCGTAAGGATTTTCCATATGGGCTCTCGATATTGATACAGCTGCTTCCGTTTTTTCCAAAGGTCTCTTTCATTTTCCGTTAGGCGGTATCCATCTTTCCACTCGTGAAACATGCTTCTAAATCCTTACATTTGTTCCCTAGGCATTGCAGCTTAGCCATTTTACACTTCCTATCAGTCTCAAAATGGTTTAAATGGGTCTAAGCACTATGGGACTTAACATCGGAGGTCAGCAGTACCCTAGACTTAGAACTACTTAAACCTAACTAACCTAAGGACATCACACTCATCCATGCCCGAGGCAGGTTTCGAACCTGCGACTACAGCAGCCGCGTGGTTCAGAACTGAAGCGCCTAGAACCGCTCGGCCACAGCAGCCGGCTCCTGTCAGTCTCATTTTTAGACGTTTTTCTTGCTTTTCGCCTGCTTCATTTGCTGCACTTTTATATTTCCTCGTTTCATCAATGAAATTTAATATATCCTGTGATATCCAAGCATTTCTACTAGGCGTTGTATTTTTACGTATTCAATCCTCTGTCATCTCTCAAAGCTACCCATTCGTCTTCCGCAGAATTTCTTTCCCCTTTCCTACTGAATCTTTGCCTAATGCTCCCTCTGAAACTCTAAACAACCTCTAGTTGTTTCAACTTATCAGTATCCCATTTCCATAACTTCCTACCCTTTTGCAATATTGTTGTATATTCTGAAGACGACTATTGTATAGCCGAAACCAGCTACTCTGTTCTAAAAGCTTTGCAATCAAGACGATTAAATAAAAAATTGCGTACACCACATGATCAAGATTCGCTTCCATATGTTGTCCAGCTTGTTGTAAAATTGTTGTCATTCGGTTTACCTATTCCTTAAGCACTTATAACAACATATGCACTGGAATACGAACACAACCGTCAACAGCCCGTCCTCTGTAGCTGTGCAAGGTTCCTGATGTTCACTATACAGGGTGGTCCATTGATAGTGACCGGGCCAAATATCTCACGAAATAAGCATCAAACGAAAAAACTACCAAGAACGAAACTCGTCTTGCATGAAGGGGGAAACCAGATGGCGCTATGGTTGGCCCACTAGATGGCGCTGCCATAGGTCAAACGGATGTCAACTGCGTTTTTTTAAAACAGGAACCCCATTTTTATTACATATTCGTGTAGTACGTAAAGAAATATGAATGTTTTAGTTGGACCACTTTTTTCGCTTTGTGATAGATGGCGCTGTAATAGTCACAAACGCGTAAGTACGTGGTATCACGTAACATTCCGCCAGTGCGGACGGTATTTGCTTCGTGATACATTACCCGTGTTAAAATGGACCGTTTACCGCTTGCGGAAAAGGTCGATATCGTGTTGATGTATGGCTATTGTGATCAAAATGCCCAACGGGCGTGTGCTATGTATGCTGCTCGGTATCCTGGACGACATCATCCAAGTGTCCAGACCGTTCGCCGGATAGTTACGATATTTAAGGAAACAGGAGGTGTTCAGCCACATGTGAAACGTCAATCACGACCAGCAACAAAGTACGATGCCCAAGTAGGTGTTTTAGCTGCTGTCGCGGCTAATCAGCACATCAGTAGCAGACAAATTGCGCGAGAATCGGAAATCTCAAAAACGTCGGTGTTGAGAATGCTACATTAACATCGACTGCACCCGTACCATATTTCTATGCACCAGGAATTGCATGGAGACGACTCTGAACGTCGCGTACAGTTCTGCCACTGGGCACCAGAGAAATTACGGGACGATGCCAGATTTTTTGCAGGCGTTCTATTTAGCGACGAAGCGTCATTCGCTAACAGCGATAACGTAAACCGGCATAATATGCAATATTGGGCAACGGAAAATCCACGATGGCTGCGATAAGTGGAACATCAGCGACCTTGGCGGGCTAATATATGGTGCGGCATTATGGGAGGAAGGATAATTGGCCCCCATTTTATCGATGACAATCTGAATGACGCAATCTATGCTGATTTCCCACGTTATGTTCTACCGATGTTACTACAAGATGTTTCACTGCATGACAGAATGGCGATGTACTTCCAACATGATGGATGTCCGGCACATAGCCCGCACGTTCACCAGATCTGACGTCCACGGATTTCTTTCTGTGGGGAATGTTGAAGGATATTTGCTATCGTGATCCACCGACAACGCCTGACAACATGCGCCAGCGCATTGTCAATGCATGTGCGAACATTACGGAAGGCGAACTACTCGCTGTTGAGAAGAATGTCGTTACGCATATTGCCAAATGCATTGAGGTTGACAGACATCATTTTGAGCATTTACAAGTAATCACGCTGTAACAGCATGCGTTCTCAGAAATGATAAGTTCACAAAGGTATATGTATCACATTGGAACAACCGAAATAAAATGTTCAAACCTACCTTGTGAGCCACATGTTTGTGACTATTACAGCGCCATCTACCACAAAGGGAAAAAATGGTCCAACTGAAAAATTCCTATTTCTGTACGTACTACACTAATATGTAATAAAAATGGGGTGTTCCTATTTTAAAAAACGCAGTTGATATCCGTTTGACCTGTGGCAGCGCCATCTAGCGGACCAACCATAGCGCCATCTGGTTTTCCCCTTCAAGCTAGACAAGTTTCTTTCTTTGTAGTTTTTTCGTTTGACGATTGTTTCGTGAGATATTTGACCCGGTCACGATCAACGGACCACCCTGTATACGTGATCACATGTACCAGCAGAGGCAAATCTAATGGACTTACTGCTAAACCCGAGAAACTTGGTGACCATTCCACCAGACCTTTACGACCGATCCATCTCTGTGGGAACTGGATTTTGCGGTATGCCGGAACAGTTACCGCGTAGTGAGGCAGGGCACTGTCATGCTGAAAGAAGGAAATGTCCCGTCCACAAACAGCAGCGACGGCGGCACTTCGTCTAACAAATACAGGTAACGGACTCCTGTTAGTGTATCTCGAATGAAGAAGAGTCCGACAATACGAGAAGCCCCTATTCCATTACAAAACCGTCACATCGTTGGAAGCATCCACTGACTGTCGATAACTGAAGCGCTTTGATCCCGGAGCGAATGATAGCGAACGCTTATTGGTCAGTGTTCATTACCATTTGTTTCCATCTGAAACAACAATAGTTAAAGCCGCGAAGCGGAACTTTGGTAGATAAGATCATTTTGCGTGGCGAAGTAAGCAAAATGGAGAAGAAAAGGAAGAGCTGACGTGTCTTGTGTGTACGTAAACATGAAATGCGTGGAGGTAGTACACATAACACTGAATTAGAGCTTCTGCTTTCCTGAGATTTACCCCACATTTTTACACATACATATGCTGATGATTTTCGCTGGCTTTTCATTACAGCTGACGAGGAAATTTATAAAAAGTACATTAATTACCGACAACCAGCATAACGCTCGGGCAGTAGCAACCGGATATGTTTATGTTAACGACTGTGTCGCATTTCGATAGCTGCTATGTATCTGATAGTTTCTGATGCTTACATTGACATATGCGAAGCACTTCAATGAGTCTACAAAGTACTTATAGGGACTGTCGTGCCTCGTGAGTATACATTCTTGGTGTTCCCAAATTTTTGGATTCAGATAAATTTGGGAGTGTGAAATTAATAGCATCTGCTGTATAACAGTTACGCTTATCAACAAGTTTATACAACTACAGCCACTGCCCTTTACAATAATAATAATGAGATCGCCGGCCGG
The DNA here is from genome assembly GCF_021461385.2 of Schistocerca piceifrons. Taxonomy (NCBI): domain Eukaryota; kingdom Metazoa; phylum Arthropoda; class Insecta; order Orthoptera; family Acrididae; genus Schistocerca; species Schistocerca piceifrons. Next base: position 106,564,403 of record NC_060145.1, read on the forward strand.
AGTGGCCGTGCGGTTCTAGGCGCTACAGTCTGGAGCCGAGCGACCGCTACGGTCGCAGGTTCGAATCCTGCCTCGGGCATGGATGTGTGTGATGTCCTTAGGTTAGTTAGGTTTAATGAGTTCTAAGTTCTAGGCGACTGATGACATCAGAAGTTAAGTCGCATAGTACTCAGAGCCATTTGAATAATAAGATCCATAACTTGTCTGACAGAAATAGTTGTTTCGTGAAATTTTGTTGTTTTGTACACAATTAAGTACAGTTCAGGGCAATAAAGAAATAATGTGCAGACTATTGCAACTTTCCATTTCGCATTTTTGGATAAACGGGAGTTTTCGCGCTTTTCAATTTTTCGGACAAATGTAAAAGATTCTCACAGATGTATTAGTTCACGAATTTACTTCCGGACTGAAAATCAGATATTCTTACGCTGCATCCACACAACTTGTGCTAACTGTACACTTCCTTGTTAAATGGTCGCTTGTAATCACCCTTATTTGATTTCGTCTCTCTCTCAATCAAAGGAACTGTTGCCAGAGGCCCTAGTTCCTATGCAGCTCCTGGTAATTTACTTTTCTGTTCCTGGAATTAGAGTTTCACTCTGCAGCGGAGTGTGCGCATATAAAAAACTTCCTGGCGACTGGACTACTCAAACAGGACTCAGAACGCGTCCTCAATGGCTACTATTGCTGTGGATAACCGCTACCTACGGATTATGGCTCGGAGGAACCCTGACAGCAACGCCACCATGTTGAATAATGGTTTTCGTGCAGCCACAGGACTTTGTGTTATAAGGTGTCAGGCAAATCCAACACCTTCCATGAAAATCCTGACATGATAGCAAATCCGGCAGTATGTCACATAGCTCCGAATAAATCCTGATATTAAATTAACCAAAATAATACGATCAACGAGTGAGCAAATGGAATACCACAGACTAACACAAGAACGCCTAAATGCATGTCATACCTCCCCACTGTGAAACAGACACAATTCCGAGGGGTGAAACGAGAACAGAAGCCGAGAGCAGAGTCGTGTAGGCTAGGAGGCCCTACGATAATGGACGGACACCCACGTCGCCAGCCGACCGCCAAGACCACCCCCAGCCCATGTTAAAAGATAGAGCCCTCCAGAAGAACAGTATAGATCTTACGATAACACTAAAAGGACCACACCAGCTGCAAGTTTTAGCGTGAGACTACACGCGTCTCTGTTACGTAGCAAACACTAAAAACATTGTCCCACCACGAAAAGTATAACGTTTCTCATTGGATAGACAGAATTTTTGTAGGCGGAGCTTAAAGTTAACATCGAGACGCTGATTGGTCAGTTGAAAACACAGCCAGATACCTTTTCTTAAACCAACTTCGGCAAATTGTGGTAAGGAGAAGTTAGAGAGATTTGCTTCCGAGACGGCGAGGTGCGTGGAGCTGCGCCTTCCGCCGTCCCCTGACGCTGCCTAAACAACGACAAGGTAATGAACGCACGCGATGCCGCATAAGAGCCGCATAAGGCTTCACTCAGGACTGCAGAAGTCTCATCTGTTACACCCCCTTTTTATGTAATACTAGTGTCGATCGTCAACTAAACTTCGTGGTATTCCCATTTACTACGAGAAGTTAAAATCTGAAACGCGATGATTTTTCTGTTATAGAATTATTGAGAAGCCACATGAGCCACTGTAATTTACGACAAGTTAAATAAGTAATTAAAGATAATTGAGGGTCACTGTAGACCATTCTGATAGTTTTCTCTTTATGAAACTTAACTTAAACCTAGATTATAGATGTGATATGGCATAGGTCATCCTTCGATTCATTGTAGAACTTGGAAACCCATTCAGGGAATATTCGTTGACATTTTTGTTGAACGCAGTTGGCTTTTATCATCCTGTATTAAAATATTTCCTTTCATCAATAGTGCAATTTATAAACAATGTTTTGTGAGTAGAATAAAAATTCCAATGGTAAACTTAACTGCTTTTTCGACGTTATTTTTACCAGCTAACTAAAAATAGGAAAGCCCTGAACCCCTTCCACTAACTTTAGTTAGTATTAAGATTCTTTTACAGGGAGTGCAGTGGAGCTGACGCTGAAATCATTAAGTACTTGATTATATCATCGCTAGTCTCACTGAACTCTTCTGAACTCTACACGTCATGTGTGGTCTGGCGTCTCCATACCAGCAATAGGTCCCAGGTTCAAACTAGTCAATTCCCTAAAAACACGCTCAGAGCGTCGTTGCGCGAAAGTGTTAGGGAGACACAACTCAGAACAAACAGACACCACGCAGAATGTTAGTGTGTTACGCCTCAAACTGTGCACAATAGGCTGCATGATGCCCAACTTCACTCCCGACGTCCATGGCGAGGTCCATCTTTGCAACCACGACATCATGCTGCGCGGTATAGATGAGCCCAACAACATGCCAAATAGACCATTCAGGATTGACATCACGTTCTCTTCACTGATCAGTGTCACATATGCTTTCAACCAGACAATTGTCGGATACGTGTTTGGAAGCAACCCGGTCAGGCTGAACGCCTTAGACACACTGTTCAGCAAATGCAGCAAGGTGGAGGTTACCTCCTGTTTTGGGGTGGCATTATGTGGGGCCGACGTACGCCGATGGTGGTCTGGAAGATGCTGTAACGGCTGTACCATACGTGAATGCCCTTCTCCGACCGAGAGTGCAACCATATCAGCAGCATATTGGCGAAGCACTCGTCTTCATGGAGGACAATTCGCGCCCCCATGACTTCCTTCAGGATAACGACATCGCTCGACTAGACTGGCCAGCATGTTCTCCAGACATGAACCCTATCGAACATGCATGGGATAGATTGAAAAGGGCTTGATGAACTTGTGGGTAGTATGCCACGACAAATACAGGCATTCATCAATGCAAGAGGACGTGCTATTGGGTATTAGAGGTACCGGTGTGTACAGCAGTCTGAATGATCACCTCTGATGGTCTCGCTGTATTGTTGTACAACATGCAATGTGTGGTTTTCATGAGCAATAAAAAGGGAGGAAATGATGTTTATGTTGATGTCTATTCCAATTTTCTGCACAGGTTCCGGAACTCTCGAAACCGAGGTGATGCAAAACTTTTATTGATGTGTGTAGATTCAACGTAGTTCATGTTTACTCTGCACACGAAAGCCGACTCCCGCTCAGTAAACAACCAACTCCAAAGACAAAGTGCCCGTTTGTGGAAATGATTAAAACTCAAGTAGTAATATCTAACAACACGGTCACTTGACTAGAAAACAAATGGGGCGCTGAGATTCATAAGGGCCTAAAGCACACCGCCGTCGATCCCACATTTAAGTGAATATCAGAGAAACCAGTGATTCAGCTTTTCATGAATTTTCATATATACGATGTGGTCCTACAGCACAGATAAACCGGATTTACCATAAAATCAATAGATTTCAGGAACATGAATAAATGCTACCATCTCACAATCGTCGGTGTTGTGCGATTCTCAGCGCCTCAGATGGATTATTGTATGATAAAATTCGAAACTTAATAAACTATATTTCATCCAGAAATCCAAAAAATAGGTTTACTGTCAATACAACTTTAACATATACTGACGTCGATCTAATGTTACTACAGCATATAGTGAGTGAATTAGCGTATCTGGCGAGTGTGCTATCAACTAGCAGGATTTATGCCGAGCAAACAGGATGAGAGCCTGCCTTGGAGTGCTACCACCTGTTGGTACTGGCATAAACTTCTAGTTGAGTGACAAGGGCTAGTTGTGTGCATCGTGAACCCTGCACATTGTTAATCAGATCCATACGTATTTGGCCGATAAGGCAATTACGTGAAGCGAGAAGCGCATGCGCAAAAGCTCCTTAAAACGTGCACCACTGAAGGTTGCTCGCGACCCTGATGCCAAGTTTCACAGAGTCTAGACTCTAGAGGATCAGTAGGGCAGTACATTTATAGTCCGTGAGACGAGTGATTGGTACTGACAGTTCCGGCGGGCAGACGGCGCTGTTGCCGAACGTGGCTCACAGCACGCGGCGCCCTGTCTGCTACACGCATTCTCCAGCAGCAGAAATAAAAGCGAGACAAAATACAAGTCGTATTGGTACGCGTGAATTTATTTAAAGTTGATGCTTGAAATATATTAACTCGAAAACTGATAAGAGCTATTTAGTACAAGTATCTAAGATGCTGAAACATAATAAAGTTATTTGTTAAACTTCACAACTGAAATGAAAACTATTTTCGCAAATTGTTGAACATCAGCAGTTTTGGTTTCCATTGTTAAGTATTAGCATTATTAATTTGTTCTACTACAAGCTACAGAATAATTGGTCAGTGTATTAAGAGTTATAATCTGAAGAAAGTACTCACAATATGATGATCTGGTTGTAGATCGATAGCAAACTCCCTCCTTACATTCCTGAATACGTTGTAGTTACTGTAATGGAAAAACACCACTCACATCACTGTCAGAATCTGATTTGACATTGTCTTCCTCAGCACTACTCGAACTATCACTGCTCTCTCCCAGATGTATAATTAAATTTTCGATGCATTCTTCCACAACCCCTTCGGTTTTGGCCGCCTCTCTGATGGCACTTGCAGTGCTATTTACAATTTTAGCCCACGTCTCGCTTGTCACTTTATTGATAGCTGCTGGAAGGAGAGTTTCCACTTCAGAGATCGTGAATTTTTTATTGTTTGCAGCAATGTAATTTTTTATCTGCGCCCACACTCTTTCAATTGCATTGAAGTGACAGTGGTATGGAGGAAGCCGAACGATTTCATGCCCGTGCCTTTTAGCAATCTCGTCAATTACATATGTTGGAAATTGGGGTTTCTTTTGTGCCACAATTTCGAGCAGTTCCGCCTTCCTTAAATCTTCTCTGAAATCTACTTTTCGCCGTTTCAACCACTGAATGATATCGTCTTTTTTTGTTGCCAAGGTTGGTGCCTTATCGTGAACAACGGAATGATAAGGCGTATTGTCCATAACAATCACTGATGGACTTGTCAGATTCGTCATAAGCTATGTCTCGAACCATTCTTGAAATACTACACTGTTCATTTCTTCATGGTAATCTCCCGTCTTTTTTGACCGAAACGTTTTCAAGCAGTTTGGCACAAAACCTTTCGATGTTCCTGCAAGTACGACAATAATACGCCCTCCTTTGTCAACAGGCACTGCCATTGTCCCCTCGGGAGTTCCATCATTCCAGCCTCTACGTAAAGAATGGCTGGCATTGACCCATGTTTCATCTAACCACACTATACTTTCGAATTCCACACCCATGATCCTGCGCAGAAATCTGCACCGCCATGCAACTACATCTGTCCTTTCCATCAATATTTTGCGTCCGTTAAACAGTGAATAGCTGAAGCCTATGTCTTTCAACACTGTACGCAATGAAAATTTGCTCCCTTTAAAAAGATCGTCTTTCTGAAGCGACACCAGTAATTTAGATAGAGAGGGATGTTCCCTTCTCTTATAATAGCTGTATATATGACGACGAATAGCGTCTTTCTGAAAATCGTCCAAAGCTGTCACCTGCTTATTTCTCGGTCGCTTCTTTCCTGGTGTGTGCAGCTTTGTTGTGCCACTCTCGTCACAATCTACACTATACTGTTCTTTCCCTATCTTTACAACAGTGTTCTTACTTATTTTCAATGCTGCTGCAGTTCTCTTCACAACCTGAACAACAGGAATTAAGGGCCCACCTTTGTCCTTTTCTTTCTCAAAGTAATCCCTCACAGAGCACACGAATTCACGGGCCTGGGTGTGTAGCACACTTTTCTTCCTCCGTTTCACTTCTTGTGTTGGGCTGCTACTACCCGCCGCACTAGACATTGTTTACAACGAAACATAAACAAAGAAACACTAAAAACAACAAAAACGAAATAAACTGCGAGTTCAACATCAGACAAACGATGAACGACCGCACCGCCTGCACGCGAGGCATTGGTAAGTTTCATAAGCGCGCGCGACCGGGTTTCAGAGCGGCAACGTAGCCCTTGCTACCCGCTCAAAGTCAGGCCGTCATTGGCTGCCTGCCTGCGGTCGCTAGGCAACGGAAAGACGCTACCGAGCTGTCAATACCAAAGACTCGTCTCCCAGACTATGAAGTGCCGCACCTTTCAGATTGCAGCATCTATGTTACTTTTAACAGCATTCAAAGAAAAATAAGCATTAAATCCGAAACGTGTCGAAAGTTAGGGTTGTTCACGTGCTCTTGAGCTCTTAAGACAGCAGCCGGCAGTGTATAGGGATGATAACGTCAATAAAATATGATACTATGTGTTAGATAGAATATTGCCTTGACAAAATTTGATACATAGCCCGTTAAATGTCAGACTGCGTGCTTCTGAGTAAACCATTTTTATCAACTCATAGCATGCCGCAGTTCTCTAACGTCCATCCCATGTGGTGTATTCACTGTGTTTAACCATCCATAGTGCCACTTTGATCATTACTGCAGGGGCAGCTTTTGTACAAAGGCTATCACTTGTATTGTCACACGATATGGGTGGTTTGAAAATGGATACATGTGTCCAAAACCAGTCACCATCAAGAAATAAAAAAATAGACTTCTCAATGCAACTTATGATGAAGCTACAACCATTTATTTAAACTTTATTTGTCATCAAAATCTTTAACATAGATATGATATGCGAACCATGTAACTGCAGCCACCGTGAATGTAATCAACCAGAATGATCTGGCCTTCGAGTACAGGGTAGTTATAATCAAACTTTCGCTAGTTGAGAGTTCCCATTAAAACGAGTGATTGGAGGACAATGATGCGTTGTGGAAAGATTTGTAAGGTCATGCGAAAGAGAAACAACAAATAAACCATTGGGATAAAAACGCATTTTAATTACCACATGAGAGGACAACTTTTCTTAACTACGCATCACATCTGCATTCCAAAACGTTGTTCATTGTGACGACCATCTGCATGCACGACAACCTGGATGCCCTTTCATAATAGTTCACAGCACTTTCCGAGTGATAGACCACAGAATCTTCTGGTGTTGTGACACAGCTCATTCACTGCTCGAAGATCGTACACTGCCTCCAGCCTTCTCACCCATGGCACCAGTAACTTCTTCAACAATCTGTGGCACAATTTTCCTTTGTTCTCTCCCAGGAGCAATTCCCAAATCGCCGAATCATATCCTTCAACCCCGGCACGGGAAGAGGACCCCTCCGTATTCCTTTATTGCGTCAATAGTCAGGAAGAGCGGCATCACTGTTGCTGTTGTTTTCGTGAAACAGTTTTACGAGTGAAGACCTGCTGACCTCATCCAGACCCCAGTTATCTGTCTGTAACGGTAATTAACACTGATGCTTGCGTTTCAACTCTACGTCGCCCTACCAGTGCTGGCGCCTAAGTGCAGGTCATGTTACTAATGCTCCTGACAACACAGATCATGCAGTGTACGGTCTCAGTATCAGTCCTACAAAGTTGGGTGCCCATACGGTAAATATTCTTCCTTCTGCACTGGCTCAATTATCAAAAGTTTCCAGAATGAGATTTTCACTCTGCAGCGGAGTGTGCGCTGATATGAAACTTCCTGGCAGATTAAAACTGTGTGCCCGACCGAGACTCGAACTCGGGACCTTTGCCTTTCGCGGGCAAGTGCTCTACCATCTGACCAACCAAAGCATGACTCACGCCCGCACTCACAGCTAGCTTTACTTCTGCCAGTATCTCGTCTCCTACCTTCCAAACTTTACAGAAGCTCTCCTGCGAACCTTGCAGAACTAGCACTCCTGAAAGAAAGGATACTGCGGAGACATAGCTTAGCCACAGCCTGGGGAATGCTTCCAGAATGAGATTTTCACTCTGCAGCGGAGTGTGCCCTGATTCTGGAAGCATCCCCCAGGCTGTGGCTAAACCATGTCTCCGCAATATCCTTTCTTTCAGGAGTGCTAGTTCTGCAAGGTTCGCAGGAGAGCTTCTGTAAAGTCTGGAAGGTAGGAGACGAGACACTGGCAGAAGTAAAGCTGTGAGAACTGGGCGTGAGTCGTGCTTCGGTAGCTCAGATGGTCGGTCAGAGGGTTAGCTGCCCTCTGTAATAAAAAAAAAAACTGAGTTACTCGATCAACAACGAACTGAAACGGATGTCTTACGACGTCCGCCCCGAGCAGATACAACGAGCAAAACTGAACAAAATGAGATTAGAAAAAAAAAAAAAAAAAAAAAGATGGTAGAGCACTTGCCCGCGAAAGGGAAAGGTCCCGAGTTCGAGTCTCGGTCGGGCACACAGTTTTAATCTGCCAGGAAGTTTCATCAAAAGTTTAATTATAACCACCCTGTATATTACAAAATTATTAATAAGCATAATAGATACAATTTTTTTACTTTCAAGTTAATTTATTGTGTTTTCCCTTTTTAATGAAAAGAATTATGAAGCGTGTTCTTATTCACTCCGTTCCCAGCTAATACAAACATCTAAGGAATTTATTGTCCATCTCAGGTCCCCAGTGGCAACATTGAGAGCTCCGTCAGTTTTCTACCAGTCATATTTCTTTTCTTCTACCATTTTTGCTGTAGATCTCTTGGATCCCAGAAACAACTATCCTACCTATATTCTTCAATCAACAACATTACATTGTGCGTGATCTTCTCCAACAGTCACACAACAAAAGTAGACAAAATGGCGGACGAAAACTTTCTGCACTGCTAGCGCCTAAACGGAGAGGACACGAACTTCCTTTAATGGTTCACTAAGAGACCAACAACCAGCGGAACACTAACGAACACAAGTGAATGGGAACCGAACGTGACTGAATGACGTTTGCTCACACACGCCTAGCATTTACATCAGACAGAAATCTCATTCGCTGTTGCAATTTCACTTATGGTAGCTTCAAAAATGGCTCTGAGTACAATGGAACTTAGATCTGAGTCATCAGTCCCCTAGAACTTAGAACTACTTAAACCTAACTAACCTAAAGACATCACACACATCCATGCCCGAGCCAGGATTCGAACCTGCGACCGTAGCAGTCGCTCAGTTCCGGACTGCAGCGCCTAGAACCGCTCGGACACCGAGGCCGGCTGTGTTCGTTCGGTGAAAAGGATCTTGAGCAGCGAATGTGATTCTGCTTATTTACCTCTTCGATCACGTAGATCATCACTAAATAGGACGGCATAGAACAAACGATGGGTTTCATCTAGCTTCCGGGTAATCCATTCTGAAAACTGAACCCAATGATGTGCACCGTCCTTGGTGATATGTTATGACGTTTACATTTGAGAAGGTGCCATTAACATGTGGCCAAAATTTTCATTATCGATGCACGGCTGACATGTAAAGAAGAAACTTCAGTCATATCACGAGAATAATGCTATTCTTAAATGAAAGACGGCATCACTTTTCTCATGCAGTTCTCTAGGTTTGACATATCAGATGATCCCCTTCCGATTTGAAAATTGTGAGCTGCATCCAAGCTGGCGTCTTAAAAAATGGCCGCCATGTTATTCACATAGCCTCACAAGTTCCCCTCCCCCCCCCCCCCTCCGCCACGCTTATCTATTACTGCTTGACTTTAAATCTCTGTTATCTTACAGTTTTTTATTTCACACGTATAGACCACCCTACACCAAGTCATTTATCACCTATTAATCACAGCACTACTGCAGACTTTATGCGTCTATGCCTTTATATTCAAAGTCACTACAATACACATCAGAACACACTGTGTCATAATATGTTACTCAACGACCTCTGAAAGCGTTATTACACACAGATTTAATTACTGGCAAGCGAACAAGCATACACTTGGAGCTTTGGTCGTTGTTATGAAGGCAGCATGAAATTTGCCGTCAGTGGCACAATACGTGCGTTCGCGGTAATTTACTTCCTACACATTCTCTTTTATGGCTGCCATTTGTGGAGGCGACCACTTTGATCCATCAGTTTGCTGTTCCTTTTCGACGCTAATTACCCAGTACAATTGATTTAATTTCCAACCCTGATAGCCAGTTTATTGTATTTTAATCTGCACTAGATTTCTTAAAACTTCTGAAGGTACTTTGTGAAGTAACGGAATTGAGATGAGCAAGAGATTAATTAACCACGAAAGTACATTCAAACAGTTGACTGTACCATCAGGAACGCGTCATTATCGAGCCTGATGGGCGCAGTCTGATTAACTCCGTCCAAGATGGCGTCGAGTAATATACGGTCAGTAAACTGTGTGAAATTACACACGAAGTGAAAAACAAAACAGTTTATCGAAAAATGTAAACAAATCAACATAACACATCAGAATAAAAATCTACAGTTCGTAGTGGGTGACTATCCGATAAAAACGCAAAAAATCAACAAAGCTCATCTTGTGAGGACAGTGTGAGTATAAAAACCAAATTGATAAAGACGAATGGGTGTAAGCCTATGAAGCAAAAAATTCTTCTGTTAGCAGACAGTCATGGACAGCATTGTCCGAGACTCTTAAACCAAAAAATACAGCCCAACTCTGATACATTTTCATTGATAAAACCAAATGCACCGTTTAGAGAAGTTGTGAACTATGTGAAAGACAAGACTGCAAATTTCACAGAAGACGACTATTTGATCGTCATGGGTGGAGCAACTGATATAAAAAATAAGATTGAAGACTTCCAATAGAGAGTTTCTGATCTATGTATTACAAGAAACAAACCATATTAAAGTCATCCTCCATACAGATTTGACGAGTTACACTAGAACAATAAAATATATCAAATGAACAATTGTTTTGTACATGTGGCTCTGGAGCACAGCCATGTCAGCATTGTAGATGTAAACAGGTTCCTGAGACGAAGTGATTATACGAATCATAGTCTGCACATGATGGCGAAGTGAAAAGGAGATCTGTGTAGACACATACAATCCGAAACAAAGTCGAACTACAGCCAGCCACCATAGAGTAAATATCTCTGGCGTGAGCACTCACATGCGCAGAACACATTTTGTGTTGTCAACATACATTGCCGGCCTGGTCACGTGATCTCGGGACGTCGTGTGTTTGTTCGTATAGCGCCCTGTATATTTAGAATGTCACTACATCCCTAGTACAGACGGATTCTTTTCGTACGTGTCGTGGATTATTTATATATGTTGCGCAGACATTTTAACAGTATCCATTTGATACCGGGAATAAACCAGCTACGTAACTTTTAAGGGCAAGTGATATTACATTCAGCTTCTTTGCGATAGGTGTCACAGTTCAGATGCACTCGATTTTTGGTATGATACTGCACTTTACAGTATTACAGAGCCTGAAGTACATTTTTGCAGTGATAGTCCTGCAAAACGACTTGACAGTACGTTAGTACTTTCGCACGAATTTACCACACATCAGCGATTATATCCCTGCTAATTCGTCCTTTTTTCTTGTATTTCTGCGTATTTATTTTCTCGTTTTTGCAACCTAAAGCACAATTTTTCTTACTGGTGGCACTTTGAGGTATTTATTTAACGCATTTTAAGTACCTGCTCCCAGTTCATTAAATAAATAGTAGACTGAGTAATCTATATACATAATTGACAAGTCACTGATAAATGCATGGAGGATAGTATTTACTGAAACAACTAACCTTTCCCTTTCCTGTTCCAATAGCAAATTTACGAGAGGAAGCGATTGTTTGTAAGCTTTTGTACGAGCCGTAATATCTATTATATAGTCATAAAATCGTAGAAAAATAGGTCTACAGAATCAAGTCTTAATTATAATGCGTCTCGAAATTTTTAAACGTATACAGTGTCTCTTACTAAAATGAAAACTATAATTAGAGCTATATGGAATGCATCCATGAAAAGTTACTATCCCTCCTTTCACATATTTTTCTTTGCATCCGTAACAACAACAGTAATTCACCATCGCTATTACACTATCAACAAACGGTGAAACACAACAAAAACTCTTGGTATTATAAACTTCAAACGCTGCAGAAAGCACACATGAACAGCGAAGTCCCGAGATCACGTGACAATCCTGGTTTAATGTTGACAACATGCGCAGAACGCAATGCTCACTCCAGAGATATTTACTCTATGCCAGCCACCGCAGATAAAACCAATCACAGAAGAACATAAACTTGAACAATCATATGAAGTAAAACAAAGAACACAAACTTGAACAATCATATGAAGTAAACCAAACGAAATCTGCAGATACAAAACTCAAATAACATATGAAACCAGGACTAGACCAAACATTAGAATAACTGCTGAAGAAGAAACGAAAATATCAGCAATGTCAGCATCAACTACTAGAGAAAGACTCAGGGAAACTCCTAAACAAAGTGTGTGTGCTTTTTCATGGAAAAACACTCAGCTAAAAAAACTCAAGGAAGGAGAAGTCACAATCCTGCAGATATTCACTCCCAGAAAAGAAGAAAGAGACACCATTACCTGTACAGAAGAATCTTCCGTTGCTTGGCAACCCAAAGGAACATCGAAGACAGCCTGTATGAAGTATGAGGACTTTACTGCACACCAGAAGACGGAAGAAACCAACTCAGCACCACACCCAGCTAAGACTCATCAAAATGGAGCAGCGAAAGCAAATAAGCTGCAAATTTCAGTACTAAGTGCTGACCTTGCAGTGTTTCACAATAGTGCAATCGCTAACAAAGAAAATTGATGAATTTCAAATACTACTAGAGAATGAACTTAAAGATGTTTCAGTCCTGTGTATATATGAACACTGGCTGTGGGAAGACACAGTGAAAATTGTATATCTTCCAGGCTTCACACTAGACAGTCATTTCTGCAGGAAAGCAAAAGAATATGGTGGCAGTTGTATCTACATTAGAAGCGATATCAAATTTGTGCCCATTCAGTTCCTGGAAGATATTTCCAGAGAAAGAATTGTGGAAAGATAAGGTGTTGAGCTGTTAAATGAAAATTTGACCATAATTTGTTTGTACAGGAACCTGATAAGTGACAGGAACAGTATACTAGAAAATTTAGAATACCTTCTTATCAAAAAACAAAAAAAAACAAAGATCTGATTATTTGTGGTGACTTTAATACCGATTGAACGTCTTATTAACATTTAACTTTAAACCTACAATAGAAACAGCAACAAATGTAACAAACACTTCAGCTATAACAATAGACCAAATATTTATTGATACTCTAACAAAATGTAATGCAAAATGTTTCACAGCAGGTTTTGGAGATCATATTCCAGAGATAATATCTATGAAAATAAATCACCCTTTATATCCTAACACAACATTAATAACCACTGCTAAGAATTTCAGTGTACAAAACATAAATACATTTATTAACTGCTTAACTAAAGAGGTGTGAGCTGTAGCAAGACAAATTTGATAAATTTCTAACCACTTTCCAGCACATTTTGAACTATGCTTCCCACTCAGAAAAAAGAAGATCAGGGAAAAAAATGCAAAAAGTACTTCGAAAACTTCAGACATGAAAGTTTCAGTGAATGAAAACAGATTTCTTTCTATCGTAGCCAACCAAAACAAAACAACTCAAGAATTTGATGCATATTTTAAGAGGTACAAACATATTCTAAATAAATGACCTGAAAGTCAAAAAACCTATCAAAAATACGACTACATGGGAAAGCTACAAATAAAATGAAAGCAATGAGGCCCATTGTTAGGACAGGAACTGGCAAAACACAGGGAACACACAGTTACATTAATCTTCTTGAAAACGGGGACCAAGTTTCTGAGCCACACAGAGTAGCTAATGCATTTAATGTACATTTCACAGAAAATAGAAAAACACCTTCTAGAAACAGAGATGACCAAAAAGTTAACTTAAATGAAAAACCAATATTTTTGTATCCAACAGATGAGAAAGAAATACTTAATATTATATCTTGTTGTTGTTTAGTCTTCAGTCCTGAGACTGATTTGATGCAGCTCTCCACCCTACTCTATCCTGTGCAAGCTCCTTCATCTCCCAGTACCTACTGCAACCTACATCCTTCTAAATCTGTTTAGTGTATTCATCTCTTGGTCTCCCTCTACGATTATTACCATCCACGCTGCCCTCCAATACTAAACTGGTAATCCCCTGATGCCTCAGAATATGTCCTACCAACCAGTCCCTTTTTCTAGTCAAGTTGTGCCACAAACTTCTCTTCTCCCCAATTCTATTCAATACTTCCTCATTAGTTATGTGATCTACCCATCTAATCTTCAGCATTCTTCTGTAGCACCACATTTCGAAAGCTTCTATTCTCTTCTTGTCTAAACTATTTATCGTCCATGTTTCACTTCCATACATGGCTACACTCCATACAAATGCCGGCCGCGGTGGTCTCGCGGTTCTAGGCGCGCAGTCCGGAACCGCGCGATTGCTACGGTCGCAGGTTCGAATCCTGCCTCGGGCATGGATGTGTGTGATGTCCTTAGGTTAGTTAGGTTTAAATAGTTCCAAGTTCTAGGAGACTGATGACCACAGCTGTTAAGTCCCATAGTGCTCAGAGCCAACCATCCATACAAATACTTTCAGAAACGACTTCCTGACACTTAAATCTACACTCGATGTTAATAAATTTCTCTTCCTCAGAAACGCTTTCCTTGCCATTGCCAGTCTACATTTTATATCCTCTCTACTTCGACCATCATCAGTCATTTTGCTCCCCAAATAGCAAAACTCCTTTACAACTTTAAGTGTCTCATTTCCTAATTTAATTCCCTCAGCATCACCTGACTTAATTCGACTACATTCCATTATCCTCGTTTTGCTTTTGTTGATGTTCATCTTATATCCTCCTTTCAAGACCCTGTCCATTCCGTTCAACTGCTCTTCCAAGTCCTTTGCTGTCTCTGACAGAATTACAATGTCATCGGCAAACCTCAAAATTTTTATTTCTTCTCCATGGAGTTTAATACCTACTCCGAATTTTTCTTTTGTTTCCTTCACTGCTTGCTGAATATAGAGATATACAAGTGGTTCTCTTTTCTCCAAAGGTCTCTTTAATTTTCCTGTAGGCAGTATCTATCTTACCCCTAGTGAGATAAGCCTCCACATCCTTCCTGTCCATCTCATTTTTGAGACGTTTGTATTCCTTTTTGCCTGCTTCATTTACTGCATTTTTATATTTTCTCCTTTCATCAATTAAATTCAATATTTCTTCTGTTACCCAAGGATTTCTACTAGCCCTCGTCTTTTTACCTACTTGATCCTCTGCTGCCTTCACTACTTCATCCCTCAGAGCTACCCATTCTTCTTCTACTGTATTTTTTTCCCCCATTCTTGTCAATTGTTCCTTTATGCTCCCCCTGAAACTCTCTACAATTTCTGGTTCTTTCAGTTTATCCAGGTCCCATCTCCATAAATTCCCACCTTTTTGCAGTTTCTTCAGTTTTAATCTACAGTTCATAACCAACAGATTGTGGTCAGAGACCACAACTGTCCCTGGAAATGTCTTACAATTGAAAATTCCTAAATCTTTGTCTTACCATTATACAATCTATCTGAAACCTGTTAGTATCTCCAGGCTTCTTCCATATATACAATCTTCTTTTATGATTCTTGAACCAAGTGTTAGCTATGATTAAGTTGCGCTCTGTGCAAAATTCTACCAGGCAGCTTCCTCTTTCGGTTCGTACCCCCAATCCATATTCACCTACTATGTTTCCTTCTCTCCCTTTTCCTACTGACGAAGTCCAGTCACCCATGACTTAAATTTTCGTCTCCCTTCACTATCTGAATAATTTCTTTTATTTCATCATACATTTCATCAATTTCTTCGTCATCTGCAGAGCTAGTTGGTACTACTACTGTAGTAGGCGTGGGCTTCGTATCTATCTTGGCCACAATAATGCGTTCACTATACTGTTTGTAGTAGTTTACCTGCATTCCTATTTTCCTATTCATTATTAAACCTACTCCTGCATTACCCCTATTTGATTTTGTGTTTATAACCCTGTAGTCACCTGACCAGAAGTCTTGTTCCTCCTGCCACCGAACTTCACTAATTCCCACTATATCTAACTTTAACCTATCTATTTCCCTTTCTAAATTTTCTAACCTATCTGCCCGATTAAGGGATCTGACATTCCACACTCCGATCCGTAGAACACCAGTTTTCTTTCTCCTGATAATGACATCCTCCTGAGTAGTCCCCGCCAGGAGATCCGAATGGGGGACTATTTTACCTCCAGAATATTTTCCCAAGAGGACGCCATCATCATTTAACCATTCAGTAAAGCTGCATGCCCTCGGGAAAAATTACGGCTGTAGTTTCCCCTTGCTTTCAGCCGTTCGCAGTACCAGCACAGCAAGGTCGTTTTGGTTAGTGTTACAAGGCCAGATCAGTCAATCATCCAGACTGTTGCCCCTGCAACTACTGAAAAGGCTGCTGCCCCTCTTCAGGAACCACACATTTGTCTGGCCTCTCAACAGATACCCCTCTGTTGTGGTTGCACCTACGGTTCGGCTGTCTGTATCGCTGAGGCACGCAAGCCTCCCCACCAACGGCGAGGTACATGGTTCATGGGGGGGTTGAATATTATAATGGAATTAAAATCAAAATTCTCTTCAGGTATAGAAAATGTCCTTGATTACACATTTAAAAAATGTGTAACATTATTGACCAGGCCCCTAACTCATCTTTGTGTTCAGATAACTAAAATGAACAGAAACTGCCATTTTTTACTTTTTTAACGAAACCTTGACTGCAACAGACCTGAAAGAACAAGTATCAGCAATATTTCTGGATCTCACAAATGCTTTTGATCTGATAGTCCACGACCTACTACTTCCAAAATTGGAGTATGTAGAAATTAGAGGCCTGGCACATGAGTGAGCGACATCATGCATGAAAGGCACAGAGCAGCTAGTTGAAATCATGCATCAGGAAGAAAATGTTGTGTACACCTATCAGTCTAAAGAAAAAGAAATTAAGTATGGTGTACCCCAAGGTTCTATCTCGGGCCCACTGTTGTTTCTATATATATCAATGACCTAGAATCATCTAGTGATTCCCAAAAATATATAAAATTTCCAGAAGACACAAATGTATTGATCAAAAGCAAAACTGCTGCAGAACTACAATAGGAAGTACAAAATTGCACCACACATTAACAAATGATTCACCAATAACAATGCTATTGTTAACACAGACAAAGCTGTTGCAATGCACCTTCATACCACACACAACAAACATCTATTGACTTCCACCATAAATCTATTTAATAAAAAATTAGAAAGTGTAAACTCAACAAAATTTCTGGGGTAATGGAATCAGTACAACATGAAGTGGGACATACACATCAAACACATCAGCATGAAGCTTAGCATAATACGCTATGGCATAAAATAACTTGCTAGGTGTACAACAAAAGAAACATTAAAATGTGTATTATGCCCAAGTGGTATCACTGCTGTGATATGGGATGGATTTTTGGGGGAAATTCGCCAGTAAGTAAAATCTGTTTCATAGCACAGAACAGGATCATTAGGGCAACTGACAACCTACACCCAAAAATTTTTGCAAACAGTTCATATACTTGTAAATTCTTGAGATAATTACATACATAAAGAAAATTTGAGAAACTAAAAACCACTTGGTGTGTAAAAATCAAGTAGTCCATGCACATGACACCAGGTAAAAATCAGACTTCAACAACTCTCAGACAAAACGGACCATTGCAAACTGGCAAAAGACTTTGCAATAATCTTCCCCACTACACCAAGGAAATAAAAGAAACACAAAAATTCAAAGTGGCTTTGAAAACATATTTACTAGACAGGTGCTATTAACTGCAAAGGAATTTATGTTAACATAAATTTAAATTATTTCCATTGATAAATGAATATCTGTTGACATAAATTTAAATTATTACCTTCCTTTTATCATGTATATGAAATTTCTTTTGTTATTCATTGTACAACATGTTAGGTTGTTCAGTTATATTAATGTAGCGTATTTCAATGCTTTACTGTACTGCCTCATGTGCTTAAATTTGTGTGTTATTGTATCCATGTTACTGTTATGTAACATGGATTTAAAATTGTGCACTAATGTACAATGTAAGCAATATCTCATATCAAATATTTGATGAATAGATGCTTAACAAACAAACAAAATTGTGATACACTTTACGCCAGTCAGTATTAGTTCTGTTTGATACTTGGTTATATCAAGTATGTCAATCATTGGAAAGAACTAAGATCAGTACATTACTAAAGTCGTGATAAACTAAAGTAAGGGATGGCTCCAATGATACACAGAGGGTACACTTGCCCCCACATTGGATGGAATAGTTAGCGATGTCACATGGCTGTTGCTGTGACAATCTAACGCAGGATCTACAACAGATGCGATACGAGTTCTTACAAATGACAGATAGATGGCGCCACTGACGCATGGTGTCACTGCTCTTTTAAAACTTGCCATTTGTTCATGTTAAAACAATGGAATTTCAGGAATTAGTTGAGTAGTTTGTTTACATTCAAAAGGCATCGGCTATTCGCAGTCACTCCTTTCAAAATGCCCAAGCTCTCAGCATGCTTGTCTTCTGTTTTTGTGCCAAATTTAGTAGATCTGAAACTTCCTGGTACCGCAGACTAAAACTGTGTGCCAGACCGAGACTTGAACTCAGGACCTTTCCTTTCATGGGCAACTGCTCTACCATCTGAGGTACACAAGCACAAATCATGCCTGTTCTCACAGCTTTTAATTCCGGTAGTACCTCGTCTCCTACCTCCCAAACTTCATGGAAGCTCTCCTGCGAAACTTGCAGAACTAGCACTCTTGGAAGAAAGATCTGCCATGCAGCATTCTGACCTGCTCTCACAGTTTCTGTTGGTGGTCTCGCTTGGTGTGTCTCACAGGTTGATCTGCCTTTCAAGAGCCAGTCGGAGACCGTGCCATTAAAATTTTGTCTGTAGCAATGACATCGTGGGGGAAAGCTCTTCTGGGGCGCCTTGATGTTCTATTCCTAGTTTTTGGAAGGACGAGGCATATCGGCAATTTCAACATGCTGTTTGACTTGCTTTGGTGAGGGCGCTGCTCTCATTTGGCTTAATCTGCGCATTTCATGAGTATCAATTTCGTTTTTGGCAGGTCATGCTATGTTTGAGCCATATTTATACACAATAAATTCTTGTGAACTGTGTCTCTTCAAAATGTAACAAAAACCATATTTCGTTTCGGATTAGCTTGGAAACCATGTGGACACCTAAGTGGCGATATCCAGTTTATTATCAGATATACGACCACTAGCAGCAATCAAACCCCCCTCTCGCTCAATTAAAGACATGAAGTTCAAATGGCTCTGAGCACTATGGGACTCAACTGCTGAGGTCATTAGTCCCCTAGAACTTAGAACTAGTTAAACCTAACTAACCTAAGGACATCACACACATCCATGCCCGAGGCAGGATTCGAACCTGCGACCGTAGCGGTCTCGCGGTTCCAGACTGCAGCGCCAGAACCGCGCGGCCACTTCGGCAGGCAAGACATGAAGTACAATTGTATTGTAATTATTCCCTATTTCGCTATACTGAGAAAATTACTTGCATTACTTCGCCATGCCTTACCCTGCTATCTTTCACAGCCATTAATGTCAATTCCACAGTATACAAATGGCAAATACCCATACATCGTCTTGCAGTATGAAACTCATTACACAGTTACGCACTAATGCAACAGTAGGCTTACTCCTAGTCAAAGTCTATTAACATGTTTATTTTATAAACTTTTATGTGACACTTTCTGTTGTGCTTGCGAAAGTAATAACTTTGTCATTGCTTTTATGAGACAGATTGCGTTATCAGGGAACCATGCCTGGAAGTTGGCTAAAAATCATGGTAAAACTTGTTTCTAAATATTAATTGAACATTTTGTACCCTTTCCAAGATGACAGCTGGCTCTCAATTGATGTTCTGCTGGTAGGATTAGTTTCTTGCAATATTCTGATCATTTACAGGTATATTACGTAGTTTCGCTGGAAATTGTGATTTTATTTATATATATATACTATAGCTACACCACGAAGATGACGTGCTACAGACGCGAAATTTAACCGACAGGAAGAAGATGCTGTGATATGCAAATGATTAGCTGATTAGCTTTTCAGAGCATTCACACAAGGTTGGCGCCGATGGCGACACCTACAACGTGCTGACACGAGGAAAAAAATGGTTCAAATGGCTCTGAGTACTATGGGACTCAACTGCTGAGGTCATTAGTACCCTAGAACTTAGAACTAGTTAAACCTAACTAACCTAAGGACATCACAAACATCCATGCCCGAGGCAGGATTCGAACCTGCGACCGTAGCGGTCTTGCGGTTCCAGACTGCAGCGCCTTTAACCGCACGGCCACTTCG
The DNA here is from genome assembly GCF_021461385.2 of Schistocerca piceifrons. NCBI lineage: Eukaryota > Metazoa > Arthropoda > Insecta > Orthoptera > Acrididae > Schistocerca > Schistocerca piceifrons. The sequence goes on from NC_060145.1 coordinate 106,584,724, forward strand.
GCCGGCTGACACGAGGAAAGTTTCCAACTGATTTCTCATACACAAACAGCAGTTGACCGGCGTTGCCTGGTGAAACGTTGTTGTGATGCCTCGTGTAAGGAGCACAAATGCGTACCATCACGTTTCAGACTTTGATAAAGGTCGGATTGTAGCCTATCGCGATTGCAGTTTGTTGTACCGCGACATGGCTGCTCACGTTGGTCGAGATCCAACATTTGTTAGCACAATATGGAATCGGTGGTTTCAGGAGGGTAATACGGAACGCCGTTTGGATCCCAACGGCCTCGTATCACTAGCAGTCTGCACGAACAGTTCGACGACGTTTGCAGCAGCACGGACTATCAGCACGGAGACCATGGCTGCGGTTACCCTTGACGCTGCATCACAGACAGGAGCGCCTGCGATGGTGTACTCAACGACGAACCTGGGTGCACGAATGGCAAAACGCCATTTTTTCGGATGAATCCAGGTTCTGTTTAGAGCATCATGATGGTCGCATCCGTGTTTGGCGACATCGCGGTAAACGCACATTGGAAGCGTGTATTCGTCATCGCCATACTGGCGTATCACCCGGCGAGATGGTATAGGGCGCCATTGGTTACACGTCTCGGTCACCTCTTGTTCGCATTGACGGCTCTTTGAACAGTGGACGTTACACTTTAGAAGTGTTACGACCAGTGGCTCTACCCTTCATTCGATCCCTGCGAAACCCTACATTTCAGCAGGATAATGCACGACCGCATGTTGCAAGTCCTGTACGGGCCTTTCTGGATACATAAAATGTTCGACTGCTGCCCTGGCCAGCACATTCTCCAGCTCTCTCAGCAATTGAAAACGTGTGGTCAATGGTGGCCGAGCAACTGGCTCGTCACAATACGCCAGTCACTACTCTTGATGAACTGTGTTATTGTGTTGAAGCTGCATGGGCAGCTGTACCTGTACACGCCATCCAAGTTCTGTTTTGACTCAATGCCCAGGCCTATCAAGGCCGTTAATACGGCCAGAGGTGGTTGTTCTGGGTACTGATTTCTCAGGATCTGTGCACCCAAATTGCGTGAAAATGTAATCACATGTCAGTTCTAGTATAATATATTTGTCCAATGAATACCCGTTTATCATCTGCATTTCTTCTTGGTGTAGCAATTTTAATGGCCAGTAGTGTATATGTACAGGGTGAGTCCCGTAAGACATAATACCCCCTTTATTCAGAGGGCGATTGCAAGTAACGGCATGCGGTTTTCGGCGAATCATAGCGGACTATGGGGCACATACGTTGATACATGCACAATAATCACAACGTTTATATTGACCGAAAAAAATGGTTCAAATGGCTGTGAGCACTATGGGACTTAACTGCTGAGGGCATCAGTCCCCTAGAACTTAGAACTACTTAAACCTAACTAACCTAAGGACAACACACACAACCATGCCCGAGGCAGGATTCGAACCTGCGACCGTAGTGGTCGCGCGGTTCCAGACAGCAGCGCCTAGAACTGCTCGGTCACTCTGGCCGGCGCGTGTTTACAGGCTGCAGCCGCTTCCGACCGCCTCGACCATCACTCGTACAATATTTCCCAGCGTCTTTTAAGCGAAGTTTGAATCACAATAGCAACATGCGTTACATCACTATACGCGTCTTTTCCAGAGCGTTCGAATGATGGTAAAAAAAGGTATAGCGTCCCATTTAAAAAACATATACTTGCCTCATTATCTCCGTCAATATAAACGTTGTGATTATTGTGCATGTACCAAAGTATGTGCCCCATAGTCGGCTATGATTCGCCGAACACCGCTTGTCGATACGTGCAATCGCCTACGGAATAATGGGGGTGTTACGTCTTACGCGACTCACCCTGTATATATATAAAAATAAGAAATAATCTTGTGAAGAAAAATTTGCAGTTTTAGTTGAAAGTTTTTTTATGAAATTTCGTAAAGATCTAATTCAACAGCAGAGCCTTGAATCACTTCATCTTTTGGTAATCGATGATCTCAAGGAAAGCTTGTTTGCAATTAATTTGCATGGTTTCATTGGGCTCTTGCCTCTGTCAGCGACACATTTCGTTAAAGTTGACCAGAATCGGCTGTTCTTCTGCATCTACATCTACAAGGTGGACCAGAACAGCACCACCAAACATTCAGAGATTGTTTAGGGATAAAACTACGTGGCAGATTAAAACTTTGTGTTGGACTGAGACTCGAAATTGGAACCTTTGCCTTTCACAGGCAAGTGCTACTGTCTAACCTACCCAAGCATGACTCACGACCCGTCCCCACAGCATCAGTTCTGCCAGTGCCTCGTCTCCTACCTTCCAAATTCCACAGAAGCTCTTCTGCGAACCTTGCAGAACTAGCACTCCTGGAATAAAGGATATTGCAGAAACGGGGTTTTGCCACAGTCTGGAGGATATTTCCGGAATGAAACTTTCACTCTGCAGATATGAAACTTCCTGACATATGAAAGCGAAGGTTCATGAGTCATGCTTAGGCAGCTCAGTTGGTAGAGCACTTGCCCGCAAAAGACGAAGGTTCCTATTTTGTGTCCTGGTCCAGCACACAGTTTTAATCTAACAGGAAGTTCCATATTAGTGCACATTTGCTCCAGAGTGAAAATGTCGTTTTTCAGGGATACCTTTGGGGAATTTTGATGTAAGAGATCCATGGCCTACTGCAGCTAGTTAAAGAGAAATAATATAATTGTGAAATGACCTGTAATATGCAATCACCAAAACATACAACACATGACACAGAGTACAGGAACAGCTGAGCATAGCATCCTTGTGCTGCTCTTCCATGCATTTAGTGAAGCCACACATGAAGTACATGTTGCCCAACTCTTCATCATTAAATCTATCCACAGTACTGCTGTGTATCATTGTTAATATACGAGGGCCGTTCAGAAAGTAACCTCCGGTTGATTTTAAAAAATACACCAAGTTAAATAAAAATATTTTAATATATACATCTTACAACTACATCTTTGCACTATTTTTCTACATAGTCTCCGTAGCGATTGAGGCACTTATCGTATCTCTTCACAAGCTTTCAAATTCCTTCTGCATAAAAATCACCCGCTTGTGCCTGGAGCCAGCCTGTGACCGCATCTTTGAGCTCTTCGTCGTCATCAAACCGCTGTGACCCGAGCCATTTCTTCAAATGCATGAAGAGGTGATAATCACTTGGCGCCAGGTCTGGGCTGTAAGGTGGATGGTTGATAACGTCCCACTTGAAGGACTCAAGAAGGGCCGTTGTTCTGCGAGCAGAGTGAGGACGGGCGTTATCGTGCAAAAAAACGATACCGGAAGTCAGCATACCACGGCGTTTGTTCTGTAACTTTTTTATTGTCGTAACTTTTTTATTGTTTCACAGTACACGTCTTGATTAATGGTCGTACCACGTTCCATGAATTCAACCAACAACACCCCTTTGGCATCCCAAAACACCGTTGCCATCAGTTTTCTGGCAGAAAAATCTTGCGAGGCTTTTCTTGGTTTGGTAGGCGAATTTGAATGTGCCCACATCTTTGATTGTTCTTTTGTCTCAGGGTTCACGTACTTAATCCAGGTTTCGTCACCGGTCACGATTCTGTTTAACAATGGTTCTCCTTCGTCCTCATAACGTGACAGAAAGTCTAATGCAGAGGCCATTCTTTGAGTTTTGTGGTTGTTGGTAAGAATTTTGGGCACCCATCGTGCACAGAACTTACGGTAACCCAATCTTGCTGTCACTATCTCGTACAAGAGAGTCTTAGAAATCTGTGGAAAACCAGTAGACAACTCCGACATTGAGAAACGTCGATTTTCATGAACTTTTGCATCAACTGTCTGAACGAGTTCGTCAGTCACCAATGATGGTCTACCACTCCTCTCTTCATCATGAACGTTTTCTCGTCCACTTTTAAATAAACGTACCCATTCACGGACAACTCCTTCACTCATAACTCTTGGTCCGTACACGGTACAAAGCTCACGATGAATAGCTGCTGCAGAATATCCTTTGGCTGTAAAAAACCTTATGACAGCACGCACTTCACATTTGGCGGGGTTTTCTATTGCAGCACACATTTCAAACTGCCACAAAAACTAAACTAGCGCAGGTACGACGTTCACTCGACCACGGCTTGATGCCGACTGACCTGTTGAGTGCGTGAACGCACAGATGGCGTCGCTACTCCCCGCACAACCCGCACTGTTTAGATTAGATTAGATTTACTTTCATTCCAATTGATCCGTAGTGAGGAGGTCCTCCTGGATGTGGAACATGTCAGAAAAACAACAATACATGACAAATATTTACAACTAAAACAAATAAGCTAATGTACCATTCCACAGGTCCCAAGTGGAATGATCGTCATTTTTAATGAACACTAAGAGTTATTTTACAAATACTAATGCACTGAATTTAAAATAAAAAACGTTTTTTATTTATTTATAAGGTAATAAACATGTAATACAACTACTGTAATACTTATTTACAATGAACACATTACTGCACTGAAATGGTGCAGAAGTTAGATTATACTTACACACACACACAAATTTTCAGTGAACACATTACTGCACTGAAATTGTGCAGAAGTTATGTTGTACTTATATACAAATCAGTTGGTTTTACTAAGAAATTCATCAATGGAGTAGAAGGAGTTGGCCACCAATAAATCCTTTAGGCTTCTCTTAAACTGAATTTCATTGGTTGTTAAGCTTTTTATGGCTGCTGGCAAGTTATTGAAAATGTGTGTTCCTGAATAATGCACACCTTTTTGTACAAGACTAAGTGACTTTAAATTCTTGTGAAGATTATTCTTATTTCTAGTATTGATTCCACGAATTGAGCTGTTGGTTTGAAAAAGTGATATATTTTTAATGACAAATTTCATTAAGGAATAAATATACTGGGAAGCTGTAGTTAGTATCCCTAGTTCCCTAAACAGGCTTCTGCAGGATGTTCTTGAGTTCACACCACATATAATTCTTACTGCACGTTTTTGTGCCCAGAAAACTTTAGCTTGGCTTGATGAATTACCCCAAAAAATAATCCCATATGACATTATGGAATGAAAGTAAGCATAGTATGCCAGCTTTTTCATTTTTATATCCCCTACGTCTGACAAAATTCGCATTGCAAACAGAGATTTGTTAAGACGCTTCAGCAGTTCTGTGGTGTGCTCCTCCCAATTGAATTTATTATCAAGCTGTAACCCCAAGAATTTAACACTGTCCACTTCTTCTATCTTCTTGTCATCATATGTTAGACATATACTCTTGGGACACCCCTTACAAGTTCTGAACTGCATGTAGTGTGTTTTTTCAAAGTTTAGTGACAAAGAATTGGCTAGGAACCAGTGATTAATGTCCACAAATATTTTATTGGCTGATCTTTCTAAGACTACACTTGATTTGCTATTTATTGCAATGTTTGTATCATCGGCAAACAAAACAAACTTGGCATCTGGTAATGTTACTGATGAAAGGTCATTGATATACACAAGAAAAAGTAAGGGCCCCAAAATGGAACCTTGTGGGACCCCACATGTAATTAGTTCCCAGTTGGATGATGCCTGATAGACATATATCAAGCTCTTTCCTAATAACACCCTTTGTTTCCTGCCAGAGATATAAGATTTGAACCATTTTGCAGCATTTCCTGTTACACTATAATATTCTAGTTTACTTAAAAGGATATTGTGATTTACACAGTCAAATGCCTTTGATAGATCACAAAATATACCAGTTGCCTGCAATTTTTTGTCTAATGAATTAAGCACATTTTCACTGTAAGTGAAGATAGCCTTCTCAATATCAGAACCTTTTAGAAATCCAAACTGTGACTTTGACAGTATGTTATTTGAGATAAGATGGTTATAAAGACGACGGTACATTACTTTTTCGAAAATTTTTGAGAATGCTGGTAACAGTGAAATTGGACGGAAATTTGATGCTATTTCTTTATCTCCCTTCTTAAACAGTGGCTTAACTTCAGCATATTTCAGCCATTCAGGAAATATTCCACTGATAAACGACTGGTTACACAGATAGCTTAATATGTTACTTAGCTCAGAATCACATTCTTTAATTAACTTTGTTGATATTTCATCATACCCACTAGATGTTTTTGATTTTAAAGATTTTATGATGGACATTATTTCTGTTGGGGTAGTGAGGGTCAAATTCATATTATGGAAATTACTTGAAATGTCTGGTCTAAGGTAATCCATAGCAGCATCTACCGAACCTGACAACCCCATCTTTTCAGTAACAGTTATAAAATGTTTGTTAAAAAGTTCTGCAACACTATACACATCTATCACCAATGTATCATTTACTCTTAATGCTATTTGTTCCTCTTCATGTCTGGTCCTACCGGTCTCCTCCTTCACTATATCCCATATTGTCTTTATTTTGTTATCTGATATGACTATCTTTTCCTTGTAATATATTTGCTTTGACATCCATATTACAGTCTTTAATATTTTGCAGTATTTCTTATAATGTGCTATAGCATCAACATTGGAAATGTTTCGGATTGACAGATACAGTTTTCTTTTTGTTTTACAAGATACCCTTATTCCTCGAGTAATCCATGGCTTCTTTGTAGATTTTCCTCTAACCTTGGTAAGTTTTGGGGGAAAGCAGTGTTCAAATAAGGTAAGCACTTTATTAGCAAAAATGTTATATTTTTCATTCATGCCATGAGCACTCTAAACATCAGTCCAGTGAATGTCTCTGAGGAGTGTCCTAAAATAATCAATTTTTGGCTTACTGATTACCCTCTTGAGCTCAGATTTAACAGATTTTATATCCTGTTCAGTATTAACATTTAACAGAAGGAACTGCATGTCATGGTCTGAGAGGCCATTGGCTATTGGTTTTGTAATATAATTTTGTTCATTGGACTTTTCTATAAAGATATTATCGATGGCTGTTTGTGAGCAAGTGGCTATCCTAGTGGGGAACTTTACTGTGGGAATTAAGTTGAATGATAGTGTTACTAACTCAAATAAGTTCTTATTCGGAGAGTCTTTCAGGAAATCTACATTGAAATCACCAGCAACCACTATTTCTTTGTTTTTGGTTATTAAATGGGCCAGTACAGCTTCAAGGTGGTTTACAAACAGATTAAAGTTACCTGCAGGTGCTCGATATACACTTAATATTATGAAAGATTTTTTGTGAAAATCTAATTCTGTTGCACATGCTTCCATATGCTGTTCTAGGCAAAATTTATGAATGTCTATGTTCTTAAATTTATGACAGTTCCTGATGAATGTGGCAACTCCTCCTTTCTCCATTTCTGATCTACAAAAGTGAGATGCTAACCTAAACCCTGTAACACTTAAAAGTTCTATACCAGTGGTCACATGATGTTCAGAGAGGCAGATTATGTCAGCAGGGTTTGAAGACTCTAATTCATCTATGCATATAGTTAATTCATTAATTTTATTTCTCAGTCCTCGAATATTTTGATGCAATAAAGATAGCTGACATTTCACATTGTCTGAGTTAAAATTGGGTGGAGTTAAAATATCTGCTGACAGTTGAAAATTCTTAACCAATGGCTGTTTATGCTGATGTAATAAGCTGGAATTATGTTTTTTGATTTCTTTTTCAAACTGAAGGTTTGTCTCAGTTCTAACCTCTCTTAAAATTTGCTTTCTTTCTGTCCTCCCTACCCTAAAAAAGGGTCTTTTCTGAATCCTATAACCACTAGTATTTTACCACTCATGACAGTGCCTCCCCCCTTTAACTTTCCTGCTATTTCCCCAACCAATTTACCCTTCCCCTTCCTGTTGAGGTGAAGGCCATGCCTAGTATAATCCCACCTACTGAGAGAATCAACATGAACCACACCAATGTGTGACCCCGCACCCGACATGAGCAGCCGTTCCAGCTCCAAATTAACTCTCTTGACAGAAGAGTTCAAATGAGGTCGGTCATGGCGCCCAAGAACAGATACAAACTCAACACTAGTATGCTTCGATGCTGATGCAATCTTCGCCAGGTCACACTCTATACTGTACCCAGGATTTCTGTCAATACTGTTACCTGCCCCACCCACTATAACCACGGTGTCTTCCTTAGTGAAATCTTTGCAAAGTGATCCTAAATCCTCTGTGACCAATCGGAGGTTACTTTCTGAACTGCCCTCGTACAACTAACACTGCCAAGCAACAAAAACCCTAGATAGAACCAAGCAGTACTGAATACAAACTTGAGACAATGTAGTAAGAAGACCATTATTGTTGTCAACAGTGCATGCCGTAGACAAATGGGAAATTGATACACAACACTTACTGTCGACATTTACGCTGCTGTGCTCTATTTTCAGTGCAATACAAATCACGAAGCTAAGAGTCAAGAAACCAAATGAAATGAAATAACTTTTTTATGACCCATGGGAGACCATTGGTCCCTTATACCAAAATACTCAGAGCGCATTCCAAAACAGCCTCTGAAGGTACTCTATAAACCAATGTGAAGAGCGTAGCAGAGGGTATTTCCCACAGCACCCGTTGTTAGGGCTTCCTCCTGCTGTATTCACGTAACCAAGGAAGAATGGTTGCTAAAATGCCTCTGTGCACACTATAATTAGCGTAATTTTGTCTTCACTGCCCAATGGGAGTGATGTGTTATGGTTGGGATGGGTGGGGAGGGTGACATGGGGGGGGGGGGGGGATAATACTACAGGGTGTTTGACTATTATAGTTACATACAAAAGGGCCGAGCAAATGACAATGAAACAAGGAAATAATCTTAATGAATATAGGTCCAGAAATCAACAGTTTCCCCGATACTTCATATTATGGCTGAGTACATGAACACCTTGTGACAGACTCTCCAAGCATCAGGTCTGCAGATATGCACTTGAGGACATACACAACTATTGTTCCACAAGGTCACCATTCATGTGAAGGCAGGCTTCTGCACGTCTCCTTGTCAATACCCACCCACATTCAGACATCCACAGCGCGTTCCTGAAGTGCACCATGCTATCAACGGGGCTAAAATACACCACAGCTTTTAATTATCCCCACACAAAGATCCCACAGATGCAATTCAGGGGTCTGAGAAGCCGTACTATTGGCCAGTCATGACCTACAAATTTATTGTTCAAACGCTGTTTACCACTACTTAGGTATTCATAACGATGATAAAATCTAATGAGGGCAGGTTATCTCTTTGTAATTTACACCACACTTCTGTTGTTTGGAAATGAAAGTAGCCTTAGACATTAAAAGTTTTATAAGATAGACATGAGTACACTTAAGCATATTTTGTATAGGGCAAGCCATTTGTTTCTGGGCCTACAGTATCTCATCAAAGGTATCTGGACATCTACTGGTGAACATTAGTATGAGGTATGTCCACCCTAGCCGGCCGCAGTGGGCACAGTTGTAGGCACTTCAGTTCGGAACCACACGGCTGCTACAATCACAGGTTCAAATCCTGCCTCGGGCATGGATGTGTGTGATGTCCTTAGGTTAGTTAGGTTTAGGTAGTTCTAGGTGTAGGGGACTCATGACCTCAGATGTTAAGTCCCATAGTACTTAGAGCCATTTGAACCATTTATGTCCACCTAGATCTCTGCTGAGGACCTTGTCAATGAAGCGTTTGAATTTCTGAGGAAGAATGGCAGACTGTTCTTCTTCAAGAACCGAAACCAGGGACAGCAGTGATGTTGGAAGCTGCAGTCTGGAGTGAATATATTGGAATGTTGTAGCAAAGAACTGTTAAGTGGATACCATACCGGCAAGCTCTTTCTATATAGCAAAATGAGTAATAATCTTCATTAGGAAAGTCGAGAATATTTTTGAGTCTTTTGGTGGCAGACATAATTTTAAAAGTGGATCAGTGCAGCTCTAGCTTACTGGACCACACTGGTTGTCGTTTTCTTTTTCTAATTTATATTAAAGGTAAATCAAAATTAAGTATTCAACATTGCTTTTCCCCTTTCCATTTCCTTATCACTGAGCAAACAGTGTGTGATTATGACTGAGATAGTTTGTGGTGATCCAGCAGTGACTGCATTAACTAATACAGCAAAACTCTTTGGTTAGCGATCCAGTTCTCTGCTGCAGGACTATCAATGCAGCAGTTAGGTCTGAGTTTTCAGTGTATGCATGCATGTGTTTCCCATGTATTTAAAGAATATGTATTTCGCATTTTCTATCTCAATCATTTGACAGAGTACATCTTAACCTATATCCTCAACACATTGGTGGCCCTCCAATGAACAAAGAAAACTACTGTGGATTATCCTGCATCCTTCATCTCATCTCATACGTGACAACAATGGAACCATCTTACAACTATAGCACCAGGGAAAAAGAGTACTGGACAGTGATTTATATGGTGTTCAGGGACAACCTTTGCATTTTGGTGTGAACAGCATCTAGTCAACGTGCAGTGACTGTTGACCTTCTGGGTGACATAATAAATGCAACCCATTCGCATATCAGCCATATGCCTCTCAACAAATGGTCACAGACAAGTATAGTGGAATGTTATATGATCTTCTTGTGCCTGCTGTACAAAGTACAGTTCCACCAAACCTATCTGCATCGTCATGCGAAGCCCAACATATTGGGCCACATACTAACACTTTCACAAGAATTCCTTCTGCATCACATCTGGTCCACAAAAGCTTGTATGTTGTTGCTTTCTGACCGGCTGTGGTGTCACATGCATATTTAAATTTTGGTGAAAGTTCTTTTCACCCTGGCTCACAACCCAAGCTAACACCCTACTGCCCAAAACAACTTGCTATGTGGTTTGCTCTCACCAAGTGCATTCTCTACAAACATGGCGTTTATGAAGACAGCTCCCAGTTTGTCACATCACTGAGCCAACATTATTACTGACACTATTCTCTCACCCCTGACAACCAACAAATACAATACAGTGAAGGCATTATTACTCCAGCTGTAATAATATTAACTGTAACACCAGAACAGCAACTGCACAAAGTTATTTATAACAAGCATCCAGGTACCAAGATGCCTTCTCAATTCTGGAACAACCTCACAATATCAACGGATGCCACCCTCATGCCAGATCACAACCTGTGGACACTGTTGATTGTGAAGTTACCACCTCAGTCACAAGTAGCAACGATCTTGCATTAGAATGAGGCATTAGAAAACGGATTATGGCACACACACTTCTAGCCATGTTACAACACCAACAGTCCATAAAGTTCTTGGATAACAATGATCAGCTCTGCCTCAGTCATGGACCACTTCGTGACACGTGGTAGATGACACATGAGGTAGGTGAAGGAGGCATGTACACCTCCAAGTATGATGTCATTCATAACAGCCAGAGCAGTTACCTCCAAACAGCCAAAACAAACCTCTTCAACAAGTGATCCTAGTCAGTTGAACAGCATGACCTTATCTCCTAGTTCATACTTTCAGCCAATATCTCCTCACCAACATGGGATCCAAAGGGAGTGCCACATTCTGTGCCCAATCAACACCGTAAAGTGTCAACAACACTCCATGCTCAGACAAGAAGATGTGGCCACACCTGTGTTGGCTTGAAGAGCATTTCAGCAATAAAGCACACAACTCTACAGCACCTTGTGCTCACCCTGAGAGGTAGGACAATCTGCAGTAGGTGCACTGGATCGTTACACCAGAACAAGTCACCTACCTCTTCAACAAGTGATCCTAGTCAGTTGAACAGCATGACCTTATCTCTTAGTTCATACTTTCAGCCAATATCTCCTCACCAACATGGGATCCAAAGGGAGTGCCACATTCTGTGCCCAATCAACACCATAAAGAATTTTATCTGCCTTCTAATGCCATGACGCGAACAGTTCACACATCGCAGTATGTGGATCCAGATCTTGAACCACCGACCTGAATTTAGAAAACATGTTCCCATGGCAGTTTTTCATCACCAACACCAAGTTACCCACATTGGGGGCTGATTTCCTTAGACATTTTCACCACTCCCCCAGTTTAGCACATGGAACCTTCTGCATCTCCGCAGTGGACGTTCAGTGACTGGAATCATCAGCACTCCACTGCTATCCATGCAGCTGGCTTCCATAAACACTGTCTCACAAACCAAACCATTCACTGCAGCCACAGATAAGCTGCATATGGTCAAGTTGGCTATACATGTGTTATTACAAGTGGTTATCTTAACTCCCGCAAGAGTCCAGAGAGTTATCCAATCCTGAATATTCAGGACTTTATTATTATTATTATTGCTGTTGTTGTTGTTGTTGTTACCATAACCCATCCTTTACATGTAGGACTATTGGCTAGACTGGGTGGAACTCATAATTTAGCAGATATCTCCATCTTCAGTGAGCTGGCTTATAGAAAGTCATATTTGCAGACTCTCATGAATCAAATGGACATATCGAATATGGCTACTGTTACCTCTTTTGGACTTTATGACTACCTTTACATGCCATGAAGACTCAGAAATACAGCACAGGCATAGCAGAGGTTCATAGACAAAATTCCTTTCAAGTTTTCATTTTGCTACCCATACAGCTATGATACTCAGTCTTCTCTACTACTCAACAAGAACATTAAGATCATCTCAAACTAGTTTTTGATGCCCTAAATAAGCTTGGCATTGTAGTCAATGATTATAAATGTCAGCTGCAATAATCAGAAGGTGTATTCCTTTACCAATCAGTTAGCAGCAATGTCACACAACCTACAATGTGATGGGCTGAGCTCATTAGTCGCCTACTGTGACCATGGAATTTTCAAGAATTACACTGATTTCTCAACATGGTTAATTATGATTGCAGACACCTACCTCAAATTGCTGCCATCCAGGCATCACTGATGTATGTATTAGCAGGTAAGCACAGAATGGGCAACGGAGATACTGAATGGACCCAGAAAATGCAGCAGGCTTTTGAGCAAACTAAAGATTGCCTTTCTCAGGCTATGACTCTACCACACCCCCTACTCACTGCACACCTGTTAATCACTTCTAATGCTAGCAGTTCCATGGTCAGAGAAGTTCTACAACAGCTGGTAGCAAGAATACAATGACCAGCGCACTTCTTTTCCAGAAATATGAGCAACTCCCAGGGTAAGTGGTTAGTATTAAGTGGTTGGTGTACAACAGGGAACTGTTGGTGCTGTATAAGCAGTATTTCAGTTGAAAGATGAGGCCTGGCCTCTGGTCGTATATGCAGATCAGTGGCCCCTGGCATATTCCATCTGCAGTCCATCAAAAGATTGCTTCCCATACCATTTTTGCCATTTCAATTATGTTATGTAATTCACAATTGATGTGAGATGTCTCCATGCTGCAGACGCTGTTGTGGCAGACACTCTCTTGGATCAATGTGCTCTCAGTGGATACTGGTAATGACAAAGTAGCAGAACCACAGCTACAGGCCACGCGATTATGCGATCTCCTATGTGACACCACAGTCAGTTTATACATAGAAGACTGCACCATTCTCAGCTGATCAACACAAGTACTGTGTGATGTAACACAGAATTGCCTTTGACCACTTGTAACCCTCAGTACAAGGAGACTTGTCTTCAATAAGCTGGACATGTTTTCCCATCCAGGAGTCCCGCCAACATTGAGGCTCTTGTCACAGACTACTTTGTGTGGCCAAATGTCGAAAGAGATTGTAAAACTTGGAAACAAGCATGTGCTTCCTGCCAATGCTCTAAGGCAGGATGGCATGCACAGACAAAATATAGTCACTATTCAATCCTTAAGGGCTGCTTTCAGTATGTGCACCACCACCTCATCAGGCCTCTCCCTGAATCAGGTAGTTTTTTTTTTTTTTTTACTTCTGTTTGACAGGTAACTCACTGGCTCGAGGTTATTCCAGCATCTGACATCATGGCAAAGACATCTGTCCATTCACAGATTTCCTGTTTCGGTTGCCCTGCCTCCATAACGACTGATCAGGGCACATAATTTGAATCAACACTTCTTACTGAACTCTGTCACATGGAGCACTGGCTCTGTGCACTCAAAGCAGCCCTCAGGTGACATGTAGTGGAGTGGATGGAATCCCTATCACAATTAATTTTATGTGTGTGTTCACTGTATAATGAAGAACCTTGTACATCCCTAGCAGAAATCCTTTATGGGGAACCACAACTGCTAGACAGAGCCATCAGGATATTGACACAGACACTATGACTTTTCAGGTTTGGCATACAGAATGCGCACTGTCATAGCTGCTAAGAAACAACCACAGATTCAGCACTTACAAGCAGAATAGGATACATCTGCAGCCATGACATTGCTGCCTCCACCACTTACCTCCTCTCCTCACATCTATGCCAATCATCCATCACATTATGGATGAGCACACTGACACCCCCTTAATGTCGTGCAGTATGATCTCTATTGACCAGTTACAATCATGCTTCATTCCATCCACTTAATGCGTAGGTCAACAACAGCACCATCTGCCCCTCCTCAATCCACTACACTCCCAGGGAGGGGGGTGGGGGTAGGAGGGGAGGGGGGAGCTGTTCTTTGGTGACCCAATAGCCATTGCATTAACTAATATAGCAAAACTCTTTGTTCAGTGGCACACCTCTATGCTGTAAGACTATCTTTAAAGCAGTTCAGTCTCAAATTTCACTATATGCACATGTGCCTTTTCTGTGTACTGGTACCAGGTAGTAAAGTGCATATATTCCATATTTTCTGTCTCAATCATTCAATTGTGAACATCCTCTCTTGGAGCTTCACCACAATTTAAACTGTCTCAAAAGACAATTTTTTTTCTAATGAAGCTCACAGTTTGAAATAATCTGGTAAAAAGGGAGATAAAAAGTACTTTTTTAGTCTGTGAGGTAAGAACAATTGGTGTTTTTCTGTGACATTATAGTGCCATATTATGATTTAAAAAAATTTAAAAAGAGAGGAAATTCGACTCAAAATATATTGAGATGCGAAGGTAAAAAATAAAATACTGAAAATATCCATTAATTTATCTGTGTATTTATTCAAATCATCTGCTATACAGAGGAAGTTATATATACTGACACCTATTTTTTTTTCTTTCTGTATGTATGCAAAACTGTTGAAAGTTTGGCTGGTAGTTACAAACCATGCTGTTTTGGCTCTGGTCTTTAGCCCATAGACTGGTTTGATGCAAGTCTCAATGCAATCCTGTCCAAAGATAGCCTCTTCATATCTTCATAACAGCTCAAACCTACATACATTTCAACCTGCCTACTTTATTCAAACCTTCATCTCCCTCTACAGCTTTTACATTTACCCCACTCTCTTCCTTTGATTACAAAACTGACAATTCCTTGAGGCATCAGGATGTATTGCATCAACTGATCTCTTCTTTTAATCAAGTTGTGCCATAAATTTCTTTTTTTCCCAGCATGATTCAATTCCTCCCTCCTTGTTATTTGATTTACCCATGTAATCTTCAGTTTTATTCTATAGTACCATGTTTCAAGGGCTTCTATCCTCTTCTTGTCTGAACTGCTTACTGTCCACATTTCACTTCCTTTCCTTTAAGCTGCACTCCAGACAAGTACCCTCAGAATAAAGTGTCTACTACTTAATAAATTCCTCTTTTTCAGAAATACTTTTCTTGTTATTACCACTCTGTGTTTTATATCCTCTCTGCATTTGCCATCATCAGTTATTTTGCTGCCTAAATAGCAAAACTGATCTGCTACTTTTAGTTTCAGATTTCCTAATCTAATTCTTTCAGTGTCATCTGATTTAATTCCATAATACTCCACTTCTCTCCTTTTACTTTTGTTTATATTCATCCTAAAATTTCTTTGGAAGACACTGTCCATTCCATTCAACTGTTCTTCCAAATGTTTTCCATCTCTGACAGAATTACTGTGTCATTGGCAAACCTCAACATTTTTATTTCTTCTCCTTGAACTTTAATTCTTTCTCCAAATTTCTCCTTGGTTCCCTACATTGCTTGCTCGATGAAAGACTGAACAACATTCTGATGGGCTACAGCGCTGTCTCACTCTGCTCTCAGCTGCAGCTTCCCTTTCATGCCCTTCAACTCTTACATCTGCAGTTTGATTTCTATACAAGTTGTAAATAAACATTCAGACTCTGTATTTTATCCCTGGTACATTTAAAATATCAAAGAATGTATTCCAGTCAACACAGTCAAAAGATTTCTCAAAATCTACATATGTTTTAAGTGTAGAGTTGCCTTTTTTCAACCTACTTTCTAGGATAAGCCATGGGATTAGTATTTCCTTGCATGATCCTACATTTCTCAGATATTTACAAATCTCCTGTAGATAATTTTATGTCAATATTTTGCAACCGTGTCTTCTTAAACTGATGTTTTGATAGTATTCATAATTTTCAGCAACTACCTCCTTTAGAATTGGAATTATTACAATTTTGCTTAAGTCTAAGGGTACTCATGTGTGTCGTATAACTTGCACATCAGATGATTCTCCCAAGGATCTCAATAATTCTCAGAAAATGTTGTCTGTACCAGGGGCCTTGCTCCCACTTGTGTCTTCCAGTGCTCTGTCAAATTCTTCTCACTGTCTTAGGTCTCCCATCTCATCTTCACTTACTTCACTTACTTACCTCTACACACTATAAGCTGAAATAAAGTACAATTTTTTTCCTACATAGCTGACATGCACCTGACACTTTTGTGTGAAGGTACAAGGTCTTAGCTACCAGATTTTTACTGTGTTATATTGATTCCGACATTCTTGCACTGCTGGGGTACACCTTGAGCAGCAACATGCAGTGGCTCTTTCAGAGCACAAACATAGATGCAGGCATTAGGCCACCACCATTTTAAGTTCAGTTTCAAATTCAGTCTTCCGCAGGGACATCTGAAGGATATATCAACCATGGGATCAGTCAACACCCATCTGACGTCAACCCATAAGCTGCATGAGAACTGACATGTGCATCCCACATACTGAGTATTCACAAGATAAGCTCTTTGAGGATGTAACTGCAGCCCTGGGTAGGTGGGACTGACAGCCCCACTGTATTACTTTGCCCTTCAAGAGCTTTGATGCAGTGCAGTCATTCCATGAGGCTGTCACATACTCACCTGGCCTGTGGTGAGCCCTGGATACCTGTAACACTGATGCTGCATCTATCAATAGCTGCAAGAAAACCAACATTAACTCTACAACACAATGATGCTGCTCTCAGCTTGCTCTTCTGGACTTTCCAGAAACCAGCAGCAGATAGTAGCAGCAGTCACTTCTGATAATACATAAAAGTAATCAAGGAAGATCGTAAAAACAGAGCTGAAATGTTGTGGAAGTTGATTTAGTATGCCAACACTGAATATATGGACATTATAATGCAAAAATTGGTATTTAAAATATGTGAAAGATTTGTACTTCCACATAAGTTCACCGAACAAAAAATCAGTAACCGCAGTGAGCACACACAGGTGAATCTTTAAACTTACAGCAGATGGCACAGCAGTCGAGTCCCTTGCTCAAATTCACACACACTGCCTCTACATGGGTATAAGGCAGTAGTGATCAGTGAGACATTTATATTTCAAGCAGTTATTGTAAGTTAACATGGGTAAATGTAAGAGCATGAGAGAGTGATAAAACAGTGCCGGTGGTTACACAGTGAGTGAAGTTGCTTGATATGTTTGCTTTTCACAGTGGGTTGTTCAACATGTCTACAAGCAGTGGTGTAACATATGTGGCCACAAAACACGATGTCAGAATTGTGGTCGTAAAAAGGTTCTAATGGAGAGGGACTGGAGACACTTTTCCCAACTTGTGAATCAAAATTGTTTCCAAACCTGACAGGAGTTACTGTAGACAGTGAATGGAGGTCCATTCCTACCTGTTGGCGAGAGAAAATTGTGACAGAAACTGCTTGCAAGTAACATTTATAGTCAGCCACCTCACAAGAGGCCATTGCTCACACAGGCGTGTAAAAATGACAACAGCAAACTTCATAGATCTGGAACAATATGTGACTGGTTTTCACAACACTGCCCCATCCTATTACATCTTTATTGGCCTGCAAAATTAGCTGACTTAAACCCCCTAGAAAATCTATGGGACATGTTGGAGCAGATAGTAAAACACTGAAATCAGCATCTCTGAAATTTGTTGGACATAGTAACCTTATTACAACCCCCCCCCCCCCCCCTCACCACACACACACATCACTATTAAAATTCTCTTGGTCTCTTCATTATTTTCAAAAGCTTTGAGAAGTGTAAGATATATGAATGATAAACTTTTTAGTTGTTTTCATTAGCTCATTGTTGTTTGCTCCTGTTATTGTGTCTTTGGGTACATTCTTGTGGCTGAAATTTTGATGTAACATTGTTGGTTCTTGTTGAATTGAATAACTGATGAAGATTTAACCATTAGAACATATCAAGTGTAACAAATTTATTTGTTTTTACGTATTTTAGCCTGTAACATAACACATCATATGTAAAAACATATGAAGTTTGTTCAGTTAAATGGCTGCTATAGTGTTCACTGATACAAGAATCAATAGTATAAATGGTATTGGTTATTCCTGTAAAAGAGAAGGTAATGTTAGAGGAGAGTCTCCCATTACAACTTGAGTGATCAAATTCTCAGCAACTGACTTAACATCAATGTGACACACCTGCACAGCCTTGTGGACTCACTTGAAAAGCAAATCCAGGTGTTTATCCAGCACAGGGATGGAATTACATGGTATTAAATGATGCTTGTAATAATTTCCCTAAGGGTGACTAATTTTTTGCCTGGTGAGCTTACATAGCATGAAACATGTAGATCCCAGATCCCATATTTCAACTTTTAAATGATTGTAATTATTACTGAAGTGTTTTAGTTTAATTCCCTACACAAAAATTTACCTTTCATTCCCTGTAAGAGGTTGTGTAAATGGATTCACACACATTCAATGCACAGGTGAAGTAGCTATATTCCTAGGTACTTCATCTTCCTGTTACCAAGGAATCAGCATTATAGAGCTAATCCATCCCAAGACAATGAACTGTCTCACTGTGGCTCCTCTCTCACTTTGGTCCATTCTACCCTACTGGCTTGCCTCTGAGATCCCAATCTTCAGGTGGCTACTGTTCTTCTTCTCTCAAAAGGTTTCATTAATGTTGCTGTAGGTGGCGGCTATCTTTCCAATGGTTATGCATGTTTCTACAGCTTAGCATTTGTTCTCTACCATTTTCTGCGGGAACAGACATCAGCTTTGTCTGCAACCAGAGACACTGCTCCACTACCTTATGAGATCCATTATGTCATGCTTCGTCATCTGTGACCTGAATCAAAAGGACAGCTCCTCTCTTATTTCAATCAAATCTGGTTTGATGGACAGTACCCCACGACTTGGAAGGAAGCAATATTAATTCCATTCTCAAACCAGGCAAGGACCGTAGCACCCCTAACAGTTACTGGAGTGTAGCCCTTACCAGCTGTATGGGTAAGACTCTTTAATGCATGGTTAACCACCACCTTGTCTGGCTGCTCGAATCCCAAGGTAATTTGAGCCACTACCAGTGTGGTTTCAGGTGCTACTGTTCCACGCTTGACAACTTAATTCTACTGGAGATGGCGATACAGGAAACTTCTTATGCCAGAACCATTTCTTTTGTGTGTTTTTTGACCTTGAAAAAGCAGATGACACTACTCGGACATACAAAATCCTTTGCCAACTTCATGAATGGGGACTGTGTGGACACCTGCCACTTCTTATCCAATCCTTTCTTGAGGACCAGCATTTTTGATATTGCGTTGGTGAATCCTTGTCTGACTGCTATGTTGAAGGGAATGAGGACCCCCCAGGCAGTGTCCTCAGTGTCACAATGTTTGCCATTGCTATCAATGGCATTTCCTCCACAGTCAGGAGCCCTGTCAAATGCTCTTTGTCTGTGGATGACTTTGCAATCTTCTACTCTTCCTCTGATGTTATAATGATGACAAGTCAGCTACAGCTGACCATTAGGAGACTGGAAAGGTTTTTGGTTCTCACCCAAGAAGATTACATGTGTCAATTTTAACCATGCATGTCAAAGTTGTAAGCAATCAGTGCTCACAATGGGGGACAATATTTTAAGGCCTATAAACAAGAGGCTTCCAGCCATTGAATATTTTGAAATCCCTTAACAGAAAAACATGGGGAACTGACAGGTGCCGCCTCCTGCAGCTTTGTAGGGCATTTGTTTGATCACATTTAGATTATGGCAGCATGATCTACAGATCAGTCCATCCTTCCTACCTCAAGATGTTAGATGCTGTCCATCATGAGGACATTCAGATATTGACTGGAGCCTTTTGGACCAGTCAATTTCCCAAGTCTGTGTGCAGAGGTTCATGAACCACCACTCTGGATACAGCAACGTATCCTTTTGGCTTGACAGGCGCTGAAAATCTCAGCATCACCTCAGTCATTGACATTTAATTTAGTGGTCCAACCCACCTTTGAATGGCTGTTCAGGAATTGGCCCCATGTGGCCAAGCCATTTGGGATACATGCTACAGACTGGCTCAAGGATCTGGATCCATCAGGCATCGAAATACAGAGTCAGAAATTAAATGCATTGCCACCTCGGCATCTTCAGAAGTCCAAAGTGATTTTAAGCTTGACACAGTACAAGAAAAGATGTACTCCAGGCTATGTTTTCACAACTTTGTTTTCATCCATTTTAAGTACATACCACAGTTTTATTGTTGTTTGTACAGATGTATCCCAGCAAGAGAATGTCCTCAGTTGCTCTGCTGTTTTCCATGACAGAGTTTTCTGGAACAATTTACAAATTATATGGCATTCTGATGGCACTAGAGAGGGTTCACAGACATCACCATATCAGGTATCTTATCTGTTCAGACTCGCTTAGTGCACTATAAGCACTTCACCAAATGTATCCAGTAGATCAGCAGATTCAGCTCATCTGTGACTCCTTACAGGGACTACAAAACCATGGCAAGAAGGTGATCTTTTGCTGGGTTCCTGGCCACATAGGGATATAGGGTAACAACATGGCTGACAATGTCACCAAGGAAACATTTTGGGATGGTGCTGTCCATCAATGTCCCATACCCTTGCACACCATCATCTCATTTTCTGACAGGTGCATCATGCATCAGTGGCAGATTAAATGGTTGCAGGCAACAGAAAACAAACTGCAGTTGCTCAAATCGATCACAAAGGCATGGCAAAGTTTATGTCAGCCTCACTGCTGGAAGGACATTCTGCTTACCAGACTGTGCATCAGACATGCCGTTTAGCACATGGGTTCCTCCTCCGGTGGGAGGATCCACCACTCTGTGAAGTTTGTGGCATGCCACTTTTAGTTCAGCAGATTGTGACAATGTGTGTCCTATATACTGATTTTAGGGCAGCCCTCAGTCTCAATGGAGATTTGCCCACAATCCTCGCAGATACTGATTCCAGTGTTACAAAGGTGGTGGAATTTTGTAAATTGTCAGGCTTCATCCCTCAATTGGAGTGGAAGGGAGGCAGATATTATAAACTGCTCCACATGTGGGAACAGCCTTTGTCCCCACCCATGAGATTAGAATGCTGACTTTTCATCATGGCACTGCTGAACATGATGTTGAGCACCCCTCACCTTGAATCATCATCATCATCATCATCATCATCTAGCTTTTTCTACTTTGCCCCTTGCATCTTCTGTCATTTTCATTTTTTAATTGTCTGTATTCCCTTTTGCTTGCTACTCTTTCATCTTCATTGCATTCCTTTCACATCTTTTGATTGTTACTTAATGCTCTGCATGAAACTCTCAACAATCTCCAGTTGTTTCAATGTATCCATGTCCATCTCCTTAATTGCCCCTATTTTTTTAATATCTTCAGCTTTAGTCTGCTATTCATAACCAATAAATTACAGCCAGAGTTCACATCAGGTGCTGCAACACGGGCACCATCTTGAGACACCGGGTGAGGCCGGCTAGTGAGAGTGTGGAGAGAATGGTGGAGTCTCTTGAATGAGAGACTAGGAAGGAACGTAGATACAGCACCTGAGAAGTGGACCATATGATTTAAACTGTATGCCTGGTCATCTGTGGTTGAATCATCTGTAATTAGGAAGAGCAGGCTGGCAAAACATTTGTGGTACAGCAGATTGGAAAGTGTTTGCCTTAGTGGTGTCTGTTCTTGCAAGGCAACATGGGAGACAGTGACTTAGCAGATGTTAGTGTGTGAGACAGGATATTTTTAATTCGCATGATAAATGGAGCTTAGTTCTCTCCAAGATGTAATCGGTAGTGTGTTTGATTTGAGAGAGTGGAGTTACTTCTAGGTGCAAAGTTTCTTCCCATTACTAGGCTGATCTCTATTTATTGTATGTACCACAGATTGATTATGAAACTATATATTGCCTCCATGCAAGATATTATGGTCAATCAATGCAGTAGTGTCATAGTATTCAGCACATTATATATTTTGCACTTATTATCTCTGTATGCGTGCATATATAGTAACGACATGAAGTTGTTGTTGTGGTCTTCAGTCCTGAGACTGGTTTGATGCAGCTCTCCATGCTACCCTATCCTGTGCAAGCTTCTTCATCTCCCAGTACTTACTGCAACCTACATTCTTCTGAATCTGCTTAGTGTATTCATCTCTTGGTACCCCTCTACGATTTTTACCCTCCACGCTGCCCTCCAATGCTAAATTTGTGATCCCTTGATGTCTCAGAACATGTCCTACCAACTGGTCCCTTCTTTTTGTCAAGTTATGCCACAAACTCCTCTTCTCCCCAATTCTATTCAATACCTCCTCATTACTTATGTGATCTACCCATCTAATCTTCAGCATTCTTCTGTAGCACCACATTTCAAAAGCTTCTATTCTTTTCTTGTCTAAACTATTTATCGTCCATGTTTCACTTCCATATATGGCTACACTCCATACAAATACTTTCAGAAACGACTTCCTGACACTAAAATCTATACTCAATGTTAACAAATTTCTCTTCTTCAGAAACGCTTTCCTTGCCATTGCCAGTCTACATTTTATATCCTCTCTACTTCGACCATCATCAGTTATTTTGCTCCATAAATAGCAAAACTCCTTTACTACTTTAAGTGTCTCATTTCCTTATCTAATTCCCTCAGCATCACCTGACTTAAGTCGACTACATTACATTATCCTCCTTTTGCTTTTGTTGATGTTTATCTTATATCCTCCTTTCAAGACACTCCATTCCGTTCAACTGCTCTTCCAAGTACTTTGCTGTCTCTGACAGAATTACAGTGTCATCGGCGAACCTCAAAGTTTTTATTTCTTCTCCATGGATTTTAATACCTACTCCGAATTTTTCTTTTGTTTCCTTTACTGCTTGCTCAATATAAAGATTGAATAACTTTGGGGAGAGCCTACAACCTTGTCTTGCTCCCTTCCCAACCACTTGCCCTTCGACTCTTCTAACTGCCATCTGGTTTCTGTGTAAATTGTAAATAGCCTTTCGCTCCCTGTATTTTACCCCTGCCACATGCAGAATTTGAAAGAGAGAATTCCAGTCAACATTGTCAAAAGCTTTCTCTATGTCTACAAATGCTAGAAACATAGGTTTGCCTTTCCTTAATCTTTCTTCTAAGATAAGTCGTAAGATCAGTATTGCCTAACCTGTTCCAATATTTCTACGGAATCCAAACTGATCTTCCCCGAGGTTGGCTTCTACCAGTTTTTCCATTCGACTGTGGAGAATTCATGTTAGTATTTTGCAGATGTGACTTATTAAACTGATAGTTCAGTAATTTTCACATCTATCAACACCTGCTTTCTTTGGGATTGGAATTATTATATTCTTCTTGAAGTCTGAGGGTATTTCGCCTGTCTCATACATCTTGCTCACCAGATGGTAGAGTTTCATCATGACTGGCTCTCCCAAGGCCGTCAGTAGTTGTAATGGAATGTTGTCTACTCCCAGGGCCTTGTTTCGACTCAAGTCTTTCAGTGCCCTGTCAAACTCTTCACGCAGTATCGTATCTCTCATTTCATCTTCATCTACATCCTCTTCCATTTCCATAATATTGTCCTCAAGTACATCACCCTTGTATAGACCCTCTATATATTCCTTCCACCTTTCTGCCTTCCCTTCTTTGCTTAGGACTGGGTTTCCATCTGAGCTCTTGATATTCATACAAGTGGTTCTCTTTTTTTCTCTCCAAAGGTCTCTTTAATTTTCCTGTAGGCAGTATCTATCTTACCCCTAGTGATATACACCTCTACATCCTTACATTTGTCCTCAAGCCATCGCTGCTTAGCCATTTTGCACTTCCTGTTGATCTCATTTTTGAGATGTATGTATTCCAAGTTGCCTGCTTCATTTACTGCATTTTTATATTTTCTCCTTTCATCAATTACATTCAATATTTCTGTTACCCAAGGATTTCTCTCCCCCCCCTCCCCCCCATTAACCATAGACCTTGCCATTGGTGGGGAGGCTTGCGTGCCTCAGCGACACACATAACCGTACCGTAGGTGCAACCACAATGGAGGGGTATCTGTTGAGAGGCTAGACAAACGTATGGCTCCTGAAGAGAGGCAGCAGCCTTTTCAGTAGTTGCAGGGGCAACAGTCTGGATGGTTGACTGATCTGGCCTTGTAACATTAACCAAAATGGCCTTGCTGTGCTGTTACTGCGAACGGCTGAAAGCATGGGGAAACTACGGCCGTAATTTTTCCCGAGGGCATGCAGCTTCACTGTATGGATAAATGATGATGGAATCCTCTTGGGTAAAATATTCCGGAGGTAAAATAGTCCCCCATTCAGATCTCCGGGCGGGGACTACTCAGGAGGACGTTGTTATCAGGAGAAAGAAAACTGGCGTTCTACGGATCGGAGCATGGAATGTCAGATCCCTTAATCGGGTAGGTAGGTTAGAAAATTTAAAAAGGGAAATGGATAGGTTAAAGTTAGATTTAGTGGGAATTTGTGAAGTTCGGTGGCAGGAGGAACAAGATTTTTGGTCAGGCGAATACAGGATCATAAATATAAAATCAAATAGGGGTAATGCAGGAGTAGGTTTAATAATGAATAAAAAAAGCTACTACAAACAACATAGTGAACGCATTATTGTGGCCAAGATAGACACGAAGCCCATGCCTACAACAGTAGTTCAAGTTAATATGCCAACTAGCTCTGCAGATGACGAAGAAATTGATGAAATGTATGATGAGATAAAAGAAATTATTCAGGTAGTGAAGGGAGACGAAAATTTAATAGTCATGAGTGATTGGAATTCGAGAGTAGGAAAAGGGAGAGAAGGAAACATAGTAGGTGAATATGGATTGGGGGTAAGAAACGAAAAAGGAAGCCATCTGGTAGAATTTTGCGGAGAGCATAACTTAATCATAGCTAACACTTGGTTCAAGAATCATGAAAGAAGGTTGCATACATGGAAGAACCCTGGAGCTACTAGAAGATATCAGATAGATTATATAATGGTAAGACAGAGATTTAGGAACCAGGTTTTAAATTGTAAGATATTTCCAGGGGCAGATGTGGACTCTGACCACAATCTATTGGTTATGAACTGTAGATTAAAACTGAAGAAACTGCAAAAATGTGGGAATTTGACAAGATGGGACCTGGATAAACTGAAGGCACCAGAGGTTGTAGAGAGTTTCAGGAAGAGCCTAAAGGAACAACTGACAAGAATGGGGGAAAGAAATACAGTAGAAGAAGAATGGATAGCTTTGAAGGATGAAGTGGTGAAGGCAGCAGAGGATCAAGTAGGTAAAAAGACAAGGGCTAGTATAAATCCCTGGGTGACAGAAGAAATACTGAATTTAATTGATGAAAGGAGAAAATATAGAAATGCAGTAAATGAAGCAGGCAAAAAGGAATACAAACGTCTCAAAAATGAGATCGACAGGTAGTGCAAAATGGCTAACCAGGCATGGCTAGAGGACAAATGTAAGGATGTAGAGGCTTACCTCACTAGGGGTAAGATAGATACTGCCTACAGGAAAATTAAAGAGACCTCTGGAGAAAAGAGAACCACTTGTATGAATATCAAGGGCTCAGATGGAAACCCAGTTCTAAGCAAAGAAGGGAAAGCAGAAAGGTGGAAGGAGTATATAGAGGGTCTATACAAGGGCAATGTACTTCAGGACAGTATTATGGAAATGGAAGAGGGGGTAGATGAAGATGAAATGGGAGATATGATACTGTGTGAAGAATTTGATAGAGCACTGAAAGACCTAAGTAGAAACATGGCCCCGGGAGTAGACAACATTCCATTAGAACTACTGACAGCCTTAGAAGAGCCAGTCCTGACAAAACTCTACCATCTGGTGAGCAAAATGTATCAGACAGGTGAAATACCCTCAGACTTCAAGAAGAATATAATAATTCCAATCCCAAAGAAAGCAGGCGTTGACAGATGTGAAAATTACCTAACTGTCAGTTTAATAAGTCACGGCTGCAAAATACTAATGCAAATTCTGTACAGACGAATGGAAAAACTGGTAGAAGTCGACCTCGGGGAAGATCAGTTTGGATTCCGTAGAAATATGGCAACACATGAGGCAATACTGACCCTACGACTTATCTTAGAAACTACATTAAGAAAAGGCAAACCTACGTATCTAGCATTTGTAGACTTAGAGAAAGCTTTTGACAATGTTGACTGGAATAATCTCTTTCAAATTCTGAAGGTGGCAGGGGTAAAATACAGGGAGCAAAAGGCTATTTACAATTTGTACAGAAACCAGATGGCAGTTAAAAGAGTCGAGGGACATGAAAGGGAAGCAGTGGTTGGGAAGGGAGTGAGACAGGGTTGTAGGCTCTCCCCAAAGTTATTCAATCTTTATATTGAGCAAGCAGTAAAGGAAACAAAAGAAAAATTCGGAGTAGGTATTAAAGTCCATGGAGAAGAAATAAAAACGTTGAGGTTCGCCGATGACATTGTAATTCTGTCAGAGACAGCAAAGGACTTGGAAGAGCAGTTGAACGGAATGGAGTGTCTTGAAAGGAGGATATAAGATAAACATCAACAAAAGCAAAAGGAGGATAATGTAATGTAGTCGACTTAAGTCAGGTGATGCTGAGGGAATTAGATAAGGAAATGAGACACTTAAAGTAGTAAAGGAGTTTTGCTATTTATGGAGCAAAATAACTGATGATGGTCGAAGTAGAGAGGATATAAAATGTAGACTGGCAATGGCAAGGAAAGCGTTTCTGAAGAAGAGAAATTTGTTAACATCGACTATAGATTTAAATGTCAGGAAGTCGTTTCTGAAAGTATTTGTATGGAGTGTAGCCACGTATGGAAGTGAAACATGGACGATAAATTGTTTGGACAAGAAGAGAATAGAAGCCTTTGAAATGTGGTGCTACAGAAGAATGCTGAAGATTAGATGGGTAGATCACGTAACTAATGAGGAAATATTGAATAGGATTGGGGAGAAGAGGAGTTTGTGGCACAACTTGACAAGAAGAAGGGATCAGTTGGTAGGACATGTTCTGAGGCATCAAGGGATCACCAATTTTGTATTGGAGGGCAGCGTGGAGGGTAAAAATTGTAGAGGGAGACCAAGAGATGAATACACTAAACAGATTCAGAAGGATGTAGACTGTAGTACGTATTGGGAGATGAAGAAGCTTGCACAGGATAGAGTAGCATGGAGAGCTGCATCAAACCAGTCTCAGGACTGAAGACCACAACACAACACAAGGATTTCTACTAGCCTTTGTCTTTTTACCTACTTGATCCTCTGCTGCCTTCACTACTTCATCCCTCAGAGTAACCCATTCTTCTTCTACTGTATTTCTTTCCCCCATTCCTGTCAATTGTTCCCTTATGCTCACCCTGAAACTCTGTACAACCTCTGGTTTAGTCAGTTTATCCAGGTCCCATCTCCTTAAATTCCCTCCTTTTTGCAGTAACAATGTATCCATAGTACATTTGTTTTGTAGCCTCCTTGCTTTGATTTGGTTCTTTATCACTTAACTATCTTTTAAGATAGTTTCTTTTCTTTAATGTGTGCCAGTAAATGAGTTCTGAATGTAAATTTTAAGTTATATAAGGAGTTTTCAAATTTCTTGGTCAGTTGTGGTACCTGAAAGTATTTTAGTATCTGGCACGTCTGGTCAGATGATCCATTGCTTGAAATCCTGCTAGTGGCCAGGTGGTGTGTACTATTTCTTAAATAGTGCCATGTAAGACTAATTACTGTTATTGTCAAACATTGTTGTGTCTAGATTTATGTTCCTTGTATAATTGAAGTTTAGTTACATTTCAGAGCATTTTACTATGTATATGTTTCCTGACTGCCATTGGGAAATTTTCGTGATTTGGTGATGTTTAGAATTTAAATGCTTAGGCTTCAGCAGCCAGCGTCAGTTGACATATTAGATGTCTGAGTATCATATAGCATCTTTATGACAGGGTGCAATACTCAGAAAATTTTTGTCAGTTTGTAAAAGTATTCTAGAAATTTGTTGCTTTTGTGTTTTTAAGGTTATTTTGTGATCCAGGGGTGTATTACCAGGTTTTTTATTGTGAATTTTGATTTTGTTTTTTAAATTGTGAAATTTGGTTGTTGCTCTTCTCACAGTTGAACTGTTAAAGACATAACATTGTATAAGGCAAATTAAACTGTGCCACATAAATTTGCTGAATATTTGTTGTAAAATTAATTTTGAGAATTTGTTGAATAAAAATTTTAGGAGTGACAGACCACTCACAGCTCAGCTCAGTCCTGACACTCCCTCTAACAGCTCAAAATGGTTAAATTATGATTTGTACAAAATTCGATTAGGGGTTTAATCTTAACAGCCTGTTTGGATGCCTCATAAGACTCATGAATCTTTTGATTATTATTAGGTGTTCTGAACAGTTTATAATGATTCAACACAATGTTGTCAAGTTTATTTTTAATTAATTCACATTTAGTGTTTTTAAACACATGATGATCAGCTTCCAGTTAATTTCATTTTTTTCATTGTGTCTTTGAGCCATATTGGTGCAGTGTTGACATAGTTATGAGTGGATCCGGTAAGTTAAGGGGAAGCTGGATGCGCTTCATTTTGCCAACCTGCTACCCCCAGGATAGAATAGTGTACCTCAACTGTCTAAGTGTAGTGTTATCCATGTGAAATAGAGTGAAGGTTTTCTAAATGCTTGCAAATTGTGTAACTGAGCTGGTATTTGGGTACCAGCACAGTATTCACATAGTGGGATGTGAGAAAATGACTAAAAACCACCCCATTCTGGCTGCCCAGCTGGCACATTGACCCTCATTGTTAATCTGCTGGGTGGATTCTATCTGTCTGCCTCAGAAGTGGCACTTTAACATGCATGGTATTCGGACAGGTTGCTTCCAGTCAGAACCTTAGACATACATTATAACACAGTTCAGATTATGTTTATTAATCTTATTTATTTATTTATTCATCCTATAAATCTCTACTGACTCTGGGATGTTATTTGCACTCGAGTTTGCACACTCTCTCATTTGATCTTGCTTTAGCAGCAGTAGCAGTTTTTGCATATTCTTGCTGCAAGTCTGTTGTATTTCACATGGCTTAAGAATTCTGCCACTGAATAAGTAATAATGTATGAATATATATAATAAAATGCCCTTAGGGATTTATGAAACAGTGAAAATCTAGAAATAACTTTTATTTTACGTGGGAGATCATTGTACATTTGTATTATGCTATTTGTAGTGGGATTTTAAAGGTTGTTGTCCTTACTGAATGGACATGGAGTTTATCTTTTTGTCTGGTATTATGTTCCTGTTCATTAGAAGTTTTATCTCTCTCTTCGAAATTCTTCCTCACATATTTACAAGTTTCTAGAATAAAAATGGAGGGGAGAGGGAGGATTGAAGTTCTGAAAGAGGGGCTTGCATGAGTCAGTCTGTTATAGCTCTTTTTTGGGTCAACAAGATGACTGAGCTAGTCAATGTGTTACACAACAATACAGTTCCATACTGTAGAATACTGTGAAACTGAGCAAAGTATGTAATTTGAACAGTTTGGAAGCTTACTTTGTGTCCAAGTAAACGTAGGCTGTAGCATACATTCTTCAGTGTTGTTTGTTTTTGTTGTATGTGTCTGCCATTTAAAATCATGTTGAATCCATACACCTAAAAATATTGCTTCTAGTGAAGGTGTAATTCCTACGGTGTTTACTGCCACAGAAGTGTTGCAGGTCCCCTTTTCAACACAAAATAAGAACAGCTGTATTGGATGAGTTTATTATTAGTTTATTTCCCCCAAACCGGTCATTTAGCTGATATGTAGCTTTATTTATGTTGTCTTGTATCTGTGTTCATGTTTTCCCTGTAAGAAGGATACTAGTGTCACCTGCAAACAAGATATTTATTTGCAATTCTATGCTTTAATCTGGGTCATTTACGTATAGACAGAAAAAAATAGGCCCAACAATGGGTCCTTGAGGAATTCCACTTTTGATTATTCCTGCATCTGAAAACATATGTTCTACTGCTATCATTCAGTTCATGTGTTATTACTACTTTCTGTTTCTGATTTGCAGTACCTCTAATGCCATACTTTTGGAGTTTTTTCCAACAGGATGTTGTGGCCCAAGATGTCAAAGCTTTTCTTGGGTCCAAGAAAATACCAGCGCC
This sequence comes from Schistocerca piceifrons, assembly GCF_021461385.2. Lineage (NCBI taxonomy): Eukaryota > Metazoa > Arthropoda > Insecta > Orthoptera > Acrididae > Schistocerca > Schistocerca piceifrons. The sequence continues at coordinate 106,615,280 of NC_060145.1, forward strand.
ATTTTGTTTATTTTTTGGTGCTTCTAGAGCATTTTGTAAGAAATTATATATGGCACTAGTCATAGATTTATTTCCAAAGACCATGCTTAGCGTCAGGGAGGAACTTGTTTTTATTCAAAAATTCCTATAATCTGTTGTACATAATTCTTTCAGTGAGTTTGGAAAAAAAACTGATAATAATGTGACTGGCGTATAGTTTTACAAATTTGCTTTATCACCTTCTTTATGAATAGGGGTCACTTAGAAAATTTGAAAGGTCAGGAAAGATTCCTGTCGAGAAGGATGAGTTGATTATCTCTGCAAGGAGTATTGCAATGTTTATAATACATTCCTTTACGATGAAGTCTGGAATACCAACAATTCCTGAGAATGTCTTCCTGAAGGCTTTTGCTATGTGAATGATTTCATTTGGTGATGTATTGTATAAATAGATTAATTGGAGGTAAGAATTTATGTTGCTCTGTTGGTTGATTGGGCTATCTCTCTTATTATTAATTATTAGATTTTTTTGTATGGTCTTCATAGTACTGCCTGAAGAGATTAGCAATCTGTTGGGGGTCAGTAATTCTCTTGTTGCCACAGTTCAGGGTAATATTTTCCTTTTTACTGTTTCTTTACTGCTTTTCTTACTTTCCAGATTGCTTTGCTTTTATGTCCTGCCTCTTTTGTTTTTGTTTTTTTTGCATGCCATATGACTTACCTATGCACCTGAATGTATTTTATAATATAACTTACCATGGAAATCAGAGTCTAGTAGCCTGTATTTTTGAGCTGCATGCTGAACAAAAATTAAGTTAGTGGTTTGCCATACCACTGAAAAACATATAACCTTCATACATATCTGGTACCGAGTGCCGCAGGTTTCGAGTCCACACCTGACGGCATGGACCTCGATTACCACTAGAGGTCTCTCCAGCTGTCGCGCCTTAAGCCATGGCTGCGTGCATGCTCCTGGCCCGCATTTAATGTGAGGGCACCACAGTGGAGCACGTGGTCCCAGCGGCCAATAATGACGTACTCTGTCATGTATTTAAGTGCCTGCCTCTCGCTCAGCAGGCAGTCTGATATTTGCATTATTCTATCGACATCTCGTCTACAGACAGCGTGTTTACATTACTTTGTTTCCATGTATGAGTGGACGTTGTGGATTGGTGAGGTTTCTCTTATGACCCCATTGCTATTTGCTTCTTGTTGTTTCTTTAGGTCTTGCTCGGTTGTCCATCGTTGTTCATGTCCACCCTCCCCCGTTTTGTTTGTTCACAGGCCACTCCTTTTTGGTCAATAGCATTAGGTATCACACTTCTTTCAACAATATAACAGTATTTTGCAGATTAATTGTTGGCCACTTATGGTGAGACATGTGTAATCCTTTTGCTGCAACTTATTCTCTGAGGCCTGCATGTCACCATGAAATGTTGCAAATCAGACATTTCTGGGGAATCAAATAATGGATACTTCAGGTTTGAATATCACCAATGTACAAAAAGATAGATTGCTACCTACCATAAATATGACACATTAAGTCGCAGACAGGCATAATTAAGACACTTACACATAAGCTTCCAGCCACAGCCTTCATCAGAATGAGAAAGAGAAACGCACCCCATTCATTCACACAAGCAGACATGACAGCCAACTGCGGCAGACCAGAATGCCCATTCTTGTCCAAGCTGATGGACAGGTGATGTGCTTGCTTGTGTGAATGAATGGTTTGTGTTTCTCTTTCTTGTTATGATGAAGGCTATGACCAAAAGCTTATGTGTAAGCGTCTTTTAATTGCACCTGTCGGCAACTTAAAATGTCTGGGAATGATTCATTGGCAATGTTTTCGCCACAGTACCGTAGGGGCACTGTTAATACTGTATATATTTGCACATAAAGCATATGGGGAGTGAGCTGATAACCAAATTCCTTTCAGAGACCTCTTCAGGGACCTTACGATTCTCACATATGAGGTGTGATTTGAAAAAAGGAGAATTTTTCTAATCTGTAGGCTTTATGTGCCTGATTTTCAATTTTTTTTATCTTGATGGTACACATATTCCTGATGTGTTTTTGCATTTTCAACTGCAATGAATATTTAGTATGATGTTTACAGTCAAAAAGGTTATACATGTTTACGAATGTTCAGTGAACTTTTGCTTTCAAAAAAGATGGATCAAAGAATTGGCATTACATTTTTCTTGAAAAATGGAAAAAAGTGCAGCACCTTGTTCAAAATGATGACTGCGGCTTTTGGCAAATCAACTAAGAGCAAGGCAAGAGTCTGAGAGATGACTGTGGCTTTTGGCAAATCAACTATGAGCAAGGCAAGAGTCTGAGACCTATAAATGTTTCAAAGAGTGTTGAGGAGACATTGAAGGTGATGACTGCCCTGGATGCCCTAGCACATCTGTTACTGACAACAGTGTGGAAGATGTAAAGAAAATGTTTCTGAAAAATACTGAAGCACCATCAGATGATGTCAGCATATCACTTGGCTCATGCCCAGGAATTTTGTTGATGTTTTGTGCGTGAAATGTGTAGCAGCAAAGTTTGTTCCAAAATTGTTTAATTTCAACTGAAAATGATGTCATGTAGACACCACACAGAAATTGTTGAATCAAGCCAAGAATAGTCCAGAACTTCTAAGTAAGGTTGTAACACATGAAAAAAATGTTGATATATGGGAATGGAATTGAAACCAAGGCCGATCACCCAATGGAAACTGCATGAAGCGCTGAAACCAAAAAAAAAAAAAAAAATTGACAAGTTTGATCACATGTGGAAGTTCTTCTCACTGTTTTCTTTTGTTACAATGGGATAGTGCATCATGAGTTCTTGCCTTGTGGTCATACGGTCGGTAGGGAGTACTACCTGGAAGTTATGTGTCATTTGCATGAAGCAGTCCAGAGGGAACAGTCAGAATTGTGGCAGAACCACTCAATGGAAATTGCATCACAATAATGTTCCCACTCTCACTTCAATGATTGTTCACAATTTTTTCACCAAAAACAAAACCATTATGTTGTTTCAGCCACCATATTCACTGGACATGCCCCCCCCCCCCCCCTCTGCTAATACTTCCTATCCTATTCCCAAGGTTGAAGAGAACATGACATGAAAGAATGTTGTTTTGCCCCCATTGGTGAGATAAAAGCAGAGTCACTTAAGGAGTTGAACACCATAACAAAAAATACATTCCTGAAGTGCTTCCAAGAGTGGACAAATTGCTGGTACAAGTGTATTATATCTGAGGAGGGCAAAGTTGGTGTTGTGAATAAATAAAGAGTCTTAATGTTGCAATATATTTACTCACCAGTTGAATTTGTGATTAATAGTATTACTGAATTTAGGATGAAATATCAAATTGATAGCCAAAATGCTAGAAGTAAAAATAGTTTTCATATAGCCCATTCATCATCATCTTGGATTCAGAAAGTGGTTTTATACTATGGTGCATAGCAGAGAAATTGGATTACAACATCTATTATAATATTCTACCATGTGTAATAAGGAAGCCAAACAGATGAATTATGCATAAAAAATTAGCTTGTCAAACATGGTAAAAAACTATAAGTAACATCATTAAAAGTGAGACAAACGGAACATAAAATCAGAACAAACAGGGATACCAGAGTCCTCTGGTAATGGTACACACAAGAACAGTCAAAAAAATTGCAGCCTCAAATTTCAATAATTTTTTTTTCTCACTGTAGCTGAAAAAACAGGGAACCATAATAAAGAACATCCCACAGAAGCCATAAAGCTACTTAACCACATACAAATCACGCCAGATGTAGTGCTTCATTTCAAAAGCACAACTTCTAAAGAAATTGAAAAAAAATCATAAAATTAATTAAAAGCTTTCGATCCTTTAGATATGACGGTGTATCAAGTAGTATTTTAAAATCATGTGCACACGTAGTCATGTATTGTGATATTTGTGTAACCAGTCAATGAAAACAGGGATATTTCCAGATAGGCTAAGACATTCAGTAGTGATGCCAGTCCACAAAAGTGGAGCAAGGAGTGCCATATCCAACTATCAACCCATCTCTCTGCCACCAATATCCTCAAAGGTATTTGAGAGAACAGTATATTATAGGATTTATACCCACAATATACAAAATGGTTTACTGGCACCCGCACAGTTTGGCCTTCGTAAGGGATTCTCCACACTGAGAGCTACTTTTAGCCCAATGGATGAAATTGTAGGTGAACTAAAATTCAGGAGGTATCCAATGGGGATCTCTTGTGACCCTAGTAATGCATTCAACTGTATAGATTGTAACACATTGCTAAAAAACCTTCCACACCACAGCATCAAAGACAAACCTCTGACCTGACTAGAATCTAACTTACACAGCAGAAAAAAAGAGTTGTCTTATGAAGGCAGGTCTAAAAATAGACTAAGGCTAGGAAAATGTAAAAGACAGAATCCACCATATCTCAATCCTTGGACCACTCATTTTCTTGACCTGTGTTAATGATGTACCTATTAAAATTAATGACAGAGCAAAAATAGTCATTTTTGCTGATGATACAAATATTCTGATCAAAGGGTCCAACTCTGTAGTGCAGGTACAGACCTAACAGTCATTAACAAAGTGCAGAAATGCTTCGCAGCAAATAACATAACCCTAAATTCTTCAAAAACTTGTATGGTATAGATTCAAACAACAAATAAAAGAACTTCAAGCTCCTGGACTGAATATTAATGATCACAAAATTTGTGAAACCAAACACACAGAATTCTTGGGAACCCAGATAGACAGCCAACTAAGCTGGAAAAAATAAATTGATCAGCTGGTTAAGAAACTTACCTCAGAGTGCTTTACACTGAGCCACTTCTCACTCTGTTGACAGAGAAATGATACTCTTGTCATATTTAGCATATTTCCAGTCTATGCTCTCCTATGATATAATATTCTGGGGAAATGGTGCAGGAGTTGAAAAAGTCTTCAAACTTCAGAAATGAGCAGTTCTAACAGAATATCCTGCAGAGATCTCTTCAAGTTTGTCAGGACGCTTTCTGTTACAGATCAATATGTATATTCACTGATGATATTTAAAATTATTTCAGAAAAACTGACATTCGCAACCACAGCACAAGACAGGTGAAAAATTTCCACCAAGGCTCTGCTACTCTGACGGAAGTACACGGGGGAGTTACTGAGCCAGCTATAAAAGTATACAATAAAGTTCCCATCAGTACAAAAAAGGAAATTAATACTGTACAGGTATGCAAAAGCAAATTAAGAATATTCCTCACAGAATTAACATTGTATAAAATGAATGAATCCTTAGAGTTATTATGCATCGTTTAGTGTAAGAGTGGAGGAAACGACTTAGCTAAAAACACAGTCTTAAAGAAAAAAATGTGATTCTTTATAGTTTAACACAAATTATGATGGTAAAATGTAAATTTGTTAATGTCATTAAGATGAAAACCTGTGCTCTCAGGAAAAATTTTGCATTTTAATTTGAAAATTGTAAATTTGTTTATTTATGTATATCATTAGGATAAGAATGTGTATTTTCATTTATTTTAACAATTCGCTTAAGCTTATACCAGTAAACTACAGGTTTTAATATTATAGGCAACCAACTGTCCTTATAAAAAAGTAAAACAGTACATATGTGACCATGTAACACAGTATTGTTTCAGTTGTCCTATTTTATTAGTACCCTACTTGTGCAATATGTAATTACTAGGACCAGTCATAAATCAAATCAAGTCCTCAATGGATTGCAGGCAAACATCAAACAAAATCAGAAATTCCCAAACATCAACAAACCAAGTAAATGAGTATCTCATTAGCAGCTCCTACAATAATATAATTTTATCAGTTCAACTAGATTAACACTGGTCATCATTTTATGTTTGTATGGTGGGGGAATATGGATAACCACAGCCACCACTAGCGAGCCGGGATTGCAGTATCTGTAACTTGACCAAAGGTGGCAGTGTATTTTGAGCTGTGTCTGTGAATGGACGTGCTTTTTGTGCTAAGTTTGTCAATAAACTGCATTTCTATATAATCATTCCTGTCTCACTACTGAGTTATTCCTACTGCCTTGTAGTGAATATTACCAAAGTGGTGACCCCAGATATAACAATGACACGTGATACACAAATTTTCATCACAAATGGTCATCTACACTTTACTAACGCACACATCTTTTGTTGGTTTTTCAGTGTGACCAGGTCCATGCAACACTTTATCTGAATTAAACTCATGTGAATTGTATCAACAGTGTAAGTACTCTGCTCAGAATGGCCCTCTCATAAAACACAAACTACATTAGATATAATAGAGGGAAACATTCCACGTGGGAAAAATATATCTAAAAACAAAGATGATGTGACTTACCGAATGAAAGCGCTGGCAGGTCGATAGACACACAAACAAATGCAAACATACACACAAAATTCAAGCTTTCGCAACCAACGGTTGCTTCATCAGGAAAGAGGGAAGGAGAGGGAAAGACGAAAGGATGATACACAGACCACTGAATTAACAATCACCACTGCACAACAATGGCCAAAAGTAGACAACCTATTGCTAAACTTTGAACAAGATCACCCTGTGAATCCACACACCATAGCAGTGAAAGAACATGTTATAACTACTTCTAACAATGAACAATTTCATGAATCTACCACACATTTTGCACAAAAATTCTTATGTTCCACATATGCACCCCTGAACAATCAGTTTCTACACACATCAATGTGTATCAGCCCCTCAGGTGGAACTCGCAACTAACTGGGATATGTTTCATCGATCATCCACAGCTCTTGCTCCATGTAATGTGTCTGAATTCCCACCCATCTTAGCTTGCTGACACAAATTGTTGGGTGTGGCAATTCACTGAATACTGCATTCATTACTTGAAAACAACCTCCTGTGTATTTGACAATGAATTGGCCACCTATTATCAGACCTTCAAATTCACACAAACTTGTGTCTCAGCCAAGACTACCACCATTCAGAACAGAACAGCTGGTGATATGGTATGCCACAACTGACTGTATGTCTGGTTGCTAAATATCATCAATGACAACACCAAATATGTCATGCTCATCACTAATCTCATGGAATATAGTGACTTAATCAGTGATATTGTCCTGTCTCCATCCACCAAAAATAAATATAACACAATTAGGACAGTGCTGTTGCAAACACTATCAAAAACACTGAAGCAACAATTAGAACAAGCCCTGTATGGTGAACAGCTCAAAGACAAGATGTCATCATAACTTACACACCATCTATGATGCACAGATGACATGAATCTCATGACTGACACCACTGTGTTCATGCTCTGATTGTCAGACTATCACAACAGTTACAACTAATGCTGATATCATGTGAAACACAATCACTGAAGAAATGCCTTGCCCTCACTAATAGGCTATTTATGCTATTATAGCACAGGTACCATATCATCCAAGAAGCCACAACATTACTACAGCATTCAACATACCAGACAGTGCCAAGCACAGCTGAATTCCAATGATGGTGACATCACCTCCACTGCACAGTGGCCAACTGCACATAGCACCAGCACAGCACTGGGTAACACAACAAAAGTTATGGCAGCCATTTCAAGGTTACTGCCCTGCAGCTACCACATCCAGTCTGGCAACACAGCATACAAATGCCACTCCCCATCCCTTGTGATTTCCTGAACTGCTAGCAAAAGCTGCAGTAGACACACCGGCTTTCACAACTACATCAAACCGCCACTAATCACTACATGCGTCGCAAACGCACTCTTCCTCATACGGTCATTGAGGAGGCACGTTATACATCCTCTGTCTCAATTCTGGTGAATACTTCCCCATCACATTAGGTTCTGACATCAGCTCCATACAACAAAATGACATGTTAACAGCCACGGGCATGCAGTTACTCCAATTGCATTCAGGGAACAACTCCATGATTATAGTGTACAGATCAACAATATGCAATTTACACCTCTCAAGTCAACACAAATTCACATGAACATTCTGCATTATCGATGTCACTAAGCATGTGTTAGGTATCAATTTTCTTCAACATTTCTCATCATCGCCTGACATCACAACTGCTTTGCTCATACAACATGATACTGGACAAAGCATCCTAGGGCTTTTCACACTGATGGCAAAGGAACTTTTCATAACCCATCAGTGTTATGACAACTTTCACACTGATAATGATGTGCTCCAAGCAGAAAATGCTTCCCTAAGCCTACGTATCAACAACACTTCACCCGCCCCTGGTAGCTGGGTGGTCAGCGCGACAGAATGTCAATCCTAAGGGCCCTGGTTTGATTCCTGGCTGGACAGAGATTTTCTCTGCTCAGAGACTGGGTGTTGTGTTTTCCTAATCATCATCATTTCATCCCCATCCCCATTTCATCCATCCATTCAGGTAATGAATGCAGTATTCAGTGAATTGCCACACCCAACAGTTTGTGTCAGCAAGCTAAGATGGGTGGGAATTCAGACACATTACATGGAGCAGGAGCTGCGGATGATCGATGAAACATATCCCAGTTAGTTGTGAGTTCCACCCGAGGGGTTGATACACATTGATGTGTGTAGAAACTGATTGTTCAGGGGTGCAGATGTGGAACATAAGAATTTTCGTGCAAAGTGTGTGGTAGATTCATGAAATTGTTCATTGTTAGAAGTAGTTATAACATGTTCATTCATGGCTATGGTGTGTGAATTCACAGGGTAATCTTGTTCAAAGTTTAGCAATAGGTTGTCTACTTTTGGCCATTGTTGTGCAGTGGTGATTTTTAATTCAGTGGTCTGTGTATCATCTAATGTAGTTTGTGTTTTATGAGAGGGCCATTCTGAGCGGAGTACTTACAGTTTTGATACAATTCACATGAGTTTAATTCAGATAAAGTGTTGTTTTCCTAATCGTCATCATTTCATCCCCATCGGCATGCAAGCCACCGAAGTGGCACGAATTCGAAAGACTTGCACCCAGTGAACGGTCTACCTGATGGGAGGTCCTAGTCACACGACATTTACATTTAACAACACTTCAATCACCTTCACATTAGCATGCAAACAGCTGCAGTGTCTTTCACTCATGCAGAGCATTGACCATTGTGGGTCACACCCATGCACACTCCCACACAATCTAACCACACATCATTGGAGCCACCACTCAGCACAGAGGTTAGTACTGCAGTATCTGTTTAGCCTTGTGCTGCTTCACACACTGCCTCTACTTCATTTTCCAAACCTGATGCAATAAAAGTGCTGTGCACCATATCTTAACAACAAAAGATCAATCCCTATGCCATAAAACATGGTAACTAACACCAGCTAACTTGCGCACTGCTAAGGAAGCAATTGACAAGATGCTGCAAGCTGGCATCATTCACCCATCCAATAGCCCATGGGCATCGGCTGTCAAATTAGTATCAAACCAAGACAGCACTCTTTGCTGCTGCAGAAATTACAGAGTCCTCAACACCCATATAGTGCATGATAGTTAGCAAGTACCGGATATATAAGACTTTACTCATGCAGTGGCAGATGCACCCACTTTTAGTGTACTTGATTGTAAAAAAGCATATTTTGAAATCGCTATGCACATCAACAATATTGTGAAAATAATAATTATAACACTCTTTGACCTTTTCATGCCTTATGAGTTGAAAAACACTGCACAGACTTGGCAAAAATTTATTGACAAGGTCCTTTTCCATGTTGATCATTGCTAAGTAGAACTCAATGATATTCTTATTTGTTCTGCCACCTCTAAAGAACACACGATACACCTCAAATGAGTTCTCAAAACTATGTCAAAAAGAAGTGACTGTCATTGGATGCTTAGTACCACAGGCATCAAACCAACACCAGACTGGGCAGACACCATACAACAGCTCACACTACCACTAACTTACCAGAAGCTGCGATATTTCCTCAGAATTCTGAATTTCTACCGACATCAACCACCACCAGTAACTGCCATACAAGTGCTGCTCACTTACACATTATCAGGTCAGAACTAAAATGGAAAAAGGAATATTGAATGGACTGAAGACACACTTTGTTAAATGATTTTGATCATGCAAAAGAATGTTTCACTAAAGGAATCACAGTCACACAGGCCACCCCAGATGCTCAACTGACTGTTACCAATGATATGAGTGACACCGCCATAGGTGTGGTGGCACAACAGTTGGTGAGCAGTTTTTCTCTCACAAACTGCCAGATTCCCAATCCAAATGATCAGCATTGTACAGGCAACTCCTCATGCTTTATGAGACAGTTAGGTACCTCAGTGAAGACACTGAAGATTGGAACATCATTCTACTCATGGACCACAAGCCACTCATTGACACTATAAAACAGCTGTCAAAGGGAGACACTCCATGATATTTTCGACTCCTGGAGTTCATCTCACAGTATCCAACAGATGTATGGCACTTACATGGTTCAGACAACATCAGTGCTGATTACCTATTGAGGGCTAATACCATCTTCCTCCACTTTGACTACAAACAAGTCGGTGCCACCCAAAAAACTGATAATAGTTTTACTGAACTACTATGCAGTGATGACATCAGCCTAAAAATTGAAAGACACAGCATCCCAGGCAGTAAAACATTAATCCTGTATGACATCTCTCTCCACAAAATTCAGCTGCTTGTGTCAATAACAATACAATGTGAAATAACCAACTGTACAGCCTTTCACACCATGGCACTTGACCCACAATCTGCCTTTCACTGAACATTTTGTGTGGCTCAATGTTAAGAGAGACTGCCATACCTTGGCACATACATTTGAATCTTGTCAAAATAGCAAGGTAGGATGATACGCCCAACAGCAACTTTGCCAATTTGAGATATCCGCAGCTCTCTTCCACCACCCCCACATTGACCTCATGCACTCCCTTCTCAAGTTGGAGGGTTGCAAGTTCATCCTATCCATCATAGACAGGACTTCACAGTGTTTCAAATCAATACCCATTAAAGACATTACAGCTGAAACAAAAGCAAGTGCTTGGGTATCACACTTTGGCACATCAGAAACCATCCGCACAGACCACAGCTGCCAAATTCAATTGGCACTCTTCAAAGCACTTTACAACCTGTGCAGTATTAAACATACGCGCACCACCACTTATCACCACTGGACCAACAGGTAGGTCAAGTGATGACACAGGAGCCTTAAGGAAACTATCATATGTGACAGAAGATCTTGGATTGGGCCTCTGCCCTGGATCCATCTTGAAATGTGCATGGCCTACAAAGAAGACCTGAAAGCTTGTTGGCCAAAATCTTATATGGTGAATCTCTAGTCCCACCAGTGAATTTCATAGTACCAACAAAAAACAATAAATATCCAACCCCATCAGCAATTGTAAAATGTGTCAAAGAACACATCTGATGCTCCCCTGTACTGCCACCTAACCCACACACCACACGTTGAGTATTTGTACACAAGCCCACTCAGATTCAAATATTTCATGTTGCGCAATGATAACAGTGTGGCCTGTGCTCCAATCACATTATTCAGGCCCATACAAAGTCGTCAAATCAATCAATGGAAACTCGAGGTAGGAAATATCAACAATGTACAAAAAGACAGATTGGTACTTACCATAAAGATGATACATTAAGTTGAAGAGGGCACAATGAAAAGAGACTTACATAAAACTTTCAGCCACAGCCTTCATCAGTAAAAGAAAGACACACACCATTCACACACACAAGCAAGTGCACCTCACGCACATGTGACACCCACTCCAGTATCTCAGGCCAAAATGCATCTGTCACGTGAGAGGCAAGCAGCAAACTGGAGGGGAAAGGGAAGGGGAAGGGATAGTAGTGTACCGCTGGGGAGAGAAATGAGTGCTGTCTGGTGGAGTGTGCAAGGACTGAACACCAACAGGCACAGCTTAAGGAGGTTGTGGGACTGGGATGTGGGAAACAAGGAGAGGAGTGGAGAAAGACAGGTGGATGCATTGGCAGAGGGTGGTAAATAAACAGGGTGGGAGATGAGAATGGGGAGTAGATGATAGGACAGAGGGGTGGAATCTGTTCTGTCGCCCACCCAACCTCCAAAACATCCTAGTCCATCCCTTTGCTATACATAGCCCCAACCCCTTGCCTCAAGGATCATATCCCTTTGGAAGCCCCAGGTGCAAAACCAGCACTTCCTATACCAGTCTGGACATAGGTTTGCCCTACCACACCTGTGAAAGCAGCCATGTCATTTATCATCTCTGCTGCTATCATTGCACAGTTTCTAAATATTGGTGTGACTAACAATCACCATCCACCAGGATGAGCAGTGTGATGGGTCACCCTCCTCTAACATTATCTTTCTTTTATAGAAATAATCGATACCATGTATACTCTCGATTCTCGTATAGGTGAACATTATATCAGCTGTCTAACTGAATGAACTTCATATGATTTTGTATATGATGTGTCTTGTTCCAGGCTAAAATATGTAAAAAGAAATTAAATTGTTAGTATTCTGTATGTACAGTTAAAATTACTCTTCTTTTAGAAGTATTTGGAATTACAAAATTTCTGGCATACTTATAATTCATATTATTAATTGTGCAATCTAATACTACTTACTAAATTTATTTCTGGACTCATTTATAAAATAATGTTATATCTTGGTGATGATTCTTCTGTTGACAAGAAGCTTTGTAAACTCTTTCACTTTGTAAATTCTTTGAAATATTGGGAGTTCAGCAAAATGTTAGTAGTAGTGAGCATGCCTCTGATAGAAGTAGATGAATTTATAATCTTGTCAACCACAATGTGAATTCACATTCTGAAGTGGAATTGTAAAGTCGGTGTGTTTTGGAAGAATGGGATAAAATAAAAAGATATTCATAGCAACAGGCAAATCTTCATCAGTTATTCACTTCAACAAGAACCTGCAACATTATAAAAATTACAGCCTCAAGAATGTACCCTGGACCCAAGACTTTGAGCCAACAACAATGAGATAATGAAGATAAGTAAAAAGTTTTCCTTTTGTATATCTTATGCCTCTCAAAGCTTTTGAAATTAGTGAAGAGACTAAGAGAATTTTAATAGTCATTTGTGGGTGGGTAAGATTACGAGTGTGGGTGTCAGCCATCATCTGTTGACTGATAATAAAGTTTTGTCTGTTGCAGAAGAATAATAGATTTTGGATTTATGTGTTTGCAGTTTTTATATAAATGAACTTCAATCACTGGATGAAAGAAGACCCTAAAAGTGCTCAAAAAGAGGACTTCACAACTATGATGAAGGACATCAGAAAAGATAACATTCCCCACCCCCCACCCCTGGCCTCGTGTGATTGCAAGGAAAAGAATAGAGATGAGGCTAGCGATGTAGATGTGAATGCTGTAGAGCACAGACAAGACATGTTTGAACCAAGTGAAAGTGTAGTCAGCAAAGAATCAGTTAAAACTGACTTTTTACAGTTCATTTTAGCAAAATTGGAGGAAACTAAAACAGAACAGCCTGAAAACAATGGTAAAATGGACAGGGTACAAGATCAACATAGTAATCAGGTTTCGTGGCTAAAAAATGGGTTGTCAGATGGATTAAAAAGTGTGAATGAAAACGTTGATCTATTAGAAGAAAAATTAATTGTTTTGTAAAATGAGTTCATGGCCCAATCTGTGCAACAAATGAAGAATGTTGATGACACTGGAGTTGAACAGAAAGCTGTAGCAGAAAAAATGGAACAGAACTATAGCAGTTTAGATCAAAAAATTTTAAATGTTGGAAACAGTATGCTAACTAATGTAAATGTTTTAGATCAAAAAATTTCAGTAGTTCAGGGAAATTGCTTTCACAACAACCTGTAATCAAATAATGGTATTGTGTGGTCCAACATTCCAATCAAAAGTTTTCCATAAAAAAATTTACATCCAGTGAATTTTCTACACCCCTTAGAGATAGTTTTGTGTCAGGCATGAGTGATGATCAAAAAATTAAATTTGTTAAAGGATGTCTTGAAGGCAAAGCTCTGTCTTGGGTAAATCTAAATTTATGTCAGTGGGATGCATACCAAAGTTTTGGAAAAAGGTTTTTCAAATAAATTTTGGTCTGAAGCTGAACAAGGGAAAATTAGTAGTGAATTTCTGAATGGTCCAAATTATAGGTATAGGGACAGTACCCTGAACGAGTTCTGTAAGAACCAACTTAAGATATTAGCACACCTTGACAAGCCATTTGATGAAATGACATTGATTCATGCACTGAAAAGGAGATTACCAGAGAGATTGCAGTGAGATTTAGTATACAGACCTGACGATTGCCTTGAACAATTTTTATTACATGTTGACAGGCTGGATAGGACAGTAGAGAAAAACATATACTATAACAATCATAATGATAGAGATCTCAATGGTAATAACTACAGAAACAGAGATAATGGTAATTTCTATCAACGTCAAAATGGTAATAGAGAAAAAAACTTTGAATGTCAGCAGAATAGGAACAATTGAGATAACTATGGGCAATTTTATAGGAAAAACAACCATAGTGGTAACTATTCAGGAAACAATGGTCTGCCTCAGTGAAAGTGCACAGTTTTGGGGTGAAGAAATACAAGTACAGCACCCCCAAATCACACTCTCAATTAGACAATAAAAACAGTATTAATAATGTGGCAGAGATATCTGAAGTTGAACAGAATGAACATCAGATTTCTCATTTACATTTTGATCAAAAGTTTTGGGCTACTAAGTTTAATTACAATGATGTAGGTACTAATCACAAACCAGAAGGTGAGAGTAATGAGAATTTTGATGTAGTGTGTACTAATGATTTCTTCTCTTGGTCAGAAAACAGTGTTATTCATCATCATCATCTTGGACAGTTTCCAGCCACTGGCTGGGTCTGTCGGGAACACAAGCCTCTCCATCGTGTTCTGTCTTTCCACCATTCCCCCTCTTCCACCTTCGTCCAGTTCTCTCCTCTTCTCATCACACATTCCTTCACTCCCTTCACCCATCTATCTCTTGGTCTTCCTCTGGGCCTCTTCCCCTCCAGTTGCAGATCAAACATCCTCTTTGGAATTCTTCCCTCATCCATTCTCTTCATGTGTCCATACCACTGCAGTCTTGATTTTTCTATCCTGTCCTGTACTGGTTCCTCCTTTAGTCTTTCCCTCACATACACATTTCGCAATCTGTCTCGTCTTGTTACACCCAACCTGCTCCTCTGGAACTTCATTTCACTAGCCTGTATTCTACTTTTGTCGCTTTTGTGCATTACCCATGTCTCACTTCCGTATGCCAATATGGGGACAAAGTAGGTTCGGTATATAATTCCCTTGGATTACTGTGGCACCTCCTTGCTCCAGATAAGCCCCCTAATGCATTTGTAGAACTGCCCTGCTTTTCTGCACCTTTCATTTATTTCCATTGCGTTTCCCCCCTTACTTTCAATCACGCTTCCCAGGTACTTGAAGTTCTCTACCACTTGTAGTTTTTCCCCTCCACAAGTTATATCCACATTTGGCCTATTCTTCTTCCTTGTTGTGACGATTATTTCACTTTTCTTTGCAGAGAAATGCATTCCATATTGTGCTGCCGTTGCCTCCCATGCATCTAACTGCTCTTGCACCTCCTTCTCGCAATTTCCCCATAACATCAGGTCATCGGCAAAAAGCACTGCTTTCATTTTATGATCTCCAGTTGCATCTGATACTTGCTGTAGGATTTCATCCATAACAAGAATAAACAATAAAGGCGAAAGTGCACTTCCCTGTCGCAGCCCATTTTCCAGCTTGAACCATGCAGTACATTCCCTCCCCACTTTCACACAACTCTCACTTCCCTCATACATTTTTCTGACTTTTCATGTTATCTCTTCAT
The DNA here is from genome assembly GCF_021461385.2 of Schistocerca piceifrons. Taxonomy (NCBI): domain Eukaryota; kingdom Metazoa; phylum Arthropoda; class Insecta; order Orthoptera; family Acrididae; genus Schistocerca; species Schistocerca piceifrons. Next base: position 106,631,128 of record NC_060145.1, read on the forward strand.
CTATCCCTTTTGCGTTCAGCACATCCCAGAGCTTGTCCCTACAGATACTGTCATACGCCTTCTCAATATCCAAAAAGGCCATGATTAAGTCCTTCCCGTACTCATAGTGCCTATCCTGCAGTTGCCTTACCGCAAATATGAGGTCCGTTGTTGATCTTCCCGGTCTGAAATTGTACTGCTCCTCTTGCAGTCTACTTTCAATACTGCTTCTTATTCTCTTCTCCAGGATCTTTTCATAGATTTTTCCACAGTGGCATAGCAGGGTGATTCCCCTGTAGTTCTCACATCTCCTTTTATCCCCTTTCTTGAAGACCGGGACTATAATTCCTTTCTTCCAATCCTCAGGAATTCTATTCTCCTTCCACACCACCCTCAGCACTGTGCATAGCCACTGGGTTCCTACTTCTCCTGCTGCTCGTATCATATCCACTGTTACTTCGTTCCAACCTGGTGCCTTGCCCCCTTTCACCCTCTTTATGGCTTCTTCCACTTCATTCCAAGTTAGATCATCAATTTCCCCACTATTATAATCGTCTGCTGCCTTAGGCTCTCCATCGCTGTTAGTTACCCGCTTGGCGGCATTCAACAGATCTTCAAAGTACTCCTTCCAAATCTTTTTGAGCTCATGCATTTCCTCCACAACTCTTCCATTATTATCCATGATCCTCAGGCACTCGCTTCTGTCATTCCTCTTATTTCTTACCATGGTGTAAAGTACTTTTTTGGTCCCTTCACTGTCCTCTTCTAACATTCTTGTCCATTTTTCCATCCACTTCTTCTTCTCTGCCCTTACTATGGTCTGTGCCACTTTCTTGCTTTCCTTAAATTTTACCCTAGCTTCCTCTGTTCGAGTCTGGAACCATTCTCTGAAGGCTTTGTTCTTCCGAAGTACTGCCTCTTTACATATGTTGTTCCACCATGGGGTTTCCATACTTCTCCTCTTTGTGCTAGTTCTTCCGCACATAGTCTCAGCTGCCTCAACTAGAGCCCTCTTAAAATCTCCCCATTCTTCTTCCACTGTTCTCTGATCTTCCTTTGGCAGCTTCTTCCTGATCAGTGTCTGGTACTGGGTCCTCCGTTCATCCTCTTTCAGCATCCATGTCTTCAACCTTTTCTCCTGTATATCTGTTGCCCTCCTATCTTTTTTCTCTCTCAGGGTGGCTACCAACAGCCGATGGTCACTGTCTCAGATGGGATGACCTTAACATCTGTGAGGCTGCTCATCATCTGCCTATCCACTAGTACATAGTCTACTACTGAAGTTTGGGACCAGTCCCCACTGTACCAAGTTATTTTGTGACTACTCCTCTTCTTGTACCAGGAATTTGCGATCGCCAGCCCATTCCTCTTGCAGAATTCCAGCAACAATTTTCCTTCTCTATTTCGGTTCCCCCAGCCCTCTGGTCCCATTATCTCCTCAAATCCTTTCCTGTCTGTGCCAACATGTGCATTGAGGTCCCCTATTATAATCTGATTTCCTCCATTTAGCTGCTTTTGCATGTCATCTTCAAATTCCTCCTTCTCCTTTTTTGTACACCCCACCTGTGGGGCATATGCTTGGATGATTTCAATGCTTTTTCCTTTCACCCGTACTCTGGCTTTTATCATTCGATCATTGATACCTTCCACCTCCTCCTGCAGACCCTCTCTGACCACTATTGCCACTCCATTTCCTCCCCTCTCATTCCCTATCCAGTACAGTTTACATCCTTTACTTAGTGGTTTTTCACCAACTCCTCTCCACCTAGTCTCAGCAAGTCCCAAGATGTCCAATTTCCTCCTTTCCATCATTTCTACAATTTCTTCTAACTTCCCAGTTAGAGTCCTTACGTTTAAGGTGCCCAGTCGTAAACCATCTCGTAATCCTTTTCCATTGCTTGGTCGGTTTCCTTTAAATCCGTTCCGTGATCTGAGGCATGTTCCCATTTTAAAAGCAGTGTTATTGATGTACGTAAAACAAGGGATAACTGTATTGGATCTGAATTAGGTGGTACTTTTTATGTAGATGTCAATGAGAGCTCTGAAATGACTGAAGTTGATAATGATGTTATTGATGAAGTAATTTTGGAAGAATATGATGCTAATAACAATGATGATGATGATGATGAGTATCAGGTATTTGTGGGGTTTAAGAACAATGAAGTTTCAGAGTTACTTGTGAATACAGATAAGGTAAGTGATGTTTGTGATGATGTAAGTGAGAGTCGTGGAATACCAGTCCAGTCAAAGCAGTTTTTCATTAATGTCATGCAGAGTAATGATCCGAAAAGTAAAGTTGTGTTATAAGTAAAGCTAGAAAATAAAGGTGAAAACTTTTTGAAATGTGTTTGGGACCAGACTGATGGTAATGTAGATAAATTTGCATTCTGGAGTAAGTTAGCTGTGGTTATTCAAAATTTGTATCCTATTTCGTGGAATGAAGTGAAAGAAGATCTAAGTAGGAAATGTAATTTAGACAATAATATATTTTGTATTCCTTCTGTAATAAGTGATGTTAGTGGTGCTATGGAGCCCATTCAGTGGGTTCAATCTTTAGCTGACAACATGTGTAACCAAAGTAATGCTAGCATGCCAGTAAAGTTGATAAACCCTCTAAAAACCGTATGGATGTAGCATTTGATGAAATTGAAAGTGACCTCCTACATGAAGTGTCCAATAACAAAGATGATGATTCAGATTTTGGATGTCCTTGCATTAAGATTTAGATTGATCAGTGGGAAGGAAACTGTTTGATTGATACAGGTAGCCCAGTTTGTGGCACATTGGAACAATTTAGAGACAAGATCAAGTATAGTAAGAATTTTGTGGAAATGTCCATTGTAGGAGTAAAAATAAGAGGAGCTACAGGTAAACAAAGCAAACTGGTAAAATCTCAAGTATTTTTAATGTTTAGTATAGAAGGCAAAAACTTTGAATATGAATGTTTAGTAAACCCTAGTTGGGAAGAAAATATAATTATCAGTATGGATTGGATAGTAAAAGTTGAGGCGCATTTTGGATGGAATGCTAAAGAATTATTTTGGAACCTAAAAGTAATACTTATGTTAAAACTAATTCCTGTATCTTAAACTGTGGGAAAAGTTGTAACTGTTTCCAAAACATTGTGAAACAAGGTGTTTGATGATGATATAGATTTTGATGAAACTGAGGATCAGGATTTTGAAAGTGTAGTAGACTTTAAAGTAAGGGAAGCTATGACTCTTAATGACATACAAAAGGAACAACTTAGAAATTTGTTATTGGTGTTTAGAAATGTGTTTATTGAAAAAGCAGGGAAAGTGAAAGGCTATGAGTGTGTACTTTACCTTAGAGATTATCAACCTTCCTTCTCAAGCCAATAATATACCATTTTCAAAAAGGAAATATGTAAAGAAAGAAATTCAGGAAATGGAAATATGGGGTGTGATTGAGAGAAGTAGGAGTGCTTACAATAATCCTTTAGCTGTGGTAAGTAAGAGAAATGGTGAAGTGAGAATTGTTTTGGACTCTGGACACATTAATAAATGTATCAGAGAGACTGATAATCCTGAGAACATGGACATGCTGTTGCACAAATTTGATTATGTAAAATACATGAGTAGTTGGGACTTGTCCCCTGGATTTCACCAGATCCACTTGAAATTAATTCTAGAAAGTATACAGCATTTTTGTATGGAGGTAAGTGTTTTCAGTATTGTGTGATGCTATTTGGACTAAATGTATATGTAGCTGAGTTCATAAGAGCTCTGGATTCTGTCTTAGGAAGTGAAGTGTGTTCAAAATTAATTGTGTATGTTGATGACATTCTGGTCACAGAAAAGACTTGGGAATAACATTTGGATCTGTTAATAGATGTGCTTTCAAAATGAGAATCAGGAGGCATGACTTTGAAAATAGGTAATTGTAAATTTGGTGTGGAAGAAGTTAAATTTTTAGGACATGCTATATCTGAAAAAGGAATTGCACCTGATAAAGAGAAACTTGATGCCACTGCTAATTTTCTTCCATCTCCCAATAAAAAAACAGCTTAAATCTTTTTTTGGGTTAACTGGATTTTATAGAAAATTTTGTAGCAGCCAAGCTTTGAATGCTCCATGCTTGTGTGAACTTTTGAAAAAGAATACCATTTGGGATTGGAGTCAGAAGTGTCAGGATGCTTTCAATGAGATCAAAGGACAGTTGTGTCAAAGTCAGATATTGTTCAGACTGGATTTATCTCTTCCTTTTTGTATTATGACAGACAGTAGTGATGTTGGATTGGGTGCTCATTTATTTCAGGAGGTTGAGGTTGATAGTGTTATTGAACATAGATCTCTCGCATTATCTAATCGAGTATTGCGGAAACATGAAAAGACATACACTGTAACAGAGAAAGAACTTTTGGCTGTATACTGGGTGTTCAACAAATTTAAAAATTGCTTACTAGATCAGAAAGTCATCATCTATACTGATCACAAAGCATTATGTCATCTTCAGGTGTGTAAACTGTACCATGACAAAATTACTCATTGGGCCTTGTTTTTACAGCAGTTTAATTATGAAATCAGATACATTAAGGGCACAGACAATGTAGACGCTGATGCTTTATCTAGTCTACATTTAGTAAGTTAATCATCTAACAACTTTGGAGAAGGACAACAAGAGTTTAAAATTACGTATTTGAGAGGTGCGAAAGAGGAAAAAGAGATCTTGAAAATTTGTAAAGACACCCATAGGTATCAAAATCATGACCAAAACTGCAGGTTGGTTAAGAGCTTGTTGGGTGAGAAAGGAGGAGAAAGGACAGAACAGCATTATAAGGTACACAAGGGTATTTTATTCAGCAGAAATAAAACTGGCTCAGAGGATTGGAAACCTTGTTGCCTGGAACAGTGTATTCATACTTTGATTACTTATAAACATGAGAGTTTTGGTCATTGTGGAACAACCAAATGCACACAAAAGATTCAGGAAAACATCTATTTTTATAACATAGGAAGAAGAGTCAACAAGAAGACTGCCCGTTGTGACAGATGTCAAAGAGTGAAGGTAAGTAACCAAACAAGTAGAGGCCAAATGCAAAACATACTGCCTAATAGTAACCTATATCTCATGTCTGTGGATGTTAATGAGCTTTACCTAAGTCTAAGAGTGGATTTGGTTATGTCTTTGTGATGGTTGGTGTATTTTTGAAGTTCATAAGCAAGTCCAGTAAGCAAATTATCTCTAAGTTCGAAAACACATACTCATCAGGTGGGTATTCCTAAAGCAATTTTATCTTGCAATGATTCTCAGTTTACATAACAAGCTGGGAAAGATTTTATTGATGCTACAAAACCTCAGTGTACCATCCTTCGAGTTATCCTGCAGAAAGATATATGAGAGAAAAAAAAATATGAGAGAGAAAGACCGTTAGAACATATTGTAGTAAGAATCATACCAGTTGGGAAGATTATATCAGTGATTTTGAGGGTTTTATGAACAGCTTAAAACATTCTTCAACAGGTTTTTCACCATCTGAAATCATGTTTTTTAAATAAATTTTGGTCTGAAACTGAACAAGGGAAAATTAGTAGTGAATTTCTGAACGGTCCAAATTATAGGTATAGGGACAGTACCCTGAATGAGTTCTGTAAGAACCAACTTAAGAGATTAGCACACCTTGACAAGCCATTTGACGAAATGACATTGATTCACGCACTGAAAAGGAGATTACCAGAGAGATTGCAGTGAGATTTAGTACACAGACCTGACGATTGCCTTGAACAATTTTTATGACGTGTTGACAGGCTGAATAGGACAGTAGAGAAAAACATATACTATAACAATCATAATGATAGAGATCTCAATGGTAATAACTACAGAAACATTCTTCAACAGGTTTTTCACCATCTGAAATCATGTTTAATGGCAGACCAGCTAACTTTATTTTTGAAAATGTTGAGTTTCTGTGGTGTCACCGCCAGACACCACACTTGCTAGGTGGTAGCCTTTAAATCAGCCGCGGTCCGTTAGTATACGTCAGACCCACATGTCGCCACTGTCAGTGATTGCAGACTGAGCGCCACCACACGGCAGGTCTAGAGAGACTTACTAGCGCTTGCCCCAGTTGTACAGCCGACGTTAATAGCAATGGTTCACTGACAAATACGCTCTCATTTGCCGAGACGATAGTTAGCATAGCCTTCAGCTACGTCATTTGCTACGACCTAGCAAGGCGCCATTACCAGTTTATATTCAGTGTAATAATGTCTAAACAAGAGCGATGTTCTCCAATTATGGATTAAAGTTAAGTATTCCTAGAACTACGTTCTTTTCTTTATAGGATAATTACTTTACCTTGTTCCAGACCTCACGCCAATCTGCGTGAGCTTAACACGTGCCTTTCGGCTACCTCCGAGTGGCTTGGCTGTCTTGCCACCCCACTACAGTTTCCACCATGTAAAATTCTGTCACCACAAAAGAGGGAAGAATGTATTAGGGAGATGATGAAAAAACAAGGGGATAGGAGAAAGCAGAGACATGCTGGTAAAGGTAGATTTTCTAAGTTTGAAGTAGGACATCTTGCACTGGAGAAAGCCAAAGAGAAATCTAAAGTGTTGACATCTGAGATAAAGAAATTTTTAGATATTTATATTGGACCATTCAAAATTCTTGAAAATCCATATCCTAATGCATACAGACTTGAGTATCCTAAATCTAAGAAGTTGTTTGGATTACACAATATCACTGAGCTGAAGGCATAGAGACATGATCCGTAAGTATCTGAATTTTGTCTGTTTGTTCATTTTCTATTGTCATGAATTTAATGCGTAAGATCATGTAGTTTCTAGAGTTCTATCTTATTCATTGACTGAGTTTAAATCTATCTGTAGATTCATGAAACTATATAAGCGTGTTTTGTTTTTTGGAATTTAGTATGTAACATGATGTGACTTTTAAAATTCTATCTCATCTATTGACAGAGTTAAAATCTATGATACACTATATAAATATGTTCTGTAATAGATTTGTGCTTTAGAATTTAATATATTTATATCATGAGACTAAATGAATAGATCTTTTTACAATTTTGATATGGGACAATGTTCATAATTCATACTGCAAAAATCATGAATAGTATCTGAGCATATCTGTGTGTAATACCTTAATAGTCCATTTTTTATTGCATTTATCTCTGTTTATTAATGTTTCATATGCGAACACTATTTAATTTCATCTGACATAAGTCCCATATAATTTTCCTTGAAAAGCTACTATGGAGAACATATCTCATGTGATGTGAAGGAGGTATTGAATAGCATATTTAGTACACAAAACACTGTTGCATGATTTGATGTGATTGCTAGACAGGAAGTTGCCTATCATTTGGAGCATGTGATGAGGACTCTGAGGAGGAAACTGAAGGATATGAGCAGATCCACTCCCTGTATGGCTGCACCTGCTGGACCAGTCAACTTCCAAGAGATCGTGGGTGCTGGGTAAAATACTCGGGCATATGTCGACTGGACCTGTGTTATGACTGATATTGTGAATTTGTAGCCAAGAGTCCTAAAGATAGTATTATTCAGCATAAATGCATTAGGGGGATTGACTTTCCAATCATTATGTAACTTTAAATCAGTAGGTATTTTTTTATCATTTGTAAATGAATCTCGTAGGTTTTCATACACATAGGTTAGTTTGAGTGGACAGTTGGCAGATAGCATGGAAGACACTTACTACTATAGACAATATAACAAGATGTATAGATGTCTGCTTTCATATACTGATTTTGGTTCTCAAGCTAGTGGATTGTGTCATAATTCAAAGCTATTTATGACTATGTTTACTTGAATCTATCCTGAGTATTGCAACATTGCATCTGACTGGAACTTGAGTTGTGGACAAACTCATGCTTAACTCTGTGTTGGGTACCCCAGGTTATCGAGACTCTGTGTGTGTGTGTGTGTGTGTGTGTGTGTGTGTGTGTGTGTGTGTGTGTGTGTGTGTGTGTGTCTGTGTGTGTACAACCATTGATTGAGGCTAGATGCTTCTTACAATTACTCTTTGCATATGATTGAACTTATTGATATGATTATAAACTTTATTTGTATTGTTGTGTCAAAACCCTTTTGCTGGTTTGTACCAGGTGTGATTGGGATTCATGGGCAGATCCATACATCATAAACTTAGGCCCTAAAATGTGTCCATAAGTTTGTTCTTTCATAGGTCAATGTATCGTTAAATACTATGGTTTATATGGGTAATTTATTCCTACTCATCATTGAGTATACTCTTCTGGTCTGTACCCAAAACTGTGAGTTTCTGAAGTTCAGTCATAGAAATAACCAATACCATGTATATTATCAATTCCTGTATAGGTGAATATTATATCAGCTGTCTAATTGAATGAACTTCATATGATTTTGTATATGATGTGCTATGTTTTGGGCTAAAATATTTATGTATGTACAGTTAAAATTACTCTTCTCTTACAAATATTTGAAATTACAAAAACCACCGAGCGAGGTGGCGCAGTGGCTAGCACACTGGACTCGCATTCGGGAGGACGACGGTTCAATCCCGCGTCCGGCCATCCTGATTTAGGTTTTCCGTGATTTCCCTAAATCGCTCCAGGCAAATGCCGGGATGGTTCCTTTGAAAGGGCACGGCCGACTTCCTTCTCCGTCCTTCCCTAATCCGATGAGACCGATGACCTCGCTGTTTGGTCTCTTCCCCCAAAACCAACCAACCAACCAAATTACAAAATTTGTGGCATACTTAAAATTCATGTTATTAATTGCACAATCTCATACTTGTTATTAAATTTGTTTCCAGACTCGTATATAAAATAATGTTATATCTTGGTGATGATTCTTCTGCTGTCAAGAAAGTTTGTAAACTCTTTTACTTTGTAAAATCTTTGGAATACAATGAGTTCAGCAGAAAGTTAGTAGTAGTGGACATGCCTCTGATGGAAGTAGATGAATTTATAATCTTGTGAACAACAATGTGAATTCATGTTCTGAAGTGGAATTGTAAAGTCAGTGTGATTTGGAAAAATGGAATAAAATAGAAAGGTATTCATAGTGACAGGCAACTCTTTATTAGTTATTCAGCTCAACAAGAACCCACAATGTTATAAAAATTACAGCCTCAAGAATGTACCCTAGACTTTGAACCTACAACAATGAGATAATGAAGATAAGTAAAAGGTTTTCCTTTAGTATATCTTACGTCTCTTGAATCTTTTGAAAATAGTGAAGAGACTAAGACAATTTTAATAGTGATGTGTGGTAGGGTAAGATTACAACAGCCAGCAGCAGACTGTGGCCAAGAGAAAAGTAGACCACCCTGTGGCATCCATCTGTACATAACACACTCGATCTTAATGGCTGCTTCACAACCCGAGACATCTGGATCCTTCCCTCCACTACCAGTTTTTCTGAACTGTACAGATGGGAGTTATTCTTACAACACATTCTCCTTTCCCATGGGTATCCCATCCTCAACCTACGGTAACATACTGTTACCACATCCTCCACCCAACAGTTTCCACCCCCTCAGTTACTTCACAGCTCTCATTCGCATTCACATCAAAAATACCACCTAATTCAAATCCAATACAGTCATCACCTAATTTACATATGTCAACAACACTGCTTTCCACCCAAGAGAAGAAATCATTAGTATGTACTACATCAAAATCCTCACTACTTTCACATTCTTGTTTGTGATTAGTACCTACATCATTATAATTTAACTTAGTTTCCCAGAACTTTTGATCAAAACATAAATAAGAAATCTGATGTTTCTTCTATTCAATTTCAGATATCTGTGCCACAGTATTAATACTGTTATTATTGTCTAATTGCGAGTGTAAATTGGGGCTCCTGTACGTGTTGTGTTTCCTCACCCCCAAACTGTGGACCTTCATTGTGGCAAACTGCCCCACAACCTCCTGATGCTGCACCTGTTGGCATTCATCCTTGCACAGTTTACCAGATAACATTGGTCTCCCCCCCCCCCATACACTACTATCCCTTCACCCTCCCAGCGCCATCCAGATTGCTGCTTGCATTACATGTGACAATTGCATTCCTGCCCGAAATGCTGGAGTTGGTAGTCATGTGCGCATGGAGTGTGCTTCCTTGTGTGTATGAGTGATGCATGTCTCTCTTTTACTAATGAAGGCTATGGCTGAAAGCTTTATATAAGTGTCTTAAATTGACTGTCTGCAGCTTAATGTGTCTTCTTTATAGTAAGTAGCAATCTGTCTTTTCCTATGTTTCCTATGTTGTTCATAGTCACTAAATGAAACACATACACTTTTGACATCACTATCAATGATGAAGTCACTACTGTCACCATCAGTTGATTGAAACCAGAGTGGGTACTTCAAGAGGACAACACCCCAGATCATCTCAATAGCGCAGGGTGCCACCCACTTCTAACTACCACACCAACAGCCACATCCAAAGGAACACAAGATCTTGCTGTCCAGCTCATTGTTGCTGCCTTTCACACTAATGATGCTTCCACCAAACTCTTGGGTAGATCCAATACAGTCATCATCTGATTTACATACATCAACGACACTGTTTTTCAACTAAGAGAAGAAATCATTAGTACATATTACATCAAAATTCCCACTACTCTCACATTCTGGTTTGTCATTAGCACCTACATCACCATAATTAAACATAATATCCAAAACTTTTAATCAAAAAATAAATGAGAAATCTGATATTCCTTCTGTTCAATTTCAGATACATATGCCATATCATTAACACTGTTATTATTGTCTAATTGCAAGTGTAACTCGGGGTTTCCTGTGCTTGTTATGTTTCCTCATCCCAAAACTGTGGACCTTCATTGAGGTGAACTGCCATTTCCAGAGCAGTCACTTCTACAATTGCTTCATCTATTAAAATGTCCATGGTTACGCCCATTATTCAATTAACTATAACTGTCCTTAATAGTTACCCACCTCTGAACAATGCTGCACATATCTGACAACTGGAATACTCTTATTCCCTTCCAGATGACATTTATTGCACCACCATCTTGTCTGAAGTATCTGAGAATGGTGCCCTCACTATTACGTGCCATAAGTCCACTAGTCCACAAACAACCAATGCGGCTACAAGTGCACAACACATCAGATGCATCAGCAGGGAAAACTGCACTCCTGACACTGTCTTTGCCTCTCGTGCACCTGGCAACATCAAGGTATGGGTTCAACTGATGACCCTCTGTACATGTGCAGACATACCATCTATTTGGCTTAAACTCCTTGCATAACTCCACAATAACTACCACTGAGAAACAGTCTGGCCATCCCTTGCACCTGCACTAGCCATGGCATGTACAGTGACACGCACTTGTGCCAATAGATCCTCATACCCCAGCCACCTCAAAGTGTGACGACTCTCTCCTGCTTTTATTTCTTCATTTGTTGTCTTTGGTGTCAACATACTGCGTTGTGATAATGGCTGAAAACTGGAGTGTGTAAGGACAACACTAACTACTTTAAATAATGTAGCCAACAGGTACACAGTTGCATTTCAGAGTACTTTACTTTCACTGTTTACAACCCCCCAATGATACACAGTTATATTGCCAGTGCACTATTGCTTAACTTTTGATAAACCTCATTAGCAGGTCACAGGTGAACATCCACATACTTCTATAATAGTTTCCTGTTGAACATCTACAAGCAGTAGAGACCTAACCACAAAGTTCACAGTACTTGAAGAGTAGAATGGTATGTATGGAGCAGACACTGTCATTTGTTTTAATACTTGGCCTAATTGTGTTACACTTATTTCACAGATGCATTGTTGTTGATCCAAGCAATACAGGTTCCTCATCTGAAACCCAGCCATGGACTGACTGTCTCAGGACCAAAAATTGGGCCCTTATATATCCTCACAATAATAGATACTGAAAATTCACACTATTCGATGTTTAATGTACTGAAATTACAATTAAAACTTAACTCATTAAATTAACTGAATACATCAAAAAATTTGTTCCTTTTAAGAGTTTCTTCTACTACAATGCGCAGGCTGTATTATTTCTTTAAATGATGAAATTAACATATTGTTATGCAAACAATACTTTTGACAAAACTGTTAGTTACTTTGGAATTAATCAAGGGCTGGCTTAGCTAACATGTATTTGAATAGAGCAAATTAGATCCTTTAAGAATACTATTAGTTGTTCCTCCAAATGCCTATAATTAGTACAGAATTTATATTTGTTTGTACATCAACAATAGAATTTAAGTTCCAAAACAATTACTGATTTCACCCTATAACAAAGTATACTAACTAGGAATGGCCAAAATAAATTAGAAAATCAATTACCTACTTAAAACTAAGCATAAAATCAGATCTGGTATTATATTCTTTAACACTAAGGACCAACCTTTCTCTTTTATGAAAATGCTAATTATACTCACATCTGTGCAATTAGTGAAACATGAAAGAATGAATTTTAAGGAGGCAGATGGCAAAACAAGATGGGAAGTAAAAAATATCCCAGCTTGCTTGTTATGAAGTAAACTGGGATATTTTTACTTCCCCTTTTGTTTTGCCATCTGCCTTCTTAAAATTCATTTTTTCAATTCTGACTAATTACCATTAACGTATGTGAATATAATCTGCATTTTCATAAAAGAGAAAGGTCGGCCCTTAGTTTTAAAGTTCTGCCACCTCTGGCATGAAGCATCATGTCTTTGGACCCGTTGATCTTTGACGCTACTGTTTTCTAGCTCTCTCTGCATGCTATGTTCTAAAAGCCATATTGTATTTGCCTTGTTCATCGTTCAAATAAATATTGATTTGAATGCAAAAGTGTTTTATTACCCATCTACAACTCACAATATCCACAAAGTAAATAACACCAGATCTAATTTTGTGCCTAGTATTATGTGTGTAATTGTTTTTCTAATTTATTTTGACTATTACTAATAATATCCACAGTGATGACTCAGACATCATCATAGTGTCTTCATGAATTATTTGTGCTTGTTTTCTTCTTTAGTGGACTTCATGTGACAGTCCACATTGTCTTTGGAACAATGGAACTACCAGTTTCAGTTTGTGCCAGTGCATCACACCCTATTAGCTGTGCTTGCATTTTTACTAGTATTGCAACTGTACCAGTGGTTAAAAGTAAAGAATTACCTGGCCCCAGCCATGCTGGTGCAAGTTAACCATAACTGGCCGAACATGACCACCGTCAAATGCTACTACACAGCAACAGCTGCTACATGGACAGTGCATGCACTTAGTGATATTGTAACAGTGCATGCCACTTAGTGATATTGTGAATGATAACAGAATGAAGGAAATTGTGTTTCACTCCTCAGCTAAGCAGTCGCCTTGGGTTGGTCTGATGTGCCTGCAGGGTTTGAGAACTGTAATTCGAATGTCGAATGTTCATCCACAAGGGGTTGCACATTCTTATATGCCTGATGTCATTGCACCCCCCTCCCCCCGCCGTCTCAGTGACTACGCTTACCGCAACTGCACCAGTTTCCGTGATCATCGCTCTGTGGTCACACCATGATTGCCTTCTACCTGCTCTTGCAATGGCACCAGCAATTTCTTCCATGCTGGTTTGCAGATCAGCCCCCCTCCCCCCCCCCCCCCCCCCCCTTAGCTGCACCATGACCACCTTCCAGCCTCTGTTGCAATGGCACCAGCCGTCACACGTCACACATGTGCCGCGTCCGCCTCCGGGCCTGCAGTTTGGACACATTGTGCCATCGGTTGCACTGGTTCATTTCAGCCTCGTAGGACTAGCCGAGCGGTCTAAGGCACTGTAGTCATGGACTGTGCGGCTGGTCCCGGCAGAGGTTTCAGTCCTCCCTCGGTCATGGGTGTGTGTGTTTGTCCTTAGGATAATTTAGGTTAAGTAGTGTGTAAGCTTAGGAACTGATGACCTTAGCAGTTAAGTCCCATAAGTTTTCACACACATTTGGAACATTTTTGGTTCATTCCACATTGTGTGCTGCTTGCAGTGGCCCCCGCCCCCCCCCCCCCCCCCCCCCAAGTAGACCTGGAGCGACACATTGTCCACCTCTACTGCACTTCTGGCATTGAGGGCTTCCTACACCACTCACACAGATCTTTGCCTCCCATTTCCATGTCAACATGTTACCCGGCAGATTTCCTAAGCTGCCTGCATTGCAAAAGCATAACGCTAAGACTTTGTTCATATTGGTAGATCATCTACTGGATATACACAGGATTTTGGACGATGATGCACATTTCATCTGCCTGCTGAGCCACCTCCATGTTCATCCAGACCTCATCAGTGATCTGCTCCTCTGACCACCCACCTCGGCCAAGTATTTAACAGCCAGAACATTGCTCACCAAATGCCTTTCTCACCCTCCAGCAGAGCCTATCCACCACATCATCCATGACGAGCACCTTGATGAACACACACCTTTGCAGATTTGGTGGCGCATTCATGCACTAATTGATGACCAAGCACTACCAGATGCAGCGCTGTGGACCTTGTGGATGGTCAAGCTTTCATCAGACCTACAACTTCACCTACTATCTCATGTAACTGACCCTCTCAGGGCTCTTCTATGCATGGCAAATTGTGCCTACGCAATCATTTGTCAGCAACACCACCTGTCACGGACGACATCACCTTCGCCTTCAGTTGGCACCTCTGCACCTTTGGTTCTGCGCCCTGCCGGTAGGGGACAGCGCATGCCTCAGCAGCTCAGTGACCTGCCAGGAGCTGACTCCTGGTGGCCTACAGGAGGTACTGCCTACGACCTCCAGATGGCAGCCGACCTTGCCCAAACAGCAGCCTGAACAGTTTCGGGCTACGACACAGTCAGCTGCGTCCCCCGCCCATTCAACACCACCTAGCCTACAAGCTGTGCTGCTACTGTGCAACCTATGGGGACGTCACTTGCAACTGCCGTACTCATTGTGTGTACCTAATCGATTCCGGCGGGCACGTTTAGGTGCCACATCCCACCATGATCATCCACGGTGCCTACCTTTTGACGCCGCACTGCTTGCTCCGATGGCGCGACGCCTCTACATCACAGACTTGTCATTGGACACGTGCTTTCTCGTTGACACTGGTGCTGATGTCAGTGTTATCCTGGCCAAGCAAGTGAGCAACACGTTTTCTTCTGCTAACCTCACTTTGATTGCCGCAAATCACTCTATCATGGTCCTTGACTCCATCAAGATGTCGCTTCACCTATCACTGGTCATGACCTTTCCTTGGACCTTCCACATCGCCAACGTGGATGAACCTGTGATTGGGTTGGACTTGCTACACCATTACAAACTTTTGCCTAACCTGCAGGCCTCAGTGTTCCACCATGCATCTGGTTCTACCATTCTGTTCTCATATGAGTTCGGCACGACTCCTCTCTCCACATCCTTGGCTATGCTTTCCACATCTGCATCTCTGGTCGAAGGTGTTTCAGCATGTCTCTCCAATTTATCAGATGTCCGCACACATATCGAAGGGCTCCGCACACATAACGAGGAGTTATGCACATGCATTGCTGCCGCCTCTGCTGAACAGCCACATGCATGGAGTACTATACGCAGTCTATCTGCAGAGTCCTTTCTTTTGGAACCATCATCCACTGCTATTGCGTCTTCAATCTGCATTGCTCCTATGTCGAGCTTCCCTTCCCCTGCTGCCAGTTCCACGCTATCGCATTTGAATCTACAGGACAGTCATCATCCCGCCCTGTGGGATCCCTCGCATCACGGGGCTGCCTCACCATGCCCTCCATCGTTGCCTGCTGCTGTTGCCCTACCCATGTCACTCCAGCTCGGCAAGGATGCACATGTTCTTGCTTCATGGGATTCCTCGCATCCTGTGGCTGCTGCGCCATGCCCTCAGTCGTCGTCTGCCACTGACACACCGTGCACACCATTCCAGCTCAGCAAGGTCAGTGAACCGCTGTCGCTCATGCCCCCCTCTCGCCGTCCACCCCACCCACCTGCCTCCCTTTGTGGGTTTCAGCAATCAGCAATGGTACTTGTCACAGAATCCACACCACAGATCGCCCACCTGTACATCATAAAGCTCAACATCTTAACTCTTCCAAATTGCTGTGAACGAAAGATACCGTTCAGGATTTATTGGCTTTGGGTGTGCTCCGACCATCGGACAGCAACTGGTCTTCACCTATCCACCTTGTGCCTAAGAAGGACAGCTCATTACGCACGTGTCCCTTAATGCTAGGACAATATCTGATAACTATCCCATTCCTCATATCCAGGATTTCACTCAGTTACTGCATGGCTTGAAGTTCTTCTCTGTCTTAGACCGTTCGAAGGTATATCACCAAATTCTCATGCACCTGCCGGATATTCCAAAGACGGCCATCATCACACCCTTTGCCCTATTTTAATACTGTTACATACCTTATGGCTTGAAAAAAGCTGCACAGACATGGCAACATTTGATCCCATTTTACTATCTCTGCCTTTCTCTATTGCCTATTTCAATGACATAATGATCTTTTCCTCATCTGCCAAGGAACACCAGTTTCACCTATACACAGTTCATGCGGCTCTCACGGCCAACAATTTGGTTATCAATGAAGACAAAACTCAACTCTGTTCTACATCAGTTACATTCCTTCCATACGGTCTTGTCCAACGCCCTCCGACCAAAGGATTCTCGTGTTGAAACCATTCTTGCACTGCCTCTTCCTGAGGATTACACTCAACTCCATCGTTTTCAGGATATGGCTAACTTTTATGGATGCCATATACCTCGGGATGCCTCCATCCAGCCAGCCCTTACTGACGCCCTATCCAGTAAAAATACCACAGGAAAGCGAAAGTTAGACTGGACTAAGCCCATGCTCGACACATTCGACAATCTGAAAATGACCATCATGAAAGCAGTCACTCTCGCCCACCCTGAACCTGAGGCCCATATTTCTATTACTACCGATGCTAGGGAGTCAGCTGTGGGTGTGAGCACTGTCTTACAACAGCCCATCCCGGACTTCACACAACCGCTCCATTTCTTTTTGAAAAAACTAACTAGGAGTCAGTGTAAATGATCGGCTTCCCACCACGAGCTTCTAGCGGTTTATGAGTCAGTTGAACACTTCAGGAGTGACGTTGAGGGGCGTCCTTTCACTGTCTACTCTGACCATAAACCTCTCGTTGATGCAATATGCAACCCGGTGAAGGATCTCCGACCGTGACGCATCCCGCACCTGGACTTTATTTGCCAACATCCTTCAGATGCTTGTTACATCCATGGTGCAGAAAATGTAGCTGACTATCTATCTCATATCTCAGTGATCTCCGCACCCTTGAACTTAGATGAACCCGTGTCACTTCAGACTGAAGATGCGGACCCACAGCGACCAATTCTGGGCGATGAGTCTTTGCTCGCCATCAAGCCTCTTACTCTGAACTAGTCGTCAACTCCAATCCTCTGTGACGTTTCTACTGACTTCCCCTGCCCCTTGGTGCCATCTGCCCTTCGGCAAGGGACCTTCAATGCCTTACACCAATCCTACTTTGGAATGTGGGCAATGACAAGACTAGTCACTGAACATTTCGCCTGGCCAGGCATGTGGCATGATTGCCACTCCTGGACACAGATATGTGTCCCTTGCCAACACAGTAAAGTGGGCAGACACATGCTGCCTCCTTTAGGGCAGTTCAACGTCCCCAGTGATCGCCTGCAGCACATGCACATTGATGGGGTCGGTCCTCTCCCCCCTTCCGATGAGTACAAAAACATATTGTCTACAATCAACCATGTCACCTGTTGGGTGGAAGCAGTCCCTCTGGTTGACATTACAGTAGAGACCATAGCTCGTGCCTTCTTATCAGCATGGGTGGCGAGATTTGCCTACCCCCTTTCACTTACTATGGATCAGGGATGACAATTCGAGTCCATGTTTTTCGCTCGACTGAGCTAGCTGTGGGGAGAAGCGAAATTCCACACAATGGCCTATCATCTGCAGGTGAACGGCCTTGTTGAGCGATGGCACTGAACTCTAAAAGCTGAACTCATGTGCCATGGTGGGCTTTGGTCTGAGGCACTTCTTTGGCAGCCGCTCCGCCCACAAGCAGGACCTGAATGCTTCACTGGCGGAGGTCTTATATGGAGAACCACACATCCTGTCAGCTGAATTCGTCAAGGACACACTGCCATCCAACACAATCGATCTTCCAGCCCTGGTAGAACGAGTGCATGCACACGTCGCCTGGCTTTGCCCACCCCTGCGTCATGCTCATTTCATGTTGCTGGTGTTTGTACACAAGGACCTAGCATCATGCCAATTCATCCTGCTATGAGACGACTCTGTATGTGCAGCCCTGCAACCTCCTTACTCCGGTCCACACCACGTCATAGGCCACAGAGTGAATATTTTCGTGATTCTACTCAATTGATGACCAAATATGGTTTCAGTTAACCGATTAAAACTTGCTTGGTCCCTCTGCGAGCCAGGTTCCGATGCCCCCAGCCAGCCTGCCATCACTGACACCTTGCCCACTGATCCTGCCGACATGGTCTCCAACGACTCTCCTCTGCCTGCGCAGCAGTCCGACGCCCATGACCCTGTCGGCGCAGCTTCCGAGGTGCCCACCTCAAGTGCTGGATGCCGCCTTCATCTGCTGTGCTGGCGCCATGATTTTGTGTTTAAGTGAACTAGCTTCTCTCTGCTGTGCTCCACACTGCCAGGGGGTGGTGGTGGTGGTGGGGGGGGGGGGGGGGTTAGGGGGGGGGGGAGGGCTCTGTGGGGCCCCTGGTGTGAAGCGTCATGTCTTTTGACCCAACGATCTTTGACTGTACTGTTTTGTAGCACTCTCTGTGTTCTATGGTCTAACAACCATATTGTATTCGCCTTGTTCAGTGTTTAAATAAATGTTCATTCGACTCCAAAAGTGTGTTATTACCAATCTATGACTCATAATATCAACAGAGTAAATAACACCAATTCTAATTTTGTGCCTAGCATTATGTAGGTAATTGATTTTCTAATTTATTTTGTCTATTACTAGTTACTATTTTTCATTATAGGGTGAAATCGGTAATTGTTTCGTAACTTAAATTCTATTGTTGACATTTAAACAAATATAAATTCTGTAATAATTTTAAATGTTTGGAATCAAAATGCTAGTAATCTTAAAGTATCTATTTGGCTATATTTGAAAACGTGTTAGCAAAGCCAGCCCTTCATTAGTCCCAAGGTAATTAACAGTTTTGTCAAAAGTATTGTTTACATAGCTATATTTGTTAATTTGATCATTTAAACAAATAATTTGGCCTAACTCTTGTAGTAGAAGGAACTGTTAAAAAGACTGAATTTTTCGATATATTCTGTTAATTTAATGAGTTAAGTTTTAATTGTAATTTCTGTAAATTAAGCTTCGAACAATGTGTAGTTTCAGCACCTATTATTGTGATGATATATAAGGGCACAATTTTTGGTCCTGAGACAGTCAGTCCATGGCCAAGTTTCAGATGAGAAACAACAACAATGCTTCAACTTAACTGTAGAATAAGTGCTAAACAATTAGGCCATATGTAAAAACAATGACAGTGTCTGCTCCATACGTATCTTTCTATTCTTCAAGAACTGTGAACTTTGTGGTTAGGTTACTACTGCTTGTAGGTGTTCAATAGTAAACTATTCTAGCAGTATGTGGATGTTCACCTGAAAGTTATTAATGAGGCTTATCGAAAGTTCAACAATAGTGCACTGGACACATATATAACTGTGTATTATTGGGGGGTTGTGGAAAGTGAAAATTAAAGTACTGTAAAATGCAACTGTGCGTCTGCTGGCTACATCATTTACAGTAGACAGTACTGCACATCCACCACTTATTTTTTTCAACCAGTATGTCAACATTGAGGACAAACAAATGAAGAATAAAAGTAGGTGAACTGCTACAATTGGATTGACCAGATATATATTGCAAAAAATTGGGTTTAAAATCTACATGCAAAAAAATATTACCTAAGAAATCTTATCAAAACTACAGTACGCATGTTTTTTTCAAATTTAGACTTATATAAACTGGCCATATGAAAATCCCCATATAACATATTTACATACAGTGTATTGTACATTTGCAGAAAATATCCACAAGTTATACTTTTAATGAAAATTTTGCATCTTCATCTAAGTAATGTCCTTTTTGGGTAAGTAAAGATTACATTTAAAGATCAATATCATTTTATACAAGTCCTGTCTCACTTAACAAAAAATTAATCCTCATGGGTAGCAAAAAGTTAAATTACACTGTTCATTACAGTTCATTTTAGACAAAAAATTCCACTTGCTCAATGTTTAGTAATTTTCACAAGCACTTTCACATTTTCAATGAGCTTTTACACATGTCCATGCCTTCAACAGGTCCAAGTGTCAGTTAGTTAGGAAATGCACTGTGATCAGTTCCCTTGGAGGTGGTTCTCCTCTGCCAAAGTACATGGAAAAATCATACAAAATATCCTACTTTAGTACACTTACTTTTACTTCTAACTTAAGTCTTTAAAAATGTTTAATTAGCACTAAAATTGGCTATGGTATGAAAGTTGTGGATTAGTCAAAATTTAAAATCAAGTGCACATTACACTATAAAACCTTACTGCAGTCATAACTGTCTGAAACTGGTTAAACTTAAAAGACTTTTATTTCTTTCCCAACTGCAAAAAATCAAAAACTCAATATGTGAACTAACTCTAGTAAAAACTCAAGATGTGCAGTAGCATAGATTTATTAATCATTACACTATGAAAAAAGAATAGTCACCATTACATAGCTTAGTTACTACTCAGATCAAAATTAAGGGGATAGAAGTTGTACCAAATCACTGCATCACTTCTCTGATCAACTGTGAGCACTACTCTCATTCAAACAGAAAATTAAGTCCTCACAAAATCACAAAATGTTACCAAATGGTTGACCTGTCAAAATATTCACATCACTCTCACACCACAATTATCAGTTAATCAGCAAACATGCTGTTCTTCATTCCAGTATTACCACCTCAAGATCATAATTCCTCAGAACACAAATAGAAGTTTTCACATAACATATAGAGCCAATGATACAACATTATACAACTTGTACCTCACTAAAGTATTGCTCTTTCTGTTAAGCTCTCTTCCCAGCTCTAGTGTCATAAATTGCACAATGTACACAGTATCCAATGTTTCCTAGTTCAAAATTAGATCATCAAAACAGCTACACCACATTTGTTTGTATACAGGCATCTTTTTCATTACTCAATCATGTCTGGCAGCTCAATTGTTTTATTTACCTTTCTTACCTTGTTAACTAGTGGAGTACATTCTCCAAAAATATCCATGCTGCAGAGTCAGGATCCCTAACCATTAAGACCCTAACATTATTCGTTATTTTATTATTTCATTATTGGTTCATTATCTAAAAATAAACACCTGCTCTGCTTATCCAATGCTAAATTGATTCTGCAGAAGAACACTCCACATTAAGAGATCTGTATGCTAAGGCAAACTAAACTCTCATTACTGGTCAGACAAAATTATGACTTAGAAGGGCTATTATTTGCTTGACATTCTAGCCAGAAGGGTGATATACATACAAACCTTGCTTATTCTTACCACATACATTATTCCAGACAACTATGTTTAATGTAGTAATTCCTTAATGTTAGAAAAGGCTGTACCATGACACTTCTATGGTTAGATAGTTATCATCTTATACTGCTTGCACAGAACACAAACACTTCTATTACACCACATTTAAGATCTAGTAATCAAGATGATTTTTCCTGCATTTTGCCTCGGGGCTACACCAATGAGCTGATTACTTCAGATGTTACTTATCATCCACATATGCTGACACCTTATATTTTCAGTTTACCTTACCTCTTTGTTTGACAGAAATTCTTTAATCATGGTATCAGTTTACTTCCTTTCATCCTCTTATGATTCTTACTTATGACCAACACAACATAATCTATATATACACACAGATAACACTAGAGAAACCTTTTCTACAATATTTCTATACTAAAGTACGCTGCTGTACCAAATCACATGAGTCAAAGAAAGATTGCTTCTGATTCACTTATAAACAACAGACAGGATAGTAGAAGAGTTTGACTGACTCAGGAAACATGTCAAATGAGACAGACAGCGGGGTAAGCATTATTGCTGCATAATGAATCCAACACAGACTGTTGAAACCCTTACTTGCACTTAAGTCTTACTTCTGGTTCAATGCACATTATAGTAGGTTCCTCCTCTCTTTGCACAGGATAAACATTTCTACATGCTCCATCATTCAACATCTCATTAGAATTAGAATTTACACTTGTCGTACTACTATCATTTACATTACTCTTACCTGTTATTACAGCACATTTATATACAAGTGATTCTTCATCACTACCTGCTCAAGTGTGAGCTAAAACTGGAGCATTATCTACTTTAAATTGTTTGATCCAGAATTAAAAGCTGTCCTCCATTTCTTTTACTTGAACTTCTCCTACCATTTCCATGCCCATTCTGGTTATCCTCCACTCAACCATTCCTTGAATTTCTACTTCAATTAGTCCTGTTCATCCTATTTACCTGAAATTGTCTCCCTGATTGATTATTGTCATCAAAATTCCTCCTATGACCTTCCACTGAGGGCTTAACTCTCTCCACTTTATCAACATAAATCAAGAAATCACTAATATTACCCCTAGGGGCCGGTACAAGCGGTTCTCTAACTTTCTGAGGCAACTTAGTTTCTAAATCCATAATTATTGATTCACTACCTAGCTCTTTGTCCAAATACTTCAGTTTGTTTATCCAAAGCTGATACAATCCTTTGACAGTACCCTTCCTAGATTCAGATATCTCTCCTCCCCAAAATTCACTCAAAATTCTGTGCTGCTTCTCTTTGGACCAATATTCATTTAAAGATTCTTTCTCAAAGCCTTGCCACGAAGTGCAACTATCAGCTACTTGAGCTGCCCATCCATAGGCAC
Source organism: Schistocerca piceifrons (assembly GCF_021461385.2). NCBI lineage: Eukaryota > Metazoa > Arthropoda > Insecta > Orthoptera > Acrididae > Schistocerca > Schistocerca piceifrons. The sequence continues at coordinate 106,654,083 of NC_060145.1, forward strand.
CCCCCTTCAAAAAAAACCTAAAAAATGACATCTTCTTTCCACATTTCAGGCGAATCATTAAATTCTGTAATGAAATCCAGTGGATGCAGTTCCCCATATGGTTAAAAATTATTAAATTTCTTATAACTAACAAATGAAGGACTGTTTGAGACACTACATACTCAATGCTTTTATCAGTTTTTCCTCTATCACTACTGCACACTTGGTTTCTACCTCTGTTTCTATATCATTTTTAATCTAATCGATTTGGTTCTGAAGTTACCCACATTTTCAGCACAAAATTTCCTTGTCTTTACACTGCTTTTCAGAAGCCTCCACCATCTTACTACAGTCATCACAAAGCTTTTTTCTCTCTTCTACACATTTACTACTCATCAATGTCAATTTATGATTAGTGTTATGTACTACTTTCTTTATCTTTTCATCACAATCTTTAGCTACCACTTCAACCTTCTTACTCAATTTTAAAAGATTGGAGTTGGCTACCTTAATGTCCTTTTTAATTTCTTTCTTCAATTTATCCTTTAAGTTAACCATGTCAGTTCTAATGCTATCAGTTTTCTTTTCCACTGTATTAATGCCTCCTTTCATACTACTAATGTCTTCTTTCATACTACTATGTCTTTTTTCATACTACTAATGTCTTGATTCATACTCATATTACTCAAACTATTCATAATTGCATTAACATCACTTCTATTTTCCCATCTGCCATAAAGTTTTGTCCTTGCTGATTTTCGCTTCTAGGCTCCTCCCCTTAACCCCAATGATCTCAGCACTTCAGTACTGTTTTCGTCCATTCCACTCATCTCATCATAGATGATACTTTTACCATTTCATCTACAATAGGCATTTCATCCCCATCATTCAAAGTTACATTCATGTTTGATTTATAGTCATCTACAGAAGCAGTCTTAGTTCTTTCTGTTCCTTGAACAACTTAACCTCTACAGCTTTGTTCTCAGTCATACTGTCTTGTTCATTAATGTCACTCATTATGTATAACTTCATACTAAACAGCTTTTGCAATGAATTACCTTGTTTTTAATCACTCGTCTGTTGCTACTCTGTTGTGGTTGTCATTTCACCTCGTCAACTGCTGCAAGTTTTAATTCTCTTGGTGAGGTGTCTTGTTTATCTCTATCATCTGTGTCCACCTGTGTGCTGATTGGCTGCTCCTGTACTCAGTGATGGCTTCCATAGAACCCACTTGCTGATTGGCTGCTGTCCTACTGTGGCCATGAAACCCCAGCGCTGATTGGCTGTATCATTTCTTTCATTTAAAACTGTACTGTAAACCACTTGAGTTCACACTTCACTGTCAAAGTTTGTGAGTTCTAGTTTATTGTGCCCACATACAACAGTCATCACCCGGGGCACCACATGTGATGACTCTCACCTGCTTTTATTTCTTCGTTTGTAGTCCTCATTGTCGACGTACTGTGTTGTGATACTGGCTGAAAACTGGAGTGTGGAAGTAAAACACTGACTACTTTAAATAATGTAGCCAACAGATGCACAGTTGCATTTCAGAGTACTTCACTTTCCCTGTTTACAACCCCCCCCAATAACACATAGTTATATTGCCAGTGCACTCTTTTTTAACTTTCGATAAGCCTCATTAATAGGTTGCAGGTGAACATCCACATACTGCTACAATAGTTTACTGTTGAACATCTATGAGCAGTAAAAACCTAACCACAAAGTTCACAGTTCTTGAAAAATAGAATAGTACATATGGAGCAGACATTGTCATTGTTTTAACACACGGCCTAATTGTGTTACACTTATTTCCCGGATGCACTGCTGTTGATCTAACCCATATTGGTTCTCCTCTGAAACCTGGCCATAGACTGACTGTCTTGGAACCAAATATTAGGCCCTTATATATCCTCACAATAATAGGTACTGAAACTTCACATTGTTTGATGTTTAATTTACAGAAATTACAATTATAACTTAACTCATCAAATTAACTGAATACATTGAAAAATTCGTTCCTTTTAACAGTTTCTTCCAGTAAAAGTTTCAAGCTGAATAATTTGTTTAAAGGATGAAATTAACAGATATCATCATGCAACAATAATTTTGGCATAACTGTTAATTACTTTGGAATTAATTAAGGGCTGGCTTTGCCAACATGTTTTCAAATGGAGACAGATAGATCCTTTAAGAATACTATTAGTTGTTCCTCCAAATGTTTATAATTAGTACAGAATTTATATTTGTTTATACATCAGTGATAGAATTTAATTTACAAAACAGTTCCTGATTTCACCCTATACCAAAAGATACTAACTATGAATGGTCAAAATAGATCAAAAAATCAATTACATTCATAAAACTAAGCACAAAATTAGATTGGTGTTATATTCTTTAAGACTAAGGCCAACCTTTCTCCTCTATGACAATGCAAATTGTACTCATGCATGTGTAATTAGTCAAACATGAAAGAAAGAATTTTAAGGAGGCAGATTGCAAAACGAGATGTGTCTGTGAACGAACATGCTTCTTGTTTTGGGCTTGTTGATAAATTGTGTTCTGTATTGTCATAACCAGATTGTTACTGGTATATTCCTACCACCTCAGTGTGAACTCTACCAAAATGCTTACATAAGTAGCCTGTAATAGTTGATCCTGCCTATTAATGCACTGTGTAAAGGGGCAGCCTCCTCAATCATTACTTTCCCTCAACAGTAGCAGTCGAAACTGGTAATATTTTTTCTAATTTTGGATAGATCAGTATTATCTCAGCCATTATTCTGAAAAAAATCATATATTTTTATACACAATATGTTATATTTCAAGATAAAACTTATGAAAAGAAATTACTTTATTTTCGTTGTTACAGTCAATATGTACTAGCTCTAGATGTACAGGTAAAATTGGTTTTTTTTTAGAAACATTTGAAATTGTGAAATTTTTGTTACACACAAAATTTCTGTAATTAATTGTGCTATCTAGTACTGTTTATTATGTTTATTTCTGGATTCATTTATAAAATAACAATATAAACTAGTAGCAATTCATTTGTCTAGAAAAATTCTAAATCCTTTGGCATACTGTTATTACCACAGAGTGAGGTAGTAGTAAGCTTGCCTCTGAAGTGATGGGACATATTTTTGTGTTTCTGACAAACAATGTAATTTCGGCTTTGTTAATGTGAAAATTCAAAAGACAGTGTGATATAGTAAAATCTGAGACAATAAATTATTGTAAAAACAAAAATTCTGCAGTAACATTCTTCTTTGTTATTTAGATCAATTGAACCATGAGAACCTAAATGCGAGAATTTCAGCTTCAAGAATCAGGCCCCTAGACATGAAGAAAGGGAGCCAGATGTGCAAGAAAAGATAAGTAAAAAGTTTATAGTAAATCTTACTCCTCTCAAATCTTCTGAAAAGACTTGACCATGGTGGACAGTAGCAACAACAAAGAAGGGAGGGGTGGATTACAAGTGTGGGCACCATTCGGGATTAATTGACTAATAATGAAGTTTTGTCTGTAGCAGAAAAAAAAGTGCTTTATTTTGTTTACAAGGTATGTATGAATAAATTTTCAAATGCATGAAGCAAAAAACCAAAGGCTGCTCAAGAAATCAAGTCATACCAGCAGTGATGATGTGCTACTAGTAATGATGGACTGAATCGAATGAAAGTAAAGAGGACGTGACAACTACAACCGGGACATCAAAAAGGAAAGATAAATACAAACTATTTGTGAAGTTAATTTATTTCTGGACTCATGTGCTTGTTAACAAAATGAATAGGGACGAGGATAGAAATGAGGTAGAAATGAAAGCTGTAGCATCCACCCAGGAGACATTGTGATGTTCGCCTGCTTTATTTCTTCATTTGTTGTCCTTGGTGTCAACTTATTGTGTAGCTACACTGGCTGAAAAATGGGGTTTGGAAGTTCAACTGTGACTACTTTAATGCATTTAACAGTGATGGCCACTGAGGTAGGGTGGCTGCTTGCATGGTGTGCATGGTCATTTCGCATGCGCAACTGTCATTAGGAGCACTGTTTGAAACACAAGGCACTGAATGTGATGAGTGCGTCGGGGGCGCAGAGTCTACCGAACGTGAATTGTCACATGCGATTAATGTGTTTGGACTAACCTGATGAGTATCTGAGCTGGTGTCAGCCAGAGAAGCTCGACTAGGTGGCAGAACTGTGGACTGCAGTTTTAGCAGTAAGTTATGAGCCGCAACGAGCTCATTGTAAGTGTGTGTGATGTGTTGTTTCAGCTCATCATTGTCCCAGCAGAGTTGTGCTGCCGAGTTGTATTATGACAGTAGATTAGTTACACAGATCACAATGTCACCCACAAGGGCAGAGCACTCGTGTACTAACTCACATGTCGCGGAGGAAGCAGAGCGGGAAATATAAGTGCAGGAGCACAGTATCTGAGTGTTAGTGGGATGGTGTAGCACTGAGCCCTGAACTATGTTTGGAGAGAGTTTGTAATGGGACAAAAAATCCATACCAAGAATTGGTTCATAAATGTCAGCAATGTAGAAAGTCCACAGAAAACACAGAGAATGAGATAGGTGCACCCTAACTTTGACACAGCATGAGGTTTGTAATGTTGATGCGTTGACAGCTCGTAGAAGTGACCTCATTGGTGAAAAGATGGGGGGAGCCATCCATGTAGGTATTATAAAACATCAGCACTGGTGTCAACTAGGAAAGTGAGTCGTAATGAAATGTCAGTCATGCACAAACAACCGCTCAGCAGGGTGGACGAGTGGACGGAGTGCAATGTATGAGGATGCCCATGAGGTTCCCCACAGGACTTGGTGTCTTTTAGGTCCTGCAGTCAGTGTTTGGGAGCTGGCAAAGTAATTGGCAATTCTTAGCATCCTTGACAAAAACCTTGTGGTACCAGCAGACAATCTGAGCAGCTGTATTAGGTTGTTTGCAGATGACGCTGTTGTTTATTGACTAATAAAGACATCAGAAGATCAAAACAAATAGCAAAACGATTTATAAAAGATATCTGAAGGGTGCAAAAATTGGCAGTTGACCCAAAGTAATGAAAAGAGTGAGGTCAGCCACATAAGTGCTAATAGGAATTCGTTAAACTTTGGTTACACGATAAATCGGTCTAATCTAAAAGCCATAAATTCAACTAGATACCTAGGTATTACCAATACAAACAACTTAAATTGGAAGAAACACAAAGAAAATGTTGTTGGGAAGGCTAACCAAAGACTGCGTTTTATTGGCAGGACATTTAGAAAATGTGACAGATCTACTAAGGAGACTGCCAACACTCTTTTAGAATTCTGCTGTGCGGTGTGGAATTCTTACTGGGTAAGGCTGACAAAGTACATTGAAAAAGTTCAAAGAAGGGCAGCACATTTTATATTGTTGCAAAATATGGGAGAGAGTGTCATAGAAATGATACAGGATTTGGGCTGGGCATCATTAAAAGAAAGGTGTTTTTCGTAGTGGTGCAATCTTCTCATAAAATTCCAATCATCAACTTTCTGCTCCGAATGTGAAAATATTATGTTGACACTGACCTACATAGGGAAAAACAATCACCATGATAAAATAAGGGAAATCAGAGATCACATGGAAAGATATAGGTGTTCATTCTTTATGTGCTTTATAAGAGATTGGAGTAATAGAGAATTGTGAAGGTGGTTCAATGAACCCTCTGCCAGGCACTTAAATGTGATTTGCAGAGTATCCATGTAGATGTAGATGAAGATGTAGATCTACTAGCTCTGGATGTACAGTTAAAATTGTTTTTTAGAGACATTTGAAATTATGAAATTTTTGTCACACACAAAATTTCTATTATTAATTATGCTATCTAGTACTGTTTATTATGCTTATTTCTGGATTCATTTATTAAATAATAATATAAACTAGTAGCAGTTCATTTGTCTAGAAAAATTGTAAATCCTTTGGAATATTGTTATTACCACAGAGTGAGGTAGTAGTAAGCTTGCCTCTGATGTGATGAGACATATTTTTGTATTTATGACAAACAATGCAATTTCAGCTTTGCTAATGTGAAAATTCAAAAGACAGTGTGATATAGTAAAATGTGAAACAATAAATTATCATAAAAACAAAAATTCTGCAGTGACATTCTTCATGAAACTGCCTGGCAGATGTGTGCCAGACCGAGACTCGAACTCGGGACCTTTGCCTTTCGTGAGGAAGTGCTCTACCATCTGAGCTACCCAAGCACAACTCACGCCCCGTCCTCAAAGCTTTACTTCTGCCAGTATCTCATCTCCTACCTTCCAAACTTTATAGAAGCTCTCCTGCGAACCTTGCAGGACTAGCACTCCTGAAAGAAAGGATATTGTGGAGACATGGCTTAGCCACAGCTGCTGCAGAGTGAAAATCTCCCTCAGGAAACATCTCCCAGGCTGTGGCTAAGCCATGTCTCCACAATATCCTTTCTTTCAGGAGTGCTAGTTCTGCAAGGTTTGCAGGAGAGCTTCTGTAAAGTTTGGAAGGTAGGAGATGAGGTACTGGCAGAAGTAAAGCTGCAAGTATGGGGCGTGAGTCGTACTGGGGTAGCTCAGATGGTACAGCACTTGCCGACAAAAGACAAAGGTCCCGAGTTTGAGTCTCGGTCCTGCACACAGTTTTAATCTGCCAGCAAGTTTCATATCAGTGCACACTTTGCTGCAGAGTGAAAATCTCATTCTGGGACATTCTTCATTATTATATAGATCAATTGAACTATGAGAAGCTAAATGCAAGAATTTCAGCTTCAGAAATCAGACCCCTAGACATGAAGAACTGTAGCCAGCTGTGCGAGAAAAGATAAGTAAAAAGTTTATAGCAAATCTTGCTCCTCTCAAATCTTCTGGAAACACTTTGCCATAGTGGACAGTAGCAACAACAAAGAAGGGAGGGGTAGATTACAAGTGTGGGCACCAGCCATGATTAATTGACTAATAATGAAGTTTTGTCTGTTGCAGGAAATAAAGTGCTTTGTTTTGTTTACAAGGTATGTATGGATAAATTTTCAAACACATGAAGCAAAAAACCAAAGGCTGCCCAAGAAATCAAGTCATACCAGCAATGGTGATGTGCTACCAATAATGATGGACTGAATCAAATGAAACTGAAGAGGACTTTACAACTATAACCAGGGACATCAAAAAGGAAAGATAAGTACAAACTATTTGTGAAGTTAATTTATTTGTGGACTCATGTGCTTGTTAACAAAATGAAAGGGGTGAGGATAGAAACGAGGTAGAAATGAAAGCTGTAGGATAAAGCCAGGAGACGTTGCGATGTTCGCCTGCTTTATTTCTTCATTTGTTGTCCTTGGTGTTGACATACACTGGCTGAAAAATGGGGTTTGGAAGTTTAACTGTGACTACTTTAAATGATGTTGCTGACAAGTGCATATTTGCATTTCACAGTTCTTTACTTTCACTGTTCACAACCCCCGCGCCCCAATAATACACAGTTATATGGCCAGTGCATTATTGTTTACCCTTTTGTAAGTCACATTAATAGGTTGCAAGCAAAGGTCAACATACTGCTACAATAGTTTACTGTTGAACATCTACAAGCTGTAGAAACCTAACCACATTTCACAAGTCTTGCAGGATATTGTGGTACATATTGAACAAACACTGTCATTGTTTTAATACGTGGCCTAATTGTGTTACATTTATTTCGCACTTGTGTTCTAACCAACACAGGTATCTTGTCTGAAAGTCAGCCATGGACTGACTGCCTCGGGACCAAAAATCAGCCCCTTATATATCTTCACAATACTAGGCCCTGCAACTACTCACTGTTTGATGTTTAATTTACATAAATTTCAATTAAAACTTAACTCCTTAAAATAACTGAATACACTGAAAAATTTCTTCCTTTTACAATTTCTCCTACTATGGGGATTAAGTTGAATTCTTTGTGTAAATGATGAAATTAGGAGATATACACTCCTGGAAATGGAAAAAAGAACACATTGACACCGGTGTGTCAGACCCACCATACTTGCTCCGGACACTGCGAGAGGGCTGTACAAGCAATGATCACACACACGGCACAGCGGACACACCAGGAACCGCGGTGTTGGCCGTCGAATGGCGCTAGCTGCGCAGCATTTGTGCACCGCCGCCGTCAGTGTCAACCAGTTTGCCGTGGCATACGGAGCTCCATCGCAGTCTTTAACACTGGTAGCATGCCGCGACAGCGTGGAAGTGAACCGTATGTGCAGTTGACGGACTTTGAGCGAGGGCGTATAGTGGGCATGCGGGAGGCCGGGTGGACGTACCGCCGAATTGCTCAACACGTGGGGCGTGAGGTCTCCAGAGTACATCGATGTTGTCGCCAGTGGTCGGCGGAAGGTGCACGTGCCCGTCGACCTGGGACCTGACCGCAGCGACGCACGGGTGCACGCCAAGACCGTAGGATCCTACGCAGTGCTGTAGGGGACCGCACCGCCACTTCCCGGCAAATTAGGGACACTGTTGCTCCTGGAGTATCGGCGAGGACCATTCGCAACCGTCTCCATGAAGCTGGGCTACGGTCCCGCACACCGTTAGGCCGTCTTCCGCTCACGCCCCAACATCGTGCAGCCCGCCTCCAGTGGTGTCGCGACAGGCGTGAATGGAGGGACGAATGGAGACGTGTCGTCTTCAGCGATGAGAGTCGCTTCTGCCTTGGTGCCAATGATGGTCGTATGCGTGTTTGGCGCCGTGCAGGTGAGCGCCACAATCAGGACTGCATACGACCGAGGCACACAGGGCCAACACCCGGCATCATGGTGTGGGGAGCGATCTCCTACACTGGCCGTACACCACTGGTGATCGTCGAGGGGACACTGAATAGTGCACGGTACATCCAAACCGTCATCGAACCCATCGTTCTACCATTCCTAGACCGGCAAGGGAACTTGCTGTTCCAACAGGACAATGCACGTCCGCATGTATCCCGTGCCACCCAACGTGCTCTAGAAGGTGTAAGTCAACTACCCTGGCCAGCAAGATCTCCGGATCTGTCCCCCATTGAGCATGTTTGGGACTGGATGAAGCGTCGTCTCACGCGGTCTGCACGTCCAGCACGAACGCTGGTCCAACTGAGGCGCCCGGTGGAAATGGCATGGCAAGCCGTTCCACAGGACTACATCCAGCATCTCTACGATCGTCTCCATGGGAGAATAGCAGCCTGCATTGCTGCGAAAGGTGGATATACACTGTACTAGTGCCGACATTGTGCATGCTCTGTTGCCTGTGTCTATGTGCCTGTGGTTCTGTCAGTGTGATCATGTGATGTATCTGACCCCAGGAATGTGTCAATAAAGTTTCCCCTTCCTGGGGCAATGAATTCACGGTGTTTGTATTTCAATTTCCAGGAGTGTATTTATACAAATAATACTATTGACAAACCTGGGAATTGCTTTGCAATTAATTAACATCTTTCCTCTGCTCTGCTAACATGTTTTAGAAAAGAGTCAAACAGATGCTTTGAGAATACTATTAGATGTTCCTCCAAATGTTTATAATTAATATCAAATTTGTCTTTGCTTATATTTCAGCAATAGAATTTAAGTTACGAAACAATTACTGATTTCCCTATAACAAAAGATAGTAAGTAGGCATAGTCAAAATAAATTATAAAATCAATTACATACATAAAACTGAGCACAAATTTTGATCTGGTGTTATATTCTTTAAAACTGAGGGCCAACCTTTCTCTTTTATGAAAATGCAGATTATACTCATCTACATTAATTAGTTAAAAGTGAAAAAATGCATTTTAAAGAGGCAGATGGCAAAACAAGAGGGAGAGTAACAAATATCCCAACTTGCTTCATTCAGACGTCTGTGCTGAGTGAAATTGTAGTCAGTAAAGAAACACTAAAACCTGATATTTTGCAGTTAATTTTGGCAAAAATAGAGGAAATGAAGACAGATAACAATAGCAACTTGGACAAAATACAAAATCAGATGGATCAACTTTTTTAAAGCTAAAATATGGGTTACCACAGGAGTTAAAAAGTGTGAATGAAAAAGTTGATGTTTCAGAAAATAAATTTATCGTTTCGGAAAATGGGTTTGTAGCTGACTCAGTGAAACAATCAAAGAATGTTCATGACATCAGAATTGAACAAAAGGCCATATTAGAAAAAATTTAACAAAATTTCTCTGTATTTCCCCCTTTTCCACTACATCCCCTCCCCCAACTCTCCCCTGCCTACCACCCAACCTGCAGCACTACACTGTCTGCTATCCCCACTATACTATCCCTCCCCCTCCCCACCCCAGCCTCCTTCTTTACCCCACCCTGTCACCCCTCCCATCATGCACTGATGCTGCTGTTCGCAGTGTGGTTTCAGTTGCCTAAGACTACAGTCACGTTTGTGAGGTGCGTTAGCGTGAGTACGTGTGTATGTATGTGTGTCTATTGTTAGCAAAGGTCATTGGCCAAAAGCTTTAAGTGTGATCATCTTTTTGTTGTGCCTATCCATGACTCTTCATCTCCACTGTATGGTGAGTGGCAACTTTACTTCTCATAATTTTGCAACAAAATATTGCCAGTTTAAACCAAAAAATTTTAAATGTATAAAACAACACTAATGTAACTGTTTTAGATCAAAAAATTTCAGCAGTTTGGGAAAGTTATCTGAACCAAAGTCTGTGTGCAAAGAATGGTATTGAGTGATCCAACACTCCTATCAAAAGTTTTCCATCAGACAATTTACATCCAGTGGATTTTCTGCACCACTGCAGAGATAGTTTTGTGTCAGGCATGAATGACAATCAAAATTTTAAATTTGTTAAAAGATGTCTTGAAGCGAAGCTCTGTCATGGGTAAATTTAAATTTAAGTCAGTGGGAAACGTGTCAGAGTTTCGAAAAAAGTGTTTAAGGTAAATTTTGGTCAGAAGCTGAACATGGGAGAATTAAACTGAATTTCTGAATGGTCCTAATTATATGAATAGGGATGACTCTTTGAAAGAGTTTTGTAAGAACCAACTAAAAAAATTAGCACATCTTGGCAAACCATTTGGCAAAATGACCTTGACTGATGCACTTAAAAGGAAAAGTATGTACCATAATAATCAGAACGATAGAAATCAGACTGATGACCTCAGAAGTTAAGTCGCATAGTGCTCAGAACCATTTGAACTATTTTTGATAGAAATCACAATGGGAGTAATTACAGAAACAGAAATAATAGTAACTTCTATCAGGATCAAAGTGTCAATAGGGAGAGAAATTTTGAACACCAGTAGGATAGGAATAAAGGGAATAACCGCGGGAATTTTAATAGAAGTAACAATCATAGAAGTAACTGCTCGGGAAATGGCAGTTCATCTCAATGAAAGTTCACAGTTTTGGGACAAGGAAGCATCACAAGCACAGGACCTCCAAGTTACACTTGCAATTAGACAATAATAACAGTGTTAATGATGTGGCACATGTATCTGAAATTGAACAGAAGGAACATCAGATTTCTCATTTATATTTTGATTAAAAGTTTTGGGATACTATGTTTAATTATGATGATGTAGGTTCTAATCACTAACCAAAATGTGGGAGTAGTGGGAATTTTGATGTAGTATGTACTAATGATTTCTTCTCTTTGTCAGAAAACAGTGTTGTTGATGTATGTAAATCAGGTGATGACTGTATTGGATCTGTGGCATCGATAGGTCATATCGACCATGATTAACACCATCTTTGGACTCTGATTGCTCTGCCGAGCCTCCATGTTAGATTTACTTTTATTCTGTTTTGCAAGCTGTCTACACATATACAACTTACTGTAAAATATATATCTATGTGGAATTTAATGGGGATAGTTATTGCATTCAACTGATAATCGTATCCCATTCCCTTTACTGGTGACCTCGAAGTTTCTATGTTTTCTGCACCATCCTCACCGGGACTTGTAAATCAACAGGTTACGCACACAACGCCATGGCTACTTCACCCCATGCTTTGTTCGAAGATTTGGAAGCACTATAATGATCACCGGACATCTTCATTCCTTCGCCAACAACCAGTTCTGCATTAATTCACAGTGATTCGCGATCTCCAGCCACGTTAACTTCGAACTTTGTTGCTCTACAATGGTCAAGTGCTACGCTGCTAACACAAATAATAGACTCGGGTTTCTTGTTGCCGGACTGTGCTTGCCATCATGTGAAGTGTGAAGTGAATAATATTCAGAAGTGTGTACCTAATGATCGATCGTATAGTGCTCAAAGTGATCAACATTCGCGCACATACTTTGACTCTCAACGGGCCGCAACAACTGTTACTGTCATGCCACGTGCAGCACTCCCATTACGGCAAAATGCACCCAGCCACTATCAACTGTGCCCTGTTCCAGTTTTGCCTCATTGGCAAACTAATAAACAACATTTTATTGCCCACAATTCTCCATGCTCACTTTGGTCATATGAGTTACCAATGCCCCTCTTACCCCCCCTCTACACCCCCCCCCATCCCCCCCCCCCCTCCCAGCACTGGTTTCAGTCACTCAGCCACTTGCATCTCCCACAGCACCGCCTGTGTCTGAGGCGCTGGCCTTCTGCATTATGTCCAGGATGGTCAATTCAATTCAGAACCTGTAATCTCTGCTCCAGTTTACAGGACCCCCGCACGAATTGTGCAAGCGCTCATTCCCACAGTACCAAACGTGCCAACCGTGTCATGTTTCGAGACACATCAAGGACAATGCAACCCTCCGTTGCTACAGACTTGCTTGCCAGTACAAACCTATGCCTACTGGGCTGGTCTGCTGTACGGCCTCTCATACCACGGACCAGCCAGTTTTCCAAGGGACACTGAAGTCAGTTTTGTACCCTGCCCCTGCTCGTCTGCTGAAGCTGCTTCCTTTATATGAGGACAATCCTGTGTCATGGTTTGTGCTTGTTGAGCATATTTTTGAGTTGCATCATGTGTCTGACACAAACTCTAAATTCCTGTGTCTTGTCACGCACCTCCATGATTACTCAGACTTAATTTGCGATCTACTCCTCTTGTCACTGCCTCCACCAAAGTACAAGTTCGCAAAGAAAACAATCGTGGACCAACTCGCCTGCTCACCACAAGAATTAATCATCAAGATCCTGTACGAGCAGCACCTGGGGGAACAAGCTCCATCACAACTTTGCCGCTGCCTTCGGTTGCTCGTGAATGAGCATACAATGCCAGACGTCACTCTGTGGTCAGTATGGTCTGCCAAATTGCCTACTGACCTACAGATTCGCCTGCTATCACACTCCTTCAAGTCAATCAGCTCTCATCTCCACATCGCAGACCAGCTGTATGCTTTGCTACAACAACACCAACCAGCTCACCACTCACCGCTGTTCAGCACAACTGCTCCTGTTTACTGGCCGTCTGCTGGTAGAGGCAGAGCTCGCTCCACGTCCATGCTTTCTACACCACCTGGCAGTATCCGCTCACTCTCTCCACTGTCCGAACATTCCAGGATCACCCACGCACCATATGTGCCGGTATACATGCCAGATCAAATCAACAATGACAAGTCTCCTCTGCTGCCACAGACACCACCACCACCACCACATCTGGCTCATCTGTACTGCTGGTACCACAAGGTTTTTGTTGAGGATGCTAAGAATTGCTAATTACCTTTCCAGAACCCATACGCTGGTCACAGGACCTAAAAGACACTGAGTCCTACAGGCAACCTCACAGGCGTCCCCATACATTGCACTCCATCCACTCATGCGGCAAGCCAAGTGGTCGTTTATACGTGACTGACATTTTGTCATGGCTTATTTTCTTAGTCGACACTGGTACTGATGTGTCTATCATACCTACATCAATGGCTCCCCCATCTTTTCACCAATGAGGTCACTCCTGCGAGCTGTCAATGAATAAATTTTACAAACCTCAGGCTCTGTCAAAGTTATGGTGCACCTATCTCTTTCTCTGTGTTTTCCATGGACTTTCTACATTGCTGACATCGATGAATCAATTCTTGGTATGGATTTTATGTCCCATTACAAACTCTTTCCGAACATGGTTCAGGGCTCAGTGCTACACCATCCCACTAACACTTAGATACTGTGCTCCCTCACTTATGTTCCATGTTCTGTTTCTCTCACGACATGTGAGTTAGTACATGAGTGCTCCGCCCTCATGGGCAACATTGTGACCTGCATCACTAACCTACTGTCAGAATACGACTCGGCGGCACAACTCCACTGGGAAAATGACGAGCTGAAACAACAAATAGCACACACTTACAACGAGCTCGTCACAGCTTGTACCTCACTGCTGAAACTGCAATCCACAGTGCTGCCACCTAACTTTGTTTCTCCATAAGACACCAACTTGGACACTCAGCAGGTTAGTCTAAAAACAGTAATTGCATGTGATGATTTGCATCCGGTAGACACTGCACCCCTGACGCACTCGCCATGTTCAGTGCCTTGTGTTTCAAACAGTGTTTCTAATGACAGTCACGCGCACAATACGACCACGCCCACCTTGCAGGCAGCTGCCCCGCGTGCTGATAAACATACCCCCTCTCTTGAGTGTCAACCACGTGACTCGGCGGCCATGCCTGCTTCTCGCACGATGTCAACGCCTCTCTCACCTGCGCCGGTTACCCAAGGCAAAGCTGACAACAGACAGTCGCTTTGTGTCCTGACCCACTCCATACTGCATGGGCAGCCTACTTCTCCAAACAAGAGCATGCTGTGCTCACGTAATAGGCATGTAACTTTTGTGCTGCCTTTTCCCACCTGCGCTAACGGTTGTGCCTTATCATGCCCTACTCGTCCAAAAACTTCATGTCAGGACATTACTCAGTCTCATGTGCGGTTCTCAGTTTCTTCTGTCACTGAAAGAATGACACACAAGATAATTACCACTGCTGGGCCTCCTATTAGGCACAGAGTTGGACACCTTAACCCCATTAAGTTGCGCGCAGCCCAACAGCAAATTAACGAACTTTTAGAGGCAGGTATTCTACAACCGTCAGACAGCAACTGGTCTTCAACGATTCACCTCATCCCCAAACATAACAGTTCTATCCGAATGATTACAGATGTTTAAATGATAGTACCAGCATCGACAATTACCCTGTGCTGAATATAAACGATTTCACTCATATGTTATCGGGTGCCACAATCTGCAGTGTGATTAACTGTAAACGGTTATGGCATCGATGATTTCAGCCGTAAATAGAAATATTAAAAAAGGTAGGAAGATTTTTCTGTTTAGCAAAAGTGACAAAAAGCAGATTACAGAGTATCTGACGGCTCAACACAAAAGTTTTGTCTCAAGCACAGATAGTGTTGAGGATCAGTGGACAAAGTTCAGAACCATCGTACAATATGCGTTAGATGAATATGTGCCAAGCAAGATCGTAAGGGATGGAAAAGAGCCACCGTGGTACAACATCTAAGTTAGAAAACTGCTGTGGAAGCAAAGGGAACTTCACAGCAAACATAAACATAGCCAAAACCTTGCAGACAAACAAAAATTACGCGAAGTGAAATGTAGTGTGAGGAGGGCTATGCGAGAGGTGTTCTATGAATTCGAAAGTAAAGTTCTATGTACTGATTTGGCAGAAAATCCTAAGAAATTTTGGTGTTATGTCAAAGTGGTAGGTGGATCAAAACAAAATGTCCAGACACTCTATGACCAAAATGGTACTGAAACAGAGGATGACAGACTAAAGCCCGAAATACTAAATGTCTTTCTCTAAAGCTGTTTCACAGAGGAAGATTGCACTGTAGTTCCTTCTCTAGATTGTCGCATAGATGACAAAATGGTAGATATCGAAATAGATGACAGAGGGATAGAGAAACAATTAAAATCGCTCAAAAGAGGAAAGGCCACTGGACCTGATGGGATACCAGTTTGATTTTACACAGAGTACGTGAAGGAACTTGCCCCCCTTCTTGCAGCGGTGTACCGTAGGTCTCTAGAAGAGTGTAGCGTTCCAAAGGATTGGAAAAGGGCATAGGTCATCCCCATTTTCAAGAAGGGACGTCGAACAGATGTGCAGAACTATAGACCTATATCTCTAACGTCGATCAGTTGTAGAATTTTGGAACACGTATTATGTTCGAGTATAATGACTTTTCTGGAGACTAGAAATCTACTCTGTAGGAATCAGCATGTGTTTCGAAAAAGACAGTCATGTGAAACCCAGCTCGCGCTATTTGTCCACGAGACTCAGAGGGCCATAGACACGGGTTCACAGGTAGATGCCGTGTTTCTTGACTTCCGCAAGGCATTTGATACAGTTCCCCACAGTCGTTTAATGAACAAAGTAAGAGCATATGGACTATCAGACCAATTGTGTGATTGGATTGAGGAGTTCCTAGATAACAGAATGCAGCATGTCATTCTCAATGGAGAGAAGTCTTCAGAAGTAAGAGTGATTTCAGGTGTGCCACAGGGGAGTGTCATAGGACCGTTGCTATTCACAATATACATAAATGACCTGGTGGATGACAGCGGAAGTTCACTAAGGCTTTTGGCAGATGATGCTGTGGTGTATCGAGAGGTTGTAACAATGGAAAATTGTACTGAAATGCAGGAGGATCTGCAGCGAATTGACGCATGGTGCAGGGAATGGCAATTGAATCTCAATGTAGGCAAGTGTAATGTGCTGCAAATACATAGAAAGATAGATCCCTTATCATTTAGCTACAAAATACCAGGTCAGCAACTGGAAGCAGTTAATTCCATAAATTATCTGGGAGTATGCATTAGGAGTGATTTAAAATGGAATGATCACATAAAGTTGATCGTCGGTAAAGCAGATGCCAGACTGAAATTCATTGGAAGAATCCTAAGGAAATGCAATCCGAAAATAAAGGAAGTAGGTTGCAGTACGCTTGTTTGCCCACTGCTTGAATACTGCTCAACAGTATGGGATCCGTACCAGATAGGGTTGATGGAAGAGAGAGAGAAGATCCAACGGGGAGCAGCGCACTTCATTACAGGATCATTTAGTAATCGCAAAAGTGTTACGGAGATGATAGATAAACTCCAGTGGAAGACTCTGCAGGAGAGATGCTCAGTAGCTCGGTACGGGCTTTTGTTAAAGTTTCGAGAACATACCTTCACCGAAGAGTCAAGCAGTATATTGCTCCCTCCTATGTATATCTCGCGAAGAGACCATGAGGATAAAATCAGAGAGATTAGAGCCCACACAGAAGCATACTGACAGTCCTTCTTTCCATGAACAATACGAGACTGGACTAGAAGGGAGAACCGATAGAGGTACTCAGGGTACCCTCTGCCACACACCGTCAGGTGGCTTGTGGAGTATGGATGTAGATGTAGATGTAGATTTAGAACGTGCCTTTCACCAGATTCCTGTAGTGCCGGAAGACATTCCAATGGCAGCTATTATCTCACCGCTCGGTTTGTTCCAATACAACTTCATCCCATTCAGCCTGAGAAATGTGGCACAAACATGGCAACGTTTCATTGACTGAATCTTATGACAGTTCGAGTTTTGCTTTGCATATCTGGATGACATACTTATTTTCAGCAACTTGGCTGAGGAACACGAAAATCATTTACACAAGGTCCTCCGTACCTTAAACTCCAATGGCATTGAGGTCAACAAGGACAAATTCCAGTTGCGCCAGCCCTCTACCACGTTTTTGGGTTTGATCATCTCCACAAATGGAATATGGCCTCCCAAATCCCACGTGCAGACCATCACGTCACTGTCACCTCCAGCTACTTACAAAGAACTGCAACATTTCTTGGGTACAATAAATTACTATGATCGACATCTGCCTTCTGCTGCCACCATGCAGGCGCTGCTGACAGACTCGCTGTCAGGCAAACAGACTTCAGGCCTTAAACCAGTTCGCTGGACTGAACCTATGCTGGAGGCCTTCAAGGCTCTAAAAACTTCCTTACCTCATGCCGTGACACTCACCCATCCCAACCTGTTGGCCGAGTTGTTCATCACCACAGATGCCAGCGACATCACAGTGGGGGCAGTACTACAGCAACGCAAGGGCGACATGGTTTCTCCTCATCATTTCTCCTCTAAAAAACTGTCTACAGCTCAGATGAAATATTCTGGTTTTGACAGGGAACTTCTGGCAGTCTATGAAGCCGTCAAACACTTTTGCCTCAACATCAAGGGCCACTCTTTCTCCATCCTCACCAATCACAAACCACTAGCAAATGCTTTCTGCAACCCTCCTGAGGGCCCACCTCTTCGGTGTTTCTGCCACTTTGATTTAGTGTCTCAATTCACAACAAATGTTTGCTACATCAGAAAACATCCCCGCTGATTTTTTCTCAAGGATCAATACTGTCTCATGCATCATCGACATATCCAACCTGGCCACTCTCCAGGCCTCCAAAGAGGAATATCAAACAATTCTCCTGAATTTTCTAATATCTCTTGTGTTTACCAAAGCCAAGTTCCCCAGCGTTTTTGAAGAGGTGTGGTGCGGTTCTTCTACCAGCACCAGCTCCTGCCCACATAGCACCAGCAAGCCTTCGAAGCCTAGCATAACCTCGCTCACCCTGGTGTCTGCACCTTGAAACGTCCCCTTTGAACAATTATACAAGACTGTGCTTAAACTGACACACAATATTTTGTTAGCGCAACGCAATCTGACTTTCAAAATTCCCTACAAAAGAATGGCCCTGACTAAC
Organism: Schistocerca piceifrons; assembly: GCF_021461385.2. NCBI lineage: Eukaryota > Metazoa > Arthropoda > Insecta > Orthoptera > Acrididae > Schistocerca > Schistocerca piceifrons. The sequence goes on from NC_060145.1 coordinate 106,672,714, forward strand.
ATTAAACTATACCTTTCACAAATCACTTACCTCACAAAAATCTTCGCTGCTCAAGCTACTGCAATACAGCGAGCGCCACTACTGCCAGCTAAATAAAAGATTCAAACTATGGAAGGCACTAACTACTGATAGGGATAGTTAGCAAATGAAAGATATTAATAGAGAACAAACAATGTATTTACCTTGATATCATCATATATAAATATAGCAGTTCATGACAAATTTCAAAACTCCGCCATCTCTCTCCCCACATCCACCACTGCTGGCAGCTCACCTCCAACTGCGCAACGCTACGTGCTGTTCACATCCAGCTGCCGCTGCCCAACACTACAATGGCGAGTATTACAACAATGCAAAGCAGACACAGACTGCCCACAGAACAGCCAGTGATTTACATACAAAGGTGGCGTTACCAATAAAAAAACCTAAACAGCCAACTTACATAGCCCCCATGCTCCCCACAAAAAATTTTTACAAATTGGATTTGGCAGTGGCCAATACAGATTTGAAAAAAATTTTTCATAATTACAGTAACAAAGAAATCAAATGCACACACTTATTGATACAATGTTGGTCAAAAGCTAAAATTTTGTCACAGTCCATAAAGACAGTCCTGATCATTCATTACGGTAAAATATAGTGTTTTTCTCAAAGTCTGAGCAGTAGAAGAAAATGCACACGGAAGTAGTGGATTTCCATGCAGTCTTGAAGAAGTAGTGTTGTCCTTCCAACGGAAAGACAGTGCTGACTCTCGACATGCAGACAAGTATTGGGTCACAACAGAGCAAACCCACTGCAGAGTCAGTCGAAGTTTTGATGAATATTGGTAGGTCATCACAGAGCAGACCCACTGTAGTCCTGGTAGAGATTACGATATTGGTGGGCCACCAGAGGCGCAGACCCACTGCAGTCCTTGTAGCAATTGGTGGGCCATCAAAGATGCAGACCCACTGTAGTCCTGGTAGAGACAGCCAGCAGCCATCTGTTGCAAATGTGCATGTGCACAATCACCATCGAAGAGTCTTGCGGACAATATAGCAAGTCCATAAACCACCACTTGTGCACTCACAAAGTTTCTGGAATTGTCCTTAGATCCAGCAATGCTGTTATCCAGTCCCTTGCTGAATCATTAACACACGTGCAAACACTATCAATCCCTACTTCTCACATATTGTCCATGTACTATGACCAACAGAAACGTGTGCAGTGAAATGTTACTTAATTTGAAGAACTGGTAACAATTACAATTTGGTAACATAAAAATACAATAACAAAGGTACATGATACATCATTAAAAACATAACAATACAGATAACATTTGTAGTAATACAGGCTTTACAAAAGAATCGAAATAACATATACATCAGTGTTACAGGAATTATAAGTACCTACATAAAGATCAGAATAGCTTTGGAAACAACAACTTCACACATGAGCATTAAAACAAAACAGAATAAATAATGTGTAAGCATATTTATAAGGTAAATAACATATTATTAATGCCAATTATATTTGAGGATAACAGTATTCCTCATCATAGCGAATGTAGCTTAATATTAAAAGAAGAAAAAAATTCTATGAAACTACACAGAGACAGGAAGAAAACAAATACACAAGGGTACACAAACACATAGTGGGATAACACCAATAGGAAAGGACAGTGTTCGTTTTCAGTGTAACATTTGGTACTGCAGTCCAACCCAAAACTTCATATATCTTTCCTCTTATTTCATCCTTTGTTTCCACCAAAAAAATTCTATCTAAGCATGCTTTCTGTATTTATATGTTCACACATTTCTCACCTCAACATTTATTTCTAAGAAAATCCTACCTAAACCTGTTTTCTGTACTTTTTTTTGTATAACTTCTCAATGCATTCTTTACCTATTCTCCATTGTCAGTTTCTTATATAGTCTACCCCCTCTTAAGCTAACTTAAATCTACTGAGCTCAGATGCTAAACTAAGGGACGAGGCAATGCAGCAGCACATAAAACAATTAATATAAACAGCAATGGAAAAAAAATGGAAAATTGCAAAGCAAGCTACAGTAAATATAAATTACCAAGCAATGCAACATTACAACTAACATGAGCCAATGTACAGTAGCAAGAAAAATAAGTCAGTAGTAAAATTAGCTTAACAGAGTAACACAATTTAAAATTCAGTAGCACTATGCCTGGCAAACAGCAGCAGCAAATATAAAAAATATAAAAAATATAAAACTTATATCTATACATGACAAAGCTCAAGCAGAAAAAATATTACAGTAAAAACAACAATGCAGATAAGGGAAATGTATATTCACATCTTAATATCTATGTAATTAAAGTGGTGCACCACAACAACTGATTGTAAAAGGAAATATTACCATGTACTTGAAAAGAAAATTATGTGTCCAGTTACTGTTACTAGTCCCTTCTTATTGTTCTTTCCTTTCCAAGTGCTCCTTTTTTAAAGAATGTGGATCATAAAACAATTATTTAATAGATCTGTTGACAGAAAGTGTTCACATTAGCAAATGCATTTAATTTTATTTTATGAAACCTAATGCTGTAACACAGCTGGAAAACAGGTATCAAATGAAATAAGCAATTACGCAAACCAAAGCATAAAAATATCATTCAATAGTCATGCGACATTTCATAAGTTAGTAGAAATTCTCTCAACTCTCATAGAAAGACGCTTGTCATAATCAGGTGTGCAGATGTAAAAATATTTCTCGTCATTTCATTAGGCATTTCAGTAAATATCATAAATTAAGAGCACAGTGTAATCGTATGTTTTCAAGTTCGACCGTGTCGTTTTTGCGATGCTTTCTACAAAGGAATGTCAGAAGCGAGGTTAATGGCCTCCCTTTTTTTTTCTACCTGTGCCGCTGAAAGGCTAATGGCTTTTTTTTTTTTTTTTCGGGCGGCTGTCGCCCAGGTGGGTGCCCGCGACGCATTACGTGCAGGTGGTCACTTAACTTTCTTACGGAAATATTTACGACACCAGTTTCCGCTACAGTGACAGTCTCACATAAAAATATTTCACAGGTCAAGAATTAGCGTTGCAAATCTGTAGAAAGAAAATCCTATGAATATAACGTTGTCCAAAAAAATTTTCAGTGGCATTGTGATACATTCACACATGATTCACACATGTACACACATTTCATAATTCTAAAGTATGATTCTTGGTTTCCAACATCCTTTTCCATAAGTCAGAGTCCCTAATCACTATTCATTACTCCTTACCTTATTACACATATATATATTTGTCGACACGTCAATCTTGCGACGGCACTTCAATATTTCATCATAACAAATACATAGCATAACCAAATTCCTCATATAGCATCAGCTTATTGATCATAAACATACCTCAACAGCATAATACACATCGTGTCATCTGCCTCAAACGTAATTTAAAAATTATGAATCCATACCAAATACATCATTCAAAGCTCTCATAGTATCACAATGGTTCCGAAAATATATGAACAGTTCACAAAGTACAAACAACATACAATTTTGTAAGTGTGAAGTTATCCAACGGTGTAATTACGTAAACGTCTGTCACTGATGTAGTAAAATAAATGCTTGTCTCTCTCAGGTAAATAATCAGACAGCTGTGTAATTTGTGTATTAGAGAAATATGGTACCGATGTGTAAAGTTGTATAAGCAAATACCATATTAGCTAGGGTTCCTTGTGGTTGCCACACACATGGTACACAAAGTAAGCGTGTACCCCCCCTGAGGATTAATGTAATTATACCCTCAGGTGTTACAGATTACAGCAATGGAATGAAATGTATCACGGAAAACTTTCTTTGTAATTCAAAAATCTTTAAAAATAAATGTTTTAAGTACAACATTAATCACTGAAATGCGTGTCCTGTAGCGCTAAATGTGCATCTTGTTGTAAGATAATCTCTGTGGAAGTGTCGTAGTTATCGTCCTCCAAAAGCTAAGTTCTGCAGAAGCCAATGTACTTACCTCATGATAAACAAAAGTGAAATGCTTTGCGTATAGATATCTTAGTTATTACGCTTATTGTTGTGATGAAGAAATTACTGTGCTGTAACGTATTGTTGTGCTACGGAAAAGGCTGTCTCATTGTAGCTATATCACAAAAGTTACTATTAAAACATGTTTTACTTTCCAGAAGAATTCAGAAAAACTGTGCAGATATAAAACAGAAACACTGCAAAAGCAACATTGTAAATTGTCACTCATTAGTAGCGTCGTGATAAAATCGTGTAGCTGTCACATAAACTAACCACTGTGCCATCTGGTATCTCACTGAAAGTACTTTAAATCCAGAATATATTTTCAAGTAAACCAAAATATTGCATTAAAATCTCATTAGCAGTACTGGTAAATGTTCTAAGTATGTAAGCCTTATAGTCGTTCCATAATCGCGCAACTAACAAGCAAGAATGTACACACACAATAACACTGTGATGTCTGTTCACTATAACATTGCATTCGTCATTTCTGTTTAAATAAGTTCTCTTGGTTCTTGATTGGATATTTAACTTCAAACATTGTTGTATGTTAACAGATTCTAAGTCTGACAATGCATATTAGTAATGTGAAGCGAAAAATTTAATGGCAAAGACTAAGTTAAAAAGCAGATTATCTTTCAATAAATGGTTTTACATGTGAAACCTGGTGTAAACCTTTACTCTTCATAGTACTCAGAGTTTGAACTTGAATGCAATTGTCATGCGGTATACATCGGCAAAGAATACTGGAATTTTTCTCAAGGTTAGCGTCTATGTTATTTTTCTCTGAGCCAGCCGGCGCACGTGGGTGCCTGCGGCGCGAGTCATTGTCTGTCTCTTTGTTGGCGCGCGTTGTTATTGGGATTAGGAGATCTAACTTCTACAAATTCGCCTTGCCGAGAGGGCCCAGCTCTGTTCGAATCCCGCCAGTTCTGATGAAATTCACGTCTGTCGTTTTGTCGGTAGTTTACACAGTTTCTTTCGTGTCGGTCACGTGGTGGAGAATTTCTCCCTGAATCGTAACTGCGCGCTGAACTGTTGCGTCTGAAATTATTCTGTCTCCCTTGATAATAATAGTTCTGATTACCATATTGTCTGTTTCTATGGTTATCTCTGTCATATTCATTACTACGGAAATGTGATCTTTCTCTGTAACTATTACTCTGCCAATGGTTGTCATATGGGTGGTGTCTGTTTTGGTCACGATTTGCGTTGTATGAATAGGCTTGTCGTGGCCAGTTATTGTTTCTGTCATCACGGAATTGTGACGGATGTGACCTGTAGTGATTGTTTTCCTGTTTTCGCATCCCGCGACTGTCTGTGTCAATTTCTAATTCTTGTAGGAGTCCCTGAAAAGCTTCAATGTCATCTTTGCAACGTCCTGCCAAAATAATGTGTCATAAATGTTCAGGTAATTAAGCAAATGCGGATGAGTTCTGAAGGGCTGTATGGGTTTGACAGGTACTGATTCTTATGTAACATGTCTTCAAAATATTTGACAAGACTGGAAAATTCAGATTGTTCGAAATGTTTCATCATTATGATGCTATGTTTTATTCGGTCTTGTGTGGCTTGAGACCAATATGCTGAGAGGAAGGCATGGTAAAATTCTCCTTCACTGTGACAATCGTGAATGACTGATCGCATTCTTACAGCTGGTTCATTCTCTAAATAGCCACACATAAATTCTAACCTGTGCTCCAATGACCAGTTGGGAGGAAAACAATGAGAGAATTGATGGAGCCCACGCTTGTGGATGAATGTCGTTGCCAGAATTCTTAAATGTTTTGAATTTACGTATAGTAATGAACAGCTTATAGTCAAAGTCATCATGTCGGCGAGTTGCATATCGGTCATTGTTACGTCGTTTTGGCGGTTCCATTTCAAAATTCGGTGCACCTTGCCAATTTCTTTCATAACTTCCGAAATGCCCTGTGTTATTATTTTGTGGCTGTTCCGTATTTCTGTGTCCCTCTTCCCGTATTGGGGCGCGAGTATCCTCTGAAATACGTAATTCTTGTATTACCTGTGTCAGCTGATCTTGTACTTCTCGGATTTCTCTTTTGTACTGTGTATTGATTTGATTTTGATTCTGTTTGAATTTTCTAATTTGTTCATACTCTTCTGTGTCAGTGAAGGCTACAGGTCTTGTGTCATTCAGATCATCATCTACCTTTGTAGATAAGTTAGTGACCTTATCCGAAAGTTCGGCTACTTTCTCCGATAGTGAACACATTTCCTCAGCGTGTTTTTCTGAACCAAGTTTCAGAGTGTCCATTTGTGTTGAAATCGTATCTACTGTGTCCTTTAAGTTTTCTTGAGTTTTTGCAAGTTGTGTAACCGGATCGGTAGATGCAACTGAGTCAATTTTAGCTTGCAAGGTGTTGTGATTTTCATGAACAATGGTTTGCAGTTCTTTTATGGCTGCTTCGTGATTCTGTAATACATTTTCATGCCGCGAAAAAATGGGTTGAAAATGCTCACAAATTTGTGTTTTTATGTCATTACAGACTTTTTGACATTTCGATTCAATGTTATGTAACTCACTAGTTAAATCTTCACGTGTTTGTTCAAGTGTGGTGTCTAACTTTTGAAGATTTTGTCCCATTGCGTCTAACTGTCGCTGTGTTTGTCTCTGGTGTTGTTCCATTGTGTCTAACTTTTGAAGATTTTGTTCCATTGCGTCTAACTGTTGCTGTGTTTGTCTCTGGTGTTGTTCCATTGTGTCTAACTTTTCAAGCTTTTGTCCCATTTGTTGCATTAATTGTAATAACAATGCACTGGTGTCTGAAACATGTTCCTCAGTGCTTTTCGGCAGTGAAGTTGCACCGGCAACATTCACATTTTGACAAGCAGAAAATGTGTCTTGACTCATTTGAGAAAACGGTGAGAACCCAAAACCTGAGTCTGCAGTATTTGCAATATTGTGTTCTGTCATTCCCGATTCCTGAGGCGAGCTGTTGCCGACCAATCGATCGATAACGCTTCCCTGTTCACTACCTGTTTCCCTGTCTACACCATTGTTTGCCGCCCACTCCATTTCCCTATGCGCAATTACCAAATTACTACTTTGAACATTAGTTAATTCATTACTCTGCGGCGCTAACACACTGCTTTCGTCTTCACTGTCATTTCTCAGTTTACTTTGGAGCCTAGTATTACGTTTTTCACACGCCATTATTGTCACAGTATTTCACACGACAACACAGAAAAACACAATTTGAAGAGCAAAAATAAGAGAACACATTAACATAGCACTGAAAATAATATTTAGTTAATTGCAAGCGCAGCTGCGAAAAACTTGCTGCAAATCTACATGCATGCCACAACTGTTTTACTGTACAACAATGAAAAACTACAACTACAAAGGAAATTCTCTCTATGATTACGTGCTACCAATAAACAATAGCTACACCAATTACACAAACTACAAGAAAAAAAAATCAGAAGATTCCAGTGAGGTATCCTCGGCTAAGGGTCGACATATGAAACGTCCCCTTTGAACAATTATACAAGACTGTGCTTAAACTGACACACAATATTTTGTTAGCGCAACGCAATCTGACTTTCAAAATTCCCTACAAAAGAATGGCCCTGACTAACATTAAACTATACCTTTCACAAATCACTTACCTCACAAAAATCTTCGCTGCTCAAGCTACTGCAATACAGCAAGCGCCACTACTGCCAGCTAAATAAAAGATTCAAACTATGGAAGGCACTAACTACTGATAGGGATAGTTAGCAAATGAAAGATATTAATAGAGAACAAACAATGTATTTACCTTGATATCATCATATATAAATATAGCAGTTCATGACAAATTTCAAAACTCCGCCATCTCTCTCCCCACATCCACCACTGCTGGCGGCTCACCTCCAACTGCGCAACGCTACGCGCTGTTCACATCCAGCTGCCGCTGCCCAACACTACAATGGCGAGTATTACAACAATGCAAAGCAGACACAGACTGCCCACAGCACAGCCAGTGATTTTCATACAAAGGTGGCGTTACCAATAAAAAAACCTAAACAGCCTACTTACAACCTCTACATGGCTCGTAAACGAACATTTAGTTTGGAAAAATATTAAACGGGACTGTCACACCTGGGCACGCAACTACATCCCCTGTCAACGCAAAAAAATCAGCCACCACATCACCCCTTCACTAAGCAAGTTCAACATTTCGCAAGGACGATTTCGTCATGTACATATCAACCTTATCGGTCCACCACCACCATCGGAGGGCCACAGATAAGTTCCCTCCACAATCGACCGCATGTCTCCCTGGGCGGAAGTTGTTTTTTTACCCAACATCATTGCTGAAACTGTGACCAAGGGTTTCGTCTCTTTCATGGATTGCCAGGTTCGGTTGCCTGACCACCATCACCACCGACCAAAGTTGGCAGTTTGAGTCTGCCCTGTTCACCAATTTAAGTAACATCTGCGGCATTAAAAAAAAATACAACAGCCTACCACCCACAAAGCAACGGGTTAGTTGAACTGTGGCACTGCACCCTCAAAACTGCCCTCAGGTGCCACAGCTACCTCTGGTCTGAGGTGCTTCCGTAGGTGTTACTTAGTCTCCATTCCACCTTTAAACCAGACTTACTTGGAACCATCTCTGAATTCGTTTTCAGGGAGAACCCACTCCTACCAGGGGAACTTATTCTGCCTCAAGCACCCGAGGTTTTTCCCCCTCCCCAGATTTCATTAGTTGCCTGCGCACTCACTTCAAACATGCACAGCTGCACCTGCCTATCAGCCATTCACTGCTGGACACTTATGTACCAACCGCACTCAACATTTGCTCCCATGTTATGCTCAGGGATGATTCCATTGGACAGTCCCTGCAATCACCCTACCGCAGCCACTTTAAAGTACTCCGGTGGGGTGAGACAACGTTTGGCATTATGGTTAAAGATCATCCTCAAACTGCTTCATTGCAGAGGCTCAAACCTGCTTTCATGGACTCTGACGCCCCTCTGTGGTCTCAGTTGGACCCTCCTGATGACTTTTCCACTGCGGAGCCTGAAAATGTTTTGTCTCATCCCACAGCACTGTTTTCTCCAACCCATAATTCCTCGTCACTATTTGCAGGTTTTGTAGGCATGTTGCCATCCATCCCATGTGCGGGTTTCACCTCCACTTCACCATCTGCGGAGCCACATTCAACCTGTGCTGCAATGTGCCACCACACCACGTGGACGACGTGTAGGTGATCACCTTCGATGACCGTGTGCTCGTGCTCCTAACAGACACTATGGCCTCGCCATTTAACGGGCAGTTAAATGTCAGTGTGGTGAATAGCCTGTTCCTCCCCCGCCAGTGCAACCCATCAGAAATCCGCGTGTTCATCTCATAGGACAGCTCAATCTGCATACAGGGCAGACACGCCTGCACCATGCTGGAGGCCATTCCACATGCTTGCTCTCCCGATCATGCGCCTGCCAACTCACACAACTACAATCAACACTGTCGCCCACATGACCTCCACTCAAGCCTCACCGGTGGCACTCCGTACTGTGTGTGTGTGGGAGCGAGGGGGTGGGGGGGTGAGGGGGGGGGGGCTGTGTGGCGTTGATAGGTTGTAGGAAACATATATGACTTGCTGCAAAATATATCTCTATGTGGAATTTAATAGGGGTAGTTATTGCATTCAACCGATAATTGTATCCCGTTCCCATAGATCTGAACTAGGTGGTATTGTGGTAGATGTGAATGAGAGCTGTGAAATGAATGAGGCTGGTAAGTCTGAGACTGTTGGCTTATTGCAAGTGAATGTAGGTGGATTTGAAGGAGATGAGACTTGTCTAATCAGTGATGTTGTTGGTGAAGTAATTTTGTAGGAATAAGATGATGATGAGTATCAGGTATTTGTGGAGTTTAAGAATAATGAGGTTTGAGAGTTATTTGTAAATGATGTTGGCAATACAGGTAAGGTAAGTGATGTATGTGATGTTGTAAGTGAGTTTCGTGGAATACCAGTCCTGTCAAAGCAGTTTTTCATTAATGTCATGCAGAGTAATGATCCAAACAGTAAATGTGAGGTATATGTGAGCCTGGAGAATAAAGGTGAATACTTTTTGAAGTCTTTTTGGGGCCAGATTGATGATAACATAGATAAATGTGCATTCTGGAATAAGTTAGCTGTGGTTAGTCAAAATTTTTATCCCGATTGGTTGAATGGAGTAAAACAGGATCTAAGCAGAAAGTATAATTTTGACAGTGATGTGTTTTGTGTTGCTGCAGTAACAAGTGATCTTAGTCGTGCCATGGAATCTGTTCATTGTGTTGAATCTTTACCTGACAACATGAGTAACCAAAGTAATGCTATGATACCTCTAAAATTAATAAAACTTTGTGAAGATAGTGTGGACATAGCATTTGATGAAATTATTGAAAGTGATATTTTGCATGAAGTGTCTGCCAACAGAGAGGATGATTCAGATATTGGGTGTCCTTACATTAAAGTTAAGATTAATCAATGGGAAGTAACTGTTTGATTGATACGGGTAGCCTGATTTGTGGTATATCTGAACAATTTAGAGACAAGGTCAAGTATAGTAAGAATTTTGTGGAATGCCCACTGTAGGTGTAAAAATAAGAGGACCTACATGTAAGCAAAGCAGATTGGTAAGATCTCAGATACTCTTAACGTTTAGTATGGAAAACAAGATCTTTGAAGATGGATACATAGTGACCTCTAGTCTGTAAGAAAATATGCACTATATAATTCTGTTTTGTTTGTCAGGAATGAAGTATGTAATATGAGGTGATTTCTAAAGTTCTGTCTTATCTGTTGACTGAGTTTAAATCTATGCCACACTATATTTAAAGGTTCATACAACTATATAATTCCATTTTGTAATAGATTTGTGCTCTAGAATTTGATACATATGTGACTAAATCAGTAGATCCTTAGGTTTTTAATTATAGAAAAGGGCCATCAGAATTATAACTCACAGCTCTCCACAAACACACTGCAAGCCATTGTTAATGCAGCTAAACATACTTACAGTACCATCATTGTACATAGTAAAAAGCATACTGCATACAAGAACACACTTGAATAGTTTTATGTGTAAATTCAGATCTTCATGAATACAATACACATATCTGTAAGAATCTGCATGTAGAAAGAACAAGAAAAACAAAAACTCAAAAACATGTAAGCCACTATGGAATAAAGCTTTATAATGCTCTGCCACTGTGCATCAGGGGAACAGAAGATGAAGGAAAATTTAAGTCAGAATTAAAAAAGTATCTGATAAATAAATGTTTTTGTAGCATAGAGGAATATATTGAATCCTTAAATTACTAACTGATAATGTAGGTTAATTCTTACAAGGAAGAAAACAGCATCCAGCAACTATTAATACTGCTGTTTATTTATGTAAATAGTGCTGTTACCGGTTTTGAACTGGCAAGTTCATCATCAGACAGCTGTTCACATGATTTTCAAGATACACTTTACATTATCATCCGTTTTTGATTTTTATTCTTCCACTGTGGCGAAGTATTTTTGGTGTGTTGTTACCCTACAGTAGTAAATAGTGTGAAAATAACTAACCTCCAAAGGATGAAATACAGAGTAAATAAATATGTGAGGTTAAATGGTTATGGTACTTAACATCCCCATTATGATTGGAGGAAGGCAATGGCAAACCACCTCCACTAGGACCTTGCCTAGTATGGCGGTGCAGGTCTCCCACATCATCCCCTACGGTCTGAAATGGAGCATGGGACTTCATCATCATCATCATAATCACAGTGAAATAGTAGTTTTTCTAAGAGATAATTTTCAAAAACTACTATTTCACTGTGATGATGAAGTGATAATTTTGTCTGCTAACCCATGAACCATAGGCCTTTCCCTTGATGGGGAGGCTTGCGTGCCTCAGCGATACAGAGAGCCGTACCGTAGGTGCAACCACAATGGAGGGGTATCTGTTGAGAGGCCAGACAAACGTGTGGTTCCTGAAGAGAGGCAGCAGCCTTTTCAGTAGTTGCAGGGGCAACAGTCTGGATGATTGACTGATCTGGCCTTGTAACACTAACCAAAACAGCCTTGCTGTGCTGGTACTGCGAATGGCTGAAAGCAAGGGGAAACTACAGCTGTAATTTTTCCCAAGAGCATGCAGCTTTACTGTATGGTTAAATGATGATGGCATCTTCTTGGGTAAAATATTCCGGAGATAAAATAGTCCCCCATTCAGATCTCTGGGCGGGGACTACTCAGGAGGATGTCGTTATCAGGAGAAAGAAAACTGGAGTTCTACGGATCGGAGTGTGGGATGTCAGATCCCTTAATGGTGCAGGTATGTTAGAAAATTTAAAAAGGGAAATGGATAGGTTAAAGTTGGATATAGTGGGAATTAGCAAAGTTCGGTGACAGGAGGAACAAGACTTTTGGTCAGGTGAATACAGGGTTATAAATACAAAATGAAATAGGGGTAATGCAGGAGTATGTTCAATAATGAATAAAAAAATAGGAGTGTGGGTAAGCTACTACAAACAGCATAGTGTATGCATTATTGTGGCCAAGATAGACATGAACCCCACACCTACTCCAGTAGTACAAGTTTATATGCCAACTAGCTCTGCATATGATGAAGAAATTGAAGAAATGTATGGTGAGATAAAATAAACTATTCAGATAGTGAAGGGAGACAAAAATTTGATAGTCATGGCTGACTGGAATTCGACAGTAGGAAAAGGAAGAGAAGAAAACGTAGTAGGTGAATATGGATTGGGGGGAATAAATGAAAGAGGAAGCCGCCTGGTAGAATTTTGCACAGAGCATAACTTAATCATAGCTAACACTTGGTTCAAGAATCATAAAAGAAGATTGTATACATGGAAGAAGCCTGGAGATACTGACAGGTTTCAGATAGATTATATAATGGTAAGACAGAGATTTAGGAACCAGGTTTTAAACTGTAAGACATTTCCAGGGGCAGATGTGGACTCTGACCACAATCTATTGGTTATGAACTGTAGATTAAAACTGAAGAAACTGCAAAAAGGTGGGAATTTAAGGAGATGGAACCTGGATAAACTGACTAAACCAGAGGTTCTACAGAGTTTCAGGGAGAGCATAAGGGAACAATTGACAAGAATGGCAGAAAGAAATACAGTAGAAGAAGAATGGGTAGCTTTGAGGGATGAAGTAGTGAAGGCAGCAGAGGATCAAGTAGGTAAAAAGACGAGGGCTAGTAGAAATCCTTGGGTGACAGAAGAAATATTGAATTTAATTGATGAAAAAAGAAAATATAAAAATGCAGTAAATGAAGCAGGCAAAAAGGAATACAAACGTTTCAAAAATGATATCGACAGGAAGTGCAAGATGGCCGAGCAGGGATGGCTAGAGGACAAATGTAAGGATGTAGAGGCACATATCACTAGGCGTAAGATAGATACTGCCTACAGGAAAATTAAAGAGACCTTTGGAGAAAATAGAACCACTTGCATGAATATCAAGAGCTCAGATGGAAACCCAGTTCGAAGCAAAGAAGGGAAAGCAGAAAGGTGGAAGGAGTATATAGACTGTCTATACAAGGGCGATGTACTTCAGGGCAATATTATGGAAATGGAAGAGGATGTAGATGAAGATGAAATGGGAGATACGATACTGTGTGAAGATTTTGACAGAGCACTGAAAGACCTAAGTTGAAACAAGGCCCCAGGAGTAGACAACATTCCATTAGAACTACTGACAGCCTTGGGAGAGCCAGTCCTGACAAAACTCTACCATCTGGTAAGCAAAATGTATGAGACAGGCGAAATACCCTCAGACTTCAAGAAGAATATAATATTTTGACATCCCAAAGAAAGCAGGTGTTGACAAATGTGAAAATTGCCAAACTATCAGTTTAATAAGCCACTGCTGCAAAATACTAACATGAATTCTTTACAGATGAATGGAAAAACTGGTAGAAGCTGACCTCGGGGAAGATCAGTTTGGATTCCGTAGAAATGTTGGAACACGTGAGGCAATTCTGACCCTGTGACTTATCTTAGTGAGTGAGCTGACTCAAAAAATTCACGTTGATGGGTACAAACCAGAAGAGTATAGTTACTCATGAGTAGGAATATAGCACAATATCAGTTATGTAAACCAGGGAATGTAAGTATGTGTAGACTCATGAAAGGATAAAATAATGAAAAAACATTAGCGCCTATGTTTCTGATGTGGGAACTGACCCTTGGATCCACAACCACACTGAGTACACACCAGAAGAAATGTTACAACTCAATAAAATGAATAAAGTTCATAATCATATATCAATAATTTCAATCATATGTAAAGAATAATTATAATCAGAGGAAGTATCTAGCCTCAGTCAATAGTTGCACATACTCCTTGAGTACACACACAGTTGTGATGACTAGGGGTACCCAAAACAGAGTTAAGCATGAGTTTGCACACAACTCAAGTTTCAGTGAGATACAATAATGCAGTACCCAAGATAAATACAGGCAATCAGAGTCATAAATAGCTTTGAATGATGACATAATCGAGTAGCATGAGGACAAAAATCAGTGTGTGAAATCAGAAATGTATACATCTCGTTATATAGTTTACACACAATTTATGGTTACAAACGTAGATTTTTTCCACACTTTTTACTAATTGATCATACAAACTAACCTACGCACATAGAAGCCTAGAAGATTCATTTACAACTGATAAAAAAATACATGCTGAGTGCTGAGATAAGAAAATTCATTGAAATGTATGACTACTTGTGACATTCGCCTGCTTTATTTCCTTGTTGATTGGCCTCGATGTTGATGTACTGTGCTGCCATACTGGCTGAAAAATGGAGTTTGGAAGTTCAACACTGACTACTTTGAATGATGTAGCCAACAGGTGCAAAATGGTGTTCCACTGTTATTTACTTTCACTGTCCACAATAATACACAGTTATGCAGCCAGTGCACTATTGTTTAACTTTTGATAAGTCACATTAATAAGTTGTAAGCAAACATCAACATACTGCTACAATAGTTTACTGTTGAACATCTACAAGCAGTAAAAACCTAACCACACAGTTCTTGGTAAATAATACGGTACATATTGAACAGACACAGTCATTGTTTTAGCACACGGCCTGTTATACATATTTCACAGTTACGTGAATGCATTGTTGTTGATCTAACCAATACAGGTTTCTTGTCTGAAACTCAGCCATGGACTGACTGTCTTGTGCCCAAAAATTGGCCCCATATATATCATCACAATAATAGGCACTGAAACCACACATTGTTTGATGTTTAATTTACAGAAATTACAGCTGAAACTTAAACTCATTCAATTAACTGAATATACAGAAAAATTCCTTCTTTTTACAGTTTCTTCTACTACAAGGGTTAAGCTGACTTATTTGTTTAAATCATAAAATTAACAGATATAGTTATGCAAACAATACTTTTGACAAAACTGGTACATACTTTGGAATTAATTAAGGGATGGCTTTGCAGATATTTTTTCGAATAGAGCCATATAAATACTTAAGGAATGCTATTAGTTGTTCCTCCAAATGTTTATAATTAGTACAGAATTTATATTTGTTTATAAATCAATAATAGAATTTCAGTTACGAAACAATTACTGCTTTCGCCCTGTAACGAAACATACTGACTAGCGTAGTAAAAAAAAAAAAAAAAAATTTTAAAATCAATTACATACATCAAACTAAGCTCAAAATTGGTTGGTTGGTTGGTTTTGGGGAAGGAGACCAAACAGCGAGGTCATCGGTCTCATCGGATTAGGGAAGGACGGGGAAGGAAGTCGGCCGTGCCCTTTGAAAGGAACCATCCCGGCATTTGCCTGGAGCGATTTTAGGGAAATCACGGAAAACCTAAATCAGGATGGCCGGACGCGGGATTGAACCGTCGTCCTCCCGAATGCGAGTCCAGTGTCTACTAACCACTGCGCCACCTCGCTCGGTCAAGCTCAAAATTAGACCTGGTGTTACATTCTTTAAAACTGAGGATGAACCTTTCTCTTTTATGAAAATGCAGATTATACTCACATATGTTAATGGTAATTAGTCAGAAATGAAAAAATGAATTTTTAAGAGGCAGATGGCAAAACAAGAAGAGAAGTAAAAATATCCCAGCTTGCTTTCTCACATCACCCCCTTATTGGATTGACCAAATATATAACTGGGCAATTCAATGACTACAAGTGACCCCAAACAGTGGGTTAAAAATTTACACACACAAAAATATTGTGTAAGAAATCCAATCAAAAACAAGAGTATATATGTTTTTCAAATTCCAACCCATATGAACTGGCCTTATGAAAACCCTATACAAAATATTTGCATATAGTGTATTGTACAGTGGCACAAAATATGCACAAGTTATATATTTAATAGAAATTAGGCATCTTCATCATAAGTGATGTCCTTTTTGGGTAAACAAAGATTAAATTCTAAGATACATATCACTTGATACAAGTCCTGTCTTGCATCAAATAATAAATCCTCAAATGTTGCAATAAGTTAAATTACACTAGACATTGCAGCTCACTTTTTAGATAGAAAATTTCACTTGTTCAATGTTTAGTATTTTCACGAGCACCTTCACTCTTGTAAAGAGCTTTAACACACTTTCTCACCAAGTTATCCATGCCTTCAAGAGGTCCAAGTGGCAGTTAGCAAGGAAATGCACTGCTATCAGTTCCCTTGGAGATGGTTCTCCTCTGCCACAGTACATGAAAAAATTAGACAAAATACCCTACTTTAGTACACTCTCTTTTACATCTAACTAAGTATAAAGAAAAAATGTTTCACACTAAAAAGAATAGTCATTATTTCATAACTAGATATATTACACAGTTCTCATAACATCACCATCATTAGCACAAAAACTATTTATAGCACGAAAGATGGGGACTAGTAAAATTTCAAAATCAAGTGCACATCAACTACAAAACATTACTCTAAGTCATAACTCTGTCTGAAATTGGTTAAACTTGAAAGACTGGGTCTCTTTCCCATTTGAAAAATAGTAAAAACTCTAGATGTGCAGTAGCATAGGTTTACTAATCATTACGTTATGAAAAAAATAATAGAGTCATCATCATGTAACTTAATTACTATTGAAATCAAAATTAAGGAGATGGAAGCTGTACCAAATCACTGCTCCACTTCTCCACTTCACTCTGAGCACTACTCTCAGTCAACCAGAAAATTAAATCATCACAAAATGTTACCAAATAGTCGACCTGTCAGGATATTCACACGTCTAACACCACAGTTATCAGTAAGTCAGCAAAATTAATTTTCATTGTTCCAATATTACCACTTTAAGCTCACAATTCCTCAGAACAGAAATAGAAGATTTCAGATAATCTATAGAGCCAATGATGCAGCATTATATGACTTGTACCTCACTAAAAATTTTCTCTTTCTGTTAAGCTCTCATTCCCTACTGCAGTGTCGTGAATTGCGCAGTATATAAAGTACCCAATGTTGCCTAGTTAAAAAATAGGTAATATAGTTACACCACATTGGTTGTATACAGTTATCTTTTGCATTAATTATGTCTGTCAGTTCCATTATTTTCCTTACCTTTCTTACTTCGTTAGCTAGTGGAGTACATTCTCAACAAATATCCCTATTGCAGGGACAGGCTCCCTAACCATTAAGACCCTAACATTATTCATTATATTATTATTTCAGCATTACTTCATAATCTAATAAGTAAACACATGCTACGCTTATCCAAAGCAAAATATATTCTTCTGAAAAACACTCCGTAGTAACATATCCTTATGCTAAATCAAACTTAACTCTCATTAGTGATCAGACAAAATTGTTGTTGTTGTGGTCTTCAGTCCTGAGACTGGTTTGATGCAGCTCTCCATGCTACTCTATCCTGTGCAAGCTGCTTCATCTCCCAGTATGTACTGCAGCCTACATCCTTCTGAATCTGCTTAGTGTATTTATCTCTTGGTCTCCCTCTACGATTTTTACCCTCCACGCTGCCCTCCAATACTAAATTGGTGATCCCTTGATGCCTCAGAACATGTCCTACCAACCGATCCTTTCTTCTAGTCAAATTGTGGCACAAACTCCTCTTCTCCCCAATTCTATTCAATACCTCCTAACTACTTGAGAAGTAGAAGGGACCGATTGGTAGGACATGTTCTGAGGCATCAGGGGATCACCAATTCAGCATTGGAGGGCAGCGTGGAGGCTAAAAACTGTGGAGGGAGACCAAGAGATGAATACACTAAGCTGATTCAGAAGGATGTAGGTCGCAGTAAGTACTAAGCTTGCACAGGATAGAGTATCATGGAGAGCTGCATCAAACCAGTCTCAGGACTGAAGACCACCACATACACACACACACACACACACACACACACACACACACACACACACACACACACACACACACACACACCACCTCATTAGTTATGTGATCTACCCATCTAAACTTCAGCATTCTTCTGTAGCACCACATTTCAAAAGCTTCTATTCTCTTCTTGTCCAAACTATTTATCATCCATGTTTCACTTCCATACATGGCTACACTCCATACAAATACTTTCAGTGATGACTTCCTTACACTTAAATCTATACTCAATGTTAACAAATTTCTCTTCTTCAGAAACGCTTTCCTTGCCATTCCCAGTCTACATCTTATATCCTCTCTACTTCGACCATCATCAGTTATTTTGCTCCCCAAATAACAAAACTCCTTTACTACTTTAAGTGTCTCATTTCCTAATCTAATTCCCTCAGCATCGCCTGATTTAATTCGACTACATTCCATTATCCTCATTTTGCTTTTGTTGATGTTCATCTTCTACACTCCTTTAAGACACTGTCCATTCCGTTCAACTGCTCTTCCAAGCCCTTTGCTGTCTCTGACAGAATTACAATGTCATCGGCGAACCTCAAAGTTTTTATTTCTTCTCCATGGATTTTAACACCTAACCTGAATTTTTCTTTTGTTTCCTTCACTGCTTGCTCAATATACAGATTGAATAACATCGGGAAGGGGCTACAACCCTGTCTCACTCCCTTCCCAACCACTGCTTCCCTTTCGTGTCCCTCAAATCATATAACTGCCATCTGGTTTCTGTACAAATTGTAAATAGCCTTTTTCTCCCTGTATTTTATCCCTGCCACCTTCAGAAATTGAAAGAGAGTATTCCAGTCAACATTGTCAAAAGCTTTCACTAAGTCTAGAAATGCTGGAAATGTTGATTTGCGTTTCCTTATTAAAACATATTTCCTTATTAAAACTGAAGAAACCGCAAAAAGATGGGAATTTAAGGACATGGGACCAGCATAAACTGAAAGAACCAGAGGTTGTAGAGAGTTTCAGAGAGAGCATTAGGGAATGACTGACAAGAACAGGGGAAAGAAATACAGTAGAAGAGAAATGGGTAGCTTTGAGAGATGAAATAGTAAAGGCAGCAGAGGATCAAGTAGGTAAAAAGGCAAGGGCTAGTAGAAACCCTTGGGTAACAAAAGAGATATTGAATTTAATTAATGAAAGGAGAAAATATAAAAATGCAGTAATTGAAGTAGTCAAAAGGAATGCAAACATCTTAAAAATGAGATCAACAGGAAGTGCAAAATGGCTAAGCAGAGATGGCAAGAGAACAAATGGAAGGATGTAGACACCTATATTACTAAGGGTAAGTTAGAGACTGCGTACAGAAAAATGAAAGAGACCTTTGGAGAAAAGAGAACCACCTGTATGAATATCAAGAGCTCAGATGGAAAACCAGTTCTAAGCTAAGAAGGGAAAGCAGAAAGGGGGAAGGAGTATGTAGAGGATCTATACAAAGGTGATGCACTCAAGGGCAATATTATGGAAATGGAAGAACATGTAGGTGAAAATGAAATGGGACATATGATGCTGCGTGAAGAATCTGACACAGCACTGAAAGGCCTAAGTCGAAACAAGTCCTGGGATTAGACAACATTCCATTAGAACTGATGATAGCCTTGGGTGAGCCAACCCTGACAAAACTGTACCATCTGGTGAGCAAGATGTATGAGAGAGGCAAACTACTCTCAGACTTCAAGAAGTACATAATAGTTGCTACCCCAAAGAAAGCAAGTGTCGACAGGTGTGAAAATTACCGAACTATCAGTTTAGTAAGTCATGGCTGCAAAATACTGACATTAATTCTTTACAGACAAATGGAAAAACTAGTAGAAGCCAACCTCGGGGAAGATCAGTTTGGATTCCGTTGCTGTTGTTGTTGTGGTCTTCAGCCTGAAGACTGGTTTGATGCAGCTCTCCATACTACTCTATCCTGTGCAAGCCTCTTCATCTCCGAGTTACCTCTGTAATATTTTATGCAAGAGGATACCATCATCATTTAACCATACAGTAAAGTTGCATGCCCTCAGGAAAAATTACGGCTGTAGGTTCCCCTTGCTTTCAGCTGTTTGCAGTATCACTGCAACAAGGCCGTTTTGGTTAATGTTACAAGGCTAGATCAGTCAATCATCCAGACTGGTACCACTGCAACTACCAAAAAGGATGCTGCCTCTCAACAGATACTCCATTGAGGTTGCACCTACGATATGGCTGTCTCTATCGCTGAGGCACGCAAGCCTCCCCACCATTGGCAGGGTCCATGGTTCATGGGGGGTTTCCTACCTTAGGTCTTTATAAAGTGCATTTGGAGATTATGATAAACCATTGATATGATGGCCATTAGCATAAATTTGGACTCTAAAAACACAAAATGATGAGTATTGATGAAAATAAGGGAGTTTATTTGCACGTTTTGAGACCACTCAAAATATATGCTACAAATAGGGAAGGATGTGATAGGCTTCTTGGTGAACAGAATGAATTTTATAAGCAATCTCATACAGAAAGTCACTTTGAAGTACATTAACCAACCATTCAGTTCAGTAATCGAAATCTTATCTAGCTAACAGTATACTATGCCTTCCACATTGCTGGCAATGGGTTCTACACAATGCTGGTGACTACTTTGAAGGACAGCAACAGGTGCAAACATGTAACTCTTTTTTATCGGTTGTGAATAAATAGTTGCCATTATCTAAGTTCCAACCCTCATAGAAACCTTTACCTCATTATTCCCTTCCTTCAATTTTATTGCGGTAAATTTACAGGAATTTTTTACTGTGATACACATGGTGAGTAAAACATAAAGAAATGCAACCAATAGTTTTCACGTCATAATAGGCTTTGACATCACATAAATTACAATTATCAAGTGTAATAATTAGCATATGAATTATTAATGTTTTTTGTGAAATTTTTATTTTTGCATATTCATACAACATGGCCAAGAAATATATGTCTATTGTTGACAGCGATAGCAAAAATGCAATCATTCAAGATGGCATAGAATTGCACTATCGAACAATTGGCATTCGGGCACCATGTATGCCAACTGCAGAAAGTTTAAGTAGATCAGAGATGAGTTTCGCAGTTGTGACAACTGATAGTGATGATCTACAGCTGAATAATCTTGACAACATAATGTTTACAATTGATGAGACAATGTCACGCATCTCCCAGAGCAACATATCGCTCATGAATGAAACATTGAAGAGCGATTCTAATGTGAGTCTTGACAACATATTACAAACACCAGTTGGTCACAACACAAACATTAACTTGGAAAGTACAGCAGACAGCAATCACAGTAGTACAAGTGATGCAATGGTATGGCAGTTATTATCTAACATAAACACGAAATTAGGTAGTCTCAACACAAATTTCACTGATATGAAACAAGGTATGAATACCAAAATTGATAATTTGACACAAGATATGAACATGGTAAAACAGCAACAAAACACTGTTACATAAGATCTAAATACAATGAAACAAGAAGAAAAACGAGTATTCAAGGATTTGCAAGACATGGTCTCACAGAGGTTCAATGAGTTAAACAAAAATTTTTGCACTAAAATCAACGAAAAATTGAATGATATGAAAAAACAAGTAAATCATGAAGTACTTTCTGAAGTTAACAGTAACATTACGGATTTAAAACAGAAGGTAGATTCTTTCAGTGACCATCATGATGAAGTAGAGCAACAGATAAAGAAAATCACAGACGTGAACACAAACACTGAAGCCACACAGAACCAGTTGTGTTCGACACTAAAAAAGGCAACCACTGTCATTAACAAACTAAATAAAGACTATGAAGGTATACCCCTAACTATAGAAGAGCTTACTTTAAGGGTAGCAACATTAGAAGTTGACTCAGCATATACTAAGAAGGGGAGAGAGAAGATCAATGAAAATCTGAGTGATATCATTAGTCAAGCTGAAACAGGGACATTAGGTAAGGGTAATACCATTGCAGAGAACATAAGGGTAATACCATTGCAGAGAAGTTAGTAACAGATTGGAAGCTATACACAGATGTAGTAAAAAAGGCTATTCAGAAAAAAGAAAATGAAGTAGTGAACAAGGTAAACATTAAATTACAAGCGGCAGAAATAGGATCCTCGATCTTTTAGAAGAAAGTATTACCGGATCTCAAAATATGCATGTAAATAATACACAGGCTACAGTGAACAAACTACAACCTGTCGGTATTGATCCACAAATTGTCACGAGTCCCACAGCAGTACCAGTGATAGTTGTAGAGTGCAAAATGTAAGCATACCCACAACTCCAATACCTGAGCAATTACCAACCGGAATTACAGGTAACTACAATAACTACATAAATATGACTGAAAATGCCACATGTCTATCAACTATTTTTGCAGAGGAAGGTTTTTGGAGACATCGACAGGTTCCTCCATTCACTACCGAAGGTAAAAGAATAAATCCAGTAGTATTTATCAGTGCTTTTCATCATTTATTTCCATGCAACTGGATGGAAGCACAGAAAAGCAGATTTGTTATGGGATATATGCATAGTGACATTCTTTTATGGGCAACTAAAGTGGTTGAACATTGCACACTTATATCCAATTTCAACGAGCTTTCCTCAACAAATACTGGTCTGAGGCAGTGCAAGAAAGACTCAGATGCGAGGTTTTCAACCCTGCACCATTCAATGGCAAATACAATAGTCTACATGGATACTTTGAAAAATATCTGAAAAGGCATACTACTGGATGAACCCAACATCACAAGTAGACATTTTAAAAATCTGGAAAAGTCATTTACCATCGCACATTAGAGAAAAATTAGTCACAATGCCAGAGCACGAGACTGTATATTTTCTGTCAGTGCTTGATTGTATCAACTTCTGAGGAAAGACGTGCACCTAATAGAGCAACAGAAAATCAGGCACAACAACAACATAGTTATGTAAATCAGTCAGTAGAACTTGATCTGAACACACAGCAAGGATGGTAAACACAACAGCAAAATTACATACCCAGAGGTAACAAGTATGGTAACAGAAACAGAAAGAACAAATGATTTAAAAGAAATTTTCAAAACAACAGAAGTAATTTCAATGCATGAGCGAATTACAATCTGACATCACAAGGCCCTATGCCAACATAAACAGAAACAGTCAGCTGCAGCAGTGACTGATGCATGGTAACAATGCCATGCCTTACGCTGTACTGCAGCTAATTTTTGGGCAGCAAAATAATGGCACAGCAGCCAATGGCACAAATTGGTGAAGTACCCACACAGTGCAACTAACTGGAATTACTCCAGGTAATGAATTAAGGCACACTACGCCGTTGGAAAACACCAACTGGTTGTAGTTAAGCCCCAGGCTGTTGATCTCTCTGGGAGTGGGGGCAAAGCAAAACTACAAACATGTTTCATAAGGTTTGACAAACAAAGTAACATCAAAGATGATCTGCATCAGTGTTAGTTAGATACAACAAATAATATCTAAGAAGGACAAGTACAAGCAATCATTAAGGTGAAAATATTTAATATTGACATAGTTAATTTTAGATACATGTTCAGCTACCAACCTAATATCAAATACATTTTTGTGTGAATTGAAGAAGAGAGGCAAATTCCCAACATTTCCTGTCAAAAACTGCAAGGTGCAAACTGCTACAGGCAATAAGATGAAATTCGTTAAAAATCAGGCACTTATTCCATTACAGACTGGACATTTTTATAGTGAAGTGCAATTTTCTTATAACTGACAAACTTATAGTTAATTGTCTTACTGGCATGGACATGTTTAGAACATACAAAACACAGATTGACATAAGTAATGGTAAATGCCACTTTTATGTAAAGGATCAGATTTTTTTCTATTTATTTCACAAACAAATTTGATACTGAACAAGAAGCAAACACTGAGGTTAGTTACAATTTGGTAGGGCAGAAACTAATTGAATCACAGATACTAAATGATATGCAATGACAAGAACTTTCTAACTTGTTATTTAAGTGTGCAAATGTTTTCAGTAAGAAGTCAGGAGTAATCAAAGACTATGAATATAAATTTGAAGTCTGTCCACATGCAACATTTTGTGTAATGTCATATCCTATTCCATGGGCAAAACAAGAGGCAGTAAGGGAAGAGATCAATCATATGATTAAATGGGGAATTATATGAGCTTCATTTTCACCCATATCACCCATACCAGTTCATATAAGATCAGACATCTTGGATGAACAGCTTCTAAAGCTTTACAATACAAGATATTTCAGTATTCTATAATATCAAGGAATCCTACTGGCAAATAAAGCTCCATGAAGAAAGTCGAAAATATATAGCATTTGTTTGTGGTTGCAGAAGTTATGAATTCAGTGTTCTACCTTTTGGACTCAACGTTAGTGCAGGCGTGTTTATATCAGGACTGGACAAGGTTGTAGGACCAGAATTGCTTAGCAAAGCCACTGTTTATGTAGACGACATGCTAATACCCCCACCCACTTGGTTATAACATATCAGGCTGATTGAACAGGCACTTCAACGATTTGCAGATTATGGAGTAACAGCCAATTTTAAAAAAAAGGTCTACTTTTGGTAGGGAGCAAGTCAAATTCTTAGGACATGTGGTGTCAGAACAAGGTATATTACCTGATCTGAAAAAACTTAATGCCATACACAATTGTCCAGTTCCAAGGAATAAAAAACAACTAAAATCCATTTTAGGACTAACATCCTTTTTTCCTAAATTCGTACCACAACAACTGATGAATAGTGATGCATTACTCAACTTGTTATGAAAACATAGGCCTTGGTTATGGGATATAAGTGTCAGGAGGACATTAATAACAATAAGTAGGCATTAGTCAATGCAAACATTCTTAATCACAC
Organism: Schistocerca piceifrons; assembly: GCF_021461385.2. Lineage (NCBI taxonomy): Eukaryota > Metazoa > Arthropoda > Insecta > Orthoptera > Acrididae > Schistocerca > Schistocerca piceifrons. The sequence goes on from NC_060145.1 coordinate 106,697,945, forward strand.
TGACATGTCCAAGGATTTTTGTCTATTCATAGATGCCTCATCTCACGGGGTTGGTAGCATGCTTGTTTAAGGTGCAAGAAGAAGAAGGTAAAGAAGTACCCAAGGTCATCAGTTTTGCTGGTTACACATTATCAGAACCATAAAGATCTTATTTTGGATGAGAATTGTAAAGTTTAGCTGTAATATGGGCATTTAAAAAGTTTGAATATTTTTTATGGGATAAGAAAACCAAAGTTTACTGTGACCATCAGTCACTGTCATTTCTTTTAACATGTAAACTATTGCACTGTAAAAGCTTCCTGGCTGATTAAAACTGTATGCCGGACCAAGACTCGAACTCGGGACCTTTGCCTTTCGCGGGCAAGTGCTCTACCAACTGAGCTACCCAAGCACGACACATGCCCCATCCTCACAGCTTCACTTCTGCCAGTATCTCATCTCCTACCTTCCAAACTTTACAGAAGCTCTCCTGCAAACCTTGCAGAACGAGCACTCCTGAAAGAAAGGATATTGCGGAGACATGGCTTAGCCACAGCCTGGGGGATGTTTCCAGAATGAGATTTTCACTGTAGTTTAGCCAGGTGGTGTCTATATTTACAAGAATTCAATTTTGAGGTCATTTATATTAAAGGAAGTCAGAAAATTATTCAAAACGCCTTGTCTAGGTTACAACACGGTTTAGAGGAATTTAGTGAATTAACAGAGTAAGATGCAGAAATCAAAACGTTATTAATACAAGGTACAACACAACAATCTAATTACCATAAGTTTTGTAAGCAAATGAAAATTATACAGCAGCAAGATCACAGATGGAGTAAAATCATTCAAAACCTTAAGCAAGATGAAGGTGGAAAGGTAAGTAAATGGTATCAGGAGTACAAGGGCGTTTTGTTTCATAGAAAACATGAAAAATCTGATCAGTGGTGTATGTATTCCTGAAGATTATGTCAACAAATTATCCTGCCGCCATGCGCTGTTGCCATTTTTCGGGGTGCACTCAGCCTCATGATGCCAATTGAGGAGCTACTCGACTGAATAGTATTGGCTTCGGTCAAGAATACCATCATAACGACTGAGAGAGTGGTGTGCTGACCCCACACCCCTCCTATCCGCATCCTCCTCTGAGGATGACATGGTGGTCGGATGGTCCCGGTGGGCCACTCGCGGCCTGAAGACGGAGTGCTTAGTGCTTATGGCAACAAATTTGTAAGACACACACATGAAGTATAAGGACATTATGGAGTAGGCAAATACACAGAAAATTGCAACACATCTTTATTTTCCAAATTTGAGAAGGCGAGTCCTAAAGGTATTAAGAAAGTGTGCAATGTGTCAAATATCAGAACAGTCCAGTGTGTCAAAATGTACTGAGTGACATCCAGTACTCACCAAAAGTCCTCTACATATAGTATCCCTGGACATAGCTGGTCCATATCCAAGAAGTAAAGGAGGAATAAGATACGCAGTAGCACTATACGATATTTTCTCCAAACATATCAAAATGTATTCCATTAAAAATGCATACTATGTGAATGATTAGTCAATATACATTATTTCCGTGAAGTAAGAGTTCCTTAGCAACTAGTCCATGAATGTGCAAGTAACATTTCCTTATAAATCCTTGAACCTGTAGATCAGTATTTCCTTTCTCCTCTTCCAAACAAAGGAGGCAGCATCAAGTGTAGTTAGGCCAGCAATGCGTAATGTTTAGTCCTATTTCAAATGTTTTTCTACCTCCTCTACCTAAGGAAGAAATGAGCACCCATAAGTGATAAAAGCCTATCTATAAAATGAAGCATAAATATATCATATGCTTCTAATGTACCATAACAGTGTGTTATGTAATTAATTTGTATGTGTGATGTGAACAAAGATAAGTTAAAACTAACAAACTGCAGTAACAGAACCCAGTTAATGAAAAATTTATGACGTTTTAAAACTTCAGAAATTTATATTCATAGTATAAGCAATGGATAAAATGTCAGCCATAGATACAAGCTATCATTTTATGTATATTGTTGTAACTCAATATTTATATGAATTTTTTATTGGAAACTAAACTGTATGTGAAGGAATGAACTTTAAAGACAAGCAATTTATACAATGTTTGGGATGGCTATATGTGTCTTTCAACAAAGTTGACAGTGAAGTGTGGTGACATTAACATACGTATGCAATGAAATAATTTCTGAGTATTGTGGCTCACAATGCTTGATACATTAATAAGTGAACTGTAGTTGTTTGAGCCAGTTCTTACCTTGTCGACAGATGCTGTTGGCCAGGGTTCTCTCCACTGAAAATGCAAATATGACGGGTAATAATGATGCCTTGGCCATAAAAATGGAAATATTCTACCACAGCATTGAATTTTGAACAATAAACACACACCCACTGCACCCAGAGTGAAGACAAACGCCACGGCAATTCAATATGTGGTACTCAGTTGAAAGTGTAACACTCAATGTGAAATCAGTACTAAGAAAACAAGTGCACACACGTGCAACAGTAGCAGCTAACATGTTGACCATCAGCAACTAGGGTTTAGCCACCAAATTTGTGAGTGCACAAGCACGAATCCTGGCAGCGAGGCTGAAGCGAACTGAACATTATTATCAGCACACTAAATTCAAATATGTAATGGACGATCATATTATGTATATTATCTTTCAATTTCTTGTAGAACTTTAACATACACAGAATAATCTGGCATATCCATTCCATTAAATATTTAATATAATGGAAGGAAACATTCCACGTGGGAAAAATTATATATAAATACAAAGATGAGGTGACTTACCGAACAAAAACGCTGGCAGGTCGATAGACACACAAACAAATACAAACATACACACAAAATTCAAGCTTTCGCAACAAATTGTTGCCTCATCAGGAAAGAGGGAAGGAGAGGGGAAGACGAAAGGAAGTGGGTTTTAAAGGAGAGGGTAAGGAGTCATTCCAATCCCGGGAGCGGAAAGACTTACCTTAGGGGGAAAAAAAGGACAGGTATACACTCGCACACACGCACATATCCATCCACACATACAGACACAAGCAGACATATTTAAAGACAAAGAGTTTGGGCAGAGATGTCAGTCGAGGCAGAAGTGTAGAGGCAAAGAAGTTGTTGAAAGACAGGTGAGGTATGAGTGGCGGCAACTTGAAATTAGCGGAGATTGAGGCCTGGCGGATGACGAGAAGAGAGGATATACTGAAGGGCAAGTTCCCATCTCCGGAGTTCGGATAGGTTGGTGTTGGTGGGAAGTATCCAGATAACCCGGACGGTGTAACACTGTGCCAAGATGTGCTGGCCGTGCACCAAGGCATGTTTAGCCACAGGGTGATCCTCATTACCAACAAACACTGTCTGCCTGTGTCCATTCATGCGAATGGACAGTTTGTTGCTGGTCATTCCCACATAGAATGCGTCACAGTGTAGACAGGTCAGTTGGTAAATCACGTGGGTGCTTTCACACGTGGCTCTGCCTTTGATCGTGTACACCTTCCGGGTTACAGGACTGGAGTAGGTAGTGGTGGGAGGGTGCATGGGACAGGTTTTGCATCGGGGGCGGTTACAAGGATAGGAGCCAGAGGGTAGGGAAGGTGGTTTGGGGATTTCATAGGGATGAACTAACAGGTTACGAAGGTTAGGTGGACGGCGGAAAGACACTCTTGGCGGAGTGGGGAGGATTTCATGAAGGATGGATCTCATTTCAGGGCAGGATTTGAGGAAGTCGTATCCCTGCTGGAGAGCCACATTCAGAGTCTGGTCCAGTCCCGGAAAGTATCCTGTCACAAGTGGGGCACTTTTGTGGTTCTTCTGTGGGGGATTCTGGGTTTGAGGGGACGAGGAAGTGGCTCTGGTTATTTGCTTCTGTACCAGGTCGGGAGGGTAGTTGCGGGATGCGAAAGCTGTTTTCAGGTTGTTGGTGTAATGATTCAGGGATTCCGGACTGGAGCAGATTTGTTTGCCACGAAGACCTAGGCTGTAGGGAAGGGACCGTTTGATGTGGAATGGGTGGCAGCTGTCATAATGGAGGTACTGTTGCTTGTTGGTGGGTTTGATGTGGACAGACGTGTGAAGTTGGCCATTGGACAGGTGGAGGTCAACGTCAAGGAAAGTGGCATGGGATTTGGAGTAGGACCAGGTGAAACTGATGGAACCAAAGGAGTTGAGGATGGAGAGGAAATTCTGGAGTTCTTCTTCACTGTGAGTCCAGATCATGAAGATGTCATCAATAAATCTGTACCAAACTTTGGGTTGGCAGACTTGGGTAACCAAGAAGGCTTCCTCTAAGCGACCCATGAATAGGTTGGCGTACGAGGGGGCCATCCTGGTACCCATGGCTGTTCCCTTTAATTGTTGGTATGTCTGGCCTTCAAAAGTGAAGAAGTTGTGGGTCAGGATGAAGCTGGCTAAGGTGATGAGGAAAGAGGTTTCCCACTCCCAAATTCAACCAAACAGCCCTCGTCAAAGATTCAGCTCCACTCCCTCCAAAACCTCAAAATTCCGATCAACACAATCTGGAACCACAACACCCTAATTCAGTAGTTAACCTTTCCTCCAAACCTCTCTCCCAATCCGAAACCTCTGTCCTATCCAAAGGCCTCACCTTCAGCCCCACTCCCAGATTCAACCAAACAGCCCTCGTCAAAGATTTCCTTAATCTTTCCTCTCCCACATCCACACCGGCTGTCCAGAGCATCCTCCTACAGGCCAACCGTAAATTAGAACAGCATGCCACCCTCCACCTCAAAAAACTATCCAATCTCCTGGTTTCCCACCTCCGGAAAGGCAACTCACTCACCCTTCACAACCTTTCCAGCAAACCTCAACCTCCTCTCATTGCACACAAACCCAGTCTCTCCCATCTACTCAATCTCCCACTTCCAGCTCCACTCCCTCCAAAACCTCAAAATTCCGATCAACACAATCTGGAACCACAACACCCTAATTGAGTAGTTAACCTTTCCTCCAAACCTCTCTCCCAATCCGAAACCTCTGTCCTATCCAAAGGCCTCACCTTCAGCCCCACTCCCAGATTCAACCAAACAGCCCTCGTCAAAGATTTTACACTCGTACTCTCTGCTGGAAGTATCACTTTGCCACGAAGAAAAATGATCCTAATCCTACTCCTAATGATCCGACTCCTCAAGACACCATCCAAATTGAACCCTGCCTGGAACAGTTCCGTCCTCCGTCACAGCGGGACCCACCTCCTCTTCCTCAAAATCACCCTCTCCAAACCTTCCAGGAATATCTGACTTCCAGCCTTGCATCTCAATCCTTCTTAAAAAACCTTAATCCTACACCCAACATCACCACTGCTGAAGCCCAGGCTATCCGTGATCTGAAGGCTGACCGATCCATCATCATTCTTCCGGCAGACAAGGGTTCCACGACCGTGGTACTTGATCGTCGGGAGTATGTGGCTGAGGGACTGCGTCAGCTTTCAGACAACACCACATACAAAGTTTGCCAAGGTAACCCCATTCCCGATGTCCACGCGGAGCTTCAAGGAATCCTCAGAACCTTAGGCCCCCTGCAAAACCTTTCACCTGACTCCATCAACCTCCTGACCCCACCGACACCCCGCACCCCTACCTTCTACCTTCTTCCTAAAATCCACAAACCCAATCATCCCGGCCGCCCCATTGTAGCTGGTTACCAAGCCCCCACAGAACGTATCTCTGCCTACGTAGATCAACACGTTCAACCCATTACATGCAGTCTCCCATCCTTCATCAAGGACACCAACCACTTCCTTGAACGCCTGGAATCCTTACCCAATCTGTTACCCCCGGAAACCATCCTTGTAACCATTGATGCCACGTCCTTATACACAAATATTCCGCACGTCCAGGGCCTCGCTGCGATGGAGCATTTCCTTTCACGCCGATCACCTGCCACCCTACCTAAAACCTCTTTCCTCATCACCTTAGCCAGCTTCATCCTGACCCACAACTTCTTCACTTTTGAAGGCCAGACATACCAACAATTAAAGGGAACAGCCATGGGTACCAGGATGGCCCCCTCGTACGCCAACCTATTCATGGGTCGCTTAGAGGAAGCCTTCTTGGTTACCCAAGTCTGCCAACCCAAAGTTTGGTACAGATTTATTGATGACATCTTCATGATCTGGACTCACAGTGAAGAAGAACTCCAGAATTTCCTCTCCAACCTCAACTCCTTTGGTTCCATCAGTTTCACCTGGTCCTACTCCAAATCCCATGCCACTTTCCTTGACGTTGACCTCCACCTGTCCAATGGCCAACTTCACACGTCTGTCCACATCAAACCCACCAACAAGCAACAGTACCTCCATTATGACAGCTGCCACCCATTCCACATCAAACGGTCCCTTCCCTACAGCCTAGGTCTTCGTGGCAAACAAATCTGCTCCAGTCCGGAATCCCTGAATCATTACACCAACAACCTGAAAACAGCTTTCGCATCCCGCAACTACCCTCCCGACCTGGTACAGAAGCAAATAACCAGAGCCACTTCCTCGTCCCCTCAAACCCAGAATCCCCCACAGAAGAACCACAAAAGTGCCCCACTTGTGACAGGATACTTTCCGGGACTGGACCAGACTCTGAATGTGGCTCTCCAGCAGGGATACGACTTCCTCAAATCCTGCCCTGAAATGAGATCCATCCTTCATGAAATCCTCCCCACTCCGCCAAGAGTGTCTTTCCGCCGTCCACCTAACCTTCGTAACCTGTTAGTTCATCCCTATGAAATCCCCAAACCACCTTCCCTACCCTCTGGCTCCTATCCTTGTAACCGCCCCCGATGCAAAACCTGTCCCATGCACCCTCCCACCACTACCTACTCCAGTCCTGTAACCCGGAAGGTGTACACGATCAAAGGCAGAGCCACGTGTGAAAGCACCCACGTGATTTACCAACTGACCTGTCTACACTGTGACGCATTCTATGTGGGAATGACCAGCAACAAACTGTCCATTCGCATGAATGGACACAGGCAGACAGTGTTTGTTGGTAATGAGGATCACCCTGTGGCTAAACATGCCTTGGTGCACGGCCAGCACATCTTGGCACAGTGTTACACCGTCCGGGTTATCTGGATACTTCCCACCAACACCAACCTATCCGAACTCCGGAGATGGGAACTTGCCCTTCAGTATATCCTCTCTTCTCGTCATCCGCCAGGCCTCAATCTCCGCTAATTTCAAGTTGCCGCCACTCATACCTCACCTGTCTTTCAACAACTTCTTTGCCTCTACACTTCTGCCTCGACTGACATCTCTGCCCAAACTCTTTGTCTTTAAATATGTCTGCTTGTGTCTGTATGTGTGGATGGATATGTGCGTGTGTGCGAGTGTATACCTGTCCTTTTTTTCCCCCTAAGGTAAGTCTTTCCGCTCCCGGGATTGGAATGACTCCTTACCCTCTCCTTTAAAACCCACTTCCTTTCATCTTCCCCTCTCCTTCCCTCTTTCCTGATGAGGCAACAATTTGTTGCGAAAGCTTGAATTTTGTGTGTATGTTTGTGTTTGTTTGTGTGTCTATCGACCTGCCAGCGTTTTTGTTCGGTAAGTCACCTCATCTTTGTATTTATATACCATTAAATATTTATTTATTTATTGCATGTGATCTGATGGTACACAGTGTGTTACACATGTTGGAAAATATCAGTTAACATTGTTAACATATATTAATATATAGAGTCCTAATGTATTATATTGTAAAGATTGGTTACGTTTACTTCACTCCATTGCTCAGTTTTTTCAATTTAATGTAAATAGCAAGATTACTGTTCTAGGTATTCATTTATAGAGTAAAAACAGTGACACAACAAGTATGACTTCACGGTTTTGCTAAATTTTATGTTGTCTTCGATGGACTTAATACTAGTGGGAAGATTGGTGAACAGTTGGCGGCCCATGTGGAAAGCTCCCTTTTTACACAGTTGAGTGTTTGTATGTAAAACATGCAGATTTGAGTTTTTTCTGATGTTGTGTTTACGTACTTCATTATTTTTTATGACTCTGGAGTCAGTTGGCACTATGTGGTTTATGAAAAATTTTAGAGTCTAGATGAGCAAGGCAGTGTAAGGATTTCCAACTTTCTGAAGATGGGTTTGCAGGAGTCTCTGGGTTTGCTCCCAGTAATAATCCTCATTGCTCTCTTCTGGATTTTGAATGTGCTCAGGGCAGTTGGAGAATTTCCCCAGAATATCACACCATATTTTAGGTGGGCTTGTATGTAAGCATAGTACACACTGGTTAATGTTTTCAGGCTAGCACATGATTTCAGTACACTCAATGCATAACAGCCAGTACTAATTCTGGCATTTACCTTTCCTGTATGTGTATTCCATTTCATGTTATCTTGAACCCACAGACCCAGGAATTTAAAAACAGTGTCAGTATCTATTGGCTGGTTATTTGCAGTGACAAGTAGCTGAGAGGAATTTGCATTTTGTGTTGTGTGAAAGTTCATGGAAGCTGTCTTTTTGGTGTTGATAGTTAATCTGTTGATTTTAGCCCAGTTGCTGAATTGTTTATTGGCCAAGTTCACAGCCTTTTGCACAGCCTCTGTATTCTCCCCTTTGAGGAGTACAGTTGTGTCATCAGCAAACATTACTGCTTTGTGTGCATCTACATTCAGGCTCAAGTCATTAATATACAGGAGGAAAATTAGAGACCTCAATACTGAGCCCTGTGGTACACCTTCCTTGACAGTTTTATTACTTGATAGGATTTTGGTTATTGAGTTGGTTTGTCTATTAGTGTATTTCATGCTGCCTCTCTGCATCTCATTGGTTAGGAATGAAGTAATCTAATTGTTTGCAATTCCTCTGATACCTTAAAGTTCTATTTTTCCAGCAATATTTGTGGTCAACAGTGTCAAAAGCCTTTGACAGATCCAGAAATATGTCTGTTATGGGTTGTTTTTTATCTGACAGATCTAATAGCATATTTATGCAATCATATACTGCAGTTTCAGTAGATTTGTTGCTTCTGAACCCATGTTGAGCTAAACTTAGTAAAACTTTTTTTTTTCAATTGAGTCCATCAGTTTTTTGCAAATTATTTTTTTCAAATACTTTAGAGAAGCAGGATGAGATTGAAATAGGCTTGTAGTTAGTCATATCTTTATTATCACCTTTTTTGAAGACAGGAATTACTTTAGAAAGCTTCAGAGCTGCAAGGAAAGTACCTGCCTGGAAAGGACAGTCACAGAGGTGAGTTAATGGTTCAGCAAATAAAAGAGAAGCTGGCAAATAAAGGACATCGACCCCTATTGGCAAATGTAAAAAACACTGTTCGTCTCCATACCATGTCAACAAACAGTGTGGGGGCAGTTGTGTAGGTGCATGGTGAAAGACCTCCAGGATATCGTAAAGTTAAAATTTATTAAAAACAAAAAAATGAATTACCGATCAACCATAACCATTCATAAAGAAATTAATTATGAATGCATGGTAAGGTGCAGACAAATGAAATGAAAAAGAAAAAAATGAAAAAAATAAAACATTGATTTTTTTCCCTGTACATGATTTTGTTTTTCACACCCTCTCGTATGTAGGAGATGAAGATGTATGGCTTTAAGTGTGAAACATTATGAGTGTTATGTATCATATGTGTGCCTGAATAATAGTATATTTAATAACAGTACTAAGTATTTTTTATTGAAGTGAAATGGAACCTAGCAAGGAGGATTTTATTCACTTATTTGACATGCACTGGTGTCCTTGAAGTCAGCTGCCTATATCTACAATTGAAATGCAAGAGAGGCAGTCCAAATAACCTAAATTCATACAGGCAGAATATTTCTAATAATACATTGTACTACAATTTAAATTTTTTTCCATTCATCTGTATTTTTTCTGTTATTATTATAGCACAACCTGTACTGATTATTCTCTGGTGTTTCATCGTGCGTACTGCTTGAGTTTTTTAATGCGACACTGCATTGTCGTAATTAGAAAAGATAAAAACCATTTACCAACAATATCTCTGAAATGATGGTATTTGAGCTTCTCTAGCAGAGACTGGATGGGAAGGTATGGGGGAATATTGGCCACATTTTCTGTACCGCAAGACACAATTAGCTGAGATAGTGTCAGTTCTCCATCTCTTGCAGCATATAGTGGCCATGTGGGCAAGAGGTGTGCTTGTTTGAGTGAATGTCCTTGTGTGTTTCTTCCTTTTCTGAAGAAGGCTGGCTGCAATTCAGTGTGTCATCTTTAAAACAAAATCAAAAAATTAACAGTAAATTGCACCACAGTATGAGAAAATAACAGAAGAAGAAATCAAAAAGTTGACAGTTAATTTGCCTTCAGTGGAAAGAACAAATGGCAGGAAAGCAGCACAGAAGACAATATCACCATGTAAAAAGACTGAGGAGGAAACTGTACCAGAGTGGACAGAAGTTAAAAACAACAGATCATGATGAAGCACCAGGCAGAATTTAGCATCCAAACAACACATGAATGATTTTTTATGGCTCAGTCCACTGCAGAAGAAAACGACCAAGAAAAAGTCCAGGACTCTCAGGAGGTGAAAATCAAGATAGAAACGAAAAGAAGATTAGAGCCTACTCTTCAAAGAATTAACCAGGCAAGAAATATACCTCTCATAGAACTGAACAGTTCTTTAACTCTCCTATATCATAATGTACAGGGCTTAACCAGTAAGCTATGTGAGCTAGATGTCCTTTTGAATGGTACACTGAAGGAGATTTCCATCTTGTGTGTAACTGAACACTGGCTGCAAGAAATACAAAAATGTGCAGCTGCGATTTCAGACTTCCAGGTGATCACCAGCTTTTGCAGGGAAACACACAGAGGGAGTGGAACATGTATATATGTAAGAACAGGTATTAATTAAAAGGAAATTAGGTTTAAAAATGTCTGCCGTATTGAAAAAGATTTTGGGTATTGTTTACGTAACTAATAGATAGTAAAATTATAATTTCATGTATATATAGGTCCCCCTCTGGCAATTCTGAATTGTTCTCTGAAAATTTGGAAAATCGTCTGAACTATTTAAATAGTCAGTCAAAATACATCATTGTGCTTGGGGATTTCAATGTTAATTTTTAGGACAACTGTAAAAAAAAGTGCAGAAACTGGTTAATCTGATAAAAATATACAATATGGACATGTGTGTAGAAGGTACCACCAGATACAGGAGCAAAAGTGAAAGTACTATAGACCAAATATTCATGTGACTTTAAATCTTTGGTACTGGATACAGGTTTCTCTATTATCAAGCAATTAAATTGACTTCAGAGAAATCTCACGAGAAAAGTGACAATAGGAGCTATATTGAGAGAAGATTAATTAATGATGATAGCATTAGAGTCTTTAACCTCATGTTAGATAATGTAAATTGGAATATGGAAACCAATAGTTCTGTAGACATAAAATTCAACAAGTTCTTGTCAAATTATAAATACTGCTGTGATATTTCATTCCCTCTGAAGAGAATGAAAATAAACAAAAAAATCAAATACATGGATAACAAGTGAAATCAAACAGTCATCAGAAAGTCTTATAATGCTATATAAGGGTGCAAAGCAAAATACTACCTTGAAACCATATGTAAAGTGTTATAGGAAAGAGTACATGGAAGCTATAGTTGCTGCAATAAGGAAACACAATGATTCATATATCAGAAATGGTGACCACAAAGTGAAATTTAGGTGGAATGTTGTTAATAATCATACAGGCAAACATGAAAATGCAAGTAATAAAATCACCATACAACACAGAAATGAAATTGTTGATGATCCACTTCTAATAGCTAATATATTTAATGACCGTTACATTAATGTAGCCCAAAACCTGATCACCACTAAATATAATCCAAAGAAAAAGGTAATTACTCAATTAAATGAAAGGACAATGTACCTACATCCTGCAACACCCAAAGAAGTATAAACGGCTATCAGCAAACTAAAGAGTAAAATGACCTGTGGATTTGATGGTATCCCTGACAAAATTATTAAATATAGTACCGACAATGTTGTCTCTCAACTTGTGGACATAGTCAGTGACTTCTTTGAAACTGGCGCGTTACCAAGTAAACTTAAGCAATCAACAGTATTATGAGTTTATAAAAGTGGTGACAAGTTCAACATTAAAACTGTCAGACCACTATTATTGTTATCTGTATTTTCGAAAATAATTGAAAGAATAATTTATGACATATTGCTAGACTTCCTAAACAAAAATAAAATTCTAGAAAATGCACAGAATGGTTTCAGAAAAGGAAAATCTACACAAACAGCTATTCAATTTCCTAAAACTTGTTTACAAAGCTATTGATGACAAGGAACTGATCTTTGGGTTGTTTTTGGACCTTTCCAAAGCGTTTGATCTTATAAATCATAATCTACTGCTGTTCATCATCACCATCATCATCATCATCACCATCATCATCATCATCATAATCATCATCGTCATCATCATCAACATCATCATCAGCCAATTGAACCATTAAATGATGTGGCCTCTTCGAGTCATGGATTCAGGTAGGCTCTCAGCAGTCCTCTCCAAGTGGAACGGTCTTGGGCAGTTCTCTACCAGGTGCTACCAGCGATCTTCTTGATATCCTTGTCCCATCTGTCCAGTGGTCTTCCTCTAGGCCTCCGATGCTCTCTCAGACTCCACTCCAGTACTAGCTTCATCCATCTTCCACCTTTTCTACTCATGACGTGTCCAGCCCACTGCCATTTCCAGGAAGCTACTGTCTCTAAGATATCCTTAACCTTCGTCACAGACTGGATGTCATCTGCCCTTTTCCTATCCTTTCTTGTATAGCACAGCACTGAGATTTTCATGGCTCTCTGTGTTGTCCTAAGTTTCCCTTTTGTAAATGAGTTCAGTGTCCATTTCTTACAACCATACATCAGCACTGGAAGAATGCATTGATCAAATACTGATTTCTTTGGATTTACTGGCATTTTTGATCTGAATACTGTTGAATTCCTCCCAAACGCTTGCCAGCCAAGCTTGATGCACCGATAGATTTCTTCATATTTATAATTGCGCCAAGGTAAATATATTCAATGTCCTCTTCTAATGGACTGTCCTTGACTTTCACATCTCCAGCTGGGACCCATTTGTTGGACATTACTTTTGTTTTGGAAAGGTTCACGTTCAAACCAACCAGCTGACATTCTGATGCAAGATCTGTAACTAAATTTTGGAACTTAGCAAAGTCGTTGATCAGTAAGGCAATATCATCAACAAATCTGAAGTTGGTAAGCCTCCTTCCATTAATTCTAATTCCTTTATCTTCCCAGCTACATAGCCATCTCCAGTACAGCTGAGAACAATTTTGGAGAGATGGGGTCGCCCTGCTTGACACCCCTCATGATGCAGAATTCTTGAGTTGATTCGCTAATGTTAACATAAGCTGAAGAAGTTTCGTAGATATTGCTGAGCACTTCAGTGTACGCTGCTCCCACTCCTTGCTCCCTGAAAGCTATGAGGACAGCTATACGGCTAATGGAGTCAAATGCCCTTTCAAAATCAACAAAGGCAATGCAGAGAGGCAATTGGTATTCATATTCTCTGCTTATCACTTCGCTAATGGTCAGAATGTGGTCAATAGCTCTAAAATTGCTTCAGAATCCTGCTTGTTCTATAGGCTTGGCTGAGTCTAGGGTGGAACTATTTCGATTTAACAGGATCTTTGTGAAAATTTTGTACAAAATTGAGAGCAAGCTGATAGGATGATAGTTTTTGATATTGTGAATACTTCCTTTCTTGTGTATCAATATAATCTTTGCTTTGTTCCATGACAGTGGGACTGAAGTATAGTGCCGGTAGGAAGTAAATACTTTTGCCAAGTGATTTACTGTTACCTCTCCTGCCAGTTTCAGAATGTCGACACTGAGCTCATCATCACCTGGCACTATCGAGAGCACACTTGACTTCCGATGGGAGTATATATGGAACACTAGGTACATCATTTAATTTAGATACACTCAAATTTCCCCTTGGTTTGCTATACAAATTGCTATAAAAGTCTCTGATGATCTTCAAAACCTCCTGTATTAACACGATTCACGTTGTCCATCGCACTTCACGTAGTGTAGACCGGGAACTGTCTGCTAGGCATGCCCGATGTAAAGCTGACTGGGCACGGCCTGTGCTGCCTGAGTTGTTGTTGTTTTGCCGGAAGAGGGCGCGGCCGAATTCTCACGTGCCCTCTGGTGGGCGGGACTTTACTTGCAGCAACTACTGTCAGTGACACGCCGTGCCAATGTGTGCCTGCCACGATCTTTCTGGTGACTACTGCACTCCTCCTCCTTTGGGGGGGTGGGGGGGGGGTGACGCCACTGTGGTCCACTGTGTCGGAAGGTGGAGAGTCGTGCAGTAGCGATGACCTCCACGTCCATTGGATTGATTGAGTCAGGGGGATCTGCCAACCCTCGAGCCGGAATCTTCAAATACAGTTGGAAGTGACCCACACGAAGAGGCCCCCATTGTCCCACCTCCGGAACCCAGGACAGAATGGGCAACAAGCTGTTGAACTCTGGATTCTGCTCCACCTCGGGAGGGGCAAGACCCAGTGGCAGGGACAATGGGGAAGGCACGACCACAGGTGAACCAGCCTCCTGAGAAACCGGTCCTGTGAGGGGGGCCGGCTCTCGCTGGGGCATCTCTAATGATGGCGATGCCAGTGCTGGAGCTACTGGAGGCCGCCAAGGCTGAGAACCATCGCAGTGTGGCAGAGTCACAGGGGGGAGGGGCGGTAGCATCCCCTGAGAAAACAACACGGGTGCCAGCAATGCGGAAGCTGGCGCCTGAGGGGTGAGAGGATGGGTTCCCAAACATGGACGTAACTGATTTTGGTGACGACACACCACCTGGTCCCCTGCCTGCAAGGTACAGAGCCGGCGGCCATTGCGGCACAGGACCACCTGTGGTATCCAGCGTGGATTGCAACCAAGCCCACGTGCCCTGACCGACATAACTGGTGGAAAGCCGGGTACCCCATTTTGCGAAGACTGATGAGGACCAGGCTGGAGGAGGTGCAGCAGAGTCCTAGGTTGGCGCCCGTGGAGGAGCTCTGCGGGGCTGCGTTCCCCCATCGGCGTGGGCCGGTATGCCATCAGGAAAAACGTCAACACCTCCTCCGCAGGAAATTCATGCACATACTTTTTCATCTGCATCTTAAATGTGCGCACTATGCACTTGGCTTCCCCATTCGATTGTGGATGAAAGGGGGGAGAGCAAATGTGCCGAATACTGAAGCACCTACAAAAATCCTGGAAGGTCTGTGAAATAAACTGAGGTCCATTGTCCGATCCCAGGGTGACTGGCAGACCTTCCACAGAAAAGATTTTTGCAAGTGCCTGGATTGCAACTTCTGAAGTGGTTGAGGAGCAGCAAACCACATATGGGAGTCAGGAATAAGCATCAATGACAATGAGCCAAAAGCCATTGAGAAATGGGCCCGCAAAATCTATGTGAACACGTTCCCATGCCTGGGTTGCAGGCGGCCAGGAAGAGAACGCTGGCCTGGGAGACTCCTGTTGGCTCGCACACTGGGAACAGGCGGTCACCAAGTGCTCAATTTCCCTGTCAATACCGGGCCAGTACACATGTCTGCATGCCAAGGTTTTAGTACAGGAAACACCCCAGTGCCCCTCATGTAATAATGTGAGGTCCACCCTTCGCAAACTTGCAATAACAACCACGTGAGGAGCTGTATCATCGGTAGCCACAAGGAGAACTCCTTCCAAGATTGAGAGGCGGTCTTATAGAACAAAATAATTACGAAGAGTGTCCAAGGCCCGGCCTGGAGGTCGGGATGACCACCCCTGCTGAACGAGGTGAACTACTTGCTGGAGAACCAGGTCAGCTGCCGTTTCCCTGGCGACTCTAGAACTAGTGATCGGGAAGCCATCAACCACTTGGCGGGACGCCACATCCAAAAGAAAACACATGATCTCCTCCCGATCAAACTTAGGATCTGGGCCCACCGGAAGACAGGAAAGAGCGTTGGCGTTGGCATGCTGTGCAGTAGGGAGAAAATGAATGTCATAATGGTACTTAGAGAGGAACAAGGCCCAGAACTGCAGTCTGTGGGCCGCCCTGTCCAGAATCTGAGAGGCGGGGCCATATAACAATATTAAGGGCTTATGGTCAGTGCCATACAAGAAAGGGTGAAACTTGGTAACAGCATAGACAACGGCCAAAGCCTTTTTTCCCACCTGGGAGTAATGGGCCTGCGCGGGACTAAGAGTTTTAGACACAAACGCCAGTGGCTGCTCAGAGCCTTCCGCGTTGCGATGGGCCAGGACCACCCCCACTCCATACTGCGAAGCATCTGTAGCCAGGACCAGCGGCTTATTGGGGTCAAAAGTAGCCAAACAAGGTGCTGACAAGAGGAGGCCCTTCAATGAGGTGAATGCTCACTCGCATGCAGGCAACCAATGAAAAGGAACACCCTTGGGCAGAAGGCAGTACAGAGGGTGGCATATGGTGGAAGCCCTGGGAATGGACTGGTGGTAATAGGCAATCTTGCCTAAAAAAGCTTGTAACTCCTTCAGCGAAGCAGGCCGCAGAAGGTCGACAATACCTTGGACCAAACTTCCTAGCGGCTGGACGCCATGCCAAGAGATGGTGTAGCCCACATACTCAATGGACGGTTGGAAGAAGTTCGACTTACGCAGGTTGCAACCCAGGCCCACGGACCTGAATTTGAGAAAGAGGGTTCAAAGGCTGTGCAAGTGTATCTTCGTGCTGCGGCCTGTGAGAATTATGTTGTCCTGGTAATTAATACAATGAGGGATTGTCAACGTGATGTGCTCAAGGTAACCCTGAAATATCGCCGGGGCACTGGATATTCCGAAGGCCAACCGCTGGTATTGGTAAAGGCCAAATTGGGTGTTGATGACCGCCAGCTGTTTGGAGTCCTCATCAAGTGGTATCTGATGATAAGCCTCCGAAAGATCGATTTTCAAATAATATTGGCCTCCCACCACGTCGGAGAACAATTTGTCAGAACAAGGCAAAGGATAGGTGTCCACCACCAATTGGGAGTTAATGGTGGCCTCGAAATCGCCACAAAGACGTAATTTTCCCGAGGGTTTCCTGACAATAATGAGGGGCGAAGCACACTTACTAGAAGAAATGGGAAGAACGACCCTGAGGGCTGTCAGCCGGTCTAGCTCTGCTTTTACCTGAGAGCGGAGAGCCAAGGGGATCAGCCTCGCGTGTAGAAAACGCGGGTGAGCTGATGCCTTCAACGTTAAGTGAGCTTCAAAGTCTGAAACACGCCCTCCTCAAAGATATCCTTAAAGTCAGAGGTCAAAGATTCCAATGATTGATAGGGAACGTTTTTGGAGACCAACTGTATGGTGTCTGCGATAGAAAAACCGAAACCCTGAAAGGCATCCAATCCAAAAAGGTTAACGGAGCTCGCATAACTGACAACAATAAAAGTAAGAGGCCGAGTGATGGATTTGTAAGTAACTTCGGCAGTGAATTGACCCAGTAGGGGAATGAACTGTTTACCATAACTGCAGAGATGCCGGTAAACTGGTGCCAATGGGGGCAACCCAAGGTCGGAGTAAGTTTGTGCATTCAACAAGGAAACTGCTGCGCCCGGATTTACTTGCAGTTGTAGTCGGCGCAACCGAACCGACACATCGATAAAGAGTTTGGGTGCCAATGCGTCGGGAGCCTGGCACAATGAAATTTCCTGAATGTCAACGTCCATGTCCTCTGTACGTGCTTCCTTTGATTCTTTTGAAGCTGAGTGGCAAACTGTAGCAATGTGTCCTTTCTTATTACATTTGCGACAAACGGCCCAACGCTTGGGGCACTCTGACCAATCATGATGCATATAGCGTGACACACAGGACAATAACAGGGGCCGGTGGCCGGAAGACTGTTTACGTGCCATGCGGGAGCAGCCGTAAAGGCCAGATTGTACCACTCGTACGTCGTCCACTCTCGACGCAATGGGCACGGCCACGCCGCCCTGAACCGCCGCGACGTCGCACCACACTTCCAACTGTTGACCTGCGGTGTGACAGACTTCATACGATTGACCAATGGACAGGACTTCCTCAAGGGAAGGGTCTTCCAACTGTAGGGCCCGTTGCCGGACCTCCCTATCAGAGGCCAAATGAACAATGACGTCTCGCACCATAACGTGGGCATACGACTCTCGTGACTGCTCCGTAACAAAATGACACCGTGCAGGGTAGCGGCCCATGCTCTGTAAGAGTGATGGGGCTGTTTCTTCCATTGATAGAACTCGACCCTAGCCGCCACAACATGCATGCGGCGGTGATAATATGAAGACAGCAATGAACACAGTGCGTCAAAAGACAAGGACGAGGGTTCCTGCAACGGCGCTAGCTGCCGCAAAACTTGATACAGCGAAGGAGATATCCAAGACAAGAAAAGAGTATGACATACCTCTGCAGTGGTAACATGAAATGCCTAGAAATGCTGCCGAAGGCGATGTTCGTAAGCGTCCCAATCCTCCACCATCTCATCATACGGGGGAAAGGGAGGAGGGAACGGCACTGGAGCAGACTGCATGGAGAGCAACGCTGGAAGTGCTTGTGTTGTGGTTGCCATGAGCTCCTTCTGCTGCTCAACCAAAACCCGCACTAAATCCTCCATGCCGTGGATAAGCTGTGAAACTGGAACAATGACGCAACACGTGAAAGATCGACCCTACTTGTAACCAACTGTGTATTAACACGAATCACGTTGTCCATCGCACTTCACATAGTGTATACCGGGAACTGTCTGCTAGGCATGCCTGACGTAAAACTGACTGGGCACGGCCCGTCCAGCCTGAGTTGTAGTTGTTCTGCCGGCAGAGGGCACAACCAAATTCCCGCGTGCCCTCTGGTGGACGGGACTTTACTTGCGGCAACTACTGTCCATGATGCACTATGCCAATGTGCGCCTCCCGCGATCTTTCTGGTGGCTACTGCACCTCCTCCTTTTCAGTGACTTGACTGTCATTTCCATCAAGTGTGATAATCTGCTTTTTACTGATTGGGAGTTTGCATTTCGCTCACTTTAAACTATGTAATTATGGTTTCCGCACCATTTCCCATGAGTAGTTCAAGTCGTATTTAACTGATAGGAAACAAAGAGTACAAATTTCTCAGGATGGAAATTTGTACCATTCTGAATATAAAAGAGTTAATTATGGGGTGCCCTAGTGCCCGGTATTGGGACCATTGTTATTCTTGATTTTTATTAATGACTTGCCACAACAGTTTTCAGCAGCTGATGCTATATTATTTGCTGAAGGTACCAGCTTCATTATAAAAGTGAAGAATGATTATGAGATGCAGCAAAAATCGACATAGCAGTAGACATTGCAGAAAAATGCTTTAAAGATAATTGTCTAGTTGACAATGACAAGAAAACTGTATGGACGAACTTCAACCATATAAGAAACAGAAATACACCCAGTGTAAAATTCACATTATTTAATAGCTAAATTCAGCAAAAGAATCACATAAAACTTTTAGGATTATGGTCAGATGACCATCTAAGATGGGAAAAACTTGTAGAAATGCGTAACAAAAAGTTAAGCAATTACTGTTATGTTTTAAGAATGCTTAAAGATTGCTTCAATACCAAAACAGTGTTAAGTACTTATTACACATACATGCATAGTCTACTGAAGTATGGTATGGTGTTCTGGAGAAATACCTCATTTGCAAACCAGTCTTTCAAGCTCAAAAAGAAAGCTGTGAGATTAATAAGTGATGTTACTTACAGAGCATCATGTAGAGGTACCTTTAAGGAATTAAACATCATGACCTTACAATCTATATTCATATTTGAAAGCATCTGCTTCATTAAAAACCATCAAGTTTCAGCTTTGAATAGTGATATCCACAATTATCAAACAATGAACAGGGATGACTATAATAGGGATGTGCACAGAAAATCAATATATTGGGACGGTGCTGTTTACAAACCAAAAATTCTTTACAGTGCCTTGCCAGATAGTATAAAAAATACCAAACATTAATATATTAAAAAAAGAACTAAAAATCTGCTAATAAACAACAGCTCCTACAGCATTAATAAATACCTGGAATTTTGCTCAAATCTGTAGGTCTGCTTCATAACTCTCTAACCAAAAATTCGTAATTACCAAACCATTCCTAGATAAAACCAAACTTTGTTTATCCATGTATGTATCTAATTATGCATCTAACTTTTTTGCCTTATATTACTATGCATAGTTAACTAATGTACCGGTATTTAATAGATTTAGAAAAATTAATCAAGGTGTTTAGCTAGCTTTTATTTTATCTGTATGTACTTATATAATTTTATAATCTAATTAAGCAGAATAATGTTTTTGTTATAAAGATGTGTTGATACCAATGATAAGATTTTGTACATGATGTAAATACAAGGTGTACATAAAGCCCGAGAACACTTTCAATTATTTGTTGCACAAGAACCAAACATTGTACAGATATCATACATATGTCATTTTAAAGAGAAACCGTGAAAGCTTTTTTTCATGTATACCACCACAGCGTAGTTTGGTAATTTGCTGATAGTCACCACTAGTTGCAAACATGGCACATTCAGGTGTGGAGCGAGCTTTCTGTGTGTTGGAGCTCGACAAAAACAGGAGTGCTACAGCTATTCAACAAGGAAGGCCATTTACCACAGGCACAACAAATTCATTATGGCTGGTTGCTTGCGCCTGGCAAAGAGAATCGCACATCCCAGTGTGAGTGAAGTGAGTCCAAAGAAATTGGTGCATCATGCATTCCATGAACTTGAAATGGTTCTAATGACAGTGTGCAACATCCTGTGACAGAAACTGTCTACGAACACGGAGCTGCCACATCGATGGCTTGGCCGTGCTTCAGAAGGAGACAGCTGTTTCAAGAAATGGCCTCCTCAATCAACAGATATCACTCCATGTGACTTTTTTCTGTGGCAACACATTAAAGATCTGGTGAATGTACTGCCTCTATCATATTATGTAGCAGAGCTTCAGAAGAGAATACGGCAAACGACTGCCACAGTCAATGCCATGCTAGGACGGGTATGGCAAGGATTCGATTACCATATTGACATATGCCATGTCACTCGTGGTTCGTGTATCGAATGTTTGTAAAAAAAAACTTTCAGAGTTTCTCTTCAAAATGCAATATGTATGACATCTGCACAGTGTTTAGTTCTTCTGCAATAAATAATTGAAAGTGTCCTGGACTTTATGTACACCATGTATGTAATATTTTATACTGTTCTGTACTTTGACAAGTCCAATATCATGAATGTGATAATGTGGGCACTAAATAAATAAATATGGTGAGTACCAATCTATCCTTTCCATAATTGTTGATATTTCAACCTGGACTTTCTATTGTTTGATTTTGCGCTTCCATAACATATATCTATGTTCCTTTATAGCTTTCACTTCTCTAGCAGACAGCTTAGCAGTATGTACTGTTAGGATTGTGGATTTTAGAGTTGTTCTTCTTCCCTGCCAGTCGAAAAAGTTCTGACGCCTCATTAATAAAAAAATAGAGAAAAGTTAACATGGTGGTTTTAATGCTTCTTGTGCTCTGCATAGTCTCCCCACACTAAAGAACAATGCACAGATTATTCATACAAGCATGTAAAACTGTCAGAAAAGTGCTTCTTTGGGGTGTTCAACTTATGTGTCACATTGGCTAGAATGTCAGTTATATCATCAAAGTATTGATACTACATGCAAATTTCTGCACTCTGTTGTTTTACTGTAGGTTTGTACTGATAACACAAAGTCTCATCACCAGTGATGATTTTCTCCAGAAAAGAATTTTCCACACTTCAGTCAAGTCACAGCAGGTGACCACGCATTGTCATTTTTGTTTGTTAGAGCAGGACTAACTATGCACACACTTTTCTTTTCTTCAAAACATTCCAGAGAATATCTTGAGCAATTGATTTAGAGGTATTGCTTCACTCTGATTTGTGACATGAAAAAACTGACACACTATGGCCACACATCCACTATTTGAAACACTACCTGCTCACGAGTGACTGGTCGAATACACGTATGTTGTTTATAGTTGTTAGATCAGCCTGTCTACGCAGTTACTGTGCTGACTTCGCTTATATATCCATAAATAACATCAGTCTGAGTACTTTTTGGATAATGGTGTACTCCACAACTGATGGATAATATTCTTAGAGTATTTTTGATATCCATTATGGAAACAGGAAAATTTTTCAGTATTATTCGAGGGTTGGAACTTAAATAGTGGCAGCTATTTATTCACAACCAATACAAAAGAGTTACATGTTTGCACCTGTCATTGTCCTTCAGAGTGGTCAGCAGCATTGTGTAAAACCCATTGCCAGTGACGTGGAAGGCGTAGCACACTGTTAACAGAACCCGTTCTGTTGATGTGCGAATGGAACAGTTCTGAAGCGAATGTCACGAAGTGGTTCCTCCATCTTTGGAATCAAATCAAAGTCACAAAGACTGAAGTTCAGAGAGTAAGGTGGATGGTACAATACTTCCCAGTCCCATTGACCAAACAGAGCAGCCGCAGCTTCCGCTGTATGCGTCTGCAAATTGTTGCGCAAAATGATGGGTGGGTTGAGCAGAATGTGTTGCCGCTTCTTTCGCAAAGCTGGTCACTGATGATGCTCCAAAAATGAACAGTAATACTATGAATTGACAGTCTGCTATAGAGGAATGTAATGCATTAGGATAACACCATCGCAGTCATACACAAGAATTACCACAACTTTCACCATACTGGGGCTCTGATGCACTTTCGACTTTGAAGCCATTCATTGGATTGGCATTTCAGTTTTGGCTCATACGATGCAGCCCATGTCTCATCCAGTGCTATGATACAGCATAAGAAAGCCTCTCCTTCACACTCATAGCACTCCAAGTGTGTCTGAGCAGCTTCTTAATGCATCCATTTCTGCATTTCTGTCAAGTCATGTGGAACCCATCATGATGCAATTTTTTGCATGCCCAGACGTTCCTTCAGGATGTGAAGCACAGTCGTATGCACTAATCTGGTTTTGTGGGCATGCTTATGAATTGTATGGCATTGATCACTGTTCACTAATGTGGCAACAGCGTGCACTACTTCTTCAGAGATGCTAAGATGACCAGCCCGCTGCATGGTTACCACAGTTTGCCGACCTTCATTGATGGCTTTTACCTAATGTGCCACTGTTCCGTATGCAATGCCGATTCCCTGCATGTCTCTTGAAGATGTTGACGACATGTATGGCCTCTGGCACATTCAATCTTAATCCAACTCCGCTGTTCCTGTTTCGAAAACATAGTGACACCGTTACATTAGACCGCTCACTCACAAGTGATGTTGTTTTCATCGAACGCCACTGACATGGGATGGGCGAGTCCATTTTCTCGGATGTAAGGTAAATATGTAAACAACATGTGCTATCAGCGACAGTATTAGATTCCATTTCATAAAGTCTGCCACTATTTAAGTTCCAACATATGTACTTTTCAGTAATTTAAATCTGTATGTTATGGGACAATAAAAATTTTGACTCTGATTCTGAGGCTCTTACTAGCAGATGCTTTGTCTGCATTCCAGTGTTTGTAACTGTACCTGTGACAAGCCATTTTAGCATGATAATGCTTGGCATCACATCCTTAGATAATGAAGATCTGTGTATGGAAGTAAGCTACCCAACAATGTGTACTTTTTATTATGTATTGCCAGGTTAGTATTAGACACATGACCATCACAGTGGCATAAAATATATACTGGTTCCTTAGTACATGACAGAGACATTTTCTGGTAACATTCACATAATTATTTAACAATGTGTTTGTCAGAATATAAATTTATATAACGTGTAATAGGCAATGATGACTTGCTTCACATCCAAAGATTATCTTAACAACTTATTCTTCACTATGTACAGCAAAACTGTCTATCATTCTCTCAAAAGTTTCTTTGTTAGTTGTCCTCACGTAGAGGACACCTATCTCAATTTAACTTATGTTCGAGGTCTCTTTCTGTTTCAAAATTTTCAAGTGTTACCCATTTGTTTTGATTTCTCATGTGGAAACTCCACCTCTGCTTTACAATTTCATATGTTATCTCATGGTCTCTTTTCTCTTGAGTAAGAAACATCTGCTATATTTTTCAGGCTATTTGTTATGTCATTCAGTTCTTCTGCCTTGTTCTGTTAGTAAATATGACCTCATGCTCCAGTTTTCTACACCACCATTATAATATTTGATATTGTTTCCTACTGTTCACATTGTCTTTTTTCTGTTCCCATTTTTCATTCTTTATTCCAGCACAATTCTAGCACATTGGATCACCAATCACAGCTGTCAATTATAAATTTTCACCAATCATCAGAAATTTTATCTCCACCAAGTTGTATCTCAGTCCTAGGTAATTGCATTGATGAATTAAAGTCACCCAACCTAGTTGACATAATCTGCCTCTCTGAACACCATGTGACCACTGGTATAGGAACTTGGCCTAAGCACAATGAGAAACTCAGACAGGAGAGTACCGGTACTGCAAATGTTAGAGTAAGGAAAGGTTCTCATAAAAGTACAATTAAAAATAATATAAGTATATTTCATCAAAATATTGGGAGTTTAAAGAATAAAATAGATGAGCTTCTGGTTTGTTTAGAAGATTTAGAAACTGAGGATGAAATAGATATACTATGCCTGTCTGAGCATCACATTGTTACTGATATGGATAAGGTAAATATAAGTGGATATAAGCTCTCTGCATATGTAATTAGAGAAAATATGGAAAAAGGAGGAGTTGCCATATATGTCAAAAGTTATCATTGTGCAAAAAGTATAGAAACAAAAAAGTTTTGTGTAGAGAAACATATAGAAGCATGTGCCTGTGAGCTTAAATTAAATAAATGCACATTTATAATTGTAACTGTATATAGGTCCCCATCGGGATATTTTCATCTATTTCTGAAAAATTTGGACTCCTTGTTGTGCTATCTGTCAGACAGGGGGAAGCAAATTATTATTTGTGGGGACTTCCATGTAGATTCTCTGAAAGAGGGTAATAGGAAAAATGACCTTCAAGTATTACTTGGTTCTTTCAATTTGACACCCGTTATTGATTTTCCTACTTGGGTGGTAAAGGATAGCAACTTACTGATAGATAACTTCTTTATAGACAAAGATAAGTGTAACCAGATAAATGCTCAGCATGTTGAGAATGGTCTTTCTGATCATGGTGCACAGCTAGTTACAATATAAGACATAGCTCCATTCAGCAGTACTAAACAGTCCTCCAAAATAGTATGTTCAGTCAACGATTTAACAATTGCAAATTTCAGGGAAAGCCTACAGCAGTTAGACTGGGATGAGGTGTACGGTGAACCTGGTGCCAATTTAAAATATAATTTATTTCATGACACCTCTGTAAATGCATTTGAAAACTGCTTCCCCAAGAAAATAGTTAAATATACTCGTAAGAAACCATGTAACAAACCATGGCTTACTAAGGGTATAAAAATATCTTGTAACTGGAAAAGGGAAATGTAGCTGACAGCAAGAAAGAATAGTGACCCAGAAACTATCAAACATTATAAAAACTACTGTGCTATATTAAGAAAAGTTATTAAAAAAAATCCAGAAATATGTGTATCATGTCTGAAATCAGCAACTCTGATAATAAAATTAAAACAATTTGGAATATTATTAAAAGAGAAACAGGTCAACCAAGAGAAGAGGAAGACAGTATTACCATCAAATTGAATGAAAACTTTACAAACAAAAAGTCAGAAGTTGAAAATATTTTTAATAATCATTTTCTAAATGTTGTGGATATAGTAGGATCCAGGTGCTCATTAGAAGATGCTAGGCTGTTAATGGAAGAGGCCATACCTACGCAATTTGATACAATTGATATCTCACCCACTTCTCCCTCTGAAATTAGGAAAATAATAAACCTGCTTAAAAGCAAAAACTCACATGGAATTGATGGCATTTCCAGCAAAATACTAAAAGCTTGTTCTCAACAAATAAGTAAGATTCTCAGCCACCTGTGTAATAGC
Organism: Schistocerca piceifrons; assembly: GCF_021461385.2. Lineage (NCBI taxonomy): Eukaryota > Metazoa > Arthropoda > Insecta > Orthoptera > Acrididae > Schistocerca > Schistocerca piceifrons. The sequence goes on from NC_060145.1 coordinate 106,723,989, forward strand.
TCTCTGGAACAGGCCATTTTCCCTGAAAGACTGAAATATGCTATTGTTATACCTTTGCATAAAAAAGGGGATAGATCTGATGTCAACAATTACCGTCCAATCTCCCTTCTAACAGCTTTATCCAAAATTTTTGAAAAAGTAATGTATTCAAGAGTAGCTTCACATCTCTGTAAAAATGAAGTACTAACAAAATGTCAGTTTGGTTTCCAGAAAGGTTTTTCAACAGAAAATGCCATATATGCTTTCACCAATCAAATTTTGAATGATCTGAATAACTGAACACCACCCATTGGGATTTTTTGTGATCTCTCAAAGGCTTTTGATTGTGTAAATCATGAAATTCTGCTAGACAAGCTCATGTATTGTGGCATGAGTGGGACAGTGCACAAATGGTTTAATTCGTACCTAACTGGAAGAGTGCAGAAAGTTGAAATAAGCAGTTCTCATAATATGCAAAGATCACCACATTCCTCAAACTGGGGAACTATCAAGAATGGGGTTCCACAAGGGTCAGTCTTGGGTCCTTTGTTATTCTTAATATATATTAATGACTTGCCATTCTATATTCATGAAGAGGCAAAGTTAGTTCTCTTTGCTGATGATACAAGTATAGTAATCACACCTGACAAACAAGAATTAAGTGATGAAATTGTCAATAATGTCTTTCAGAAAATTACTAAGTGGTTCCTTGTAAACGGACTCTCACTGAATTTTGGTAAGACACAGTACATACAGTTCCGTACAGTAAATGGTATGATGCGATTAATAAATATAGACCTTAATCAGAAGCATATGGCTAAGGTAGAATATTCAAAATTTTTAGGTGTGTCCATTGATGAGCGATTAAGTTGGAAGGAACACATTGATGATCTGCTGAAACATTTGAGTTCAGCTACTTATACAATAAGGGTCATTGCAAATTTTGGTGATAAATATCTTAGAAAATTAGCTTACTATGCCTATTTTCACTCATTGCTTGCATATGGCATCATATTTTGGGGTAATTCATCACTGAGGAATAAAATATTTATTCCAAAAAAACGTGTAATCACAATAATAGCTGGAGTCCACCCAAGATCATCCTGCAGACATTTATTTAAGGATCTAGGGATATTCACAGTAGCTTCTCAGTATATATACCCTCTTATGAAATTTGTTATTAACAACCAAACCCAATTCAAATGTAATAGCAGTGTGCATAACTACAATACTAGGAGAAAGGATGATCTACACTATTCAAGATTAAATCTAACTATGGCACAGAAAGGGGTGAATTATACTGCCACTAAAGTCTTTGGTCACTTACCAAATAGTATCAAAAGTCTGACATAACCAACAAGTATTTAAGAAGAAATTAAAAGAATTTCTGAATGACAACTCCTACTTCATAGAGGAATTTTTAGATATAAATATAAAAAAAAATTTAAAAAAATAAAAAAATAAAAAAGTTGCTATATTAACTTAATTATGTTGTTAAATTAACTTAATTATGTCATGCATTGGAAAGTTTGACTCGTTCCACATCATTACAAAATATCGTATTCATGATCCATGGAACTAGTATTAATCTAATCTAATCTAATCTAATTCGGACTTAATTTTTGTGGATCATTTCTGATATTTTGGTCAAAATTTTTGTGTTAGCTGGCTGCCACATCATAGACTGATAATATCTTTACAGAAAAGTCCAATCAAGATTATATTACAATACCAATAGTCAATGACTTCTCAGACTATGACATCCAATTCCTTTTGTTAAATGTTAATACTGTACAGGGTATAAAATCTACTAAATCTAAATACAAGAGGGTAGTCAGTAAGGCACAAAGTGATTAGTTTAGGACACTCCTCAAAGACATGAACTGGAATGATACAAACAGTGTTCATGACGTGAATGTCTTTAAGTCCTTACCTTATTCAAATACAGTTTTCTCCCAAACCTAGCACACATTAGACTGTAGTCTACAAAGAAGCCATGGAGTACTCAAGGAATAAGAGTTTAAAAAAAAGGGACACTCTCAGCCATAAAAAGTTCTGCTGTTGATACTACAACTCATTATAAGGCATACAGCAAAATATTAAAGATAGTAAAAGTGAAATAAAGACACCTAGGGATATGGTGAAGGAGGAGACTGATAGAACCAGACATGAAGAGGGGCAGATAGCATTAAGAGTAAATGATACATTGGTAACAGATGTGTTATATGTTGCACCATTGTGGATGTGGAATAAGTTAAAAAGAAAAAAGAAACATATTTTTGTTTAAAGGTTGATAACAAACTTATCACAAAACATGAAAATATACAACATACTAAGGTGCATGTGACAGTTTTTAGGGTATTGTAGCCACACGTCATCAAAGAGAAAATCAGTTTTCAGTACTTATTGACATTGATCACATTACTGCACTGAAGATATGCAGAAGTCAGACTTATGTAACACTCACATCATTTGATAATATTTATAATATATACACATTTACCAAGAAATTCATCGGTGGACTTGGAGGAGAAGCCCACCAACAAATCCTTTAGGTTCATATTAAACTGAACTTCATGAGTAGTTAAACTTATTGTGGCTGCTGGCACATTATTGAAAATGTATATTCCTAAATATGGACATTTTCTGGATCAAAGTGAGTGAGTTAACCCTCAAGCAGGCACCCAGTTTTCATAACACAAGTGAATGCATGGCATACTTTGCGCATAGGTAAAGAATAGCAATCCTTATGTTACCAAGGTCAACTTGTATGAGAAAATCACAGTTCATTCTTAGTTTCATTAAACAATGATAAAATAAATTTATATTACATGACCTGAATCAAATTTCCTTTGTATCTCTCTGTTGCTAGGTACAAGTGTTATTCCACAGTAATGACCCAGTCAGAGCATTAAACAGCGTAGTGGCATCAGATCCCAACCAATCACTTATTCTGTTACAAATTACCTGTAGACAACTGCCTCACTGTGGGACTGTGCTGTGGGGTGTATTTTTCACTCTTCTCCTGCTGACATATTTTTGTAGGATTTGTGGTGGGTCTTATATCAGCACTAGTGGGAAGTTGCGTACCTGGCTGATAGAACTGGGCAATATTTTGCTGATCCTAATACATCACCAGATGAAAGTAGTATTACCTTTATCCTCTCTTCTCAGAGTAGTTGTTTAGTGGTCCGGATCCTTCTGTGAGACCTCCCTATTGATCAAACTGCAGGTGAAGATTCCTGGAATGCTTCCACAAGTTCTCTCTACTGGGCTACTAAATAAATAGCCACACTTCGCACAAACAGGGGTATATTTTGCCCAACATTTTCACTATTTCTTTTAACAATACAACAAACAGTTGCTACAGTAATACCACTCTCTTGAGTACCTTAGGACCTGAGAGAGCAAACCAGATAAACAACTACTGCTGTTCAGTTGTTCATTATGCCCTTGTTGGTGCATCATTTACTCCATGGTTCTCGGACTCAGGCACTTGCTGCACCATGGCACAAATGACTCCCGGATGACCAGTGGTTGTAATACCATTTTTACTGGTCCCCTTCTTGCCGGCTCCACCACTGCTCCACATTCACTGCATACAGTGCCTATGGAGTACCGCCTCAGTTGTGCGACTGGATTCGTGATTTCCTGTCAGAAAGGTCACAGTTCGTAGTAATAGATGTAATAGATGGAAAGTCATAGAGTAAAACAGAAGTAATATCCGGTGTTCCCCAAGGAAGTGTTATAGTCCCTCTACTGTTCCTGATCTATATTAACGACACAGGAGACAATCTGAGTAGCCATCTTAGATTGTTTGCAGATGATGCTGTCATTTACTGTCTTGTAAAGTCATCAGATGATCAAAACGACTTGCAAAATGATTTAGATAAGATATCTGTATGGTGTGAAAAGTGGAAATTGACCCTGAATAAAGAAAAGTGTGAAGTTATTCACATGAGAACTAAAAGAAATCAGCTAAATTCTGATCACGCGATAAGTCACACAAATCTGAGGGCTGTAAATTGCAATTACAAATAACCTAAATTGGAACAATCACATAGATAATATTGTGAGTAGAGCAAACCAAAGACTGTGATTCATTGGCAGAACACTTAGAAGGTGCAACAGGTATACCAAAGAGACTGCTTACACTATGCTTGTCCGCCCTGTTCTGGAGTACTGCTGTGCGGTGTGGGATCCGCATCAGGTGGGACTAACAGATGACACCGAAAAAGTACGAAGAAGGGCAGCTCATTTTATATTATCGCAAAATAGGGGAGATAGTGTCACAGACATGATACGTGAATTGGAGTGGCAATCATTAAAACAAAGGAGTTTTTCATTGCGACGGGATGTTCTCATGAAATTTCAATCACCAGTTTTCTCCTCCGATTGCAAAAACATTCTGTTGGTACCCACCTACATAGGGAGAAATGATCATCATGATAAAATATGAGAAATCAGGGCTCGCACGGAAAAATTTAAGTGCTCATTTTTCCCGCGTGCCGTTCGAGAGTGGAACGGTAGAGAGACAGCATGAAGGTGCTTCATTGAACCCTCTGCCAGGCACTTTATTGTGAATAGCAGAGTAATCACATAGATGTAGATGTAGATACAAGAAAGGAAAACACACAGTTTCCCTTTTGCACTACATTTATTCTTATTCAACTTACTCATGAGCATCTCTTGTCAACGGCTTTCCAATGGTATGTTGGGATGTTTACAAATATCCTGAAACACTACAAATCCTGCCACTCAGACAAGAGTTCTCATACTTAAGTGTCTGGTTATGTACACATTTTATTAACAATCCATTATTATTATCCTACTCTTACTTCTTAAACCTGCCTTTACATAATCTCTGCAACATGACTTTTTATAATCGTTAATGATCACTCGTGACTATGTCCACTTAATTACTTAACTACTTTGTACCTGTTTGGCAGATTCATTCATTTTCTTCATACTTGTAATATTATTTCTCATATCTTATTACTTTCTTTAATACTATGGCTAGCTTTTCTAGATCACCCGAAGTACCTGAGGAACGTGCACAGTAATACAATCTTATTACTTGTAATTAATGTTGTTCTTAAGTTCCTTTTGTGATTCTCTTGACCTCATAACCAATTAACCATTTTTGTTTTTATTTATGACAATTTTAGCATCTATCTACTGGATACTTGTGAGACATTTATTCTGATACACTTAGACATCATAATATTATTCGTCTTTAAATATGTAGAGCAATATTGACCTTCTTTACATAGAGCGCTCATCTTTTGTTATTATAGTGATTTTAAACTTCCTGAATTTCCATTGTATTGACATCCAAGTCCTTTCTTTTTAGAGAACTTAACTTCTTTAATATCCGACCATCCAAGAGTATGGACTTTTATTGCGAAGCCTTTGCGCACAAGAATGTGGAGGTGTAAATTGTCACCACCGCTGCACTCAAATCTTTTCACCTCTTTATTATGAACCATTTGGTTAAAATCTCTTGTTATTTATTAAAATTTAAGAATAATCTATGGATTATCCTTTCAACAAAACTTATTCCACCTTCCACCAAAGACCACTTCTGCATCTTAGTACAGTAAAATATATCTATCTCATTCAGTGCGGTAGTGCCTCATATTAATTCCTATTCTACTATGGTACAGGTCAATCCCCTTCTAGGTGCCCCTGCCTGCACAGTATAGGTCAGTCTTTCTTAGGTTGGCCTATATGCCTTTTATTCATCATTCCTGATTAGAGAGTACACTCCACATTTCAGATATATATCTTCCATTATTATTTTCTACTTTCTCCCATATTGCTTTGAGGTTCCCTTTTGATTTCCATGTCTGCACTCTATTTCAGTTGTTAAGTCTTTTGCTTACTACCTTCTCCATACCTTAACTCATCTATTAACAGCACTATATGTCTAAGTATTCTTAATTGTACTCTATTCTTTCTTTTGTTCTCTCTTTTCTTAAAACCCAAGCTCCAGCTAGATAACCAATTCAAAAACTTACTGTTTCTACTGCCATGTTCTGTTAATCCATTTTCTGTACCTGTACCCTATGTTTCTATTTGTCATCCTATTATATCTAACAAAAGCGCTGGCAGGTTGATATACACACAAACAAACACAAACATACACACAAAATTCAAGCTTTTGCAACCAACGGTTGCTTCATCAGGAAAGAGGGAATGAGAGGGAAAGATGAAAGGATGTGGGTTTTAAGGGAGAGGGTATGGAGTCATTCCAATCCCGGGAGTGGAAAGACTTACCTTAGGGGGAAAAAAGGACAGGTATACACTCGCACACACGCACACACATATCCGTCCGTACATACACAGACACAAGCAGACATTTGTAAAGGCAAAGAGTTTGGGCAGAGATGTCAGTCGAGGCGGAAATACAGAGGCAAAGATGTTGTTGAATGACAGGTGAGGTATGAGTGGTGGCAACTTGAAATTAGTGGAGGTTGACGCCTGGCGGGTAATGAGAAGAGAGGATGTACTGAAGGGCAAGTTCCCATCTCCGGAGTTCTGACAGGTTGGTGTTACTGGGAAGTATCCAGATAACCCGGACGGTGTAACACTGTGCCAAGATGTGCTGGCCGTGCACCAAGGCATGTTTAGCCTCATCACCAACAAACACTGTCTGCCTGTGTCCATTCATGTGAATGGACAGTTTGTTGCTGGTCATTACCACATAGAAAGCTTCACAGTGTAGGCAGGTGAGTTGATAAATCACATGGGTGCTTTCACACGTGGCTCTGCCTTTGATTGTGTACACCTTCCAGGTTACAGGACTGGAGTAGGTGGTGGTGGGAGGGTGATGGGACAGGTTTTACACCGGGGGTGGTTACAAGGGTAGGAGCCAGAGGGTAGGGAAGGTGGTTTGGGGATTTCATTGGGATGAACTAAGAGGTTACGAAGGTTAGGTGGATGGCGGAAAGACACTCTTGGTGGAGTGGGGAGGATTTCATGAAGGCCTCGGGTTCAAATCCTGGTTGGGGCACACATTTTTCAACTGTCCCCATTGATATTTATCAATGCCTCTAAGCAGCTAAAGGTCTGGATTTCATTATAATTTCATTCTTCGAGAGTTGCAACATCACCAATGGTATCTGTAGAGATACCAGCTTCATATATTAACACTCTCTGTACCAGGCCTATTTTATGCACCCGTCCCTAGAAACCGGGCAATTTTACCAATATTAAAAAAATTACTGCATCAAATCTACTGTTTGGATTGTGGCAAATTTGGTACCATCTTGAAGCTGCACATTTCTACTTTAATTCTGAGTGAAAGAAACTACTTTACAATGCACAGCTTTAAGGTACAGTTATAGAAATCACTTAGATGTTTTAAGAATTTAGAAAAAGTCATACGAATAAGGGAATACAATTGTGATTTATTTTTAACCAAAATTGTGGCACTACATTACATGTTTCTGATAGTATACAGTATTACATATAAATTTCACACAGAATCATATTGTTTTTTAGTGTGGAAAATTTTAAAGCAAGGTTCCAGGCAGAGTGCAACGCCACACTGTTCACATTCGTATCGTGTCTCTTTGCGAGAAGCCTTGCCACTCTGTTTCTTGCTCCTGGAACTGCACACGTGACACACACGAGCAGCATACTTCTTAGTAGTTGCAGGTATGTGCTGCAAAAAATGTCTCTTTGTTAGCCGACCTACAGTTCCTTCATTTCTTGGAATGAATTCAAGTGTGTCGTCTTCAACAAGCTGAACTGCAAGCACTGTTATAAAGTCTGTTATTGTAATTTTCTTCCTGTGCACTGCATTGTACAGCCAAAATGCATTTGATACTCCCATAAGCAGCAAATGGAAATATAATTTTCGCCACCATTTCACAGTTCTGTGCTGGAACGGATTGTACTGCAGGCGTTGGTCTCCAATATCCACTCCAATTTTATTGAGGTTGTAATCAAGTACCTGAAGTGGTTTCAATACTACAGACCCATTTCTCTTAGTATGCGTACCAAATGTTGCTTGATGCCTTGTAGACAATGTATACACATCTCTCTTATCTTTCCACTTCATTGCCAATACATTATCTTTACGCCGAAAAGACATTTCGCCCTTTTTCAGCTTAGCAGATACTAAATCTTTAGGCAATCCTTTCCTGGATTTGTTCACAGTACCAACAGCTCCAGTGCCTTTCTCTGCCAGTTGCTGAAATAGCTCTGGACTGGAATAAAATCGATCTAAATACACAGTGTGGCCTTTGTTCAGCAAGCTGCTGTCAGACAACAATCGCAAAATAACCGCAGACGAAGAATTGTCAACAATATGCTTACCAGCATAAACTTCAAAATTTACAACATAGCCACTACTGGCTTCAGCAACAGCATATACTTTCAGTCCATACTTATGAGGCTTATTTTGCATGTAAACACGGAAACTCACACGACCTCGAAATGGGCAAATTCCTTCATCAATTGTCACTTTTTCTGAGGGACGATATGCCTGGATACATCGCTCCTTCAAATTATTATAATATGGCAAAACTTTGTAAAGTGGATGAAATCCATCTTCGCCTGGTTTTTTCTGATTTGAATTGTCAACAAGATGCAAGCATGACAGTATCTGAGTGAAACGCAAACGGCTCATGACATGGGGACAAAAGTTACAACTAAGAACAGGATTAGTGCTCCAATGGTCCGCAATTTTGGGCTTTTTCGAAACACACATGTGGAAAATAATACCCAAGAAACGCCTCATCTCACTTATAGTCACTGGCTTCCACGAACTCAAAACTGAATGGGGCTTCAGATTATTTCCTCTTCTTTTCTTCTGTATTGTCTGTGATGCATACAAATTTGTCTGTCTCTTGAGTTCATTTACGTCACTGTCAGTAAGGAACACTTTACTGCAATCCAGTACAGAACTCGACTCATCAATATCCACTAGTATCTGCCTGGGTGTCGTGTTGACAGGCAGAGGTCGGTAGGTGTCAACTGCAGTCCACTCACTGTCTTTCGGATACGGCACAGCTGCTGGATTTGAAGCAACACCTTCAACATCATTCTCGTCTTCATCTGAAGACAAACTGTCATCAATCTCGTCTTCTAAAAAGAATATCACATTATGTGTAACTACATACATCGTTTACACATGTTCAACAGATATGTGCGTACTGCACAATTACGTGGAAAATTCGGAAATACGTACCTTCAAACACACCATTGCATTCAGAATCGTCTGAATCACTCTCTACATTATCCAGAGTGTCGCTATGATTGATCAAATCCGCAATTTCTGCGTCTGATAAACCGCGCCGAAACATGATGACAAACAACTGAATGATATACAGACTGAGAACGCAAAGATAAGTTTTAACATGAATTACAGCGCTGCCGTGACATCTATGGACGCATTTTGTTAATAAACATCTGAAAAACGTATAGCGCTGGCCAAACCCGTAGAAATAACGTTGCAGTGTTTTGAATGAAATTAAATGTAGCGGCCCGTAAATTTTACGGGCTTGGTGATTTTCGCGCGATCCCAGGCCCGTAAATTTTACGGGCTTGGCGCTTAGAGTGTTAAATGTAGTGTGACAACTGAAGATACACCTGAAAAACCACATATCCTGATCAGTTACTCTTTGGAGATACAGGTCTATTGTTATAAGCAGGGAAATTGTTATGTATGACAATCAGGTGTGAACTTCTGCAGCTTGTGGCTCAACTTGCCACATGTGAGCACAATGTATACAAGGACATGTGACTGAAATTTGAATGTGAGAAGAGATACAAACACAAGGAGATCAATATTTAGATTAAATGTATTTTTTTTTCAATAGTTCCATAGTGAGCAGATCCACCAGGATGCAGAACATGTTAGAAAAACAATAATATACAAGAAATATTTTTAGAAATTGCTAATGTACCTTCCATAAATCCCAAGGAAATGGTTCTCAAGGATGTGGAATAAGTCAAAAATCTTAAATATATTTTTGTTTAAAAGGTAATAGCAAACTTGTCACAAAACATGTAAATGTTGAATACACTGGGGTGTATATGGTAATTCTTACGCCACTGTAGCCATGCACTGTGAAGTACAAAAATCATTACACAACATTTATTTACAATGATCATATTGGTGCACTTATGGTTGGAAAGTTACTGAAAATGTGTTTCTGAGTCATGGACGCATTTCTGGACCAAAGTAAGTGACATTAGATCTTCATGAAGATTATTCTTGTTTCTTAATATGTACCCATAAAATAAAGAAAAGACAACCATTCATCTTTAGATGACTGACATGTGGCTCATAGAAACATGCAATGGAAGATTGTCATACCAGCTTTAGAGCTCTTGCTCTTTCTCTGCCGGCCGCTGTGGCTGATGGGTTCTAGGCGTTTCAGTTCGGAACCGGGCTGCTGCTATGGTCACAGGTTTGAATCCTGCCTCAGGCATAGATGTGTGTGATGTCCTTAGGTTACTTAGGTGTAAATAGTTCTAAGTCTAGAGAACTGATGACCTCAGGTGTTAAGTCCCATAGTGCTTAGAACCATTTGAACAAATTTTTTGTTCTTTCTCTACTAGAAGTGCACACAGTCACATACAGATGCACAAGACATCAAAATGCACATCCCCAGGGTGATGGTGAGATTCAATACGAACACAAAAATTGTTTTATAACACTTATTTACAACGATTGCATTAGTGCCACGAATTTGTGGAGAAGTCAGCTGAGTCTTGCCATACCCACAGGCATGTGTGTTTGGGTGTCTATGTGGTTGTGGGTGTGAATGCCTGTATACTTCTACTAGAGAAAGAGCAAGAGCTTGAAAGCTCAGTCTAAATAGTTTTCCATTGCTTATTTCTATGGGCCATACATCAGTCATTACAAGTGAATCCTTGCTTTTCCTTTATTTTATGTAGTATTCCATCTAAAAATTTACATTATTGTTGTTCTTATTCCTAATACTGATTCAGTGGACTGAGATTTTGGTTTTAAAAAGAAATATATATTTTAACAACAAATTTCATTAAGAATAAATTCATTGGGAATCAGTGGCTTATATCCCTCATTCCCTAAACACACCTCTGCAGGCTGTACCTGATATTGCACCACAAATAAATTTTTATTACACTACTTTAGACATGGAAAACTTTAGCTTAGCTTGATGAGTTACTCTCAAAAATAATCCTATATAACATTATGGAATGAAAGTAAGCTTAATATACCAGCTTTTTATTTTTATGTCACCTACGTCTGACAACATTTGCATTCCAAATACTGTCAAATCCTTCTGTCTGTAATCATATTTTAGGCACATGCTGGCAGAAATCTGTTATTAGTTCTAAACTGCATACAGTGTTTTTGAGTTTAGTGGCAAAGAATTGGGTAGGAACAATTAATGTCTAAGAATATTTCATTAATCGATCTTTATAAGATTACACTTGATTTGCTGTTTACTGCTACATTTGTATCATCTACAAACAAAACAAATTTGGCATCTAGTAATGTTACTGATGATATGTCATTGATAGACATAAGAAAAAGTAAGAGCTCTAAGATGGAACCTTATGGGACACCATGTATAATTAGTTCCCAATTGGATGATACCTGATAGCTCAATACACATCTCTATTCCATTGACTCCTTTTGTTTCCTGCTGGAAATATGGGATTTGAACAATTTTGCAGCATTTCCTACTACACTGTATGTAATATTCTAATTTGCTTAAAATGATATTGTGATTTGCAGTCATATGCCTTTTTTAACAGATCACAAAATATACCAGCAGCCTGTAATTTATAGTCAATGAATTGAGTACATTTATTTTCTGTATGTTTAGACAGCCTTCTCAACATCAGAACCCTTTGGAAATGTGAATTGTGACATTAACAATATATTAATTATTTGTTGTTTGAAGGTTGAGAAACCAACTGTATATTACCTTTCCTAAAATTTTCAAGAATGCTCACAAAAGTAAAACTGGATCAAATCTGACAGTATTTCTGAATCTCCTTTCTTAAACAAAAGCTTAGCTTCAGCATATTTTAACCATTCAGTAAATGTTCCACTGATAAATGATTGGTTGCATAAATAAAATTTACTAAACTCAGAAGCACACTTTTTAATTAACTCTGTTGGTATTTTATAGTAACCACTAGAAATTTTTGATTTTAAAGATTTTGCTGTGGACATTGCTTCTGCTGGTGTAGCGAGTGCCATATTCACAGAGATGAAGTTATTTGTAATGACTGGCCTGAGATATTTCATGGGAGCATGTACTGAACTTGACAACTCCATCTTTTCAGTAACAGTTATAAGGTGGTTGAATGGAGGTAGCATACTGTAGGATGTGCAATCTGGTTAATGATTCACAATGTTTATACAGTTTACATAATCATCTTTGTAGCATGTTCTGAGAGATTGCTTCAATAGGGATAACTCATTTCTTGGTGTTCATAATTTTTGAACCAATGATTATTCCTTTGATAATGCACTCACTATGCTATATGTAACAACCATGCCAGTTGTGTCCCACAGACAACTCTAACACTACACAGCAAAAAAAGTTCAGTTCTTTACAAAACAGGGAAATGGGATCTATGTAGACTGCAGACTACTCAGCAGTTTCACTTCCCATCACATCAGAAACAAAAGAACCAGGGTTCATTTGTTAAGTTATACAATAATGCACATCTGACACAAGAATTGCATGTACTAAGAAAACTTCCCTCACCATATGACTCATTTATTTTAAAGTACTGATTTTCTACATAAGACTAAAACTGCAAAGTTTAAATATGAGAGTTAAAATATTCCAAAGACCTCAGTAGATAGCACACACACTGAGAGACACTGTGAACATGAGTAACACCGTCAACAGTGAAAAAAACTGTGAAGTCACTGTTTGCATATAGTTTAGTTTACTTCAGTAATTTTCGTGCTTCATAGATCATATTTGTATACCACTCATATGAATAACACGTTTCTTTAGCAGATTTCCAGGCGATAGTGCTGACACATCAAACCACACCCCTTCATTTCAAAACTGAAAGACTGAGCATCAGACCTCCTCCCTTAGCCATTAAGAGGATATGAGGAGAGATAAAGATCTCTTCCCCAAGGAACTAATAATTCTGAAAGCTAAGACAGTTTTGTGTATGGTATCTATTGGCAGTGCTAAAAAATTCACCTTCTGTAGGCAAGTACTGGCCAGATATTCTATCTTGGCACCAGCAAAAATTTTGCATTCTGTAGGGAAGTATTGGCCAATTTTCATACCATTAACCTTCATAAACATTTTATTTTAAAAAAATGATATTCTTATGGATTACAGTGAATGCATAAGGCAGAGAAGATTTTTCAAGAGAAGATATTTATGAGGAAGGATTGGAAAGCAACACACAACAATTTTACTACCAAAAATTTTAATAGGTAAAAAACAATAAAAATTTAAAAAAACTTACACCTTTTACCTATTTTTCTACATAGTCACCAACATTCTTTTAACACGTTTCTCCGATCGTGGTATAAGTTTCAATATGCCCTGTTCTCAGAAGTTCATTTGGTTGTTCCACTTCTGCACCTGTCATAAAGCACTGGCTGGCCAGGAATTTCTTCATGGAACCAAACAGATAAAAGTCCTACAGTGCACTGTCTGCACTGCACGGCAGATGCTGGACCATCTCACACTCAAATTTGGCAGTTTTCTCACAAACAGGAGCAGCAACATGGAGGCATTGTGATGAAGAAGTCTGACACCATCAGCATTAATTTATGGTGCTTATCACAAAGGGTACAACGCAACTTAATGAAAGTTTTAATGTAGGCTGCAGCATTCCCAGTGGTCTGGTGTTGAGCAAAGTCCACCAATAATACACCATGCATATCCTGTCACAAGCACTTTCCTAACAGACTGAGTCATCTTGAATTTTTTTTCATACTGGGGAACCATGCCTACACTCCATAGCAGTCTGCTTGGTTTCAGGCATGTAGTGGTATGCCCACAACTCATCACCAGTGGTGATTCCTTTCAGGAGGTCATGCCTTTCTGCAGTGCAACTCATTAAGTGATCGAAGCTTGTCATCATTTGCTGGCTCTTGTGATTGTCAGGTTCTTAGGCATGCTGTATGAAATTTCAACATTTCATGAACAATATAATACACCACACAGGAAATGATGGACTGCTGCAATAAGATTCTCAGTTGCACATGTAGGTCGTTCAGAATTGCTGCATCAATGGCTCCAACATTCTGTGTGGTTGCAGCTGTTACCGGCCACACGGAGCATGGTGAATCACTAAGGTTCACATGGCCTCTTGGAAGAATGCACACCATCTGGAGACCTTGCTATGGTACATGCAGTTGTCCCGATACATGCCACACACGTCCCTGTGAATTTCATTTGGTTTATGACCACTGGCCCACAAATATTGAACTGCCGTCTGCTTCACGTCTGCTGTGCAGCGAGCTACCTTAATTTAAGTATTAACTGTATTTTTCTTACTTGTCACTTCTTCTTCCATGTGTTTTTGCTTTTAGGAAGCTTTAATTGTCGAGTGCTAGTAATAGTGTTCCATAGATTTCGTGTTTGTTTTGAATACAGTCAGAGAGAGTCCCTTTAGTCAGATATAGTGCCAGTAGTGTCAGTGTCGTCATAACTGCCATCTGCTTCACGTCTGCTGTGCAGCGAGCTACCTTAATTTAAGTATTAACTGTAATTTTCTTACTTGTCACTTCTTCTTCCATGTGTTTTTGCTTTTAGGAAGCTTTAATTGTCGAGTGCTAGTAATAGTGTTCCATAGATTTCGTGTTTGTTTTGAATACAGTCAGAGAGAGTCCCTTTAGTCAGATATAGTGCCAGTAGTGTCAGTGTCGTCATAACTGCCATCTGCTTCACGTCTGCTGTGCAGCGAGCTACCTTAATTTAAGTATTAACTGTAATTTTCTTACTTGTCACTTCTTCTTCCATGTGTTTTTGCTTTTAGGAAGCTTTAATTGTCGAGTGCTAGTAATAGTGTTCCATAGATTTCATGTTTGTTTTGAATACAGTCAGAGAGAGTCCCTTTAGTCAACCATAGTGCCAGTAGTACAAGTGTTTTTTTTCAATACAGTCCAGAGACAGGTAGTGCTATTTTCATTGTTTTCTACAAGAAGTGGCTAGCAATCACAGTTTAGTCAACAATCAGCCGCCTTTAGTGAATTAGCAGTCTAGTTAAAAGTTGATTAACTCTCTATAGTAAATTGATTCCTTAGGATGGATAGGATGTGTGACTGCTGTGTACGGACGCAGGAGGAGCTGGCCACTGTTCGTGAACAGCTGAGCGTGTTGATGGCCACGGTCAGCCATCTTCAGGCTGCTGCCTCGGAGTGTAGCGGCAGTGGGGAGTCTGGTGCGTCGCATGGTACACCCCAGGTGTTACATGCTTCACCCACTGTCCCTGCTGTCAAGACCTCTTCGCGGGTACCGGGCGCGGTTGGGCCACCCTCTCCCCATGGGGAGTGGCAGGTTCAGCGGCGTTCGCACAAGGCGGAGGGTAAATGTGGAGGCTGGCCGTGTGGCATCGCCCGTTCTGCCTGTGAGTGGACATGTGGCTGTTCTTTCAGCAAGGTCCGAGCAGGCACACAGGGGGAGGGGTTTATT
Organism: Schistocerca piceifrons; assembly: GCF_021461385.2. Lineage (NCBI taxonomy): Eukaryota > Metazoa > Arthropoda > Insecta > Orthoptera > Acrididae > Schistocerca > Schistocerca piceifrons. The sequence continues at coordinate 106,739,603 of NC_060145.1, forward strand.
AGTTATTGGGAGCTCCAACGTTGGGTGGGTGATGGAGCCCCTTAGGGAAATGGCGGAAAGGTCGGGGAAGAATGCCAGTGTTCACTCTGTCTGCTTGCCGGGGGGTCTCATCCGAGATGTGGAGGAGGCCCTGCCGGCAGCGATAGAGAGCACTGGGTGCACCCGACTGCAAATTGTTGCTCATGTCAGCACCAATGACTCCTGCCGTCTGGGTTCAGAGGTCATCCTCAGTTCGTACAGGCGGTTGGCGGAATTGGTGAAGACGGAAAGCCTCACTCGTGGGGTGGAATCAGAGCTAACTTTTGTAGTATCGTTCCCAGAACCGATCGTGGTCCTCTGGTTTGGAGCCGAGTGGAAGGCTTAAACCAGAGGCTCAGACAATTCTGCGGAGATCTGGGGTGCAAATTTGTCGACCTATGCTATCGGGTGGAGAAATGTAGGGTCCCCCTGAATAGGTCAGGCATGCACTACACGCCGGAAGTGGCTACAAGGGTAGCGGAGTACGTGTGGAGTGCACATGGGGGTTTTTTAGGTTAGAGAATTCCCTCCCTAGGCCCAACAAGACCCCTCCTGAGACGCGGCAAGGTAGGAGTAGGCAAAATGCAACAGGGAATAACAATATTAATTTGCTAATAGTAAACTGCAGGAGCGTCTATAGAAAGGTCCCAGAACTGCTCTCATTCATAAACGGTCACAATGCCCAAATAGTACTAGGAACAGAAAGTTGGCTGAAACCAGACGTAAACAGTAATGAAATCCTAAACTCAGATTGGAATGTATACTGCAGAGACAGGCTGGACAGTGAAGGGGGAGGCATGTTTATAGCGATAAGAAGTGCAATAGTATCGAAGGGAATTGACGGAGATCCGAAATGTGAAATGATTTGGGTGAAGGTCACGGTTAAAGCAGGCTCAGACATGGTAACTGGAGGTCTCCATAGGCCCCCTGGCTCAGCAGCTGTTGTGGCTGAGCACCTGAAGGATAATTTGGAAAATATTTCGAGTAGATTTCCCCACCATGCTATAGTTCTGGGTGGAGATTTTAATATGCCGTATATAGACTGGGATGCTCAAACGTTCATAACGGGTGGCAGCGACAAAGAATCCAGTGAAATTTTTTTAAGTGCTTTATCTGAAAACTACCTTGAGCAGTTAAACAGAGAAACGACACGTGGCGATAACATATTAGACCTTCTGGTGACAAACAGGCCCGAACTATTTGAAACAGTTAACGCAGAACAGGGAATCAGCGATCATAAAGCGGTTACGGCATCGATCATTTCAGCTGTAAATAGAAATATTAAAAAAGGTAGGAAGATTTTTCTGTTTAGCAAAAGCGACAGAAAGCAGATTACAGAGTACCTGATGGCTCAACACAAAAGTTTTGTCTCAAGTACAGATAGAGTTGAGGATCAGTGGACAAAGTTCAAAACCATCGTACAATATGCGTTTGATGAGTATGTGCCAAGCAAGATCGTAAGAGATGGAAAAGAGCCACCGTGGTACAACAACAGAGTTAGAAAACTGCTGCGGAAGCAAAGGGAAATTCACAGCAAAGGTAAACATAGCCAAAGCCTTGCAGACAAACAAAAATTACGCGAAGCGAAATGTAGTGTGAGGAGGGCTATGCGAGAGGCGTTCAATGAATTCGAAAGTAAAGTTCTATGTACTGACTTGGCAGAAAATTCTAAGTAATTTTGGTCTTATTTCAAAGCGGTAGGTGGATCAAAACAAAATGTCCAGACACTCTGTGACCAAAATGGTACTGAACAGAGGATGACAGACTAAAGGCCGAAATACTAAATGTGTTTTTCCAAAGCTGTTTCACAGAGGAAGACTGCACTGTGGTTCCTTCAATAGATTGTCATACAGATGACAAAATAGTAGATATCAAAATAGATGACAGAGGGATAGAGAAACAATTAAAATCGCTCAAAAGAGGAAAGGCCGCTGGATCTGATGGGATACCAGTTCGATTTTACACAGAGTATGCGAAGGAACTTGCCCCCCTTCTTGCAGCGGTGTACCGTAGGTCTCTAGAAGAGGGTATCATTCCAAAGGATTGGAAAAGGGCACAGGTCATCCCAGTTTTCAAGAAGGGACGTCGAACAGATGTGCAGAACTATAGAGCTATATCTCTAACGTCTATCAGTTGTAGAATTTTGGAACACGTATTATGTTCGAGTATAGTGACTTTTCTGGAGACTAGAAATCTACTCTGTAGGAATCAGCATGGGTTTCGAAAAAGACGGTCATGTGAAACCCAGCTCGCACTATTCGTCCACGAGACTCAGAGGGCCATAGACACGGGTTCACAGGTAGATGCCGTGTTTCTTGACTTCCGCAAGGCATTTGATACAGTTCCCCACAGTCGTTTAATGAACAAAGTAAGAGCATATGGACTATCAGACCAATTGCGTGATTGGATTGAGGAGTTCCTAGATAACAGAATGAAGCATGTCATTCTCAATGGAGAGAAGTCTCCTGAAGTAAGTGTGATTTCAGGTGTGCCACAGGGGAGTGTCATAGGACTGTTGCTATTCACAATATACATAAATGACCTTGTGGATGACATCAGAAGTTCACTGAGGCTTTTTGCAGATGATGCTGTGGTGCATCGAGAGGTTGTAACAATGGAAAATTGTAATAAAATGCAGGAGGATCTGCAGCAAATTGACGCATGGTGCAGGGAATGGCAATTGAATCTCAATGTAGACAAGTGTAATGTGCTGCGAATACATACGAGGGTTATTCCAAAAGTAAGGTCCGGTTATAAAAAAAAAAATCAAAACTAAAATGTTTTTTCAAAACAATTGTTTTATATACATTCCTTACATCTTTATCTATTTTTCTACATAACTTCCATACTTATTTAAACATTTGTCACATCATTCAACAAGCTTTTGAATGCCCATGTTATAGAAATCGGCCGCCTGTGACGATAACCAGTCCTTAACTGCTTCTTTCACTTCATCATCTGTGTCGAAGCGCTTGCCGCCGAGAAACTCCTTTAAGTAACGGAACAGGTGGAAATCACTTGGCGCCAGGTCCGGACTGTAAGGAGGATGGTCCATCTGTTCCCATCCAAATTTCTTGATCAGAGCTTGCGTTTCATTTGCAGTGTGGGGTCTGGCATTGTCATGCAACAACAAGATTCCAGACGACAAAAGACCACGTCGCTTATTCTGGATTGCGCGTCGAAGTTTAGTCAGGGTAGCGCAGTAGGCGGCTTTATTAATCGTTGTTCCTCTCTCCATAAAGTCGACTAACAATACTCCACGTCTATCCCAGAACACAGTCGCCATAACCTTACGTGTTGAGATTGTCTGCTTTGCCTTGACCTTGACTGGCGATGACGTGTGACGCCATTGCATTGACTGACGTTTAGACTCTGGAGTGATGTGAGAAACCCATGTCTCATCCCCTGTGACAACATTGTCTAAAAGACTGTCACCTTCCTTATGATATCGCTCCAAAAAATCAAGAGCAAAAGCCATTCTTTTCATTCGTTGGGGCTCAGTAAGCAGCCTGGGAACCCAACGGGCACACAATTTGTGAAACTTCAAATGTTCAGACACAATTCTGTACAAAGTTGTTCTACTCACATTCGGAAAATGCATGTCTACGTCTGTAATAGTGAATCGGCGATCTTCACGAATTTTTTTGTCAACCGCATTGACCAAATCGTCTGAAATCACTGATGGTCGGCCACACCGTGGTTCATCGTGCACATTATCCCGTCCTTCATTAAAAGCTCGCACCCACTTGCGCACTTTATTGTCGCTCATTATGTTAGGACCGTACACTTCAGTAATCTGCCGATGGATTTCCGCCGCTGAATTGTTTCTTGCAGACAAAAACCGTATCACTGCCCTTACTTCACAATCGGCGGGCTGATCAATTGTCTTAAACATTGTAAAGTGACACTGTGAACTACACTCAGCAACAGTAACAAAGCGAATGGCGGCGTTTGACGCGCAAGGCTTGCCGGGAGTCGGCGCGCATGCGTGTTTTGTCATTGGCGCCAAATTTCAATAGTTACGGCGAATCGGACCTTACTTTTGGAATAACCCTCGTAGAAAGATAGAGCCCTTATCATTTAGCTACAAAATAGCAGGTCAGCAACTGGAAGCAGTTAATTTCATAAATTATCTGGGAGTACGCATTAGGAGTGATTTAAAATGGAATGATCATATAATGTTGATCGTCGGTAAAGCAGATGCCAGACAGATTCATTGGAAGAATCCTAAGGAAATGCAATCCGAAAACAAAGGAAGTAGGTTACAGTGCGCTTGTTCACCCACTGCTTGAATACTGCTCAGCAATGTGGGATCCGTACCAGATAGGGTTGATAGAAGACATAGAGAAGATCCAACGGAAAGCAGCACACTTCGTTACAGGATCATTTAGTAATCGCATAAGCGTTACGGAGATGATAGATAAACTCCAGTGGAAGACTCTGCAGGAGAGACGCTCAGTAGCTCGGTACGGGCTTTTGTTAAAGTTTTGAGAACATACCTTCACCAAAGAGTCAAGCAGTATATTGCTCCCTCATACGTATATCTCGCGAAGAGACCATGAGGATAAAATCAGACATTAGAGCCCACACAGAAGCATACCGACAATCCTTCTTCCCATGAACAATACGAGACTGGAATAGAAGGGAGAACCGATAGAGGTACTCAGGGTACCCTCCGTCACACACCGTCAGGTGGCTTGCGGAGTATGGATGTAGATGTAGATGTACACTTCACTGCTCTTCACAAGCTAATGACAGTAACACACACGCTATGCTAGTTTTGTACTTCAGGCTCTTCTGTCTAGAGCTGCACGTGAAAATAAAATATCCTCTTCAGTGCAAACTTTAAACTATATCACCATTAAATTTAAACACTCTAGCTGTAATACCAAGGGAGAAAAATATTATTGTGCATTACTTTATGATCCTCCCCCATAACTTATTAATGCATGTTGTAATGGTTGCCTAGTCGTTGATATTGCTAATTGCTGTAATCGCACTATTTCACTCCCATTTACGGAGCTTGTTAGCACTTGATGTTTGGTTTGCGCCATTAAAATGCGTTGTAGTAATCGCTGCTGCGTGCTGGATCGCTGCTGTGTCTCGATGCTGATGCTGGCTCTAAATCTGGTTGTCTAGGGTTAAAAACATGAGGTCCCGTGTTTTTTATGTGCTTTTGATGATAAAGAACGAGCAAAACCAACAAATATGTAACCTTCAAATATTTATTACTCTGGTGGCCATCTTAATTCCACTGTCCACCAAAGACCATGACACAACACAAAGTAGTACTTCCATTACATGATCTTTGCATTGTTTATCCACCTCAAACAATAACACACAAACACACTTTACCAAAGTGACATTCCGACTACCCCCCTCGACCCTTCTTGCTGCTTGTATTTATAACATTGTCAAAGAACTACTAAAAAGAGATATAGTTTATAAGTCACATGTACATCTGTTATCATAATTTGTGCAGATAAGTTATTAATTTGCATCGAGTGACATAATTTAACGTTATGAAAATGACAGACAGATTTGTTGACTTGACAGAATAATTCTCTGTTACAAAAAGGCCATTTTTTAGAAGTTTGTCAACTGACTTCTCTAATTTGCATAAATAAGTAAGTAACATGAATTATTAAGAATTACATTGGTTTACGTCTAAAATAGGATTGATTACGTGAATACTGAGTGAAAACGCTCCTAGTGAACAAATAGGTTTCACTGGGTGATTTTTATTTAAGGAGATCCAAAATACCTAAGTTGGCTACTATTTTTCATACTTCATATTAATTATTTAAGATAAACTTAGTGTTTTTACATGATGACATTTGCTGTGTCAGTGATCAAGTGATATTAACTTTTGTGTGGGTCAGTTATTCAGTATAATTTAATGGGTTGACTGTTTATGGAGACATGTTGTGCAATCATTGTTAACATACACAATAACTCTTCTATAATCATAAATACTCGTTAAACTGGTTGAATTTGGAGGGTATCACATACTTCATTAAAGTAAAGCCTTTAATATGTTCCGTTACAATGTGAAACTGTTTTATTATGCCTGTCTGAACCACACACATTGTGGAGAAAGTGGAAATCATTCTCCTCTGGAATACTATTGCATTCTTATATTTTGGGGACCTAGAATGGTTAGAGCTCTTAAGAATGTGCACTGACACATATCTATTCCTGTACACAAAATCATTGAATGTTTTATCACCAATCAGTTTGTACGTCCCTTTGCCACTAAAAGAGACAGAGGATCCAGCAGTTCTCAAATTAGCCAGCTGTGCAGACTACGATGTAGTTGCAAAGCTGTTCAGTTTTCTTAATTTGGCAGTTGTATCAGAATTTATGTATCTCTTTCCACCAATAGAGATAAACTATACTACTCTTCAATTCTATAAAGCTAGTAAATAACTTAATGGTCAGTCCAATACTACTACTTTTTCCACACTCCACACACACTCACTTCATCCATGTTAACCAACATTTTAAAAAGCGATTAGCAGCATAACAAGCCAATCAGTAGCAAAATGTGGTACAGCATTTACACAGAGTGAATATTTATTGTGAAAGCTGAAATACAGCAACTGTAGCCATACTTCAGACTCGATACTGGACTGGTTGTGTGACCAACCAGAACTGACACTAGGAAGTCAGTGTAAAGAAAACTGGAATTGGAAAACCATGTAAAAACAGTGAACATGAGACGAGAAATATAATTTATAAATATTTAGTAATTGTTTCCTGATAGGTATATTTTGTATAATATAAAACAAAAAAAATACACTCTCAAGTATAAACACACTCACAAAATTTTAAAAAGTTGCACAAGCATTACTTTGCTCATAAAATTATGACGGCATTTTCCACAAAATTCAATTGTTCAACCAAAACAAACAGTGGACAGTACCAAATAAAAATCAGTCCAAAAAAAGAGCCGATCATACCCTGCGGAAACTGACTTTGTAATTTTGATTTCTTGTATACAATTATCAGTATTCACTGTTGGAGGAGTAGGGTTCTGTGTCTACAGCTATTTCTTCATAATCCTTCTCCAGGGCACCCAGATCTTCACGAGCTTCACTGAACTCCATCTCCTCCATACCCTCTCCAGTATACCAATGGACAAAGGCACGCTTCTCAAACATTAGGTCAAATTTACGGTCCAGCTTCTCCCACGCTTCTTGGATAGCTGTGGTGTTGCTTAGCATAGACACAGCACGATTTACCTTAGCCAGATCTCCACCTGGTACCTCAGATGGGGGCTGGCAGTTTATTCCAACCTGCAAGAGATGCAGGAAGACATTCAAATGTTATCACACTGTAATCATACAAAATTCTTGGATCAGATCAGGTACTGCAATAATAAAATTCATGAATCAGATCTTGCCTTGTCCAAACTTACACAGCTAGCAGTAATGATAAAGAAAATAAAATTAATTATGATTTATGCTGTTAGATTGAAAAGGCATGAAAGAGTGGTCATTAGTGCCTGAGCTAAGTTGTTATTGTGGCATAGTAAAATATACAAATGCATATTTTCATGATGATATATACTGATAAAATTTTCTTGGGCTTCCAGCAACGTCCAGTGGTTTTATCAGGCCATAGTAAAAGTGTTACCACTACCACACACTCTACCAGTGGTCAGACTGTTATTGTATCCTCTGAAGATAGAAAACAGTCTATCTGCAATATAACATAGGCAAAACCCAAATAACTTTGCATCCAGGCACAGAAAACTACATGGTTACTCTAAACTGGATGACACCCCTCCTTTCCATTAACAAACAAGTCACAAGTGATGCAATAGCACAGTTACCTAATGCTGTAAATATGTGCAAACACAAAAGAAATAGCTATGAAATCACACATGAAGGTCAACTGACATGAGGCCAAAAAAAAGGTTCAAACATTCTCAACAAGCATTTTCTCCCACCAATTAGCACCAGCTTGCAAACAACAAGACCACTTAGCAGCTCAATGCACTGCTTCATGACGAGGGCTTTGAATCTGAAAGGCTAAATGAGAAAGATATAGGCAATATATTTCTACAGCTGTAAAACAAACATTGAAGTGGCTGGGGTGGGTTTAAAGCATAATAATTAAAATGCACAAATATTGTGGTCAAATAAATTACATATATATCTCATCAACTGTAGCATTAAATAATGTGCATTTTCCAGTACACTGAGAAAAGGAGCACAGATAAAGAAGGGTTAGAGGAGTAAGCATCAAAATATAGATAAATATGTCTGAGTCCCACGTTTAGTAAGATTCTTGAATCAGTGATGTTAGTGCAACTTAGTACCTTTTACATTAGAAACAATTTACTCACAGAAACCCAACAAGGATTTCAAAAAGACTGCAGTACCACAACAGCTGTCATAAAATGTGTACCACAAAGTCTGTAGCTTCCCAGATGGAGAGAAGAATGCCGTGGGTGTGTTTTTAGATCTCACAAAGGCATTTAATACAGTCAACCATGCACTGCTATCACAGAAACTGACTGTTTACAGTATCAGACACACATATATTGACCTCCTGTCTACTAACCTAAAAAAAATAAAGTGCACAAATGTAAATGAGACAAACTGAGACAAGCGTACTCCCAGATTGCACCCCATGGACTTTGTGGCTGTTAAAACTGCCAGAGAGCATTCAAACAGGGATGCTCACATACAAGGACACTCAACTACATTTCAAACTATGTCTCACTGACAGAATGCTAGTGTTCAGACGGCACCACTCATTGATTAATTCTCATTATAACCATGCTACAGCTGACAGCATCCCAACCTGTGCTCTCAGCCTCTACAGCACACCTCCTACTGCGTAGACACCGGTCACCCAAAGTCTACCGGGACTCGCTGAACCTTAACTAGCTGGCACCCACTATTGCTCCATGCAGTCTCCCAGGTGATGAGCATAAACAGATGCCTACAGTGCAGATTACCACCAGCACTCCTTCACCTGGTTACTGAGCTATGCCTGCCTGTCAAAACAACGTGAGTCAGCCAGGCCCTTACGCCTGCCTGCACGTACCACCTCTGCTGATTCTACACTTGCTTCAGCTCCAACACACTGCATAGCAAGCAGCCTTGCTTATATCAAAACCGATATCATGGACTGATACCAATGTACCAAGTCACTCGTCCTCTTTCAAGTTGCTGCAGATCATCACTTCACAACAGTGCCTTCAGGTTTCACACATGAGCAGGTGGCTCTCGCCACTTCATTTACAATGCACAACTGAATTCTTACCCTCTACCTGATGCCGGAGCTGACATCAGCATGATTCCACCTTTTCTCACTCCCACTACACTTTCATTTTTGCCAATGAAATTACACACAGCTAACGACTTTGCGATGCTGATGGTTGGTATGCCTCCATCACTCTTGATCCCAGCAGCCATGAAGCTATGCCCTGGATGTTCTTGGTGGCTGAAATGGTGGAACTCGTCTTAGGAGTCAACTTCCTCATACACTACTGTCTAATGCCAGATCTAAATTGCACTCTGCCCCTGCGTCATGATGGCTAATGGTCAGTCAATGGCAAGATCAGTGACTCTCTTCCTGCCAATGATACACTGCCATCTCCTATTTGCAGTCAGAAATGCCTTTCAGTCTTATCTTGAAATGTCAAAACACTTCTGGATGAGCTCTGCATGAGATCTGTTGAATGCTCCAGACTCTGGCATTCCAACTCGGATATGCGAGCAACAAACGACATTCTCTCCTCATGTTTTGCTGAGACATCTAGTGAGCTTTATATGGCTCAACAGCAACTCACTGTTCTGAAACATCTACAAGCACTGCTTGATGACAAAGATATTACTTTGGTCTCAAAATAGGTCAGTCAAGTGCCATTACCTAATTGTGCTCACCCAACCATACCCAGTGTTATCGACACTGCCTCTGTGAGCGGGTTGTCCGTGGACGATCGTGTTACGATAATACCTGTTGCTATGCCCTCAGCCCCCACTTCACATCTGCCCATCCAGCCGCATAATATTTGCACCATCTGTGATGGGACAGTTCATCGCATCAACACCACAGCTGAACCCACTGGTCTGCCATCACCTAGCTTCCCACAAACTCAAAGCAGCAAAAGCTACCATGTACTAGCTCTTGCACACTGGTATTGTATGGTCATCTGACAGTGCCTGGGCTTCTCCTATCAAGCTCATCCTCAAAAAGGATAATACTTGGCAAATCTATGGCAATTATCAGTACCCCAATGCCCAGACTGTAATAGACAGCTACCCCATACCAAACTAACAATACTTCACACACAAATTTGCTGGTGCCACTATATTTGGTGTTAGTGAATGTAACAGGGCTTGTTTCAGATAGCTATGGCTGACAAATATCTAACAAAAACTACAATAATCACACCATTCATTCTGTTTGAGTTTTTATTTATGCTGTATCATTTTAAAAAATGCAGCACAGACCTGGCAGAGGTTTATTGATGGCCTCCTACTTATCACATCCTTCTGCTATGCTTACCTAGATGATGTGATAATTTTCTCACAGTCTCCTGATGAACTTGAGATTCATTTATGCACATTGTTGGACAAGTTAGTACCATACATAATTAATAATGATAAATGCCAACTATGGCAATCATGTGTCGTCATTGTTGGACGTTTGGTTGATGCTTCAGGAATATGCTCCATGCCAGAAAAAAGGGAACAAATCTGCCTCCTCCCTACCCTCTCGGACTATCAAGAACTACAATGTTTCCCTGCAGTCATCAGTTTTTACAGGTGTCATCTCCCATACACTGATGAAACACTCTTGCCTCTGACTGATCCACTGCTCAGCAAGAACACCACCAGCAAACAATGCCTGACATGGATGCCTGGAATGCAAACTGCCCTCGACAAGACAAAATCCGACCTCACACAGGCTATCACCCTCATCCTTCTGCACTGGATGCAAACTTTGTGATCACCACAGACGCCAGTGACCACATAATTGGCACAGTACTGCAACAAGATATTGCCAGCATAATACAGCCACTGTGTTTCTTCTCTTGAAAGTTAACCGATACTCAGAAGAAGTGGTCAAATTTTGATAGAGAGCTTGTGGCCATCTATTATGTGGTCTCCTTTTTGCAGGATGACATTAAAGGATCCCTCTAACCATTTACACTGACCACAATCCTCTTGCAGATGCAATCAAAAACCCTTCTGTTAACATCAAGCCAAGTGCTTTTGCCACCTTGACCTGTCTTGCAATTTACCACAGACATCAGATATGTTGGAGCTGCAGAAAATATAGTTGCAGGCTACCTGTCCTGCTTGGTGGTCACATCTACTCAGCTGGATTTATAGATCTTCTTGCTGGCACACTAACTACAGACCCCGACTTGTAACAACTACTCACTGGACAAGACACTGGCCTACAACTACGGCAATGCACACTGCCATGGACCACCAAACCTGTTTCATGTGATGTGTCGCATGAGAGAATATAACCAGTCATCTCACAATCATACAACTGTTTTTATTTTGGCTGCTGCAAGAATCTGAGAATAGATGTATAGAATTGGTGCCACCATTCAGTTGTTTTTTATCTATGTCAGAATGAAAGTCCAACAAAGCTGAAGCAACTTGATTGCATACTCTAGAGGATTCCATCTCCAACCAGGTGTAGAAAACAGTACTTTTATTCTTTTTTCCTGAATATGGATCATGATGCACAGATTGTGTAACCATACTAGTCTCATGGGTCACTCCTATTCTGTCGAGGAGTTCCTTGAAAAATTAAAATGATTCTTATTGTATTGTTGATTGCGTTTATTTAAACTTATGGATTGACTTTTTCGGGTACATAAACATTTATTTTTATCTGTTATTACTTTTATGTTATAATTTCATGTACTGACAGGTTCCATGACCTTGAAGATTTGCTCCTCAATTTGGTCCTACGGAACTTGATGTGTAAATAAATAAATAAATAAATGCTTACTGTACGACTAAATCGCAGGTGACGTGTGTGTGCAAACAGCAAGAACTGTTCAACATGTGTGCGCATCACGTTGGGGCAGTGACGGGGCGAGGGACTTTGGTATGTTGAACTGACAGCCATAATACTGCCCGTCAACCGACGAAAGGCAACAGGCAGTCCCACGGCCAATCGGAGCGGGTGGCGCCAAGTTTCCGTAGTTTAAAAATGGTGCGAGTTCGACCTACACAACATTAGTAATTTTGTTTTCTACTAGCATCAGCTATCCAGGTTTAAAATGTCGTGACAACTTTTCTCCACCCTGTATATTGACCATCACTAGGGTATGTGCATATGAACACGTTTGTACGGGCATGACTGGCAGGCTCAGCGAAACCGACTGAGATTTGATATAAGAAGTACATTGGTTAAAAGTTTAGCACAGTGACAAGTACAAAAACTCAGGGCTTTCGATGCTTTAGCGTTGTGTCAAAATTTCATTTTTGCTAGAGCATCAAAATAGCAAGTGAGCAGTGAGGCCAATGACACAGAATAAGTTTATTTACACAAGGATTCAGATTAGATGAACCAGTACATAGGCATAACGACTAACAATTCCTGTAATATTGTTCATCAGTTAAAGTATGCTCATTTCTGATTTATTTTTTATTCACACAGCTGAACATAGTACGAACAGAAACTTTAGGGCAGCAAAAGTACTGGCTGGAGGGACTACGTATCCTCTCCACCTGTTCCTCTCGCTCCCTCCACCTTCGTCACTTGCAGTAGTCCTCAGCTTTCGGCAGGGCACCATATTTGCTTCAGCAACTGCACGTCGACCTTTGAGATACTACAAAAACTTAGCATGCATTCTTGAACACGAGCGAGCCTTGCAGGCGTAAGATGTGTGAACCGAGTGCACTGTTACCACACAAGCCATCTTAGAAACAGACGTCTCTTCGGTACTATAGCGGCCTTCACGAAAATAGACACGTCGAAGTCATGTCGTCGTCCTATAGCATTGTCAGTTAGTGGTACTTTCAAATGCCAGTAAATTCTGAAAGAAATATTAGATACCTTTATTTTTAGTGTAGAATATGAAGGGGTATTTTTCAAAAGATAATTCTTGCCAGGTGCTGAAAAGATTAGACAAGGGTAGGAGGACTTTTTAAAGATAAATATTATTTTCACTTCGACCTGTCGAAAAAACAGAACTGAAAATAAAATATGAACATGCTCGTTGTTAACAGCCGCATGTGAATCATTTTTATCGTGAGAACATAACAGTAGTCAGAGATAAAAACTAAAGTACCGTCAGAGGTGTGAAACTGTTCCGCGTGTGAAACGAAAAGTGTAGTCGCTATTGAATTTGCGTTTTGTTGGACGTTATAGAAACTTCCAGCGATAAAGTTGTTAAGAAAACTAAAGTGCGTTTAAAATTAGTTGTGAGTTTTGGCGTTTAGCTCATCAGAGGGGCATGACGCCGTTGCCCAGGTAACGCAAATGGTTAGCCGTCTTTCCCTACCACGCCACCAGCAATTCGGTCGGTAAAGCGCCCCTGTTGACACTCCGTGGATAAACAGTACTGCGTGGTGTTGCGCGTTAGAGGCACCTACGTTCATTAGCTCTCATAGTAAAGTGACATTTTTTGGCGTTGAAGTGTTCTACAGTCGTCAAGTATTGTGAACAAGTGTTTCGTGTTGGTGCTGCATTAATAATAACAGTGTGGCACGTCTGAACACGAGATTCGCAATAAAAGTGGTCGTCCAAGAACACGTTCACCAGCTGTGAAGATAATGTTCTAGAGCAAAATATTCCCCCAAATCAGACAATAGTAATGGAAAATTTGCAATATCACTCGGTTGTGATTGATGCAGCTTCAACAATGCAGCGGAGGAAAGCGGCTATTTTTCTGTGGCTACAGTTGGATAGCTTGTGTAAGGGGAAGCCAGAAACTCCACGCTACCAGGTCGACCAATTGGCTAAGGCCAAGGGGCATACTTTAATCAGGCTTCCTCCATATTATGCTCATTTAAATCCGACTCAGAATATATGGGCCTAGGTGAAAAGTAATGTGGTAAAAAACAACAAGAAATTTACGCTTAATGGCGTTGAAATGCTGACAGAAGAAGTCATTACAAGTGTTACATCACAGGACTGGTATCAAGTCGTCAGCGATACCAAGAATGTAGTTGAGGAGACATGGATTTATGAACTGTGTCGAGTTTTGATTAATACGTTACTTCTTTTGTTGCTCTGTTAATATCTGCTTCTTTTGCCTAAACACAGCCGAGTTTACAGATACACATTTCACTAACATTCCAATGCAGTTGAAATTTTGACAGAATCCTAAAGCAGCGTATTATTAAACTAGCAGCTGAGGGCGAGATGTATCAGTAGTTATGAGAAAGCCCTTTCTCAGCATAAAAATCGGGTTGGGGATTTTCGCTGCCCGGAGACTGGGTGTTTGTGTTGTCCTCATCATCTCATCATAATTCGTGACAGTGGCTAGATTGGACTTTGAAAAAAAATTGGAGTGCGTAAAAATTTGGACTTTGCACGGGCGCTGATGACCGCGTAGCTGAGCACCCCACAAACCAAACGTCATCATCATCAGTATAAAAAAAAATTGCAGTTTCTTCACTTACATTGTTGCAAAACTCACAGCAATTCTCGTTTCACAGGCTATTGATGCTCCTTAAAAATTACATTATTTCATTTTTTTTTTTTTTTTTTTTTTAAATCTGTGGTTGCTTGAATATTGCGGTAGATAGGGAACTCGCAACTAATTTTAAACGCTCTATATAAAATTAATTTTGGTAACATCTCACTCATCATTACTGTATCATGCCACGTATGTACGCATTTTATTTATGAGAGACTTCGTGAGCGACAACGAACGACTACTAATATGCCGCCGCCATGGTTATAGTTATGACAGCTCGCTCGCATTAATACGACCGAGAATATTCCCCGAAAATGCTTTATTTGCTGCTGTTACAGACCCTTCGTCAGTGTACCCGTCACCCAGATCACAGATACACACTATAAAAAAGTAACTATAGGTACTTTGAGCCAGCCCGGCTAGCCGCGCTGTCTAATGCGGTGCTTCCCGAGTGGGAAGGCGTGCCGGTCCGATGCACGAATCCACCCGCAGATTAGTGTCGAGATATGGAGTGTCGACCAGCCTGTGGATGGTTTTTAAGCGGTTTTCCATCTGCCTTAGCAAATGTTGGCTGGTTCCCCTTATCGTGCCTCAGTTACGCTATGTCAGCGATTGCTGTGCAAACACCATTTCCACGTACGTGTTCACCATAATTACTCTATCATGCAAACATTTCGGGTTACACTTGTCTGGTATGAGACGTTCCCGGATGGGGTTGGGGGGGGGGGGGGGAGTCCACCGGGGGCCAAACCGCACAATAACCCTGGGTTCGGTGTGGGACAGTGGTGTGGGGTGGGTGGACTGCTGTGGCCTGTTGGGGGGTTGTGAACGACAGAGGGCTACAGCGGTATGAAGCATCTCCGTCATTTCTAGGTCCCCAGTTCAAATACACAATACACAATAGGCACTTTGAAACCCATATTTCCGTTGAAGTCGAGCAAAATACATTTCTTCATATGCTTTTGTGTACCTCAACTACAAGATTATTGTCCTCAGCACACAGCAGGTGCATATAAACAAAACTTCTTTCTTGCAGCTGTAATTTCTCCACATTCTATTAAAATTTTTTCTCCATTATTATACTTTCTGAATCAAACACCAAGAGAGCAGAGAAGGCAAAGAACGGAGATCTGTGACTCAAAATAATTATTGTTTTCAAAGAGATGACACTGAATTATTCTAGCCATTGCATACTCTCCTCTGTTGTAGTATCAAAGTACAGTACTACGCACTAACCTTTTGTCAAAATCGTCAAATTACGTAATTTCCGTTTTCATTTATATCCGTTCCATAGAGAATAAAGACATCTCCATCACCAATGTAAGTGCATTGTTAATACAGAGTATAGTCGATTCGGAAATACCACAAGGTTTTATTGTCATATTATGAAAATGGGCAAGATTTATATTACTTCTTGCTTCTTAACAGTTGGCCGGATCAGTAAAAAACCTTCAATACGTTTCATACGACAGTTTTAGGTGTTCCTCGAGTGTGCTTTCACCTTTTACGCACACAACCAGAGCAGCACTACACGTAAGCCTTTGCTCCTGCATTCTGCTCACTACCAAACATATGTCAATGTGCAGTTCCACGGAAGACTAAATCCGCACACGAACACACGATATCGCAAGGAAACAGAGAACATTCAGCTAGCGCTG
Source organism: Schistocerca piceifrons (assembly GCF_021461385.2). NCBI lineage: Eukaryota > Metazoa > Arthropoda > Insecta > Orthoptera > Acrididae > Schistocerca > Schistocerca piceifrons. The sequence continues at coordinate 106,755,914 of NC_060145.1, forward strand.
ACCTACTGCACTGTCCACTGGGCACATGCGGCAACAAAGCTATGGGGTGGGCGAATCACAGTGCTTAGCACCTGCGAACTGCAGGGAGTCGGTGTGACGTTGAGGTGTCTGGTTTCCTGACAGCCACTCTGCTCGTTTCTGTATGGAGCTGATCGAACGAAATGACACTGCGCAAATGACTGTGATAATAGTCGGCATTTGCAGTCGCAGGCTTTCCTATTTGTCTTCTTTTTGTAGGCAGACGATAGGAACACAAGGAATAAGAAAATTCACATACATATCTCAGTCATTTTTTAAACTTTCTCGCTCTTTCCTTCTTCTCTTTTTTGCCCCCATAGCCCTGCCTGTTCCCTTGGCGGAGGCCTATCTCACCACACTCTAAGCACGGCCCTGAAAAGACTAAAATAACATGTAACCAAAACATCAAAAAGAATATAGTACAAATTATCAATAAGAAGGAAAGTTGCTAGTCACCATATAGCGGAGATATTGAGTCGCAGATAGGCACAACAAAAGACTCTCACAATTAAAGCTTTTGGTGATTAAGGCCTTCGTCAACAATAGATAAACACACACACGCACACACACAGAAATGCAACTCATGCACACAAATGCAACCTCAGGTGTGAGACTGCACCCGTGTGTGTGAGTTGCATTTGTGTGTGTGTGTCTATTGTTGACAAAGGCCTTAATGACTGAAAGCTTTAATTGTGGGAGTAATTTTTTTTGTGCCTATCTGTGACTCAGCATCTTCTCATAATAGTATTATATTCCATCCTGGATTTTCCATTCTTAAATTAACAATGAGGTCATAGAAGCAGGCTATGAGTTTTTATAAGTGCCTGACAAAAAAGTGGAACACCCAGAAGACATTGTCGAATGTTGGTTAACTTCGTCCACATACACACCATCGAGTATGTAAATGATTAGAGTTGAAATTCTCTGTAGCAGGTAGAACGGCCACCACAGTGCATTAGTGTTGTTCGTGTTTTGTGTTGTTACCAGTCCTCGTAGGATGTATGAAGGGCGAGAACAGCGTCAGGTGTGAATGGCTCGGGGATGTCATGTGCTCGTATGAGGTGGCGTTATCAGCGCCTGACAGTTGAAAAGGGGCCTCACCATGGGCCTCAATTTGACCAGCCGGTGGAATTGTGCAGTACCCATTTTTTCAGACATTCGGTTGTGACAGTGGCACTCTGTGGGAATGTGATGGCAGGCATACCCGTCATACAGGCCTCAGTTGACCACATCTGACCACAAGGGAGCATGCCGTACCTCGCACCGTGCACATTGCCAGCACTTCCCATCTGCAGTTGCCATACGAGAATAAGTAATGGGCTCCCTGCAACATTCTGTCATCCCGTATCGTTGGTGGGAGACTAGAAGCAGCCACACTAAGCAGTTACCATCCCACACATATGTGGGACATGTGACCAGGGGAAGGGGTGGCAGATGGATAAAGGAAGTTGTGTATTTTATGAGTTCCAAGAGAAAGGAATGGAATGTGGGTGAACATGTAGCAACAGGATGTATGCGTACAGATGAAGACAATAATTCGTACAGATGTCTGGAAGAGGTTTTATTTAGGAGTAGATGCCGATTCGATGTCTGTTTGCAGTAACGTAACAAAAAGTAAAATGTAAATTCAAAACCAATTACCTAGAACGAAAAATAAGCGTCTGGCTTTAACACCTTTGGTTGTGTATGTGTACCACTATAAAGCAAAGAAATCATAGCTGATGACAATCTTTTAGCGAACAAGACAGTCCTTCTGCCAGTCGGTTGTAATTTTCTAGTCTTCTGGCTCTGATACACCTACTCATGCAGTTCTGTGCATCATGCAGCGTCCAAATAGTATACAGGGTGTTACAAAAGGGTACGGCCAAACTTTCAGGAAACATTCCTCACACACAAATAAAGAAATTATGTTATGGGGACATGTGTCCGGAAACGCTTAATTTCCATGTTAGAGTTCATTTCAGTTTCGTCAGTATGTACTGTACTTCCTCGATTCACCGCCAGTTGACCCAATTGAAGGAAGGTAATGTTGACTTCGGTGCTTGTGTTGACATGCGACTCATTGCTCTACAGTACTAGCATCAAGCTCATCAGTACGTAGCATCAACAGGATAGTGTTCATCACGAACGTGGTTTTGCAGTCAGTGCAATGTTTACAAATGCGGAGTTGGCAGATGCCCATTTGACGTATGGATTAGCACGGGGCAATAGCCGTGGCGTGGTACGTTTCTATCGAGACAGATTTCCAGAACGAAGGTGTCCCGACAGGAAGACGTTCGAAGCAATTGATCGGCGTCTTAGGGAACACGGAACATTCCAGCCTATGACTCGCGACTGGGGAAGACCTAGAACGACGAGGACACCTGCAATGGACGAGGCAATTCTTCGTGCAGTTGACGATAATCCTAATGTCAGCGTCAGAGAAGTTGCTGCTGTACGAGGTAACGTTGACCACGTCACTGTATGGAGAGTGTTACGGGAGAACCAGTTGTTTCCGTACCATGTACAGCGTGTGCAGGCACTATCAGCAGCTGATTGGCCTCCACGGGTACACTTCTGCGAATGGTTCATCCAACAATGTGTCAATCCTCATTTCAGTGCAAATGTTCTCTTTACGGGTGAGGCTTCATTCCAACGTGATCAAATTGTAAATTTTCACAATCAACATGTGTGGGCTGACGAGAATCCGCACGCAATTGTGCAATCACGACTTCAACACAGATTTTCTGTGAACGTTTGGGCAGGCATTGTTGGTGATGTCTTGATTGGGCCCCATGTTCTTCCACCTACGCTCAATGAAGCACGTTATCGTGATTTCATACGGGATAATCTACCTGTGCTGCTAGAACATGTGCCTTTGCAAGTACGACACAACATGTGGTTCATGCACGATGGAGCTCCTGCACATTTCAGTCGGAGTGTTCGTACGCTTCTCAACAACAGATTCGGTGACCGATGGATAGGTAGAGGCGGACCAATTCCATGGCCTCCACGCTCTCCTGACCTCAACCCTCTTGACTTTCATTTATGGGGGCATTTGAAAGCTCTTGTCTACGCAACCCCGGTACCAAATGTAGAGACTCTTCGTGCTCGTATTGTGGACGGCTGTGATACAATACGTCATTCTCCAGGGCTGCATCAGCGCATCAGGGATTCCATGCGACGGAGGGTGGATGCATGTATCCTCGCCAACGGAGGACATTTTGAACATTTCCTGTAACAAACTGTTTGAAGTCACGTTGGTCCGTTCTGTTGCTGTGTGTTTCCATTTCATGATTAATGTGATTTGAAGAGAAGTAATAAAATGAGCTCTAACATGGAAAGTAAGCGTTTCCGGACACATGCCCACATAACGTATTTTCTTTCTTTGTGTGTGAGGAATGTTTCCTGAAAGTTTGGCCGTACCTTTTTGTAACACCCTGTATAAAAGTTTTTAACTGTAGGTACCGGTCATTCAAATAGATATTTCGCATACGTTACACAGTAACTCGTCAGTGTACGAATGAAGAAACTACAAAAGGAACCCCCACTGTTTACCTGTAACACACATTCCACTTATTGTCCTCGATTTCATCAATCATTTTACAAGTACAATAAGATCTCTCTCATTTTGTTACACACGAATTATGCGTAAAGAATGATAAGAGTCGAACGCTAATCAGAAAAAGATGCGATATTTCTTTAATAGTTGGCGTTTTCTAAAGTGTTTGCGTATGCAACAATTCGGTAAGTGACACCGTTGCGATCAAAAAGTAGTACAAATAGTCATGTCGGTTACAGATATTTCTTATCTGAAGTTCGCGTTTTCGCGCAATAAGAAGACAATCTTCTGACCTTCACTGTGAACGGGCGCTGATGTAAAACTTTCATTTCTCTCAAACGATCCAGAGATTTTTCAAACTTTGTCAATACTATTTTGTCTGGGTGGATGTGGATAGGTTTATAAATTTCCATTTTCAATGTTAGTGGGGCTCAATTTTTAAGTAACGGAGTGCAGACCCATATGTATGGGGTTCTGTCCCCGTACAGTTCTAGAATTTTTGTATCACTTACTGCATTTTTAGCTTTCGGAATGAGTGTGACAAATGACGAGATGCACGGTGAATCTGAGTCTCTCTATAATTAGCTGCATAAGCCAATTCAGAGGTCTGAGGAAAGGAAAGGAAAGGAAAGGACACTTCGCTTTTAATAGGACCCTGCGTAGTAAAGCACCGTGGTGTTCAAACTAGTCGTTGAGTTGATGACTGCTTGAGGTTTACGCACCTCTCTGTACACCTCCGAGAACCACAAATGAAGTTCATGCATATATTTAAGGCGTGTACGTAACTGAATAGACTTGGGGCGAAGGGGAATTTGTGTCACAACTTAACTAGACGAAGGTATCGGCTGGTAGGACATGTCCTGAGGCATCAAGAGACCACCAATTTAGTTCAAAATGGTTCAAATGGCTCTGAGCACTATGGGACTCAACTGCTGAGGGCATTAGTCCCCTAGAACTTAGAACTAGTTAAACCTAACTAACCTAAGGACATCACAAACATCCATGCCCGAGGCAGGATTCGAACCTGCGACCGTAGCGGTCTTGCGGTTCCAGACTGCAGCGCCTTTAACCGCACGGCCACTTCGGCCGGCACCAATTTAGTACTGGAAGGCAGCGAGGAGGGTAAAAATCGTAGAGGGAGACCAAGAGATGAATACACTAAGCAGATTCAGAATGATGTAGATTGCACTAGGTACTCAGAATGAGATTTTCACTCTGCAGCGGAGTGTGCTTATATGAAACTTCCTGGAAGATTAAAACTGTGTGCCGGACCGAGACTCGAACTCGGGACCTTTGCCTTTCGCGGGCAAGTGCTCTACCAACTGAGCTACCCAAGCACGACTCACGCTCCGTCCTCACGGCTTTACTTCTGCCAGTACCTCGTCTCCTACCTCCCAAACTTTACAGAAGCTCTCCTGCGAACCTTGCAGAACTAGCACTCCTGAAAGAGAGGATATTGCGAAGACATGGCTCAGCCACAGCCTGGGGGATGTTTCCAGAATGAGATTTTCACTCTGCAGCGGAGTGTGCGCTGATATGAAACTTCCTGGAAGATTAAAACTGTGTGCCGGACCGAGACTCGAACTCGGGACCTTTGCCTTTCGCGGGCAAGTGCTCTACCAACTGAGCTACCCAAGCACGACTCAAGCCCCGTCCTCACGGCTTTACTTCTGCCAGTATCTCGTCTCCTACCTTCCAGACTTTACAGAAGCTCTCCTGCGAACCTTGCAGAACTAGCACTCCTGAAAGAAAGGATACTGCGGAGACATGGCTTGGTAGAGCACTTCCCCGCGAAAGGCAAAGGCCCCGAGTTCGAGTCTCGGTCCGGCACACAGTTTTAATCTGCCAGGAAGTTGCACTAGGTACTTGTAGATGAAGAAGCTTGCAAAGGATATGGTAGCATGAACAGCTGCACCAAACCAGTCTCTGGACTGAAGACCACAACAACACGTTTCGAGAAGTAAAACAAGTATATTGTATGTGCGGTAGATGTAGCCAGTAAATGCCGCTGGAGAGCGTTGCGGTCGCAGAGCACGTCGGTGAACGTCCCCCGCCCTCTCGTGAGAAAGACTCGACTGCGAGAAGATGGAGCCGTCACTCACCTTGAATCCCGTGGGGCACCAGTCGACGAAGCGGATGCCGCGCTTGTTCTTGATGGCGGCGATGGCGGCGTTCACGTCCTTGGGCACCACGTCGCCCCGGTACAGCAGGCAGCAGGCCATGTACTTGCCCGCGCGCGGGTCGCACTTCACCATCTGGTTGCAGGGCTCGAAGCAGGCGGTCGTGATCTCGGCCACGGACATGCCCTCGTGGTAGGCCTTCTCGGCCGACACGACGGGCGCGTAGGCCGCCAGCGGGAAGTGTATGCGCGGGAAGGGCACCAGGTTGGTCTGGAACTCGGTCAGGTCGACGTTGAGCGCGCCGTCGAAGCGCAGCGACGCCGTGATGGACGACACCACCTGGCTCACCAGGCGGTTGAGCGTCGAGTAGCGCGGCTGCTCGACGCCCAGGCACCGCCGGCAGATGTCGTAGATGGCCTCGTTGTCCACCATGAACACGCAGTCCGAGAAGTCCATGGACGCGTGCGTCGTCAGCACCGCGTTGTACGGCTCCACCACAGCCGTCGACACCTGCGGCAGTGCAGTTTAACAGAACACTTCAGCTCGACCACACTTGTACTACACTACTGGCCATTAAAATTGCTACACCACGAAGATGACGTGCTACAGACGCGAAATTTAACCGACAGGAAGAAGATGCTGTGATATGTAAATTATTATCTTTTCAGAGCATTCACACAAGGTTGGCGCCAGTGGCGACGCCTACAACGTGCTGACATTAGGAAAGTTTCCAACCGATTTCTCATACACAAACAGCAGCTAACCGGCGTTGCCCGGTGAAACGTTGTTGTGATGCCTCGAGTAAGGAGGAGAAATGCGTACCATCACGTTTCCGACTTTGATAATCGTCGGATTGTAGCCTATCGTGATTGCGGTTTATCGTATCGTGACAGTGCTGCTCGCGTTGGTCGAGATCCAATGACTGTTAGCAGAATATGGAATCACTGGGTTCAGGAGGGTAATACGGAACGCCGTGCTGGATCCCAACGGCCTCGTATCACTAGCAGTCGAGATGACAGGCATCTTATCCGCATGGCTGTAACGGATAGTGCAGCCACGTCTCGATACCTGAGTCAACAGATGGGGACGTTTGCAAGACAACAACCATCTGTACCAACAGTTCGACGATGTTTGCAGCAGCATCGACTATAAGCTCGGAGACCATGGCTGTGATTACCCTTGACGCTGCATCACAGACAGGAGCGCCTACGATGGTGTACTCAACGACGAACCTGGGTGCACGAATGGCAAAACGTCATTTTTTCGAATGAATCCAGGTTCTGTTTACAGCATCATGATGGTCGCATCCGTGTTTGGCGACATCGCGGTGAACGCACATTGGAAGCGTGTATTCGTCATTGTCATACTGGCGTATCACCTGGCGTGATGGTATGGGGTTCCATTGGTTACACGTCTCGGTCACTTCTTGTTCGCATTGACGGCACTTTGAACAGTGGACGTTACATTTCAGATGTGTTACGACCCGTGGCTCTGCCCTTCATTCGATCCCTGCGAAACCCTACATTTCAGCAGGACAATGCACGACCGCACGTTGCAGGTCCTGTACGGGCCTTTCTTGATACAGAAAATGTTCGACAGCTGCCCTGGCCAGCACATTCTCCAGATCTCTCACCAATTGAAAACGTTTGGTCAATGGTGGGCGAGCAACTGGCTCGTCACAATACGCCAGTCACTACTCTTGATGAACTGTGGTATCGTGTTGAAGCTGCATGGGCAGCTGTACCTGTACACGCCATCTATGCTCTGTTTGACTCAATGCCCCGGCGTATCAAGGCCATTATTACGGCCAGAGGTGGTTGTTCTGCGTACTGATTTCTCAGGATCTATGCACCCAAATTGCATGAAAATGTAATCACATGTCAGTTCTAGTATAATATATTTGTCCAATGAATACCCGTTTATCATCTGCAGTTCTTCTTGGTGTACCAATTTTAATGGCCAGTAGTGTATTGTTGTTGTGGTCTTCAATTCAAATACTGTTTTGATGCACCTCTCCAGGCTAGCCTACCCACTGTAACCATCTTCATATCTTTACAGCTACTACATACAACCTATATCCTTTTAAGCCCCCTTAGTGTAGTCAAGCCTTGGTCTCCCTCTACAACTATTCTTACCCCTCACAATTCCCTCCATTTTCACATCATGCCTAAGGATGTGTCCTGTCAAGGGATCCCTCCTTTCATTCAAGTTGTGTCATTAATTTCTTTCCTCTGTGATTCGATTCAACAGATCTACTTCATTAGTTATCTCGTCCATCCATCTAAACTTCAGCATTTTTTTTTTCAACGTCACAACTGAAAAGCTTCTGTTCAGTTGTCTGAGCTGTTTTTTGTCCTCGTTTCCCTTCTGTACAAGGCTGCATTCGAGTCACATATTTTCGCAAAACACTACCTAATACTCAGAAAAAAAAGAAATGATTGAGTGGCATTGTTGGCTGGGAGACCACATCCGGGGAAGTTCGGCCGCCGGGTTGCAAATCTCATTTCAGGTGACGCCACATTGTGCGACCTGTAGGTCGGTGACGATGACGAGAAGATGACGAGGACAATAAAACACCCAGTCCACAAGGGGAGAAAACCTCCAAACACGCTGGGAATCGAACCCTAACTCTCTTCATGGTAGACAAGCACGTCACAACGCAGCTAAGGAGCGGACACCTAGTACTTAAATTCACATTAGATGTTAAAATATCTTTCTCGGAATCACTTTCTTTCTGTTGCTAGTCTGGATTTTATGTCTTCTCTACTTTGGTCATCATAGCTATTTTACTTCCCAAACAAGTACTTGCTCTCAAGCACATAAATCCAAAATATTGGTAAAACAGTATGAGTTTAAGGATGTACTTATTGGAATATGAATAGACGTCCATGAAAGGCACAGATCTGAAACAGCTAGCCCAGAAATTTTGGCTGGCTGATCACTTACGTAATAACTGGATGGACCAACCAGCTTCTGCACACACTAACAGTGGCAATGGCTGTCTGTGAACTTCACAGGTCCCAAAAATCATGTTATTTCACGTTGCGTTTTAACAAACTCTTAATGAATATTGAAACTTACGTAGTAATCTTGGGGTTATTTACACTAATGGGTCCAGGCAACCACTGGCAGTAACCGCTCGAATATTTTCCCTGACAGTCTTGTGAGGTTTCGTTTGCTGGAAACAAAAATCAAAGAGTTCCGGGACTGTAGGAGTTGAGGAAGAACGTAGCACGGATACGACTCATCTTCTCCAGTACCGTCATCATGCATGCTACTGAGTACCACGCGCTGTGATTATTAGGACGTTACCTGGAGAAACCACTCAGCAGCCAACTCTATAGCGTTAGGAAGTGTTTTATGTTTAATGTGAACTAACCGAAGATGGCGTCGTTATAATTACATTCGATTGGAAGTTTTATTCAAGTACGAATAAGATACTGAAGTAATGGGACAAAGAAGCGTGAATTAGTTTACTAACAGAACAGTATTGTCAACATACGACCAAAAAGTTTTGTAGCAAGAGGAAACTGAACGTCAGATAAGTAGAAATATGAGGATTGCAACTTAAATAGTGGCAACTATTTATTCACAACATATACAAAAGAGTTACATGTTTGCGCCTGTTACTGTCCTTCAAAGTATTCACCAGCGTTGTGTAGAACCCGTTGCCAGCGATGTGGAAGGCGTAGTACACCGTTAGCATAGCCTGTTGTGTTCTTGGTGCGAATGGAGCGGTCTACTGCCTGTCGAATCTCTGGAACAGTTCTGAAGCGAATGACACGAAGCGGTTCCTTCATCTTTAAAATCAAATCAAAGTCACAAGGAATCAAGTCCGTAGATGGTGGATGGTACAGTACTTTCCAGTCCTATCGAACGAAAAGAGCAGCCATAGCTTGCGCAGTATGCGCCCACGCATTGTCGTGCAAAATGATGGGTGGGTTGTTAAGAAAGCGTCGCCGCTTCTCTCGCAAAGCTCGTCACAGCTGATGCTCCAAAAACTTACAGTAATACTGTGCGCTGATGGTCTACCGTGGAGCAACGTAATGCGTTGGGATAACACCATCACAGTCACACACGAGAATCACCGTAACTTTAGACCCCTCCAATCGCACCATCAACACAACGGGCTCTCATAACAGTATACTACGCCTTCCACATTGCTGGCAACGGGTTCTACACAACGCTGGGACTACTTCGAAGAACAGTAACAGGTGAGGACAAGTAACTTTTTTGTATTGATTGTGAATAAATAGTTGCCACTATTTAAGTTCCAACCCTCGTATTATTACTTATTTCGATAAAAAGTTGAGATCTACTTCTGCGGCCGTCTCTTAATCAAGCCGAAAATCCGTTGCCTTAGTGGACAGTCGGGTCTTGTAACAATGCATCTACTGACCACGCGAAAGTCTAAACCCTTACCAGACCAAGAGATTCTTTAGTGTCGCTCACGAGTCCACTACACGCAGGAGGCGGCTGCACCGATAGCAGGGGCTGTGTGGCGTGGACTGGGCGGTTTTTCAGGTTAGAGGGTCTCGGGAAAACATAAGAAGGGCTTCAGTCACAAAGGGTGCAGGCCGAACTCAGGAAAAACGTAGATACAGAACTATCGGTATAAAAGTTGTAAACTGTCGTAGCTGTGTTGGGCAAGTACCAGGGATCCAAGCACCAATAGAAAGGATTGATGGTCAAATCGTTATAGGCACTGAAAGCTGGCTAAAGCCGCAGATAAGTTCAGCCGAAATTTTTGCGAAGCAGCTAACGGTGTTCCGAAAGTACAGGCTAAACACAGTTGACGGTGGAGTGTTTGTTGCTGTTAGAAGCAGTTTATCTTGTCGCGAAATTTGTCCCTGTGAGCCAGTAAGGGCAGAGGCCATTCTTGGCAACCGGAATAAAATAACATTTGGATCCAGAATGAGATTTTCACTCTGCAGCGGAGAGTGCGCTGATATGAAACTTCCTGGCAGATTAAAACTGTGTGCCCGACCGAGACTCGAACTCGGGACCTGTGCCTTTCGTGGGCAAGTGCTCTACCAACTGAGCTACCGAAGCACGACTCACGACCGGTACTCACAGCTTTACTTCTGCCAGTACCTCGTCTCCTACCTTCCAAACTTTACAGAAGCTCTCCTGCGAAACTTGCAGAACTAGCACTCCTGAAAGAAAGGATAAGGTCCCGAGTTCGAGTCTCGGTCGGGCACACAGTTTTAATCTGCCAGGAAGTTTAACATTTGGATCCTTTTACCGATATCTCAACTCATGATACAGTTGCTGAACGGTTCAAAGAAAACTTGAGTTTGATTTCAAACACGTACCCGACTATACAGTTATGGTTGGTGGTGACTTTTAATTTACCCACGCTATGTTGGAGAAAATACATGTTTAATTCCGGAGATACGCACAGAACATCATCCGAAATTGTCCTAAACGCATTCTCTGAAAACTATTTCGAGGAGTTAGTTCAAGAGCCCACGCGAATAGTAAACGGTTGTGAAAACACACTTGACCTCTTAGCAACAAATAATCCTGAGGTAATAACGAGCATCAAAACGGATACAGGGAATAGTGAACACAGGGTTGTCTTAGCGAAATTGAATATTGTAACCCCCAAACCGTCCAAAAACAAACGAAAAATATACCTATTCAAAAAAGCGGATAAAAATTCACTTGACGCCTTCCTGAGAGACAATCTCCACTCTTTCCAAATTAATAACATAAGTGTAGACCAGATGTGGCATGAATTCAAAGAAATAGTATCGGCAGCAATTGAGAGATTTATACCAAATAAATTAACAAACGACGGATCTGATTCTCCTTAGTACACAAAACGGGCTAGAACACTATTGCAGAAACAGCGAAACAAGCATGCCAAATTTAAACAGACGCGAAATCCCGAAGATTGGCGATCTTTTACAGAAGCTTGAAATATAGCGCGAACTTCAATGCGAGATGCTTATAATAGTTTCCACAACGAAACTTTCTCGAAACCTGGCAGAAAATTCAAATAGATTCTGGACGTATGTGAAGAATGTTAGCGGCAAGAAACAATCAATGCCTTCTCTGCGTGATAGCAATGGAGATGCTATCGAAGACAGTGCTGCCAAAGCAGAGTTCCTAAACACAGCCTTCCGAAATGCCTCCACAGAAGAAGACGAAGTAAATACTCCAGAATTCGAATCAAGAACAGCTGCCAACATGAGTAACGTAGAAGTAGATATCCTCGGAGTAGGGAAGCAACTTAAATCACTTAATAAAAGCAAGTCTTCTGGTCCAGACTGTATACCAATTAGATTCCTTTCAGAGTATGCTAATGCAATAGCTCCATACTTAACAATCATAGACAACCGTTCGCTCGACGTAAGATCTATACCCAAAGACTGTGTGTGTGAATTCCTAATGGACCAAACTGCTCAGGTCATCGGTCGCTAGACTTACACACTACTTAAATTAACTTATGCTAAGGACAACACACACACACCCATGCCCGAGGGAGGACTCGAACTTCCGGCGGGAGGGGCCGCGCAATCCGTGACATGGCGCCTCAAACCGCACGGCTACTCAAAGCGGCCACAAAGACTGGAAAGTTGCACAGGTCACACCAATATTCAAGAAGGATAGTAGGAGTAACCCACTAAATTATAGGCCCATATCATTAACGTCGATATGCAGCAGGAATTTGGAACAGATATTGTGTTCTAACGTTATGAATTATCTCGAAGAAAAAGGTCTATTGACAGACAGTCGCCGCGCGAAGTGGCCGCGAGGTTCGAGGCGCCATGTCACTGACTGCGCGGCCCCTCCCGCCGGAGGTTCGAGTCCTCCCTCGGGCATGGGTTTGTGTGTTGTTCTTAGCATAGGTTAGTTTAAGTAGTGTGTAAGTCTAGGGACCAATGACCTCTGCAGTTTGGTCCCTTAACAACTCACAAACACATTTGACAGGCAGTCAACACGAATTTAGAAAACATCGTTCTTGGGGGACGCAAGTAGATCTTAGTCGCTGAAGTGTTGAGTGCTATTGGCAAGGGATTTCAGATCGATTCCGTATTTCTGGGTTTCCGGATACTGTACCACGCAAGCGGCTTGTAGTGAAATTGTTTGCTTATAGAATATCGTCTGAGCTATGTGACGGGGTTCGTGATTTCCTGTCAGAGAGGTCACAACTCTTAGTAACTTAAAGTCATGGAGGAAAACATAAGTGATTTCTGTCGTTCCCTAAGGTAGTGTTACAGGCCCTTGGCTGTTCCTTATCTATATAAACGATTTGGGAGACAATCTGAGCAGCCGTCTTAGGTTGCTTGCAGATGACGCTGTCGTTTATCGACTAATAAAGTCATCAGAAGATAAAAAAAGCTGCAAAACGATTTAGAAAAAATATCTGTATGGTGAAAAAATTGGTAATTGACCCTAAATAACTGAAGTGTGAGGTCATCCACATGAGTGCCAAGCGTAATCCGTTAAACTTCGATTACGCGATAAATCAAACAAATCTAATGGCCGAAAATTCAACTAAATACCTAAGAATTACAATTACGAACAACTTAAATTGGATGGAACACACAGAAAATGTTGTGGGGAAGGCTAACCAATATAGGCAGGACACTTAGAAAATGTAACAGATCTACTATAGAGATTGCCTACACTACTACACTTGTCCGTCCTTTTTTGGAATACTGCTGGGCAGTGTGGGATTCTTAGCACACAGGATTGACGGAGTACATCGAGAAAGTTCAAAGAAGGGCAGCACGTTTTGTATTATCGCGAAATAGGGGAGAGAGTGCCACTGAAATGATACAGGATTTGGGATGGACATCACTAAAACAAAGGCGTTTCTCGTTGCTGGGGAATCTTCTCACGAAATTACAATCACCAGCCTCCTCCTCTGAATGAAAAAATACTTTGTTGATGCCGATTTACATAGGGCGAAACATCACGATGGTAAAAGAAGGGAAATCAGAGCTCGCACGGAAAGTTACAGGTGTTCGGTCTTTCCGTGTTCTATAGTAGATTGGAATAATACGGAACTGTGAAGGTGGTTCGATAAACCCTCTGCCAGGCACTTAAATGTGATTTGCAGAGTATCCATGCAGGTGTAGGTGCTACAGCTTCCAGTAATCGTTAAGCTTGTTCAAACATACGGGCGGACAAAAACTGCAAAACTCAAAGTACATCACAGAGGATCCTAGTTGTTGTAGTTACACAGAGATGAAAACGTCTCTGCACAATATGAAAGGTCCCAGGGCAGTATCAAACGCGCAGGAAGAGTACTGTCTCATTTTTATAAATTAAAAGCGTAAAACAATGGATGTTCTACAGTATTAATTTATTTCTTTAACCGGTTATTGGCTTGAAAGGCCATCATGAGACTATAAGAGGATGCAGTATGTTCAAATGTGTGTGAATCTCTAAGGGACCAAACTGTGGAGGTCATCGATCCCTAGACTTACTCACTACTTAAACTAACTTATGCTAAGAACAACACACACACCCATGCCCGGGGGAGGACTCGAACCTCCGACGGGAGGATGCAGTACCGGAGAACAAAATTGAGAAAGATGTTATCCACGTACCGTGCAAACGAAATATAAATGTCATCTGTGACAGGGCAATAGTACGAGGGTAATCCCAAAAGTAAAGTCTCCTATTATTTTTTAAGTACATAGACCTGTTTATTTCTACAATGGTTTACATCAGTTTACAGCTTCAACATTTAGCTATTTTTCGACATAATCACCATTTCATTCGATGCATTTTTGTAGATGCTGTGGTAGTTTTTGTATGGCCATGTCATACCAGCTCGCCGCCATGCTGTTCAGAAAGTTATGAACCTCTTCTTTCACCTCGTCGTCGGAGCTGAATCGCTGGGACCACAATTAACGCTGACAGATACTGTGAGACTCTGAAAAAACTGAAACGGGCAATTCAGAACCGCAGGAGAGGAATGTTGAGCAAGGTCGTACACATTCTCCATGACAACGCTCGCCCACACACCGCTCGGCAAACCGTTGCTCTCCTGCAACAGTTTCAGTGGAACATAATCACCCACCCACCCTATGGTCCTGACTTGGCGCTCAGTGACTATCACCTGTTCCCCGGCTGGGTTAAAAGAACATTTGGCCAGAAAAAACTCAAACGGGCAATTCAGAACCGCAGGAGAGGAATGTTGAGCAAGGTCGTACACATTCTCCATGACAACGCTCGCCCACACATCGCTCGGCAAACCGTTGCTCTCCTGCAAGAGTTTCAGTGGAACATAATCACCCACCCACCCTATGGTCCTGACTTGGCGCTCAGTGAATATCACCTGTTCCCCGGCTGGGTTAAAAGAACATTTGGCCAGAAAGCGATTCAGCTCCGACGACGAGGTGAAAGAAGAGGTTCATAACTTTCTGAACAGCATGGCGGCGAGCTGGTATGACATGGGCATACAAAACCTGCCACAGCGTCTACAAAAATGCATCGACAGAAATGGTGATTATGCCGAAAAATAGCTACATGTTCAAGCTCTAAACTGATGTAAACCATTGTAGAAATAAACAGGTCTATGTACTTATAAAAAAAATTGGAGACCATACTTTTGCGATTACCCTCGTAGCATAACAAAGTGTTTAGCGAAACAGTAAATAAGTGTGAAGGGAACAAACCAGAAAAACGTTATGACTGAAACAATAAAGAGGATGAAGCAGAAGGGGAGGAGGACAACACAAGCACAGAATTGCACTCAACTGAAGAGAAGATGTACATCTGATAAAACTACCTAACGGCCTATTCAGCGATTTGAATTAAACTGACAACCGCAATAAAATGAAACAGAACAAGAGATCTGAAGAATTTTTTGAAAATGTTTTACATTTGGAAGGTGATACAGTAAAAGAGTGAAAGATATATTACCCAAGAACAGCAGAAGTCCCTCTCCTTAGTTGAGTGGTCAGCGCGTCTGACTGCCATGCAGTGGGCCTGGGTTCGATTCCCTGCCGGGTCGGAGTTTTTCTCCGCTCGTGGACTTGGTGCTGTTTTCACCTCATTATCATGTCATCTTCATTTACACGCAAGTCGCATAATGTGGTGTCACCTGAAAGATTTGCTATTCGGCGGGGCACTCAGGCCATCAATGCCATACGATCATAATCACAATAAATACAGAAGCTGAGTTATAATTAGTGCTGTGAACAATTACTGTCACTGTAAGAAAGATGTACCGTAACAAAGAACCAGACTATATGGAATACGCACAATGTCACAATAAAATGAACACGAGTAACTGTAGGGAAAAGTGGAGGAATAGAATGGAACCGACAGTTTGAGAAGACTTGGGGAAATGTGAAACTTAAGTGAGGTTTAGGAAAGGGAAAGTATTAAGGCGTGGGTAATCACTTAACATCGCCAACGGCCTTGCCGCAGTAGTAACACCGGTTCCCGTCAGATCACCGAAGTGCTGTCAGGCTGTGAACTGTTGACAAGTGGGTTGCACACAGCCCTTGTGGCGCAAACTGAGGAGCTACTTAATTGAGAAGTAGCGGCTCCGGTCTTGTAAACTGAAATACGGCCGGGAGAGTGGTGTGCTGACCACATGCCCTTCCATATCCGTATCCGGTGACGCCCGTGAGCTGAGGATGACTCGGCGGCCGGTCGGTACTGTTGGGCCTTCATGGCCTGTCCGGGCGGAGTTTAGTTTATTTTAATCACTTAATATCAAGTGAGGACTTTGTGCCTGATGCTTACTGATACGTATAATTTCCAAGAGATTCAGTTTTGTCTCTTGCTGTTCGAGGACATGCGACTGTGTCTGGCAACTGTGATCTACATTCGGTACTTGTTTAGCTGCTGTGGAGTCAGAAGTTTGCAATCTCTTTGATGACAATACTACGAGGGTGGTTTGAAAAGTTCTCTGAATCACCACGAGAGGTCAGCGCTACCGCAGCGAATTGTTCCCGTGATATTCATAGGACAGTCGCCTGTAAACAAGTGCCACAGCGTTGCCAACCATACGATAAATTATCGCGATATACGACAATTACAACGTGAACTCACCCCCCATGAACCATGGACCTTGCCGTTGGCGGGGAGGCTTGCGTGCCTCAACAATACAGATAGCCGTACTGCAGGTGCAACCACAACGGAGGGGTATCTGTTGAGAGGCCAGACAAACGTGTGGTTCCCGAAGAGGGGCAGCAGCCTTTTCAGTAGTTGCAGGGACAACAGTCTGGATGATTGACTGATCTGGCCTTGTAACACTAACGAAAATGGCCTTGCTGTTCTGGTACTGCGAACGGCTGAAAGCAAGGGGAAACTACAGCCGTAATTTTTCCCGAGGGCATGCAGCTTTACTGTATGATTAAATGATGGCGTCCTCTTGGGTAAAATATTCCGGAGGTAAAATAGTCCCCCATTCGGATCTCCGGGCGGGGACTACTTAAGAGGATGTCGTTATCAGGAGAACGAAAACTGGCGTTCTAAGGATCGGAGCGTGGAATGTCAGATCCCTTAATCGGGCAGGTAGGTTGGAAAATTTAAAAAGGGAAATGGATGGGTTAAAGATAGATATAGTGGGAATTAGTGGAGTTCGGTGGCAGGAGGAACAAGACTTTTGGTCAGGTGAATACAGAGTTATAAATACAAAAGGAAATAGGGGTAATGCAGGTGTAGGTTTAATAATGAATAAAAAGAATAGGAATGCGAGTAAGCTACTACAAACAGCATAGTGAACGCATTATTGTGGCCAAGATAGACACAAAGCCCACGCCTACTACAGTAGTACAAGTTTATATGCCAACTAGCTCTGCAGATGATGAAGAAATTGATGAAATGTATGATGAAATAAAAGAAATTATTCAGGTAGTAAAGGGAGACGAAATTTAATAGTCATGGGTGACTGGAATTCGTCAGTAGGAAAAGGGAGAGAAGGAAACATAGTAGGTGAATATGGATTGGGGCTAGGAAATGAAAGAGGAAGCCGTCTGGTAGAATTTTGCGAAGAGCATAACTTAATCATAGCTAACACTTGGTTCAAGAATCATAAAAGATGGTTGTATACATGGAAGAACCCTGGAGATACTAAACGGTATCAGCTAGATTATATAATGGTAAGACACAGATTTAGGAACCACGTTTTAAATTGTAAGACATTTCCAGGGGCAGATGTGGACTCTGACTACAATCTATTGGTTATGAACTGTAGATTAAAACTGAAGAAACTGCAAAAAGGTGGGAATTTAAGGAGATGGGACCTGGATAAACTGAAAGAACCAGAGGTTGTACAGAGTTTCAGGGAGAGCATAAGGGAACAATTGACAGGAATGGGGGAAAGAAATACAGTAGAAGAAGAATGGGTAGCTTTGAGGGATGAAGTAGTGAAGGCAGCAGAGGATCAAGTAGGTAAAAAGACGAGGGCTAGTAGAAATCCTTGGGTGACAGAAGAAATAATTGACGAAAAGAGAAAATACAAAAATGCAGTAAATGAAGCAGGCAAAAAGCAATACAAACGTCTCAAAAATGAGATCGACAGGAAGTGCAAAATGGCTAAGCAGGCATGGCTAGTGGACAAATGTAAGGATGTAGAGGCTTATCTCACTAGGGGTAAAATAAATACTGCTTACAGGAAAATTAAAGAGACCTTTGGAGAAAGGAGAACCACTTGCATGAATAACAAGAGCTTTGATGGAAACCCAGTTCTAAGCAAAGAAGGGAAAGCAGAAAGGTGGAAGGAGTATATAGAGGGTCTATACAAGGGCGACGTACTTGAGGACAATATTATGGAAGTGGAAGAGGATGTAGATGAAGATGAAATGGGAGATATGATACTGCGTAAAGAGTTTGACAGAGCACTGAAAGATCTGAGTCGAAACAAGGCCCCCGGAGTAGACAACATTCCATTAGAACTACTGACAGCCTTGGGAGAGCCAGTCCTGACAAAACTCTACCATCTGGTGAGCAAGATGTATGAGACAGGCGAAATACCCTCAGACTTCAAGAAGAATATAATAATTCCCATCCCAAAGAAAGCAGGCGTTGACAGATGTGAAAATTACCGAACTATCAGTTTAATAAGTCACAGCTGCAAAATACTAACGCGAATTCTTTACAGACGAATGGAAAAACTGGTAGAAGCCGACCTCGGGGAAGATCAGTTTGGATTCCGTAGAAATTTTGGAACACGTGAGGCAATACTGACCCTACGACTTATCTTAGAAGATAGATTAAGGAAAGGCAAACCTACGTTTCTAGCATTTGTAGACCTACAGAAAGCTTTTGACAATGCTGATTGGAATACTCTCTTTCAAATTCTGAAGGTGGCAGGGCTAAAATACAGGGATCGAAAGGCTATTTACAATTTGTACAGAAAGCAGATGGCAGTTATAAGAGTCGAGGGGCATGAAAGGGAAGCAGTGGTTGGGAAGGGAGTGAGACAGGGTTGTAGCCTATCCCCAATGTTATTCAATCTGTATATTGAGCAAGCAATAAAGGAAACAAAAGAAAAGTTCGGAGTAGGTATTAAAATCCATGGAGAAGAAATAAAAACTTTGAGGTTCGCCGATGACATTGTAATTCTGTCAGAGACGGCAAAGGACTTGGAAGAGCAGCTGAACGGAATGGACAGTGTCTTGAAAGGGGGGTATAAGATGAACATCAACAAAAGCAAAACGAGTATAATGGAATGTAGTCGAATTAAGTCGGGTGATGCTGAGGGAATTATATTAGGAAATGAGACACTTAAAGTAGTAAAGGAGTTTTGCTGTTTCGAGAGCAAAATAACTGACGATGGTCGAAGTAGAGAGGATATAAAATGTAGACTGGCAATGGCAAGAAAGCGTTTCTGAAGAAGAAAAATTTGTTAACATCGTGTATAGATTTAAATGTCAGGAAGTCATTTCTGAAAGTATTTGTATGGAGTGTAGCCATGTATGGAAGTGAAACGTGGACGATAAATACTTTAGACAAGAAGAGAATAGAAGCTTTCGAAATGTGGTGCTACAGAAGAATGCTGAAGATTAGATGGGTAGATCACATAACTAATGAGGAGGTATTGAATAGAATTGGGGAGAAGAGGAGCTTGTGGCACAACTTGACTAGAAAAAGGGATCGGTTGGTAGGACATGTTCTTAGACATCGAGGGATCACCAATTTAGCATTGGAGGGCAGCTTGGAGGGTAAAAATCGTAGAGGGACACCAAGAGATGAATACACTAAGCAGATTCAGAAGGATGTAGGCTGCAGTAGGTACTGGGAGATGAAGAAGCTTGCACAGGATAGAGTAGCATAGAGAGCTGCATCAAACCAGTCTCAGGACTGAAGACCACAACAACAACAACAACAACGTGAACACGATATACGATAGTACATTGCTGATAATTGCGGAATCTACGATAATTTTTGTGAAGATTTAAAATGAAAATAAATTGATACTTGTAGTAGTTTCTTACGTTAATAATCTGTTTTCATATATTTAAGTTCATACGCCATTCAATATAAGCAATTTCCTCTTTTTCTCTCGTCCACTCCCCGCAACAGTCCAACGACTCGTTTAACACTGTATATTCGCTTCCGGGGAATACCCTTACCGCCTAACAAATATTGTTTCACAACAATATGGGCTATTAGGGTTAGGCCATCGTCATCAGTTGAGGTGAAATTGGGATTTGAATGCACGGGTGCTCTTAAAAGAATATTAATTTGTTTTCTTAAGGGAAATTAAAGTGTGGTGTTCTTTAAATAAATACTGTAGTAGTGTATTCAAATATAAATAATGGAAAGTGACAACAGCGATGTAGATTCTCCGCTGACCCCACAGAAGAAACTGAGGCTGCGTGGTGAGTTGAAATTAAAACGTTTGAAACAAAAGTTCAGAAAGGAATGGTTGACTGATTTATCTTTCAAGGATTGGCTACAACCTGTTAGTGATGATGCATATAAAGCTCGGTGTAAAGTTTGCAGATGTGAATTCAGTGCTGAGTTGACTGTAGTGAAAAATCACGCTAAAGGGAAAAAACACTTAAGTGCCGTAAAATGTGTCGGGCCTCTACAAAAGAAACTTGACTTTTCATCACAATCAAAATCGTCTGATACATTTGATAAGCAGGGCAAAGAGGGCTGAAACATTGCTATGTGGATTTTTGGCAAAACATAACATCTCTATTAATACGGCCAATCACTTACCAGATGTAATTAAAAGTGCCTTTCCCGATTCTAAAATAGTTGAGAACTTCCAGCTGGGTAGAACAAAAGCAACAGGGGTGATAAAGAATGTCATAAGTAAATGTCATTTGGATGAACTGAATGAAGTTTTATGGAGACAAAAGTTCAGTTTCATAATTTAAGAGTCTGCCGACATTTCCGCTACGAAAAATTTGTGTATTTGTGTGCGGTATTTTGATGAAGACAGCTGCAAAATACATACTAAATTTTGGCAGTTGTTACAGCTGTTTGACGAGAAAAATGCAGAGGCCGCTCATGAAGGTGGTACTGCTAATCGTTTGTACGATCTCGTACGTAAAGCCTTGTCAGTACATAATATTCCTCCTGAAAATTTAGTAGTATTTGCTTCAGATGGGTGGAACACAATGATGAAGAAAGATAATTCTGTTGCTAGTCGAATAATTAGAGATTTTCCTGGTATTTTTATACAGAAATGTATGGCTCTGAGTACTATGGGACTTAACATCTATGGTCATCAGTCCCCTAGAACTTAGAACTACTTAAACCTAACAAACCTAAGGACATCACACGACACCCAGCCATCACGAGGCAGAGAAAATCCCTGACCCCGCCGGGAATCGAACCCGGGAACCCGGGCGTGGGAAGCGAGAACGCTACCGCACGACCACGAGATGCGGGCCAGAAATGTATATGTCATTCATTGCACCTATGTGCAAGTGAGGCTTGCAAACAATTACCAAGACTATGTGAAGACACAGCAAGGGATACATATTCATTCTTTAAGCATAGTTCAAAAAGAATAGTCCAGTTCGTGGAATTCCAACAGTTTTGTAATGTCGAACCTCACAAGATACTGATTCCGTCTCAAACAAGATGGTTATCTTTGTTAACTGTTGTTTCACGTATTCTAGAACAATGGAATGTGTTGCAATTATTTTTCACTTGCAAGTGGGAAGAAGAAAGACTGTATGCAGCTGAACAGTTAGCAAAGGCATTCAGGGACAAGTTTGTACGTGTAATTTTTATTTTTCTCCAATGGATTCTACCGAAATTTGTATCTCTGAATCAATATTTTCAAAGCGAGAAATTAGTAATTTGCTCTTTGCATGATAGAATGTGCAAAACGTACAAAGAAATCCTTCTCTGCTATATGTCTCCTGATTATATCAATAAGACTGATTTGACAGAAATAGATCCAGCAAACCCAGACCAACTTGTGCCTTAAACGCAAATGTATTTAGGTGTAGGTGTGATGGATTTCATGAGCCAATCTGAAAACATCTCACAAAAATCTAAAGCGACTGATTTCTACTACAGAGTGCAACAGTTTCTTATAGTATCTTGTTGTGAAATAAAAAAGCGGTATGATTTCAACAATTCTGTTCTAAAAATGTTGAGTTGGTTAACACCAGAAATAGCATTGTCAAAAAGTGCTGCAAGGCCGTCAACGCTTGTTCCACTTATAAAGTCGGTTCAGAGGATTTCTCCAAAAGACAAAAGGCTTATGTAAATGATTGATGATCAGTGGAGAGCATTGCCACATGCAGAATTTCCCGAAAATCTACGGTCTAAAGAGGTGGACGAATTTTGGGTGTTCATAAAGAACGCTAGGGACCTTAATGGTAATCAAGAGTTCCTCCAAACAGGAATCTTTGTGCTAGATATATTAGTTTTACCACATTCTAGTGCTGATTGTGAGCGGGTCTTTTCAAAAATGAATCTAGTGAAGACACCATTGAGAAATAAGTTACATTCGGTTACAGTCAGCGCAGTAATGCTCACTTCCCAGCATGTCAAGAATTGTGTACAGTTCGAACCAACCAGTGGGATGATTGCATCAATGAACACGTCTAACATTTATGCTAAGAAGAAGGAATCTCATCGGGATAGTGACGCCGATTTCGTCGATGTGGAGTTCGACAACAATGATAATTAGGGTGAGTTTAATTATATTATTATTTTTAATTATATTACGTACACAGCGCTACTTTTCGATTGGGGTTAGCGAATTTTCCTTGCATAAAATCTGTGATGCTTTGAACACTTCGAGTTTATCTGGTTCTGAACATATTTTTAGTACTTAGCATCGCGATTAGAGACGTTTTGGTTCGTAATTAGGAGGTATTATGGATAAAAATTTTAAAAGATGAGAAGACTTTGCCATTCGCGATTGAAAACAAATATTATCAGCATTTTTGTTTTTGTTTTTTTAAGATTATCAGTATACGATAATTTTAGATAAAAAACGATAATTTTAAATTCAAAATGCCATAATTTTATCTTCTGGGGTTGGCAACGCTGACGTGCCACGTCATTGCTCTTTGAAGAGAGCTGTGGCGGTGACGTGGTTCTGTTGTTGTTCCCGCGTAGTGAATTGCGAAGACTGAAAAAATCGAGATTTGATCAGTGATTAAGTACTTCGCAAAGAAAGGTATGAAAGGAAAGGACATTCATGCCGATTTCCAGAATACACTGGGAGACTCTGCTCCTTCATATTCAACTGTTGCTAAGTGGCCAAATGAATTTAAATTTGGTCGGAAGAGCTTAGATGATGATCCGCGCAGTGGTCGGCCAAGATGTGTCGCTGCTCCAGAAACCATTGCAAAAGTGCACAAAATGGTCATGGAGGATCGCCAATTGAAAGTACGTGAAATTGCTCACGCTTGCCAGATATCATCTGAAAGGGTATATCTATCACATTTTAACTGAAGAATTAGAAATGAAAAAATTATCTGCAAGATGGGTGCCGCGACTCTTGACGCTGGATCAAAATCGCATGAGAATGGATATGTCGGAACAATTTTTGGCCCGTTTTAGGAGAAACGAACAAGATTTTTGCACCGGTTTGTGACCACATATGAAACTAGAGACAAACAACAGTCAAAGCAGTGGAAACTTGCTGATTCTCCGCCACCATAGGAAGCAAAGACAGTTAAGGTCACGGCATCAGTGTTCTGGGATGCAAAGAGGATTCTGTTCGTAGATTATCTTCCCACTGGACAAACAAATACTGGAGAACACTATGCTAACCTCCTGAACAAAAAATGGTTCAAATGGCGCTGAGCACTATGGGACTTAACTTCTGAGGTCATCAGTCCCCTAGAACTTAGAACTACTTAAACGTAACTAACCGAAGAACATCACACACATCCAAGCCCGAGGCAGGATTCGAACCTGCGACCGTAGCGGTCGCGTGGTTCCAGACCGTAGCGCCTAGAACAGCTCGGCCACCCCAGCCGGCCCTCCTGGACAAATTGCAACAAAAGATACGCGAAAAAGGATAGGTTTAGCAAGGAAGAACGTCATCTTCCATCAAGAAAATGCGCGCCCGCACACATGTGCCGTCGCCATGGCAAAATTACACGAACCAAGGTATGAATTAACTCTTCAGGCTTTCCCGGCGAGATCTTGACATGTGGAATAATCGGGTCTACTGCCGGATGTTTGTGTCGTGGCCGACATATTGTGACAGAGCGACACAATTATCCGGTAGTAGACCCGATTATTCCACATGTCAAGGTATGAATTGTTTCCACACCCGCCTTGTTCACCTGATATGGCTCCGTCAGACTTCTGTCTCTGCCCAAAACTGAAAATTTTTCTTGGTGGACGGAGATTCAATTCAAACTAAGAACTGATAGCCGGAGTTGACAACTATTTTGCAGGCCTGGAGGAAACTCATTTTCGAGATGGGATCAAGGCACTGGAACATCGTTGGACAAAGTGCATTAATTTACAAGGAGACAACATTGAAAAATAAAAATAGTTTCAGTGATGTAAGTACTTTTTTTTCTATTGCGTTCCGATAACTCTTCAAACCACCCTCGTAGTGTGGTAAGGTGCGCCCGCCCAGTTGGCCGTGCGGTCTAAAGCACGGTTTTCCGGGTGGGAGGAAGCGCTGGTCCCCGACACGAATCCACCCGGCGGATTTGTGTTGAGGTCCGGTGAGCCGGCCTGTCTCTGGATGCTTTTTAGGCCGTTTTCCATCTGCCTCGGCAAATACGAGCTGGTTCCCCTTGTTCTACCTCAGTTACACTATGTCGGCGATTGCTGCGCAAACAAGTTCTCCACGTACGTGTACACCACCATTACTCTACCATGCAAACATAGGGGTTACACTCGACTGGTCTGAGACGTTCCCTGGGGGTCCACCTGGGACCGAACTGCACAATAACCCTGGTATTGGGCGGCGGAGGGGTGGAGTGGACTGCGGTAGTCGTCGTGGGGTTGTGGGCCACTGCGGCTGCGGCCTGGACGGAGCCTCTTCGTCGTTTCTAGGTTTCCGGCTAACATAACATAACATAACATGGTAAGGTGTACCGTAGGTCTCTAGAAGAGCGCAGCGTTCCAAAGGATTGGAAAAGGGCACAGGTCATCCCCGTTTTCAAGAAGGGACGTCAAACAGATGTGCAGAACTATAGACCTATATCTCTAACGTCTGTCAGTTGTAGAATTTTGGAACACGTATTATGTTCGAGTATAGTGACTTTTCTGGAGACTAGAAATCTACTCTGTAGGAATCAGCATGGGTTTCGAAAAAGACGATCGTGTGAAACTCAGCTAGCGCTATTCGTCCACGAGATTCAGAGGGCCATAGACACGGGTTCCCAGGTAGATGCCGTGTTTCTTGACTTCCGCAAGGCGTTTGATAGAGTTCCCCACAGTCGTTTAATGAACAAAGCAAGAGCATATGGACTATCAGACCAATCGTGTGATTGGATTGAAGAGTTCCTAGATAACAGAACCGAGCATATCATTCTCAATGGAGAGAAGTCTTCCGAAGTAAGAGTGATTTCAGGTGTGCCGCGGGGGAGTGTCGTAGAACCGTTGCTATTCACAATATACATAAATGATCTTGTGGTTGATGATGCTGTGGTACGTCGAGAGGTTGTAACAATGGAAAATTGTACTGAAATGCAGGAAGATCTGCAGCGAATTGACGCATGGTGCAGGGAATGGCAATTGAATCTCAATGTAGACAAGTGTAATGTCCTGCGAATACATAGAAAGAAAGATCCCTTATCATTTAGCTACCATATAGCAGGTCAGCAACTGGAAGCAGTTAATTCCATAAATTATCTGGGAGTACGCATTAGGAGTGATATAAAATGGAATGATCATATAAAGTTGATCGTCGGTAAAGCAGATGCCAGACTGAGATTCATTGGAAGAATCCTAAGGAAATGCAATCCGAAAACAAAGGAAGTAGGTTACAGCACGCTTGTTCGCCCACTGCTTGAATACTGCTCAGCAGTGTGGGATCCGTACCAGATAGGGTTGACAGAAGAGATAGAGAAGATCCAACGGAGAGCAGCGCGCTTCGTTACAGGATCATTTAGTAATCGCGAAAGCGTTACGGAGATGATAGATAAACTCCGGTGGAAGACTCTGCAGGAGAGACGCTCAGTAGCTCGGTACGGGCTTTTGTTGAAGTTTCGAAAACATACCTTCACCGAGGAGTCAAGCAGTATATTGCTCCCTCCTACATATATCTCGCAAAGAGACCATGAGGATAAAATCAGAGAGATTAGAGCCCACACAGAGGCATACCGACAATCCTTCTTTCCACGAACAATACGAGACGAATACACTCCTGGAAATTGAAATAAGAACACCGTGAATTCATTGTCCCACGAAGGGGAAACTTTATTGACACATTCCTGGGGTCAGATACATCACATGATCACACTGACAGAACCACAGGCACATAGACACAGGCAACAGAGCATGCACAATGTCGGCACTAGTACAGTGTATATCCACCTTTCGCAGCAATGCAGGCTGCTATTCTCCCATGGAGACGATCGTAGAGATGCTGGATGTAGTCCTGTGGAACGGCTTGCCATGCCATTTCCACCTGGCGCCTCAGTTGGACCAGCGTTCGTGCTGGACGTGCAGACCGCGTGAGACGACGCTTCATCCAGTCCCAAACATGCTCAATGGCGGACAGATCCGGAGATCTTGCTGGCCAGGGTAGTTGACTTACACCTTCTAGAGCACGTTGGTTGGCACGGGATACATGCGGACGTGCATTGTCCTGTTGGAACAGCAAGTTCCCTTGCCGGTCTAGGAATGGTAGAACGATGGGTTCGATGACGGTTTGGACGTGCCGTGCACTATTCAGTGTCCCCTCGACGATCACCAGTGGTGTACGGCCAGTGTAGGAGATCGCTCCCCACACCATGATGCCGGGTGTTGGCCCTGTGTGCCTCGGTCGTATGCAGTCCTGATTGTGGCGCTCACCTGCACGGCGCCAAACACGCATACGACCATCATTGGCACCAAGGCAGAAGCGACTCTCATCGCTGAAGACGATACGTCTCCATTCGTCCCTCCATTCACGCCTGTCGCGACACCACTGGAGGCGGGCTGCACGATGTTGGGGCGTGAGCGGAAGACGGCCTAACGGTGTGCGGGACCGTAGCCCAGCTTCATGGAGACGGTTGCGAATGGTCCTCGCCGATACCCCAGGAGCAACAGTGTCCCTAATTTGCTGGGAAGTGGCGGTGCGGTCCCCTACGGCACTGCGTAGGATCCTACGGTCTTGGCGTGCATCCGTGCGTCGCTGCGGTCCGGTCCCAGGTCGACGGGCACGTGCACCTTCCGCCGACCACTGGCGACAACATCGATGTACTGTGGAGACCTCACGCCCCACGTGTTGAGCAATTCGGCGGTACGTCCACCCGGCCTCCCGCATGCCCACTATACGCCCTCGCTCAAAGTCCGTCAACTGCACATATGGTTCACGTCCACGCTGTCGCGGCATGCTACCAGTGTTAAAGACTGCGATGGAGCTCCGTATGCCACGGCAAACTGGCTGACACTGACGGCGGCGGTGCACAAATGCTGCGCAGCTAGCGCCATTCGACGGCCAACACCGCGGTTCCTGGTGTGTCCGCTGTGCCGTGCGTGTGATCATTGCTTGTACAGCCCTCTCGCAGTGTCCGGAGCAAGCATGGTGGGTCTGACACACCGGTGTCAATGTGTTCTTTTTTCCATTTCCAGGAGTGTAGAAAGGAGAACCGATAGAGGTACTCAAGGTACCCTCCGCCACACATCGTCAGGTGGCTTGCGGAGTATGCATGTAGATGTAAATGTAGATGTAGAAGGTGCTCGCAAGCCGCAGCCTGGATAACGAAATGATTTAATGCTGTGGAACACAACGATGAGGTAAGTAGTTGCGCCCACCTGGGGGGCCGGATAGACGGCGAACTCGAGCAAGCTCTTCTTGGAGTACTCCTGGCAGAGGCGGTCCATGATGAGCGAGGTGAAGCCGGAGCCGGTGCCGCCGCCGAACGAGTGGAAGACGAGGAAGCCCTGCAGGCTCTCGCACAGGTCCACCATCTTGCGGACGCGGTCGAGCAGCGTGCCGATCATCTCGCGGCCCACCGAGTAGTGGCCGCGCGCGTAGTTGTTGGCCGCATCTTCCTTGCCCGCCACCAGCGACTGCGGGTGGTACAGGTCGCGGTGCGTGCCCTGGCGCACCTCGTCTGCAAGCGCCGAAATCTTCCTCATTCACAACTAAATCAAATTCACTGTAACACTATTTCCTAACAAGAGAACCTCCCCATCGCACCCCCTTCAGATTTAGTTATAAGTTGGCACAGTGGCTAGGCCTTGAAAAACTGAACACAGATCAATCGAGAAAACAGGAAGAAGTTGTGTGGAACTATGAAAAAATAAGCAAAATATACAAACTGGGTCGTCCATGCCTAAGATAGGCAATATTAAGGGCGATATGAGCCGAGGAGCGCCGTGGTCTCGTGGTTAGAGTGAGCAACTGGGAAGTGAAAGGTCCTTGGTTCAAGTCCTCCCTCCAATGAAAGTTTTACTTTCTCTATTTTCGCAAAGTTACGATCTGTCCTTTCATTCATTGACGTCTCTGTTCACTGTAATAAGTTTAGTGTCTGTGTTTTGCGACCGCACTGCAAAACCGTGCGATTAGTAGACGAACGGACGTGCCTCTCCAATGGGAACCGAAAACATTTGATCGCAAGGTCATAAGTCAACCGATTCCTCCACAGGAAAACACGTCTGATATATTCTATACGACACTGGTGACGGCATGTGCGTCACACGACAGGAATATGTTGTCGACCCACCTAACTTGTACACTTGGCGAATGGGTAAAAAGATTCTCCTACCTTGCCCGATTTAGGTTTTCTTGTGGATGTGATAGTCACTCCCAAAAAAGTGATGAAAACGTAAGAGTTTGTCACATAAACCGCAACAAATGAATGCAACAGTTTCACAGTCGCACAGTTTTCCCTGTGCTCTGTCAAAACATATGTTTTTAACGTTTTCAATTTTTTCCATGCGTAGACCTTCAAATCCTGCATATGTCCAAGCAAATCTGAACATGTCCTGGAATTTTGGAAAGCGAAGTTGATTATGTGTGAGTGCCTGAACTTTGATAATTGTCTGGAAATAAAAAATTAAACTTTTAACTCGAGGGAAGACTTGAATCAAGGACCTCTCATTCCGCAGTTGCTCACGCTAACCACGGGACCACGGCGCTCCTGAGCTCAGACTTTCCTTGATGTTACATATCTTTCACATGGACTACTTAGTTTGTATAATTTGCTTATTTTTTTCATAGTTCCACACAACTTCTTCCTGTTTTCTCGATTGATCTGTGTTCAGTTTTTCAAGGCCTATCCACTGTGCCAACTTATAACTAAATCTGAGAAGGGTGCAATCGGGAGGTTCCCTTGTAAGTAATAGCTCAGTTTATTTACAGACAAACATTTTTGGAAGGTGACTATCAATAGCCGTCAAGTAATGTATAAAATGCATGTTTGACCATCAGTTACTTTTATTTTAAACCCAAATATCGACCGATTTCACTCGTGGACCATATTCAGGAATAAGGGTTAAAATGGTTTAAACCACAACATTAACATTTGTCATTACTTAAATAATGTGTGGAGCAAGTCATGAATGTCAATGTACGGCACAGGACTTTTAGAAGCAAACATACTAATAACAGACGTAAAGACCCGCCAGGGTAGCCGAGAGCGCTAATGCGCTGCTTCCTGGACTCGGGTAGGCGCGCCGGCCCCGGATCGAATCCGCCCAGCGGATTAACGACGAGGGCCGGTATGCCGGCCAGTCTGGATGTGGTTTTTAGTCGGTTTTCCACATCCCGCTAGGTGAATACTGGGCTGGTCCCCAAGTTCCGCCTCAGTTACACGACTCACAGACATCTGAAAACGTTCGCACTATTTCATGACTCATACTAGACGCAGACAGTTGGGGTACACTACTTCAATCCCGGAGGGTTCGGCGTGGCGTCAGGAAGGGCATTCAGCCACCCTCTGCAATTAACACTGCCAAATACGTAATAACAAAGCCGACCCCACGGCCGGCCGGAGTGGCCGAGCGGTTCTAGGCGCTACCGTCTGGAACCGCGCGACCGCTACTACCGCAGGTTCGAATCCTGCCTCGGGTATGGATGTGTGTGATGTCCTTAGGTTAGTTAGGTTTAAGTAGTTCTAAGTTCTAGGGGACTGATGACCTCAGAAGTTAAGTCCAATAGTGCTCAGAGCCATTTCATTTGAACCGACCCCGCGTTGGAGCGGGACAAAGGCCCCGAGAAAGAAAGAAATAAATACTAATAACAGACGTAAATAAAGCAGTACTGTTCTTCGTACACTTGGTATTAGTATGTTTGCTTCTAAAAGTCATGTGACGTATACTGATACTCATGACATGCTCTGCACATTATTTAAGTAATGACAAATGTACTGTTGTGGCTTAAACCATTTTAACCCCTATTCCTGAAGATGGTCTACGACTGAAACCGGTCCTCAGCTCGTGGTCTAGTGGCTAGCGTTGCTGCCTCTATATCACGGGGTCAAGGGTTCGATTCCCGGCCAGCTTGGGGATTTTCTCTGACTAGGGACTGGGTGTTTGTATTGTTCTCATCATTTCATCATCATTCGTGACAGTAGCTAGACTGGACTTTGAAAAAATTGGACTGCGTAAAACTTTGGACTTTGTACGGGCTCTGATACCCGCGCAGTTGAGCGCCCCACAAACCAAACATCATCATGACTGAAACCAATCGATATTTGGGTTTAAAATAAAAGGGGCTGATGGTCAAACATACATTTTCTGTATCTTCAAACTGTTGCAATCGGCCAATTAATTTCTTAGTGGTATTTTCAAAGCAGATATGAGGACGTGACTAAAGGCAATTTCACACGAATTGATGCTGCAATATAATTCTGTTGAACTAGATGCTCTTTTCATAAACCTGACATCGATTGCGACCAATCGATCAACTCCAATCGATTGCTCCAGATGAAAACTTTTTTGTAAACTATAAGCTAAAATTCTGCGTAATAAAAGCTGGTTCTGATTTGAGGTTACAGACACTTTCCACTACTACAAAAAATTTCTGAAAGATTTACGCCTCTTCCAAATCGTCGATTTTACTTGCATTCTTCGTGTGGTTCAAGTTTTCGTATTTGGCTTCGCGTTCAGAGATTATCCTCAGCTTAACTAACACATATTGGAAGTCAGAACAATCCATTATTCGCAGAGGCGTAATAGGTTTTCTGGCAGCTAGGTTCCATCATCTATTCCTGGAACGTCTGATCAGAGAATACTGATTATCTTAGTGTTGGAATTTTCTCAGAAAACCTTTTGAAGGAACTTGTATGTTAATAGAAGAAGGAGTTCCAAATACCTCTACTATGACAGCTTCCTTTAAAAAGCGATACTTCAGTTACTATTCGTATTAAAACATCGATAAAAATACATGGGCAATTCTAGTTACACTTAGAAAAATTCAGTTTCATTTTCGTAAACCTCTGACCAAACAGGATCGTCTGATATGCATCACACTAACATTGTGTAATTTTTATTTTGGTATTTTTCTAGTGATTTTCGTTTTTGTTTGTTTTCAGCTCTTCCATCCCCTTTCAGACTGTTTCACTCAATTTATTATACACACAATCTGCATGCAATCTGAATCCGAAAATTGTGAGTGACTCGCGATGTCATTAAATGCATTGAATGTTCATCATAGCTTAAAATTACACCAAGCTTAAATTCAGTTGATAGGACATATAGCAATTCTGACGTAGGACTTGTCCGTCGCCATGGGAATGACGTCACAAGCCAACAGAATAAAAACAGCAGCTTCAGCTGAAGGGGGTCACTTGGGCTGCAGTAGAGCAGTATTTGTACGGGCAGTCTTCGCACTCTTGTCTAGTTTTCGAGAGGGAGCTGTATTTTTTTCGCCTAGCATCGAAGTGGCAACACCGAAACACCGAGACAGTTGCGTACGCTTCACCAGCGTTATTATTATTTTTGATGCAAATAAAAGACCACTGTCTGAAACTGTTGTTTGTTAGTTATAGTGTTAAGATGTGAATGCAGCTCTAGTCGGTCGTGAAGCACGTACCATCGTGAGTTCCCTCGAGCGCCCAGACATCTACAAGCCACATGGTGACAAATCTGAGGTGTAGACCTGATATTAAAGGAATAACAGCCAACGTCTCCTTCTTCACTCCCGCGGACACACACACGCAGTCTTGAGTGCTGTGGCTCTTTGAGTAGTGGGCAGCTCCAAGGCGACGAGTGAGGTGGCAGTAGCAGGCTGCAACAACGGTCCGACGTTCCTGCGGGAATCCGGCAGGGCAGAACGCCTTTATAATCAATCCCACAAGAGCGCAATGCTGACGTCACTGGGCGACAACTGTGCCCTGTCATTCACCTGTGTCTCCTCGTCACTCCACAATGGTCGGCTATCTTCAATTTGGAGATGTCATGGTGGGTCATATGCAACTATGCAGAAATAAGATATCCTATTCCGTACTTACATTGAGGTGACAAAAGTCATGGGATACCCCCTGTTATCCTGAAGGATGATGGAGAGGGTTGTATGGGCGCACGACGGCAAGGTCTTCAGCGCCCGCTCAGTAACAGATTGAGACGGGTGTCAAGAAAATACTCAGAACAATAAGTTAAAACAGAACGTAAAACACAGGTAACAAGGTTGGAAATACACCGAAACGTGGGACGAAGCATGCCGTCAGCAGTAAAACATGGACAACACAAGAAGAAAGTGGTAGAGGGAGCTAAAACAATATAGCAGATGGAAGTGGCTGGCTGACAGCAAGGAAAAAAGGGAGGTGTCAGCCACTTTGCAATACACTAAAACCTCCAGCCTAAAAGTTTAGGCCAGAGTCCAGACACATCACAAAACTTAAAAACCCTAGACACACACGTCTCATCATTAGCTAAAACACAGGGCAGATCTCAATCAACTTGTGCTTCTGCCCTTGCATCACGGTATAAAATGCAGTCTGTTAAAATGTGCCGGACAGAGATGTGCACACCACAAGCATCACAAAACGGGGGATCCTCCCGCCGTAATAGAAAGCTATGTGTGAGAGGACAGTGCCCAGTCCGAAGACGCGTGAGGGTCACTTCCTCCCGCCTAAGCAACCAGCAGGAGGAACGCCACGGCCCAGTTGTTGACTTCACCAACCGCAATTTATTGGCCGTCCCCGCCAGCCATTCTTCCTCCCACAACTCCATGCACTTCTTGTGGAGTGCAGAAATGACACACTGTAAGGGAATAGGACACTGGACCACATCCTGCCCTCTGCAGACCGCCTTGGCAGCCCGATCGGCCTGTCCATTTCCCCATATTCCTACATGACCAGGCACCCCGCAGAAGGACACCTCCTTACCCCACCGTTGGAGCCAGTACAGTTGGTCATATATCAGCTGGAGCGTCGCCTCAGTTGGGTACAGATTCTGCGATGATTGTAAGGCACTAAGAGAATTGGAGTAGAGGAGAAATCGATTGCCCCGAACACGATTCATCTGCTCCAGTGCCTTCAGGATCGCGTGGAGCTCCGCTGCGAAAACGGTATATTCATCATGGAGGCGAATCCGGGTAACATGATCAGGGAACACTACAGAACAGCCAAGGAAATTCTCTTGTTTGGAGCCATCAGTGTAAACGACGGTAAAACCGTGATGCACATCTAAAATGTTAAAAAACAGAGATTGGAACGTAAAATCTGGTGTACTATCTTTTTTAAAATTAGTCAAATCCTGTCGGACCTCCTTTTGCCCGGCGTAGTTCAGCAGCTCGACGTGGTGTGGGCTCAACAGGTCGTTAGAAGTCCAGCGAAAGAATATTGAGCCATGATGCCTCTATAGCCGCCCATAATTGCTAACGTGTTTCCAGTGCAGGATTTTGAGCACGAACTGACCTGTCGATTGCGTCCCACAAACGTTCGATGGGGTCCATGTCCGACAATCTATGTGGGCGAACCATTAGTTCGAATTGTCCAGAACGTTCTTGAAACTAAACCATTAGTGAATAAACGTGGCCCTGTGACATGGTGCACTGCCATCGATAAAAACTACATCGTTGTTTGGAAACATGAAGCCCGTGAATGGCTGCAAACGGTCTCCAAGCAAACGACCATAACCATTTTCAGTCAATGGTCAGTTCAGTTGGACCAGAGGACCCAGTCCATTCCATGTAAACACAGTCCACACCGTTATGGACACAGTACCGGCTTGTACATACGGATGGGTTGGGTTGGTTTGGGGAAGGAGACCAGACAGCGAGGTCATCGGTCTCATCGGATTAGGGATGGAAGTCGGCCGCGCCCTTTCAAAGGAACCATCCCGGCATTTGCCTGGAGCGATTTAGGGAAATCACGGAAAACCTAAATCAGGATGGCCGGAAGCGGGATTGAACCGTCGTCCTCCCGAATGCGAGTCCAGCGACTAATCACCGCGCCACCTCGCTCGGTTGGACGGATGGCTTCTCGGTATCCGCGCCACTCGAACCATACCATCAGCCCTTACTAACTAAAATTGGGACTCATCTGACCATTCCACGGTTTTTCAGTCGTCTAGGGTCCAACCGATATAGCCACGAGCGCAGCAGAGACGCTGCAGGCGATGTCGTGCTGTTAGCAAAGGCACTCACGTCGGTCGTCTGTTGCTATAGTGCAGCCGCGCGGGATTAGCCGCGCGGTCTGGGGTGCTGGAGTCATGGACTGTACGGCTGGTCCCGGCGGAGGTTCGAGTCCTCCCTCGGGCATGGGTGTGTGTATCTTTGTCCTTAGGATAATTTAGGTTAAGTAGTGTGTAAGCTTAGGGACTGATGACTTCAGCAGTTAAGTACCATAAGATTTCACACACATTTGAAACATTTGCTATAGTCCATTAAAGCCAAATTTCGCCGTACTATCCTAACACAAACGTTCATCGTACGTCCGACAGATTTCTGCGGCTATTTCACGCATAATTGCTTGTCTGTCAGCACTGACAACTCTACGCAAATTCCGCTGCTCTCGGTCGTTAAGTGAAGGCCGTCGTATTCTCGGCACAGTCTTGACGCTGTGGATCGCGGAATATTGAATTCTCTAACGATTTAGAAATGGAATGTCCCATGCTTCTAGATCCAACTACCATTTCCCGTTCAGCTTCTGTTAATTCGCGTCGTGCGGCCGTAATTACAGCCCCAGACACCTCTAAACATGACTCACCTGAGTACAAATGACAGCTTAGCCAATGCATTGTCCTTTTATACCTTGTGGACGTGGTACTAACGCCGTCTGTATATTTGTATATCGCTATCCCACGACTGTTTGTCACTTCAGTGCAACACAAAAATGAACTTGCTGTTGGTACCTGCCATGTGCTGTAGAGCTGTACTGAGTACACCACAGTTCTCTCAAAGAGTTAGTTCAACCAAGAATTTATTTATTCTTGCACCAGAAGGAGAAACTAAAGATATATAATCAAGTTTGTTGTGAAAATAACAATTACTATGGATTTATGAAATGTTTTAGTTTATAATTTGTCTAATACATTATTACACTACTGGCCATTAAAATTGCTACACCACGAAGATGACGTGCTACAGACGCGAAATTTAACCGACAGGAAGAAGATGCTGTGATATGCAAATGATTAGCTTTTCAGAGCTTTCACACAAGGTTGGCGCCGGTGGCGACACCTACAACGAGCTGACATGAGGAAAGTTTCCATAGGCGCTGATGACCACGCTGTTTAGCGCCCTTAAACCTCAAACACACACACACGAAAGTTTCCAACCGATTTCTCATACACAAACAGCAGTTGACCGGCGTTGCCTGGTGACACTTTGTTGTGATGCCTCGTGTAAGGAGGAGAAATGCGTACCATCACGTTTCCGACTTTGATAAAGGTCGGATTGTAGCCTATCGCGATTGCGGTTTATCGTATCGCGACTTTGCTGCTCGCGTTGGTCGAGATCCAATGACTGTTATCAGAATACGGAATTGGTGGGTTCAGGGCGGTAATACGGAACGCCGTGCTGGATCCCAACGGCCTCGTATCACTAGCAGTCGAGATGACAGGCATCTTATCCGCATGGCTGTAACGGATCGGGCAACCACGTCTCGATCCCTGAGTCAACAGATGGGGACGTTTGCAAGACAACAACCATCTGCACCAACAGTTCGACGACGTTTGCACCAGCATGGACTATCAGCTCGGAGACCATGGCTGTGATTACCCTTGACGCCGCATCACAGACAGGAGCGCCTACGATGGTGTACTCAACGACAGACCTGGGTGCACGAATGGCAAAACGTCATTTTTTCGGATGAATCCAGGTTCTGTTTACAGCATCATGATGGTCGCATCCGTGTTTGGCGACATCGCGGTGAACGCACATTGGAAGCGTGTATTCCTCATCGCCATACTGGCGTATCACCCGGCGTGATGGTATGGCGCGCCATTGATTACACGTCTCGGTCACCTCTTGTTCGCATTGACGGCACTTTGAACAGTGGACGTTACATTTCAGATGTGTTATGACCCGTGGCTCTACCCTTCATTCGATCCCTGCGAAACTCTACATTTCAGTAGGATAATGCACGACCGCATGTTGCAGGTCCTCTACGGGCATTTCTGGATACAGAATATGTTAGACTGCTGCCCTGGCCAGCACATTCTCCAGACCTCTCACCGACTGAAAACGTCTGGTCAATGGTGGCCGGGCAACTGGCTCGTCACAATACGCCAGTCACTACTCTTGATGAACTGTGGTATCGTGTTGAATCTGCATGGGCAGCTGTACCTGTACACGCCATCCAAGATCTGTTTGACTCAATGCCCCGGCGTATCAAGGCCGTTATTACGGCCAGAGGTGGTTGTTCTGGGTACTGATTTCTCAGGATCTATGCACCCAAATTGCGTGAAAATGTAATCACATGTCAGTTATAGTATAATATATTTGTCCAATGAATACCCGTTTATCATCTGCATTTCTTCTTGGTGCAGCAATTTTAATGGCCTGTAGTGTACTTCTAAAATCACTTCAGAGGAAATTCACCTGGCGAGTTTTTGGAGAGATACGAGAGCTACAAGCGGGAGGCTAGTTGAGGACAATAACAAAGGCATAAGGTACTGACCGATGGTGGTGGGCTCGAGGTCGACCATGACGGTGCGGGGCACGATCTTGCCCGCCTCGGTCTGTGAGAAGAAGGTGGTGTAGCACTCGGTGTCGACGGCCACCTTGTCCGAGGGAATGCGGCCGTTGGGCTGTATGCCGTGCTCCAGGCAGTACAGCTCCCAGCAGGCGCTGCCGATCTGCACGCCCGCCTGCCCGATGTGCAGCGACACGCACTCCCTCTGAAACATGCGCGTATGTGTATGCGCGAATCGAAACACGACGAAAAAGATCTCGATCGAACAGTACACGGGTGTACCGACGATACACAGTGTGCAACTATGGACTGTCAGTATACCCGTGGACTGTTAAATCAACAAATACACCGGGATAAACTGAAGAATCGCAAAAAGAACTTGAATGTTGGTGCGAAGAAACTTCCGCCAGGCACTGCACAGCTACTTGCTGTGTATGTACAAGGTGAAATAGAATAACGGGAATGTTTGAAATGAGTAGTGGCAGCCATGAGCAGGTGGCAGCACAGAGGATTCGTGACGGGTAGCGAGTAAACAGTCCGCCATTTCAGTAACCATGGATCAGTGGAACGGACAACAGTGTACGTTAGCCATAAAAATGTTTTATAAAAACAATGAAATGAAACTTCCTGGCAGATTAAAATTGTGTGCCCGACCGAGACTCGAACTCGGGACCTTTGCCTTTCGCGGGCAAGTGCTCTACCATCCTCTTTTTTTTTTTTTTTTTTTTTTTTTTTTTGGTTTAGTTCGTTGTGTTTGGTCGTTGCGGACGTCACATGACATCCCTTCAAGTTCGTTGTTGATCCTTTCACTCAGTTTTTTATTACAGAGGCCAACCAGCTCTCTGACCGAACACGCTGAGCTACCGTGCCGGCACCATCTGAGCCACCGAAGCACGACTCATGCCCGGTCCTCACAGCTTTACTTCTGTCAGTATCTCGTCTCCTACCTTCCAAACTTTACAGAAACTCTCCTGCGAACCTTGCAGAACTGTTCTGCAAATTCCGGCACGGTAGCTCAGCGTGTTCGGTCAGAGGGCCAGCTGCCCTCTGTAATAAAAAAAAAACTGAGTTAATGGATCAACGACTAACTGAAACGGGTGTCTTTCGACGTCCGCCCAGAGCAGATACAACGAACGAAAACGAACAAAATGAGATTAAAAAAAAAGAGAAATAAAAGATGGTAGAGCACTTGCCCGCTAAAGGCAAAGGTCCCGAGTTCGAGTCTCGGTCGGGCACGCAGTTTTAATCTGCCAGGAAGTTTCATATCAGCGCACACTCCGCTGCAGAGTGAATATCTGATTCTAAAAACAATGATAGTTTGGAAGTGGCGCAGAGGGAGTTGCGCCTTTTTTATCATTTAGAACGTCATGATACCGTTCCGTCGAAACACGCTTCAAAATTTTGGATTAATAACTTTGAAGAGACTGGATCTGCCCTCAAGAAGACACCAACAGGACGACCAAGAAGTGTGCATTCTCCAGCGAACACTGATGTGGGAGCCCACGGCGTTCAATTCGTAAGCAAGCAGCAGTGGTTGGTATGTCCTGGGAGAGTGTTCGCAGAATTCTTCATCTTGATTTAAAATTTCATTCGTAAAAAATACAGATGGTGCAACGATTGAAGAACAACTATTACCGGTTACGATTAGGATTCTGTCAACAAATGATAATAAAAATAACCAATGACGATGAATTTCTAAACAAGTTGTTGATGTCAGAGGAGGCAAATTTTCATCTTACAGGTCATGTGAATAAACAAAACTACCGCTAATGGGCAAACAAAAATCCTAATGACGTTCATGAACCCTCTACACGCTTGTAAAGTGACAGTATGGTGTGGTATTTCATCACATGGGATTATTGGTCCGTATTTTTTCGCAAATGAACAGGAAAACACAATAACTGTCAATGCCGATCTTTACGTGGAGATGTTACGAACTTTCGTTACACCTGCATTGAACAGCTTTCCAAGTGTTCAAGAAGTCTGGTTTCAATAGGACAGAGCGACATCACACACTGCACGCCAATCAATGGCATATGTGCGAGAATTTTTTGGCAACCATGTGATCTCACGATTCGGTAACATTCCCTGGCCCCCTAGATCGCCAGATTTATCCGTTTGTGATTTTTTCTTGTGGGGCTACCTCAAGAGAAAAGTCTACACAACTCGACCAAGAACTCTGGATGAGTTAAAACAGAGAATTCGGGATGCAATTCACAGTATCCCAGCAGAGATGTTGCAGCGGTCAATGAGGAATCTCAACAGCAGATTTCACGGATGTATTCGTACAGGAGGGCGGTATTTAAAGGACGTAATTTTTAAAAATGTAAATGCCATCAATGTTTCGCAAATGGCAAAGTTGTAAAGTTCATTTACTATGAATGCAATTTCTTTCCTTCATCACTTCTAGTTTTATCGTATTGTGGAAATGTTCCCGTTTTTCTGTGTCACCCTTGGCAAGTAGATCCTAAAATTAAAACGAGGCTGTAAATATTTTGCTTCAGCAGGAAGAGGTCAGAGAAGTCATAACAGGCTACTGACTGACAAACATGCTCTCCGTAATTTATAAGACGTTCACTTCAGTTACCACCGGCTATATAGATAAAAGCGTTAGCTCCTGATCTGGCAAAGGAATGAGCAGAGTTTAGAAGTAGAAAAAGCGCAATGGGCCATTTCTATGGCGTGAAGGGACGATGAGTAGGCCTACCTACTCGTATTACCACATTATCGGTCATTGTTACTATTAGGCATGGTTTGTATATGGGGTGCGTCGTAATTAGTAATGAAAACTGACACGCGTGGAAGTCCATGACAATAGAAAGAAAACTTTCTAGTCAACAAAGCCTCACAAACTAACCGTTTCCCAGATTACTGCCGATGTGTCGTTACGAGTTTCCTAGCTGGTATAACAGCAAAACCCCGATTGCTTGAAGAATCGAACTTCCACGTACAAAACAGTTTCAAACGTTTGATTACCTTATAAATGAGTTAATATGTTGAATATTTGAATTTAAGCATGTAAGCGGGAAAAGAAGTTTAGGAAAGTTTAGAAAAAAATTGTCCTTAAAGTCTGTTGGAAGTCGCTAATCCTTTCATTGTGAAATACTGGGTAATTTACTCTCTTCTTTAAGCAAAAGCTTGTTTTTACGCATCTCAGTACCTACGACGTCATATCTCCTGAAATGTGTGTTCTATAATGATTTACCTCCACAGGTACATTTCGTGATGTATGTGGATACTACTTGCGTAGTGTGTTGCGAATAGAATCGGTAGTAAAGAAGTAATAAATTAGAATGACTTGCCTGATTCTAAAGTTTTACTGCATGAACAGCGAAAATTTATCAACCGATACAAATTTTCCGTTTCAAAATTTTGTGAGGGGTGTCAGAGAGAAAATGTTTCGTCACGGTATGAAAGTACGTCCAAAATTTGTTGGAATTCACCAAGCTCTCTCATTGCCAATTACTAGATGAGTAGATATCGGGCATTTGCGTAACGTCAGATACAAAGATAATCTTAATACTTGTCTTCTAGGATGAGATTTTCACTCTGCAGCGGAGTGCGCGCTGATATGAAACTTCCTGACAAATTAAAACTGTGTGCCGGACCGAGACTCGAACTCGGGAACTTCGCCTGTCGCGGGCAAGTGCTCCACCAACTGAGCTACCCAAGTACGACTCACGAGCCGCCCTGACGGCTTCAATTCTGCCAGTACCTCGTCTCCTACCTTCCAAACTTCACAGAAGCTCTCATACGCACCTTGCAGAACTAGCACTCCTGGAAGAAAGGATATGCAGAGACATGGCTTAGCCACAGCCTAGGTTAGCAGAAGAGCTTCTGTGAAGTTTGGA
Source organism: Schistocerca piceifrons (assembly GCF_021461385.2). Taxonomy (NCBI): domain Eukaryota; kingdom Metazoa; phylum Arthropoda; class Insecta; order Orthoptera; family Acrididae; genus Schistocerca; species Schistocerca piceifrons. The sequence goes on from NC_060145.1 coordinate 106,797,054, forward strand.
AGGTAGGAGACGAGGTACTGGCAGAATTGAAGCTGTGAGGACGAGTCGTGTGTTGTGCTTGGGTAGTTCAGATGGTAGAGCACTTGCCCGCGAAAGGCAAAGGTCATGAGTTCGAGTCACGGTCCGGCACATAGTTTTAATCCGTCAGGAAGTTTCTTAGTACTTGTCTTATTGTGATGAATCTTTAAAGCAAGATTATACCGCTTAATGAGTACATTATGATATCATTTTAATTTCTTTGATTTGGCCAAAAATGGAGCGGATTATTAAAATTCATATTTTTGTTATCCCTGGAAGCTGTTACACAGGCAGCCAGCAAATGGAACTGAGTTCGAGGATGGAGGTTTAGTGTCTCCTAAAAGTCGTCAGACGCATTTTCTCTGGTGTTACGAGACATATCTGCAATTTTCAATTCCACACTTCACGTCTTTCATGTTACGTCAACCATCGATGGAAACGGTCGGTTTGTTTGCCGTTACAGACAAAATTATTTTTAAAGCGGAATTTTACTTCCCATTCAGTACAGCGGTCCCAGATCAGCCTAGTACGACATTCGTTTTATCGATATGTATTAACAGGGACATTAAAACACAAGGAATAACAAGTAGCTCATCAGCGACTGAGCAGCGCTGCATGCTTGGCCCGTAGCAGTCAGGCGGTGCTGTGGCTGTTGGGGTACTGGTTATTATTAGAGTTTTACTGTCCCTGATGATACATAACGATGAAACGAATACCTCACTAGACTGATCTGGAATCGCTCTACTGAATGGGAAGTAAAATTACTCTTTGGAAATAATTTTGCTTGTAACAGCAAACAAACGCTTTCCGTCCACGCTGGTTGCCCCATGAAAGACTTGATGAGTACAGTTTGTTTGGAATTATACCAGCTACGCAATGCAAAAACGAAACTTGCAGATATCTACGGAAACACCAGAGAAAATGGGCCCGATGACTCTTAGGAGGCATACTCCGTGTATGCAGAATTTTAAGTTCTGGACTATGTTCCCATCACACTTGGCTCAAATTGCACTCAAGACCTACATTAACATGAAATATAAAACGTTACGTACCACATTTTACTACCTCCTTGTACAGAGCCATTCAATGTGGCGTCCTCACATCTGGAAGCAACACTTGTGAGTTAACGAACATTGCGCTCTCATTTAAATATATGGCCGAAAGGAATTGTGAAACGAACCCTGTCGTCCAGGACCGTGTGCCACAAAGGGCACATATTCGCCATGAGATGGGGAAACTCACAAGCGTCTACTGTGCTGTAGTGCGCAAGTGAGACAGACGAGAACCTACGTCATAGGGAAACCCCGCAGACGCCTTTTGTGGCCAGGCGGAACTAAGATCGGCCATAAAGGTTAACATTTATGAAACCTATTTAATTCCGTAGTAATGCAGGGAATGAAGCCAAAGTAATTTTTATCTGCCATGCTCCATAAAATTTCATGGTGATCCCAATAAAACTTGAATATAGATCAAATATATAATAGTTTAGGATTTACTGTTAAAGTGAAATTAACAAGTTTTGTAACAAAGACCTGAATGCTAAAATCTGAACGCTTTGATCGATCTTAACGATTGATATTTCATATATAAGCGCATCATTAAAATGCCAAACGTTGTAAATATCAACTCTGTAACTTTATTTGCGTAAAGGATATGGTGAATTTAAGTTATCACTATTTTCGCTTAAGCATCAGATCATCATTTGCTCCACACAAAACACGTTGAACGATGGCAGCATGACACCTTACTGAATCATTGAGTAACAGAATTTTTTATGTAAAGTTTAGTGCGTAATAGTTACTTTTCTTCTTTATTTATTTATCAGAAAGCACATTGGTGCAAGGCTACTGGCCGTGACATTCAAAGTTAAGAAGGGCATTGTATTGATTTTATGTAAAAGAATTTAATGTTTATTATCCAATGGGTATTATTGTTACTTTATCTACAAGTGAAAGTGGTCAAGCTTTGATTATTTAAATATGTTAAAATGTAAAATAATGTAGAATAAGCTGTAGCCAATCAGATGGGCGGCTTCAGGAAAGGGAATTGTCCTAGTCAGTTGAGCGAGGAGTATGTTTGCCGGCAGGAGTGGCCGAGTGGTTCTACAGTCTGGAATCGCGCGACCGCTACGGTCGCAGGTTCGAATCCTGCCTCGGGCATGGGTGTGTGTGATATCCTTAGGTTAGTTAGGTTTAAATAGTTCTAAGTTATAGGGGACTGATGACCTCAGAAGTTAAGTCCCATAGTGCTCAGAGCCATTTGAACCATTTTGGGGAGTATGTTTGGCGCGGAAGCGCAGCCAGGGACGGGCAGAGGGACAGTGCTGATGCAGACGCGAAAGCGGACAGTTCGGCTGGAGGCACCAAACTGGACAGTTCGGATTGAGACGCGAAAGCGGACAATCGGTCTTTAGGCAGCAGCTAGGAAGTGAAACGACTTAGAAAATTTCGCATTGCGTGGTATCGCGAAACTTAGTCTCTGAGCGGTGAGCAACCGCCCGCCTGGTGTTAACTCTAACTTTTCGTGTAAATAAGGAGGTGGAGTATTGAGCTTGTGTTTCACAATGAGATTGTGAATGATCGAACTGTGTCAAATGGATATGAGCTCGAGTGTAACAATAATTCTAAATACGACCACTTTCGCTATTAGTTTGAACATTATTCTAACCAAATCGCAACTGTGTGGCCTACATCATTTATGAGTCGGGTCATTAATTTAGTTCCTGATATTATTATTACTGTTATTATAAGTTATTTTAACTTTGTATCTCGCAAACTTGCCATCAGGCAGACAATTTAACCAAAGGGTCACAAGTGTCTAATATATGTCGTGTAATGCGACACGTGCGGTTCAACCCCTAGACGAGTTTGAGCCAAGACATTTAGACGAGGAGGAACCGCATGTGAACGCGAACATCTTTGGGACGTTAGCTCGCACACTGCACTCTTCTGTCTAGTGAGTTAACGAGTTTTTTCCAAACACCCTCACATTATATCATAAATCTTACAAGACTATACTACCGGCTGTACCAGTTCTTAAACCGCATCAACGAAAATGCTGAACAGTTCATTTGAGAGGTTGCTGCAGACAAAAATCCAGCGGGTTGGGGTGAGATTATAACAGTGTTAATCACTTACCTAAATTCATAAAAATATTTTTACATTTAAAATTTGTCACTACATGACTTGTGATACGCAAGGACTGTATAAAAAATGTGATATACCTGATGTTAGAGTGCTTTGCTGATGTATGTTTGTAACTTGTGTAAAGAAATATGTGAAATGTGTAATTTACTAAATAATATTTTGTCATGGATTAATGAAATAGGAATGTTCATGTATGTAATTTTATATACTTGTGCAAGTTGTCATTTGTATAAAATGGTGCACGCTTAGGGACAATATGTAGGATATGTATTGTGTAAAAGATTGAGTCCTTTTGTACTGTGTGGACTCCTGTGGGAATCGTAAAAGGTGGCTTGGGTTTTTGGCGCGCTAGCTGCAGAGGTCTTTGGTACAAGTTATGGGGCTATGTAATGGACATTAAAACGACGCCAAGAAGAATTAATTAGCCCATTCTTCAAGAAACCTGTACGCCGTACCATAAGAAATATAGCTGCCGTTACTATCCGCCACATCCGACGCCTACAGGCAACAGGATACGAACAGTATAATTAGAATTGTAGAAGCGAGAACCATTAATTAAAAATTAACTTCTTTGCTTAATTATTGCGTTAAAACATAAAATTTGGTCTATCATGTTTTTTTATTCCTAATTAGTCACCTATATGGGATCCTTATTCCGAGTAAACTCGTTTTAAAAATATTTGAAGTGCTTTGTTCAGTATCTACAAGCACTAATTTTCATCTTCAAATATATGTCTGAAGATAATTGTTGTGAACTAATTTTTAAAGTGATAATGAGTAAATAAGTTTTGAGTAAAATATAGATAAAACTCTGTCAGTTGTAAATGAAATTCAGTAAAGTACAAAGAGCTATGAAAAGAAAATTGATTATGTGAATCAATAACACATAAGCAGGGTTGCATAAAAATCCTGAATGACAATACAGAGTGACCACACCGTCCCTTCCTTTGGCTTTTGACAGATAATTTGTCAAGAGAGAGATGTAAACAAATTGTCTTAATAAATTTAAATGTGTGTATTATGCTATTAGAGTATGTAAGTTTTTAATGTGTCAGTTATACAAAATGCAAACATAGAAGTCCGCCCTGGATAAAAGTTTTTTAGCGCATTGTAATGATTAGAAATTCGTGGCCTTTCTATATCAATACCACATAGGTATGTATGTGGGTGTAGTAGCTAAAAGATTCTTGTGTCTTTCACAGGGCCATATCCACAAAGTTATATTTGTTTGTGAAGGTATATTAGGGAACAGAAGAAAAGTAGGTCAAGTTTACTTCTGCTTTTCTGAAACTTAACCACTTCTTTGTTGCCTAAATAGATCGGCGGCCGTAAATCCATTAAACAAACCGCTTAATGAACTTCCCAGATTCAGTATTATTCCATTTTATTGCGTTTCTTTCTAAAAGCTAGAAAACTCTTAGGAGAAGGAACTAATAGTCTCATTTCCATGACCTTTAGTCATGCATCACGGTCAAATATTGTGAAAGGAATAACATTAAACTGGCTTTTCCATTAGCAAGACTACTTTTTCTGTTGAAGTATGGTGTTATAAGGTGACCTTGGAGTCCAAGATATGGGCTGTGCTCACCTCACCACCACGGATCCATATTCGTGCATTTGATGGCGTCCTACCTCACATCAATTTATGCCTGTCCCCTCATCATCATGCATTTAACATATTTTTCAACGTTGCGGAAGTGCGGAAGTTACTGTAGGTCATGGATAAAATCTGACCCTTAGAATGTGACTTAATGGAAAAGCTTACATTTCAAATACATTTGTACTACTAATAATAATTTCGTGTGGCTCAATGGCTTGGTGAAACTCTTTCACCTGGGCGCTGTTTCGGAAACTAGCGTATCCCTAACATACTGCAGTTATTTGGAAGACTTGCTTAAGACGAAGATTGGAAAACCCGTTGTTCGACTGAGATTCGATCCCGAGATCTCTCGGTTTGCAGGCACGTGCACCACCGCTCCTTTTTAGTCTCAAAATAAAAATATGAAAATCAAATTTATCCCTTCTTGGCACCGCCAGTTTTACACTAACATAAAAAAAAAGAACTCTCTCTCCATGAGGCGTTGCCCCTAACTGTTCTCAAAAATTCTCCCAAGGCGATGGGGTCCACGGGTCTATAATTTGTTTTTTTTTTATTAGTTTCTTTATTAAATGATTATGATTAGTAAATGTGTACAATGAAAATTCAATAAAACAGGATGCTATAAAAATATGATTCAAAGGATAAACTATAATAACTTTATATATTACTTGTGCTGTGTTCAAATGTGTGTGAATTCCTAACTGACCAAACTACTGTTTTCATCGCTCCCTAAACTTACACACTACTTAAACTAACGTATTCTAGGAACAGCACACACACACACACACACACACACACACACACACACACACACACACACACACACACAATGCTCGAGGGAGGACTCAAACTTCCAGCGGGAGGGGCCGTGCAATCCGTGACATGGCGCCTCAAACCGCACGGCTTACTTGTACTACTTCAGCTAAAATTATCTTTCTTCAAGAAATGGTGCAAATGAAGTTCTTGTGTCCAATGCTGCTGGCATTTTCTTTCTCCATCAATGCCGCCTGAATTATCTACAAACAGATAAATGCTGCATTGCTAATGCCTTAATGAATGTGTTTTTACCATGAATCAGTCAGTCTCACTGCTTACACTTCAGGTAATTCTGTCTTGGATGTGGTGCTGCGCGAAGGTCACACTGAGCCTGGTACTCACCAACTAGAGAGTTCACGAAAACACTGCATAAATAATTTACAAAGAGCGTACGGTGCCTCGATATGGGTTCAAGAGCGTTGTAAGCGTTCTGCATGTACCACCAATACTCAAGCTTCACTTTCTGCCCTTCGTCGGAGACCGCTAGACCACGAGGCCAGTCATTTTTACTAATTGTACTAATTAGCAGCTGCGCGAGATTAGCCGAGCGGTCTGAGGCACTGGAGTCATGGACTGTGCGGCTGGTCCCGGCGGTGGTTCGAGTCCTCCCTCGGCCATGGGTGTGTGTGTTTGTCCTTAGGATAATTTAGGTTAAGTAGTGTGTAAGCTTAGGGAATGATGACCTTAGCAGTTACGTCCCATTAGATTTCACAAACATTTGAACATTTTTTGAACTAATTAGCACAACATTTCATACTGAAATCAGTTGTGAATTGTAGCCATACATTCCCAATTATCTCGCAAACGCCTCATTTGCGAGGACATGTTGACTGAACGTTTTTGCTTCGGTTATCGTCTACTTTCACACGTGTCAGTTTTCGCAGTTAATTATAATCCAAAATATTTATCACTGTGGTTACAAATAAATAATTTAAAAATCTCGTGTGGCTCACAGCTTGGTGCAAATATTTTATCAGACGGGATGTCAGTAACGAGCGTGTCAGTTTAAATTGATGCTGCCAACAGTAATGGCACAAAGGCCCACGGCGTGAAAAGCGTGACCGCTGCTCTTCCGATACACTGGTGGATTTCAACGTATATGACACGACTAAACTGCTTCTGATTGGATATCATTAGCCCTCAGGACATTTTGTCTAATGAAATGCACAGAACCGCGCTTCTTGTCCAGCTACGTCTATTCCCTCTTCTCCTTCCCCACTCGACACCCAACCATGGCGGAAAGTTCTTCTTTGGTTTTCGAGAATACTTTTGTACCATATAGGCGGGTTGTTCTGTGGACGCTCGACCAGCCCTTTAACGAACTGACGAAAACATACACAAAAGAAAAGAAAATTATCTGAAGCATGTTATGAAAAGTATCAGGAAAAAGAAAGGAAGGGAAATGAAAAACAAGCTAGGGCCATGAAAGTTAAGTGTCGCCTTCTACAAGCAGTAAAAAATCTTGTAGTTGTCTTTTCACCAGAATGTCGTGAATTTCTGTGATGATCTTGCTACATCTACAACCGTCTCTTCCAAGAGTTGAACCGTTGATGGTTCAGATAGCAGCTTATTTTTTCACTTGTTGCCAAACTTAGTTTCACGCTTCTAGAAAATTACGAATTTTCCTTATTGAATTTCATTAGTGTAGTTGTTTATTATTACTATCAGCAGACAGCTTTGTAATTAAGTAAGTAATATGATCTTTAAGAAATGACAGTACAGCAATCTCGACTATCTGGCTCACGACTAACCAACCCTCCATACTATACAGTCTTCACAAAAACCCAGACTAGTTAAACCATTACAGGAGGGCATCTACCACGATTCACTGTGTGCTAATTTCAGTTTCAGCATGAAAACTGACGATTTCATTAAGTAGGATAATGCATCATTTCGCGTTTCCTTACACATTGTAATAATTGTCTTAAAATAGTCTTACCAAGATCGCAAAGAAAGGCAAGACATATCTGAGAGAGTGAAGGAGGGCGCCAATTGATATATCGCTTGTGTGGAAAAATGTTCTCGAATCGGCTCTGGTCAAACCAATAATATTTCGTAGTACGTATTTTTCCAGAACAGTTAGTATTTGCAGCGTACAATTTTATGTTGCTAACGAACAAAAAAAACATTATTTTACTTCAAATAGTCATCATTTTGTAGTCTTATTGTTAACAGTATACAGATTGTTTAAGTCGTTCCTCATGACAATGATGCTCATGGATAATTATAAAAAAATGAGTTGCGACTTTTGACAGTTCAGTGTGGAACATATGGAGAGAAGTGTAGTTACAATAAAATGAATACCCCTAGCTGCATACAGGCGTTGATATAAATCAACGGGGACAGTTGAAAATGAGTGCCCCAACTGGGACTCGAAGCTGGGGTCTCCTGCTTACATGGCAGACGCTCTATCCATCTGAGCCACCGAGAACACAGAGGATAGTGTGACTGCAGGGACTTATCTCTGGCACGCCTTCCGTGAGACCCACATTCCCAACTTATTATCCCGCACTATATTCATAGTGGCCCTGCCCATTGTATTCATTACTCGCGGCTTGTTGCCGGAGATGTCCGAAAGAGCAGATACCATCCTCATAAATATGTATAGTTAAGGTTCACCTGCCATTTGACCATCTTCTTCTGTGCGGATGCACAAACAGTGCCCGAACTCTTACGGGAATCGGCAAAAAGCCGTGAGTAATGAGTATAATGGGCAGAGGCATTATAAATATAGTGTGGGACAGTAAGTTGGGAATGTGGGTTTCACGGGAGGCGTGCTAGTGATAACTTCCTCTGTCACACTATCCTCTGTGTCCACGGTGGCTCAGATGAATAGAGCGTCTGCCATATGCAAGCGGGAGAGCCGGGTTCGAATCCCGGTTGGGGCAAGCATTTTCAACTGTCCCCGTTGACTTATATCAACCCATGTATGCAGCTAAGGGTATTCATTTCATTGTAATTTCATTCTAACGAGCTGCATGGTGACCGATGGTAACTGTTCTTTCGGATATGTCGCCTTTATCTATCCTCATCGCTAGTTACCCACAACTCGCAACGGCTTCGAGAAAAGGGTACCTTCACAGTCAGCAGGTATGACTATGGTGCTCCAAGGAGGCACCGAACATCCAACTGGAAGAAGTCGTACTGCTTCACGTTAAAGAGAACCCGTCAACGAGTACACGAGGAATTCCGCATACGATGGATGTTGTTGTCATTTGGTATGTTCTGCATGAAAATACTTGAAAAAGTGATCCGTTACCACCATGTTTTCAAATGGATGTAACACTAAAAGTGTACGTTTTCGGACATGGGTTTCATTCAAAATATTATCTATTCACTCCCCTCTAAAAATCCTAGAAGTTTGTAACGGGAATTTCCGAACACTTTGCACAGCATCTCCCAGGATAAATGGTCAATTTTCACGCATATTGCAGAAATGATCATTCCAAGTGTTCGAGGCAAAGAAGGCTATAAGAAGTATGAGCACTTCATCTACGACACTGTGAAATAAATCTCTCCTTTTGCAAGCTCTTTGCTTTCAATATTTCAAGAGGTGGTAGTATGGACCAAAACAAGAAAAAAATGTCCAGTAAACGTGACCGCTAAAATGCATACCTTAAGAGCTATGAGTACTTGTTCACTAGAAGAGAGGTATTTCACAGAAGTGAAGAAGAACAAGTGTTATTTATATGTATATATTTATTTTATTACATATATATATATATAATTTTTATTATATATTTATATGTATATGCGTGACATTTTTTGCTTGTTTTGAACCATACTATCACCTTAGAAACATGGAAACTAAAGAGCCTATGGTGGAAGAGATTTGTTGCACATTATCCCACATGAAAAGTGCTTAAGTTCTTAAGGGGATAGGACGTCAAATGGGCCAACTTAGAGCAAGAGAGGCACCACAGGACATGTTCATTTCCACTGTCTGTACTTTTACAAATAAATTCATAAAACTTTGTCGGCATGACTAGAAATGATTCAGAATTCACACTCACAGCAATGGAAGTTCAAAAACATAATAAAATAAATTTTTTTACATGTGAAATTTCATCATTTTTTCGTTTACTATTAGCTGCATTTGTTGCTAAGGGTACACTTTTCTTCAAAAGTAAGAGAGATTCTTCAATATAAGGGGGTTGTCTGTGTTGTTGCCCCAGATGATAATGAGACGAAATATTTGTTAGGATTTGTAAGTGGTGGGTCCTTGAGGTACGGCAATACGCGAACATGAGAAGTAAGTTTAAACAGTTTTATTAACAATGGCTGATTATAAAACACGCATACTATGCGCACCCATCATCACTGTCTGACATCCGAATTGCGGTCGTATCGAAAGGCTCCATGGTGAGCTAAGAAAAGAGACCTATTCGCGCTCGAGGCCACACTAGTTAATACGGCGCGCTGCGGACGGCGGCCAGTGGCTTACTGCCTGCGTTGCACTGCGGCCGACACACGTGTACTGACCAAGCAAATTGTCAGCATTCCAGACAGGTCGGCTGGCGAGCGCGTGTTACATACCGTACGTCTGCGTGCAACCCGTAGACTCTTACATCGATGAATTTTGCACCGCATACAAACCATACATGTATATGAAACTCTAGAATTTATTTAATTTATGAAAAAATGAATGAGCTGTTACATTTTAAACTTCATGTTTAGAAAAAAATCAAATTTTATAGTTAATTATCTCAATTTTTACCAAAGTTTTTAAAAGATTTAGAAAATTCTACAGTTCCATACACCTGTAAATATGGTTTGTATGCTGTGCAAAATTCATTGAAGAATCTATCTTACTTATGAAGAAAAGTGTACCTATAGCAACAAATGCAGCCAATAGTAAGTGAAAAAATGATGAAATTTCATACTAACAAAAATTAATTTTGTTATGTCTTTTTTAACTTCAACTGCTGTGAGTGCGAATCCTGAATCCTTCCTGCTCATGCTGACAATGTTGTATGAATTTATTTCTAAAAGTATAGACAGCGGAAATTAAAATGTCCTGTGGTGCCTCTCCTTATCTAAGTCGGCCCGTTTGACATCCTAACCCCCCCCCCCCCCCCCCTCCTTTAGGTATGCAGTTTAAGAGTCCATGTTTACTAGACCTGTAGACCTGCTGAATGATCGTTCTTGCCATATTCCTCAATATTGGCCATTCCTCCTGGGGCACCCTGTATTATTAAATAGTATCAAAATGAAGCACTTACAACACATTGCTCACACTTCGAGAGGTAAACGCCAATGTAAAAATAAACGTAAAGTCTGTGGTGCCTAGCCCGGTCTGCGGATGTAGTGCCGTCTTTCTTCGCCTCGGTACTAGAAGGGGCCCGTCGGCCCTACCGCTGTAATACCCCAGCAAAAATTACCTGTGCTTATTTGAAACCTGAATGGACCTGGGGCCGTCCTAGTGAAAATGGAACGAAAAAAATCGCCACCACTGTCCGGGACTGAACCCGCAACGTCCAGAGCCGGAGTCTAGTGCTCTAAACGCTCGGTAGACCACGTCAAGCACAAACGCCACTGGGTTCCAGCTAAAAGAAACATTTCAGAGGCAGCTGAACAAGCAATTAGGGAGTCACTCGTATGTATCGACTGTGGTTACCTTGGGCCACATATGAGATATAATATAACGTTATTAATAGGAAAGTAACATCTCGATCAGCTGACAGGAGCAGGACTGTTTCAAGTGGCTAAATAGTAATTATTTGTTTGTTGCTGTGTTTTCAGTCACAGCTGTTTTATTATAACTGTGAAGTCTTGTACAGCTAACATATTTTTCCAATACAAGGCACTGGACTATAGTCAAAGCTAAGGAGTGATATCGGTACAGAGCAGATGCGCATTGCCTTTTGTTCTTTATGATGTGCTCACGGAAATTTTCTGGTGTTATTTGCAATAAATAAAGAATCTCCTTTTAACTTTTAAGCGCATCGACAGAGAAACGTAACTTCATTGACACCAAAGATTATGCAAAACCAATACATACATATACTCTGTACTTTCACAACAGTGTGAGCGCATACAGTGAGTTCCAGTCTAATATCTAACATTTATTTGTATATAAACGTTTCAAATTTACTAATAAAGGTCATTATATAGTTGTCTCTAAAAGTACGTGCTGAAATTCGCTAAATATTAACTAGGCCTACATGTTTCTTCCCTTTTTGTCCCTGACGCGAAGTTTTTTTACATAACCATAAATCCAGTCATCAGTCCCGAAATCAGTTTTCCCGCTGATGAAGTATGAAGGACCGCTTGGATTCTCACCTTGAGAACCAAAGTTTTTTAAGACACACCACCACTCTGAAGTATGAAGTAAACATTTTTTGCCTGTCGGTTTTGACACTGGGCTTTGCGGTTAGAAGAAAATGAAAGAGAGCTACTGTGCCATCAGTTCTTAATTTTCCTCTGCATTTGGCATATAAGTGAAGAAAGAATAAGCTGTCACTTTAGCGAAATATATAATAAGTGTACCTCCATGTGACAGTGTAGTGTAATGCATTTTATTTCCGCTGTTGCAGAGATGACTGTCAAGTTAACTGACCAAGATTAAAAGATAAAATAACATTATCTTGCTAATTGCAAAAGATTCATAATAATCAATGTTTTCAATATATTCTGTATCTTGTCTTAATTTCGTCCCAGTATCTGTACAGGATTTAGTAAACCTCAGAAACGTAAATGGTAATTTTGTGTAACATTGGACATGATAAATGAACGCAGATGTCACGAGATTTTCCAGTCCTCTGTGAACGGTACACAAAGTGATGAACAGTGCAGCAAAAACGCCGAATTAACTGAAAAAGGTAATTCTGGCTCTTGGAAAAACACAACAAAAATGTGCATATAACGTTTCAAACGTTCACTGATACGCCTTTACTTGACAATGAAAAATATCCATAGTAAAATATAAAAAAAATCGTAAATATTGGTCGGTAGGTCGCTCAGTTCTGAAATTCAGTGGTTTATTTCAGCTATAAATGAAAAAGAAAACAGTTTCATTCCACCCGTCACGTGACTGTTGGTTTGATAGCTCTGTATTATAAACATTGGGGCTTGTGCGATCTGCATGAATTTCTAGTTTAAATTTGTCATTTATACAAATAAATACTGTTTATGTCCTCGCTAAAAATGTTTAAACAGATGATTGCTGCTGGTTGTGTCAATTTAACTTTACACTATGTTTAAAAAGTTGTTCTAAATACCATCAACATCCTCATAGTTATTAATCGGCTTTTAGAAAACCGAGATAAAGGAGTAACTCGCAATATTGGTTTCCATGTTCAACTGCCTGAAACGGGAACTGGCAGAGCTAAGCTGTTGTATTGCATGGAAAACGCATGAAAATGCGTAGCACGTGATTCACTCCACTACGTGTTTTGTGTAATTTTGTGAAAGAAAGTTAATGTACATAGCTGTATCTCTGTGTTATTTACCAGTTATTGACATTATATGATTACAGCTGTCTCACGTGCACTGGCCGAGATATATACACCAATCGGCCGAAATGTGGAAACTAATTCACAGTAAATATTAGCGTGTACATTTCAATATGCCTTAGGCATATCAGAGCTGTGATGAGATTATCTATAGCCTTGGGTGTTTATTAACTAATGCACTTATCATCTGCGTCACTGGAGCGTTATCTGCCGGATCTATTGCCAGAAATCCAAAACGAATATATTTAACCCGAACATTTATTTGTTTGGCAAGCTTCGGTTTAGTGCTATAAATAAATAAATTTATCTGATGGTAGATCGCGTTGATGGCGTGTGCATATACATAGGAAGACGAAAATTGATTTTATTGGTAGAGCTTAACGTTAAACAGCTTAAATAGATTGAATAAAAATCGTAATTCCTTACCATACTGGAGAAATTTTGAGTTCCAGGTGTGTAAAATTTGGAAAACCGGGAAAAATTTTGAGCCGAACGGTGGAACGGTGTAACCAAAATTTGAAGGTACTGAACTGACTTTGTTTTGTTTTGCTTACATGTCTATGAGTAAACCGGATTGTTGTTCAGTCAGAGAGTAGCAAATCTAAAGAAAAATACCAATTAATGTTGGTCACAGAGAGGAGGAACGGTTTAAAAGAAACTTCCTTTCTTTTTCGTGATTTTTAGTCGCTTTCCGTATTTGTACTTGAAATTCTCAGTACAAATACACATTAAACTGCTTGAAGTGAAGTTTTAGCCATACCCATAAATATATTACGCCGCATTATGTTAAGATGTCACTATATCAAGATAACATGTGTTGCTGTGGATTTAAAATAACATGAGATCTTGACTGAAATGATTTTACGATTACGCCTATGTGATCTAGAATCACAGGACTGTATAATGCGTATAAAAACTGTTTTTGAATAGCCTGTTGTTACCTAATCACTTCTAGCAGCGTAGAACAACCATTATAATTCGAAATTAGTTACTTTTTGGATCTTTTCTTTCGTGTAAGTCGTCTGTTGTATTTTACACGAGAAATGAAATCAGAAGAAATGTGACAGTCTACTGATTTCCATTCAAATCAAGATGTTTCAGACAGTCGTGGAACTGTGTTTTGTGGCAATAGGATTTGTGAGGACTTACTTCATACAGAAAATATCGGTATCTTATTGCAAACGATCCAAACATTAAAGTGTATCACTACTGGAAAATGCATTAATGCACAACGAAATTAACTCGATTTCAATCCTATCTAGAAACATTTGCGGTGCTCTTTTGTCATTTCGTCTGAACACTGTAATAGTATCATAAAAGCTTATTGTTCCGAATTTTATAATTGTTGCCCTCTGACGAACATATATGCTAAAACAGATTTTTGTTTGTTACACGAAAGATGGGTATGATTAAATGGTAAAGGCGTTCCAGAACAAGACACTACTGTGCTTTTTTTTGCCTCCTCCCTCCCCACTTCCCGTTCACCAATATGTGCTATCTCGGGCCGGCTTCATCGCCTTTAACATAAAGCGTTTTCCACAGAAAAAATAAAAAATTACAACTTCTGCATTAAATGAAATATATGCCACTTCTTCTGCAATTGCGTGTTCGTTTTATCACAAAAGACTGGACCTGAGTTGTTGTTGCATGAAATTGGTGGCTAGTGTATGGAGGGGGACTGACGGAACGTAATGTATAGCTATTGTAGCAGCAAAATAAAGAGGGAAGTGTATGGGTAAGGAAACCATAAAATATAATCGAATCGTAGAATTCATACCATCTGTTAGGTCTGTTGATATTTTTAAAAATGTTTGGAATTCGATATATCGATATTTAGGAATGCTACTGTCGGGCATCGATATATCAAAACGATATCGATATATCGCCAGAAAAAATATTGACGTGCTGCCTGTAAAAATATCAGGTGCACACTGTAAATTTACTGCCAGCTTTAGAGCTGTACATTTAATTATTGATTTATTATTATATATTCTGTACTTGAACAAGCTAGCAGCCTGCCTGCTCCCTTAGAGCAAGAATTGCAAGATAAACGATGCACGTTCACGCTTGGCGGTAACCACTTTGCTAGCAATGGTAACTGCAGGCAAGTGGCACAATAAAAGGTGTTTGATGGGTCCGTCGTTCGGTTTCGTCACATTCGTCCGGAATACTTCGTGTCAACTTCCCTATTTTTTCATTTCTGCCAAAACCAGTGACCTAGCAGTTGCAGTGTTAAAATTGCACGGTGAGACTAAGCGTTGCAGTTTGTAGCGCCGAGTATCAATTACGTCAACATTTCCCCTCACACGTCTCCGCCCACTGCAAAGACCCATCTTGTCATTTAGATTTTTGCTCCTCAGTTTCAGAAACTGCTTTTGAAGAATGCCGATGTGAAGAAACATCACACTAGCTGCGTTAAAATTTGTTTTTTTAACGCCTCCGGTGTGCTACTTCTGCATATCCGTGATCTTGTTATTCCATATTTATCCCCCCCCCCCCCCCCCCCCCCAGTATAATCGAATTTCATCTTTCGTGCCACACATACTTGCTTAATACAGTCAAAGTGAAAGATTGGACGTGATGAATGCTCAAAAAATAGTAAGACAACATCAATTATTTATCGAAAGTTGTGGAAAAAATGTAATATAAATTAAAAATATCGGCACTCCATATTGCCATTTTGACATAGATATATTGGGGGAGGAATATATCGACGATATTAATCAATACTTTTGGAAAGAATATCGATATATCGTTATTTTACCAACAACCCTACCACCTATAACCGGTACCGCATTATGCGCTGGACTGGAGCCGACTGAGTCACCCAAGCACTGTATCTCCTACCTTCCAAAAACGCGTAAGTCCTGAGCTAATCTGCCAGGATGTTTCGTACCAGCGCACACTCCCCAGTAAAGGGAAAATTTCATGGTAAGAAAGAACTTCTCTCAGACTCTGTCGTACCTGTAGCCAGTTTCTCGGACTTTTAATGATTCCTAGGGTTATAGGTTCATCTCCTCGAATCATCAACTGTTTACTGTCAGATTCGCTTCCTAGAGATTCAAGGCTTTTCGAATAGAAAATGAGACTCATACATATAGGGATCTTGAAACAATAAAACAAAATATACAGAAACGGTATCTGAGAAAAAAAAATTAGACTGAGGGAGGAAACCACGACAAGAGATCGAAAACAGAAAGGACTCAGCACATCTTCCTTAACAGAATGAAATTGTCACATGTCAAAGCAACCTCATGAGTAACTGTCCACATGTTCTATTGGATAGGATGGGGAGACGTTCGCTAACGATGCTGTTGTCTACAGCAGTGGTCTGTAAAGGGAGACCCAACATCATTTCCTCGTAGTGCAGCGTAGGAACATGTTTTATCAAACATTCACAATGAACGACTATAAGAATTAACCAGGCTCTCACATGTTTCTGCGATTGTCATCCCACACATGGGGTTCGCGGTGAAGGAACCTACAAAAAACGTTTCCACGATTGGTGTTGTCTTCACGCCAATTGCTTTGCAGCTGTCGAATACTAGGTGAGTTTTAATCATCGCTGCATCAAACTCGTCTTTGGGCTGAAAACAACAACAAAAAACAAACAATATTATAATATCTGAACGTTGAAATGAGTAGATGAGTTGAGATACCTGAAGCTGAAATATTCGTTTCAAGCTGTGTAAAATAACAATATCTCCGCCAAAGACTTCTACTAAACCGGTGAACAGATGGCGATTTTTTTATTACTTCTTTAGTCAGAATTTCTGTTCAACAAAATGAGATGGAGAGGGTCTCTGAGATGTACGTTTCGTTCTTGCTAAAATAAAACCAATTCGTAAATGAAGGCAGCCGAAGAAGGAATAAGACAAATCATTTCACTGTATCAAAATTCTTTAATCATCCCTTTTTTTCAAAATACTGAGAAAAGTGCGCAGGAAATAGAAACGAAAAAACAGTAGTTATTGTGTGATTTTTAAATACACAAGAAGTTTTAAACGTTCACAGTGATATAAAAAGTGGCTGTTGCCTTCTTCAGAAACGTGCATCTTCTCTCAGTCAGTCGTGTTACCCTCACACACGTTTGTGCATATTAAAGTACCGGGTTCGAACCATCACGACATGAATAACACGTGTATCTTGTCATTTGGGATTTCGTTTCCGTCCGACAATGCCTACATCTCTTCCCCACGTTTGTAGCACATAGTTTGGTTTTTATTTGTGTCGATTGTCCTCCTTTCCTCATTAATGCCTAGGACTGTACAAAGTCTAATGACAGAGGAAAAGAGAAAGCAGGTTTTGAAATTCTAAATTAGTGGCATGAAATATTTTGAAATCAACTGAAGTTAATATTTTTCTGTAGCCAGACAAAAAATTAATCACGTCCAAGAGGCATGATGCCAATACCGTGTAACACAGTATCTAGCGAGGAAGTGAGATGTAAAGCTGCTTCAGATGTGCAATATCCAGATAGAGCAACTCATCAGTGATTAATTCTGTAGAGCTACGAAATTGCGAGAATGTTGATTGCTACGTTTCACACGCTGCTGCAAATTGTCTATGGAATTAGCGGGCCAGTCGAGGTGTAATAGGATTATCCGTCCAACTAGGGACGTATGTGTGGAACCCTGTCCACACAGTTGTTGGGATCTTGTCAGACGGGCTATTGATAATCATCCTGACTCAAGTTCTGTATAACCTGAACGACTGGGCCGAAGTGGTGGTGCGGAAAACACCCTCAAAACATCACAGAACCACCTCCAAGCAGAACTACACCCTCCACACACAGAAGGTTAAACGCCTCACTTGGCCGACGACTTGCATTATTTCAAAAGAGACAAAAACGTACTTATCCGATCACATTGCACGCCTACATCAGCTGATGTCCAGTTTCTGTCAATTTAGCCCAGTATAGACATGCAGCTTTATGTGCTGCAGCAAAAAGTTCCCCTGACTCAAATGTCGATTGCATGCAGTTCCTGTTAGAATGTTCTCTTATAAACTGGCTGAGATGTCATTGTTAGTAATAACTGAGGTGTCGCACTCATCTATGTTCCCTGTCAGGACTCTTCTACGACCACTGCTCATACAATGTGTTACATAACTGTGAGTGGTTCACTATCCGTTGTAGACAAGTCGGGCAGTCTGCACTGATACACCAACAAATTGGTCAACTTCATCATTGTGTGGTTATGGGCGTGTCCAAACACGATAGCACCGTTCTTCCGTTATGTCACGTCACCATGTCGACCCACGTTACTACACTAATTCCACACAACTGACTGGCACACACGCACCATCTCACGACCACGTCTTGTCAGTAGTGGAGGGTAACATGACCACCTGGCAGTGGTGGACGGCGATACGTGTCATTGTGCTACAGCACACTGTAAATATCGCACGAAAATAGTGTCATTTCTCTCTGAACGCGAGCCGGAAATCGTATGCATGCTGGTATGCAAACAAATTGGACGAGAACATGTTTCATAATGCTCTCTCTGCGATAACCAGAAACCACGGCGTCGAGCACTGAAATGAATTCAGCTGCGTTCCGATCCACTCAGATTACAGAAGCAGCGGAGCAGCTGTCTGTATTGACCTACGCATGCTGCTGCGATGTATTGGCCCCCAACGAACTTGTGACGTCACACTACTCGGCTTGTCCGCTACACTTCGTGAACGCTTGGCTCCTTGCGGAAAATCAATATGTAATTTAAAACGTACCCACTGAAGATCTTAAATTTCTCGCTCCGCTTTTATAGCTTCACCACTATTAAAATGAAGTACGCGAAGGTGTTTTCTAAATTTTGGTTCAAATGGCTCTAAGCACTTTGGGACTTAACATCTGAGGTCATCAGTCCCCTAGACTTATAACTACTTAAACCTAACTAACCTAAGGACATCACACACATCCATACTCGAGGCAGGATTCGAGTCTGCGACCGTAGCAGCAACGCGGTTCCGGACTGAAGCGCCTAGAACGCTCTGCCATAGCGGCCGCCTTAAGTTTTGGAACAGATGCAAATCTTGCTGAAGGAGAAGGTGCTCCACCTGTGGACAAACTCTGAAGTTGTAACGTGCAGACATAGTTACGTTACACACAGTTGTGTTCCACGCTACAATTCGGAGCCCTGTAGCGGCAGATGGCTGTAAATATGCAGACATGAAGAGTAAAGGTGTAGAATACTAATAACCTTTAGTTTTATTTAAAAAAGCTTTAAGAGTTTTCGTGTAAGAAATTCGGAGGCATTACTTTTCAGCATGAGTTCGTAAAATGAAAAGTCTGTTGTATACAAACAAAAACAACCAGCAAAAAGACCTGGATGTACGCCGGTTCCAATTCTGGTGGTGGAGAAAATTTCCATTGCCAGTATTTGGTCGGAAAGGGGAGGAGTGTTGGTGGCGTGAAGTTCCTGCTCACCAGGGTTTCCGCCAACGTCCTGGTTTAAATACCAAATCTCTCCGCAGTGTCTCGTGAAGTAAGGGCACGTGAGACTTTGATGGTGACCCGTCCCTCGAACGGGGATGTTAAGCTTGGAGAGGGAGTAGGCTATCTCCCGGCTCCGGGTTTCACCCTATCCCTTCTCTATCATCATCATCATCATCATCATCGTGCAGCACAAACATTACACTACACTCTACACACACACAAACACACATACAATACATACAAGTAATATTACAAATATTATAATGGAGCATGTTGCAAATAAATAAACAAAAAATCAAAAAACTCCGTTGATCAACAATACTATTTCATAGTCCAGGAAATGTATATCAAACATGTTTCTCCCTAACAACTCGTTCTACCACAGAGGAACCCTTGAATGGAAATAATTAATCATTTTCTTCAGAAGAAACCTGCAAATGGCCACATTTACAAACTTTGGGATCAGGTTCCTTAGACTAAAACAAGAAAAAAATGAACAGTCAGTATGGGCTGTAAAATGCACATCTAAGAGATGTGAATTGTTCATCTTCGTAACTATGAAACACAACTCTCTCGTATTGTGTAAGTTCTCATAGCTCATAAGGTATTCATTTTAAAGCCCATGTTTGCTAGACATTTTTGTCTTGTTTTGCTGTAAACAATGTGTCCCCAAAGTTTGTAAAAGTGTTTTTGAGATATATATCCCTGGGCTGGGGGAAGTGTGTAGTGTTTAAATGTTAACCCTGTAAAAATGAATGTAGATAGTCTCAGCAAGCAGACACAGGTCTTGTTTATGGACGGAGAAATGGTAAACTACTGGTGTGATTAAATTGTGCAGCAGTGAGATGGGGAGGGGACTGCGTTCCACAGTCACTTTTATGTTGTGCTGGTGTGGCAGAAGAGGGGTGGTGGCCTGTTCCTTTTACTACATCTCTGTGAACGGGAGTTCGAGGAAGTGAAGAGAAATGGCTGGAGATTATTTTGGTACTGTTTCGTAACGGTTCACAGCAGCCCTGATCACAAAACAGCGGAGAAAGCCCAGTTCACACCAAAGAACCAGTGAGGTGTCCAGTAACCAGCATGACAACCAAACAAATCCCGAATACAATATTTCCCGCCACACTTGACAATACTGAACCTACTATTACGTAGAATCGCAGACAATCGACTTCTAGATATGCGTGAGAATTCTGCAGTGGATAACAAGTTCAGGTGGGGATCTCAAGTAAACCAGCCGGTGTTGACTCTCTTGTTCGACAGAAATTTGCCTCTAAAGTGTTAACGTTTTGATTTATTTTTTGAAGGATTTCATGATGCCTTCAGCTCCCATTCTCTTTATTTCATGTGCGATTGTACAATTTCGGCCTTGGGCCATTTTCAAGTATTTTATGGATGTTTTTTAGTAGCAAATTATGCCTTGTATGATTTATGTAAAACGGCTCATAGACGATCAATATTATATTTTCCGATTGTGCGATAATACTGAACTTACGTAGTTTATATTCATCTTTTGACTCTGCAGCTGCCCGCATCTCGTGGTCGTGCGGTAGCGTTCTCGCTTCCCACGCCCGGGTTCCCGGGTTCGATTCCCGGCGGGGTCAGGGATTTTCTCTGCCTCGTGATGGCTGGGTGTTGTGTGCTGTCCTTAGGTTAGTTAGGTTTAAGTAGTTCTAAGTTCTAGGGGACTGATGACCGTAGCAGTTAAGTCCCATAGTGCTCAGAGCCAACTCTGCAGCTCTTGTCCTTTCTTTCCGCATTTGCAGATAAACTGTAGGATATGGGTTCCGCCTTTTTTCCAAACACGCTGTTTTTTTCTTTTTACCCAAACATGTTTCAGCATCTCTGTGCCATCATCAGTGGGTTTCTGTTTATTGAAAACCGTAAAAAGTGAAAGTATTTTAGGCTATAACTGATCTAACAATGTGAGGCCTAAAGAAAGGTTTTGTTCGTTTTGCTTCTTACCGTGATTTTATGTTATATGGTGTTGCAGGAGCAAGTATATGGTGTCCTGCACTGATAGCTTGTCATCTGAAATCAAACTATGTAAATGTAAATTTCATCGGGGAGTTAACACATTTTCAAAAGGACAGATAAAACGAACGACACAAAAAAACCTAAAGGCGCCCACTTTAAAATCCCTACCAAAGGTGTGCAGAGAAAATACCTCTTTAAGGCCAGTCATCGACTTCAGGAATGCTCCATCATACCACCTACCGTATCATACAGACACATTACTAAAGAACATATACACTTTTGGAAACAACAGAAACCTGGAGAACCCAATGCAACCAGTAGAGAGAATCAAGAATATAGGCATACCAGACACAGCAAGCCTCATGTAATTTGATGTCACATCAATGTACACTTGTATTCCAATAAATGGAACAATCAACATCACCACAAAAAGACTAAAACAACAAGTGACCACACCAGTCTCACAAATTAATGAAATAGCAACCATACTCGAGACCATAACAGCACAAAATTACTTTACGTTCAACAAAGAACTTTATTCCCAACGTGAAGAGCTGTCAGTGGGATCACCAATTAGTGGTCTCTTAGCCAACGTATTCATGAACAACCTAGAGAATAGGATCTTCACACACATAGTAAGACCAAAAAAATACTGGTATATATTGGTACCGTTACTTTGAGGCCTGATTGATGAACCACACACATATACAGAACAGCTAACAAGGAAATAAATAACTTACACCCAAAAATTAATTTCAGGTTAGAAACAGAAACAGACAACACACTAAATCCGGAATGGACAGTGTCTTGAAAGGACGATATAAGACGAACAGCAACAAAAGCAAAACGAGGATAATGGAATGTAGTCGAACTAAGTCGGGTGATGCTGAGGGAATTAGATTGGGAAATGAGACACTTGAAGTAGTGAAGGAGTTTTGCTACTTGGGGAGCAAAATAACTGATGATGGTCGAAGTAGAGAGGATATAAAATGTAGACAGGCAATGGCAAGGAAAGCGTTTCTGAAGAAGAGAAATTTGTTAACATCAAGTATAGATTTAAGTGTCAGGAAGTCGTTTCTGAAAGTATTTGTATGGAGTGTAACCATGTATGGAGGTGAAACATGGACGATAAATAGTTTGGACAAGAAGAGAATAGAAGCTTTCGAAATGCTGAAGATTAGATGGGTAGATCACATAACTAATGAGGAGGTACTGAATAGGATTGGGGAGAAGCGGAGTTTGTGGCACAACTTGACTAGAAGAAGGGATCGGTTGGTAGGACATGTTCTGAGGCATCAAGGGATCACCAATTTAGTATTGGAGGGCAGAGTGGAGGGTAAAAATCGTAGAGGGAGACCAAGAGATGAATACATTAAGCAGATTCAGAAGGATGTAGGCTGCAGTACGTACTGGGAGATGAAGAAGCTTGCACAGGATAGAGTAGCATGGAGAGCTGCATCAAACCAGTCTCAGGACTGAAGACCACAACAACAACAACAACAACAAAAAACTGATTTGCTGTTCTGTAGGCTAAATCAGTTCTTCCGTTTTGCATATTTTCTTTTGCTTTTCTAGCTTCTCCGTTAACTAAATTCCTTAGTCTTCTGTATTCAGCTTTTCCTTGTTCATCAGTTGCATTTTTGTATAATCTCCTGTTTTCTATCAGCTTAATAATATCTGCTGTAATCCATTTCCTCTTGTTTTTGGGTTCAGTTCTTCCAACTATCTTTTCTGCTGCTTTGTATAGACCGGATTTAATTTGATCCCAGTCTTCATTTACTCCACCATGTTGAAAATTCTTAGCTAGGTTGCCTGTTTCATGAGCATAGCGCTTTGCCACTCCCTCAGTTTTCAGTTTTTCTAGCTTCCATTTAAGTTTTAATGGCTTCTTCTTCAAACGTTTGAATCTCAGTGAACTTTTCATCAGGACCAGTTTATGATCGCTGCGTATGTCTGCAGATGGATAGCTCCTGCAATCTTTTAGCGGGGTCCTAAAACCTGATTTCAATAGAATGTAATCAATCTGTTGTCTCCTCAGGTCTCCAGGGGCCTTCCATGTGTATCTTCTTCGTTTGTGATGTTGGAAAAGTGTGTTTGCAACAATTATATATGCAAAAAATTCTGGCACGCCAAAATTACATTTTTTTAAAAAATCAAGAGATGTGTTAACTCGCCGATGAAATTTGCAGTTACATCGTTTGTTTTTCAGGTGACAAGCTATCAGTGCAGTGCACCTTGCAGTTGACACTGCAAAACCAAATAATGTAAAATCGCTGTAAGAAGCAAAACCAACAAAAATTTCTTTAGGCCTCACGTTGTTAAATCAGTTACAACTTATAATACTTGCACTTCTTACAGTTTTCGATAAACGGAGACCCACTGATGATGGCATGGAGGTGCTGAAACATGTTTGGGTAAAAAGAAAAAACAGGGTGTGTGCAAAAAGGCGGAAACCATATCCTACAAGTATGTAGCTTAGCTTGAGGGGTTGTGCAATACCACTGAACACATCAAAAGCTTCTGAAATATATTTTGCTACCCGAGAAATATTGTGCTGTCTGTGGACACTATTGACAATGTCCTTACCATTCGCTTATGTGCTTCATTGTATTACAGTCAGATGTGGATCGGGCCACGTGGTGCCGAGCCTGTTTCGCCTACACGGTGGAAGTTTCGCTTTCTTCCATCTGTCTCGATTTCATTTGACTGCCCCTTATCCAGAAATACTGACAGTGTTGGGGCCACTTAAGACAGTCACCAGTAATAATTTTATTGTTTGTCAGGCAAACCCAAATATCGGAAATTTAATTCATATTTTTCCCTTAGCCGCGTAACCAAATTGTGTGCGGCTCTTTTTTCGTCAAGGAAATTGTGTTTTTTCCATAATATAAACTCTATGATTTTACTGTTCATTTTCCTCATAGTTTTACAAAATTATTTATTCTCAAGTCTCGTCGATCCGTAGTACACGTTACTCTGTTGTGTGCCTTAATTCTCTCATGACACAAGCGTGTGTGTCACTATCGTGGTGTAAGATATGTAGGGTAATCTCTGTAGGCACAATATAGTACAAGTAGGGTTGCCAGGTCCAAAAATAGAAAATCCGAACCCGAAGTTATATGTAGCCCGACATTTTGCCCCAAAAGACAGACTGCTTGCTTTAAACAGAAATAGTAAGGCGGGTGTTTTTAGTCGTTTACTGATAATCAATTACAGTGATATTTTTGTGAGATAAACCTTAAACGTGTTTGAACCAAAACAGAAAGTATTTTAAATAGCCAGATAATTTGATATTTACGATAGCAACTACCTGCTCAACGTTTTTAATTGCTCAGACTTCTTCAAAGATAATTTTATGTTAAAAAAATTGAAAATTCTTCACTAAACAAAAAAATTATTTTTTCTTCTTGGACGGAAAAGGAAAAGATACTCAATAACTTTGCTCATTCCAGTAAGACTTGTAAAGGAAGACGAATAATCTGTAGACTAATATTTCTCATTTGAATTCACTTTATCAAGAACGGTTTTTTCTTGGAAACTATTTCATGGGACTCTTGAAAGGATAATTTAAATTACACGGCAACATCATATCTGTGACTGTGTCGGTTTGCAAGTTATTGCGTTCATTTGCCCATTTTGTGTTTAAGATAGAGAACACGCTTCCAAAATTGCCGTTGAGGCGTGGAATAGCAAAGTAAAACTCGTATTCTCTGGTTTCAATTGTCCCGAGTAAAATTTTTCATTATGCTGTGCTTCTAAATAAAC
Source organism: Schistocerca piceifrons (assembly GCF_021461385.2). NCBI lineage: Eukaryota > Metazoa > Arthropoda > Insecta > Orthoptera > Acrididae > Schistocerca > Schistocerca piceifrons. The sequence continues at coordinate 106,822,263 of NC_060145.1, forward strand.
TGTCCATTTTTCACGCGCCAAAAGATTTTGTAGGGCAGAGTCGTCTTGTTTCGTTGCACGAATTTCGTAAAATTTTGCCAGTGATCAAACAATTTACTATCATCCAACATTACGTTTTTTTCTAGACAATATATATATTATTTCTGCTGTTTTCACAGCTAAGCAGAAAGTGCTTTAATTGGGTGCTCAATTCATATGTTCCAGATTTTAAGAAGTCTTTGACAGTTATGTAGGTTGGATGTTAATCATGTTTATTCTAAATTCTTCCGCATAATATTTATGTCTCTGATAATCGCCTTAAATTTCTGATAACTTTAATATGACATTTACATCCTCTCTAGAAGTCTATCGACTGCCAGAAAGGCTGGATCTGTATATGCTTCGCCAGACACCAACACAAAAAGCCAGACATGTCCTGGCCACCTGGTAACCGATTTAAGTACAGAGGAGGATATTCAGTGTATCAACAATGTACGAAGTAATTGTTGCTACGTCAACAATGCAGGAGTACAAGAGTCGCAGCTAGCGCTGACTGCTTACGTCACTGCTGTTCGAATTGTCTCGTGTGAATTTTCGCGAACATTCTCTCGGCCTGGCTCGCTCTTGTTTTTAGTGCTATAATCACTCTTTATAGCGTGCACACTACGAATTTTCGTAGACAAGTGATGTTACTCTTAAACGGTGGATTGGGGCCATCTGATGTGGAACTGTGTGACGAAAATGTAGTAGTATGAACCAGTCAAGTTTTAGCGTGGTGCCTCTGTTCTTAATTAACGCAGTCCTCAGAAAACAGGTAATAGATATGAATGATCTTCAAAACAGGTAACAGATATGAATCATCTTCCTGCGACACCTTCTGAACGATTCTGTTATCCACCGGGGACATGGGAATCGGCTGGTCAAGTAATTATCAATGAAATTCGCCAACAGCCATGTAATTGAGATGTTAATTTTATTTTATTTTGACTACCAGTTTCGTCATTCCACTATACCATCTTCAGGCCCCATATGCATCTCTCAAAAATAAAAGATACTGTCATACAGTGCCATGTATTCCTGGATGTTGTGAGTTCAAAACCGTATCCGAAGTGCTTCATTCGAGGACTTGATCGCAACTGAGTTTAAGATGCAACGTGAACAGGAAGGGTCCCAACACACTTCCTGGGGACCCCTGAAGTTACTTTTACATCTGACAATGACTCTCCATCCATGACAACATGTTGCGTCCTCCCTACCAAAAAGCCCTCAATTCAGTCACAAATTTCACTTGACACCCCATATGATCGTACTTTTGACAATAAGCGTAGGCGTGGTACTGGATCAAAGGCTTCTCTGAAATCTACCTGTTTCCCTTACCCAAAACTTTCTGTATGTCACGTGAGAAAAGTGCAAGTTGGGTTTCACATGATCGATGTTTTCAAAACCCATGCTTGTTGGCATTGAGGGGGTCATTCTGTTCAAGAAACCTCATTACGTTTGAGCTCAGAATATGTTCTAAAATTCTACAACAAATCGATGTCGATGATACTGGACGGTAGTTTTGTGGATCACTTCTACTACCCTTCTCGTAAACGGGTGTGACATGTGCCTTGTTCCAAGAACTGGGCACGGCTATTTGTTCCAGGGATCTACGATAGATTATGGTTAGAAGAGGGACTGACTCAGCCGCAAATTCAGTATAGAATCTGACAGGGGTTCCATCGTCCATGGAGCTTTGTCCAATATGAACGGTTTCAGAATGGGTCTAGTGACCTCTAGATCTTTGAACACAGTGCACTCACTTGTCATCGTCAGTGTAACAATGTACTCCTTCAGCATGCGCGTCTTTTCAGCGTTGCATTGGGCACTGACTTCATTGTGATGCAAGAAAGTGCACGACCGCTTCGACCACTGTAGGAGGAGAAGATCTTGGATTGGGAGGCTATTCTGCGCTGCACTGTCCTGTCCGTTCCAATGACATCAGCCCAAACGAGTAGGTGTGGGAAGCTTTGGGCAATCGAATTGCAGCACGTTCACATGCGCCAACGACCGTCCAGCAGATGTCAGTCGCACTGGTGGAGGAATGGAAAGCCCTGGCAGAACAACTCCTTACCAGTCTTGTGGCCAGCATGGGAGCACATTGCAGAGCACGCATTGCTGCCCGTGGTGATACACATCCTATTAAGAACCATGTCCCGTCTTTTGTAATGTCCAGGGGACCGTCATAAATCAAGATCACTTCATTGTAACTATTGTCTTTGAATAAAAGTGTAATATCTGTTCGTTTCATTGCGTATTTGTTTCAGTTATCATCTATACTATACTGTAGCAGTTCTTTCTATGTATGGTCCAAGTTTCATCGAGCTGTGTTGCTTGGCAGTGACAAATCGTGTCGAATGTACTATCGTCCTTGAGTTTTGCACACCATTATAGTTAGCGAGGGAACTGGTCCAAAGTCGGTAGTTCAATATGTCACATCAGCGCCAGCTGACAATCCTACAAGCTGAAGCGATTTCTACCGACATGTTGATATCAGTATGTTTCTCTGCTGTGAGAGCCTAATCGTATACAGGGTGTTACAAAAAGGTACGGCCAAACTTTCAGGAAACATTCCTCACACACAAATAAAGAAAAGATATTATGTGGACATGTGTCCAGAAACGCTTAATTTCCATGTTAGAGCTCATTTTAGTTTCTTCCACCTACGCTCAATGGAGCACGTTATCATGATTTCATACGGGATACTCTACCTGTGCTGCTACAACATGTGCCTTTACAAGTACGACACAACATGTGGTTCATGCACGATGGAGCTCCTGCACATTTCAGTCGAAGTGTTCGTACGCTTCTCAACAACAGATTCGGTGACCGATGGATTGGTAGATTCCATGGCCTCCACGCTCTCCTGACCTCAACCCTCTTGACTTTCATTGATGGGGGCATTTGAAAGCTCATGTTCACGCAACCCCGGTACCAAATGTAGAGACTCTTCATACTCGTATTGTGGAAGGCTGTGATACAATACGCCATTCTCCAGGCTGCATCAGCGCATCAGGGATTCCATGCGACGGAGGGTGGATGCATGTATCCTCGCTAACGGAGGACATTTTGAACATTTCCTGTAACAAAGTGTTTGAAGTCACGCTGGTACGTTCTGTTGCTGTGTGTTTCCATTCCATGACTAATGTGATTTGAAGAGAAGTAATAAAATAAGCTCTAACATGGAAAGTAAGCGTTTCCGGACACATGTCCACATAACATATTTTCTTTCTTTGTGTGTGAGGAATGTTTCCTGAAAGTTTGGCCGTACCTTTTTGTAACACCCCGTATACGAGAGATAGTGTGACCAGTTGCGTAAGTTTTGTTCCTTCCGAGCAAATTAAATTTTCTTCCAACTACGTACCCATTACTACTTCATTTCGCGAGTGTTTCAATTTGTCGCACAATTTAAAAGTGAACCAATTTTTGCTAAAAGCCTGCACGAGTGTGAGAGATGCTCGCAATGCATTTTAACCATCAGCTGTTTATTGTCCCATTAGTCATCTACCCCCTATGTATAGCCCACGTAGGGATCGTGACGATAAGAGCTGCACGCACAGAGGCATTCAAACAATCGTTCTTTCCTTGCTTCATACAGGAACAAGAAGAAACCCTAATAAGTGGTACATTGGAATCTACGCTTTGCCATGCGCCTCACGGTGGTTTGCAGAGTATAGATGTGGATGTAGATTCAATATTATGCCTCTCCATGCCGCTACACTTGGACTACCAAAACGATATGTTACAAAATGTTCATGCTCGTATACTGCGTGTTCGCACTTCTCACCATATGAGGGTACGTCCAGAATCAATAGTAAGTCAGTCTGCTGTTGTCTGAGAAGCATACGCGACCCCACTGCCCATCTGTCCAGTCACTATAACCTTGGCACCATCGCACAAGCTGCCGCTGATGTGCGGGTGTTTTATTCGCTACTGTATTCTCATACTTATATCTTGCACTTTAATTCTCTGGGCTATAGTAAGTTCCGGATTCACATAGAAAATTTAGTTTCTGTGTCGAAATTGATTAACTCATTTGCTTCAATAAAGGTAATTTAAGTGTGTCCTACTCGTCAGCCCTCACGGAAACATGTCAGCGGACGCACATGGGAAGAAATGTGTCTGTTTTAAAGGAACACAAGTTCAACAGACCTTAAGAATGCTTGCATGTTGTGGAGATTTACTGATTATGATAGATATTTTTTTTCCTTTTTCTTCTTTCCGTTCCTTTGCTTCTTTTTACTCTATACATCTTTGATGGTCTAGAACAGGGGTCTCCAAACTTTTTAGTCCGCGGGCCACATTGACTCATCCACGAAGTCATAAGGGCCAAGATCTACATAGTGGGATTAAAGCACCCTAGCACTCCATGATCACCGTTGTGTAGGGCTAAAGGAAAGATGAAACCGCAAAAATCTAAGGCTGTGGGAATACCTAGCACTCAAACGAACTACGATTTTTATTTAATTACATAATTTTGATTGGTTGACGTACCTGACCGAAATTCTGGCGTATTTTATTCTGGCGAATTTCACCGACAAAAAAGTATGTCACTGCACATTATTTGCGAAAGCATCCTGCAAAGTTGACGAAATCTCAAAATCATTGTTACTGCAAGACGTAACAGAGGTAGAGTATGTCAACGCATTGTTATTTCAAGCGGCGCAACAGTAAGTTTAGTTATGTAGTCTTGTAGCGAGTAGCAGAGCCAATGTCGCGGTGTATTGGTCGTGATAGGCCTCGAAACTCAATTGTTGGCAGTATAGGTACCACCTCAAATATTTGGGGGGCCGGATACCGGGGATGTCCGGCCAGCTAACCCGGGCCGGTTTGCCGGCCCTCGCGGGCCGGTTTCGGCCCGTGGGCCGTAGTTTGGAGACCCCTGTTCTACTGTATTCACATACTTTTATTATGCACTTAAATTCTCTCTGATACAGTAAGTTTCGGATTCACGTAGAAAATTTAGTTTTTGTGTCGAAAATGATTAATTAATTTGCTTCAAAACGGTAATTTAAGAGTGTCTTGTTGCTCGTCAACCCTCCCGAAACTATGTCACCGAACGCACATGGGAAGAAACGTGTCTGTTGTAAAGGAATACAAGTTCAACAGACATTAAGAATACCTGTATGTTGTGAAGATTTACTAATTATGAGACATAATTTTTTTTCTTATTTACTTAAAAAAAATGGTTCAAATGGCTCTGAGCACTATGCGACTTAACTTCTGAGGTCATTAGTCGCGTAGAACTTAGAACTAATTAAACCTAACTAACCAAAGGACATCACACACATCCATGCCCGAGGCAGGATTCGAACCTGCGACCGTAGCGGTCGCTCGGCTCCAGACTGTAGCGCCTAGAACCGCACGGCCCCTCCGGCCGGCTATTTCCTTTCCTCTGCTTCCTTTTACTCTATACATACATCTCTGATGGTCTAGAATATTATTTTTGTTTTGTTCTCTAATGTAAAATATGACTGTTTTGCTTTATCATCATTGCTAATGTATCTCTTTTTAACTGAATATGTGAAAGTTTCAATTCCTATTTCAATTTCTTGTAATACCAGAGTCTATAAACAGTCATGACATCCTCTGGTGTGAAACTTTCTTTGCTACCGTTTGACAGCTGGAACGACATTAGCAATCTAAGCTGTGAGAAAGCAGATGGTCACACGCATCGTAAGGATAATGTTTGTTTTTAATTATTTTACCTAATTAACGGAATAGTTTTTATATTTTTGCGTTCCATATGTTAGTAAGTTATCAAGAGATATGAACTATTTTGAAATAATGGAAGAACAACCGATTCAGTGTGATTCAGTGCCACAAGCTACAACTCCCTCATGAAGAAATACTTTCGATTATGTCTATATTTACAGCTTATTCCCCTGAAAGCAAGAGAATATAAACACATTTCAGGCTTGTGAAGCATGTATTTCTGTTGTCTGTTGTTATTATCATGGGCACTTTTCTTGACTGAAATTTTTTTTATGGAGGCCAATATTCGCCTTTTCTTACACTTCACTCGACTTTCTAATACACGAATATTTCTGTAAATGTAATCACTTTTATTCAATAGAGAATGTGTTGAAGATTCTTGCCGTTTGTTGCTCTGATATTTAGCAACAATTGTGGAATTGATTTTTCATTTGTTGGCTAACAGGTTTGTTGCTTTTGCCATTTACTTTCACATCTGTGTGGTTTTCCTTAAGCTACAGTTGTGCTAGCTTACTTGATACGTTAAATAATGTAGGTATTAAATTCCATATGGATTTCCTACGTTCCATATTCACTGATTTGGCTGAAAATGTAGCGAACAAAACTCTGCTTTGTTGGATGGATATACGTCGTCTTTCTGTAAAAGTTCTGGTCTTCTGGTGTTTCCTAGCAATTCTTTGCAATACAGGAAAACGAAATTATTCTACATCTACATCTACATCTATACTCCGCAAGCCACCTGACGGTGTGTGGCGGAGGGTACCTTGAGCACCTCTATCGGTTCTCCCTTCTAGTCCAGTCTCGTATTGTTCGTGGAAAGAAAGAATTTCGGTTATGCCTCTGTGTGGGCTCTAATCTCTCTGATTTTATTCTCATGGTCTCTTCGCGGGATATACGTATGTTGTTGTTGTTGTCTTCAGTCCTGAGACTGGTTTGATGCAGCTCTCCATGCTCCTCTATCCTGTGCAAGCTTCTTCATCTCCCAGTACTTACTGCAACCTACATCCATCTGAATCTGCTTAGTGTATTCATCTCTTGGTTTCCCTCTACGATTTTTACCCTCCACGCTGCCCTCCAATGATAAATTTGTGATCCCTTGATGCCCCAGAACATGTCCTACCAATCGATCCCTTCTTCTTGTCAAATTGTGCCACAAACTCCTCTTCTCCCCCATTCTATTCAATACCTCCTCATTAGTTATGTGATCTACCCATCTAATCTTCAGCATACTTCTGTAGTACCACATTTCGAAAGCTTCTATTCTCTTCTTGTCCAAATTATTTATCGTCCACGTTTCACTTCCATACAAGGCTACACTCCATAAAAATACTTTCAGAAACGACTTCCAGACACTTAAACCTATACTTGATGTTAATAAATTTCTCTGTTTCAGAAACGCTCTCCTTGCCACTGCCAGTCTACATTTTATATCCTCTCTACTTCGACCATCATCAGTTATTTTGCTCCCCAAATAGCAAAACTCCCGTACTACGTTAAATGTATCATTTCCTAATCTAATTCCCTCAGCATCACCCGACTTAATTCGACTACATTCCATTATCCTCGTTTTGCCTTTGTTGATGTTCATCTTATATCCTCCTTTCAAGACACTGTCCATTCCGTTCAACTTCTCTTCCAAATCCTTTGCTGTCTCTGACAGAATTACAATGTCATCGGCGAACCTCAACGTTTTTATTTCTTCTCCATGGATTTAAATTCCTACTCCGTACTTTTCTTTTGTTTCCTTTACTGCTTGCTCAATATTCATACCGAATAGCATCGGGGAGAGGCTACAACCCTGTCTCACTCCCTTTCCAACCACTGCTTCCCTTTCATGTCCCTCGACTTTTATAACTGCCATCTACTTTCTGTACAAATTGTAAATAGCCTTTCGCTCCCTTTATTTTACCCCTGCCACCTTTAGAATTTGAAAGAGAGTATTCCAGTCAACATTGTCAAAAGCTTTCTCTAAGTCTACAAATGCTAGAAATGTAGGTTTGCCTTTCCTTAATCTACTCTCTAAGATAAGTCGTAGGGTCAGTATTGCCTCACGTGTTCCAACATTTCTGCGGAATCCAAACTGATCTTCGCCGAGGTCGGCTTCTACCAGTTATTCCATTCGTCTGTAAAGAATTCGAGTTAGTATTTTGTAGCTTTGACTTATTAAACTGATAGTTCGGTAATTTTCACATCTGTCAACACCTGCTTTTTTTGGGATTGGAATTATTATGTTCTTCCTGAAGTCTGAGGGTATTTCGCCTGTCTCATACATCTTGCTCACCAGATGGTAGAGTTTTGTCAGGACTGGCTCTCCCAAGGCTGTCAGTAGTTCCAATGGAATATTGTCTACTCCCGGGGCCTTGTTTCGACTCGGGTCTTTCAGTGCTCTGTCAAACTCTTAAACGCAGTATCGTATCTCCCATTTCATCTTCATCTACATCCTCTTGCATTTCCATAATATTGTCAACTACATCACCCTTGTATAGACCCTCTATATACTCCTTCCACCTTTCTGCTTTCCCTTCTTTGCTTAGAACTGGGTTTCCATCTGAGCTCATGATATTCATACAAGTGGCTCTTTTTTCTCCAAAGGTCTCTTTAATTTTCCTGTAGGCAGTGTCTATCTTACCCCTAGTGAGATAAGCCTCTACATCCTTGCACTTGTCATCTAGCCATCTCTGCTTAGCCATTTCGCACTTCCCGTCGATCTCATTTTTGAGACGTTTGTATTCCCTTTTGCCTGCTTCATTTACTGCGTTTTTATATTTTCTCCTTTCATCAATTAAATTCAATATTTCTTCTGTTACCCAAGGATTTCTACTAGCCCTCGTCTTTTTTCCTGCTTGATCCTCTGCTGCCTTCTCTACTTCATCCCTCAGAGCTACCCATTCTTCTTCTACTGTATTTCATTCCCCCATTCCTGTCAATTGTTCCCTTATGCTCTCCCTGAAACTCTGTACAACCTCTCAGTTGGGTTGGGTTGTTTTGGGGAAGGAGACCAGACAGTGAGGTCATCGGTCTCATCGGATTATGGAAGGAGGGGGAAGGAAGTCGGCCGTGCCCTTTCAAAGGAACCATCCCGGCATTTGCCTGGAGCGATTTAGGGAAATCACGGAAAACCTAAATCAGGATGGGCGGACGCGGGATTGAACCGTCGCCCTCCCGAATGCGAGTCCAGTGTGCTAGCCACGCGCCACCTCGCTCGGTACAACCTCTGGTTCTTTCAGTTTATCCAGGTCCCATCTCCTTAAATTCCCACCTTTTTGCAGTTTCTTCAGTTTTAATCTACAGCTCATAACCAATAGATTGTGGTCAGAGTCCACATCTGCCCCTGGAAATGATATGTAGGAGGGAGCAATATACTGCTTGACTCCTCGGTGAACGTATGTACTCGAAACTTCAAGAAAAGCCCGTACCGAGCTACTGAGCGTCTCTCTTGCAGAGTCTTCCACTGGAGTCTATCTGTTATCTACGTAACGCTTTCGCGATTACTAAATTTTCCTGTAACGAAGCGCGCTGCTCTCCGTTGGATCTTCTCTATCTCTTCTCTCAACCCTATCTGGTACGGGTCCCACACCGGTGAGCAGTACTCAAGCAGTGGGCGAACAAGTGTACTGTAACCTACTTCCTTTGTTTTCGGACTGCATTTCCTTAGGACTCTTCCTATGAATCTCAGTCTGGCATCTGCTTTACCGACCATTAATTTTATATGGTCATTCCATTTTAGATCACTCCTAATGCCTAGTCCCAGATAATTTATGGAATTAACTGCTTCCAGTTGCTGACCTGCTACATTGTAACTAAATGATAAAGGATCTTTCTTTCTATGTATTAGCAGCACATTACACTTGTCTACATTGAGATTCAGTTGCCATTCCCTGCACCATGCGTCAATTCGTTGCAGATCCTCCTGCATTTCAGTACAATTTTCCATTGTTACAACCTCTCAATGTACTACAGCATCATCCGCAAAATGCCTCAGTGAACTTCCGATATTATCCACAAGGTCATTTATATATATTGTGAACAGGAACGATCCTACGACACTACCCTGCGGCAGTAAATGTCTGTACGTTACATGAGAATAATAAATAGGCCATCCTATAAGGCACCGTTTCGTATCTCACAGGATCCTTGTCAAACTAAATAATCACAAATGTGGTGTGTGGTGTAATTTTTTAGTCATTGTAGTTTTTTTGTGGCACTACATTCACTCAGTATTGTATTTGTTACAAATCATTATAAACGTTAGTATTCGCACCCATCCGATTATCGTATTCAGAAGTGTCGCTTGCTGACCGCTTAGGGCGCTGCTATTGCTGGCAATAAAAAAAACGAGGAGTGTCGCGACTGTTATGTTAGACTGTGGTAATACTTATGTGTAACGCGATGTGTAAAACCAAATGCAATACGCAGCACTGCTATATGATCTGTGATGCGATATCGATAGTTGCAGTCTGACAGTGAAGACAGGTGTGCAGTATCGTGGCGTATGCTCGGTTTTTGTTGTGTAATCGTGCTAGACAGAATCTTATGAAAATTCATGCCCGCGTTCTTATTGTGTGGTCACGGCTGAAACTAAACTTCAACGTGGACGTTATGGAACAAAATGTTAGACTGTGTGAGCGCTATGAGCTCCGTGGAGTACTATAAACAGTAGTGACAGTGCTTGTGGGAATGGACTGTGAGTGTCGTGAGAATTGAACTGTTTGCAGTTAACCAAACTTACCAAACCAATATACTTCGAGTTACTATCTCTTAGCAAATTAACGAGCTAAAATATTAATTGTGGCCGTGACGACTTGAAAACTGTGACGCGCGGCAGAATTTTAAGTTCTCGACCGTGATTACTAAAAGTGTACTGCGATCATTGGGTGGAATTGAATACCATACTGTTTTAAAACTGTTTACGGAATGCTAGATACAGAAATATGTGTGTATGGAACGTCGTAATCGTACACTTGCGTAGTTGAGTTATACATGAACAAATACGTCCTACTGACCTATGAAATAAGGAATGCAACGACGACCAGAATAACCGCCTAGAGGAACACAATCCACACAAGACGATGTTTGCATGGCAATTCCGTGACTGATGAAGCTACATTAATTACGGCGCCAGCACCAACAAACTGCCGCTGGCGTGACGACGCATCGTCTGCAAACAGATGAAATGAAAGGAAATGTGTGGCTAGGGCCTCCCGTTGGGTACCGGTCGCCTAGTGCAAGTCTTTCGAGGTGACGCCACTTCGGCGACTTGCTCGTCGATGGGTATGATATGATGATGATGATGAAGACAACATCACATCCAGTCCCTGAGCGGAGAAAATCTCCAACCCTGCTGGGAATCGAACCCGGACCCCTTTGCACAGCATTTGGCGGCTATGCTATTCAGCTATCAAGGCGGAATACAAACAGATAAGCTGAAACGCCAAGAGCTCTCTCCCTATAAAGACTCAAAGCATTTTAAACACACTTTGCAATTTCTTCTTCTTTGAAACTGATTTTTTCAATATTTACTTTCCTTAAAGATAAAGTTGTTTCTTTAAAGCATGTTCATAATGAAATGATAGTATGTCATTGATGGCTGGGCTCCCCGCCCGAGAAAGTTCGTGAGCAGAGTTGCAAGTCTTTTCAATTGACGTCACATTGGGGAACTTGTGAGTCGATGATGATGACGATGATAATGATGATGACACCACAACACCCTGTCCCCGAGCGGAGAAAAGCCTCCATCCGGCCGGAAATCGAACCCGGGCTCTTGGATGGCATTCAGGCAGGCTGACCACTCTGCCAAGGGGGCGGACGCATGTTCGTAAATCAGTGTTGTCATTGTTGAGTCAATCCTTGACAGTAGTTATTACTATTTATTTTCTGTGTCTTATTAATTTGTTTTGTTGCAATTGTTACTGCATATGTTTTACCTATTCTTATGGGGGGTGTAATTTCATGTCTGTGGACAGTGTTTTATCACGCTTCTTTAAGTGTATCGGTTGTGGTATGTGCCAGTCCACGTAAGTTGTGGTGTCCGCCATTAAATTCCGGGCGCCGACCAATCATAGCAAAGCTGCTCGGCCGCTATTAGTGCAAGCCACACTACCGATGGAAACTGTGATTTTGACAGCTGTCAACTATGGAAACTGTTTACATTCAGTAAGACATATTATTGCATTATCATCAACAAATGCGAGTTTATTTAACTCTTTCAATTTCTCTGAACAAAATTATAGTCGTAACCTTAATTACCCATGAAGTTAATTGCGGAAGTTTTTGTGTTCTTTAGATGTTTGTTCCGTACTCGGACCTGGTTACTTTTGTTAAGTTTAGAAAGTAAAACGGATTTCTTCTGAGTTCAAATAATCGAAATTCACGGTCAAAATTACGCAAAGTAGATCTATGTGAACCGTTTTCTTCACATTGTGAACAAATATTCGTCTCTGATAGCTGATGACCGCCAGACCAAATTTTTTTAGTATTTAAGGCAAAAGTGATGAAACAAAGTTGATTGAAACAAAATATACCAAAATCTTGCTACTTTGTGAGCCAGTTACCGTATTACCGTTGTATCACACCCAGACTGTGGTGCTGTCAAAGTAATAGGCAAGGGTGATACGCCCCCTTTTATATTCACGCTTTGCCTTTTTGGTTCCGGGAAAGGATTTTAATACATTGTGAAACAGTTGTGAAAACACCAAGTATTTTTGAAGAGTTCATACAGAATATTTCAGATCGAACTTTATATATAACCCTTACGACAAGTTTCTATATTCTTTTGCGTAATCCATTAGTGGCTGGAAATTAGCTGAATAAAACGACGTCATTTTTAAATCACCTAGCACAGTTATCATTCGTACTGCAAATGTAGGTGAATTAATATGCTTCAGGAATTCTACTGTGTTGATTTTCGAATGAAATTTGTGATCTGTCTGTTGTACGGAGAACGTAACACTTTCTCCTTCTTGAATTTCATTGTTTGAGTAACATAGGCTATTTTTAGAGATGGGCGAGTTCTGTGAGACACACTGAGTTGCATGTACCGAGTATACTTAAAAATTTAATGATAATGCATTCGCCTCGAATTTTCTGTTGAAATTTTGAAATGTTTCCTTAACTGCCTGTTCACGCAAGGTCTGGTCATAAAGTTTTAATTATGACCTCGAAAATAAAAAAATTATGAAATTCGGTTTTTGTTCATTTGATACGCTGAAAATGGTCTACGCCATTATGTTGTGGCCCCTGTTCGCGGCGTCTTATGGTTTTGTGGCGCAGATTTCATTGTGTACCAGGACTGCAGGCATGTACCTGCGAACTAACAAAAAGTAATTTCGAAAATGTTTATTCCCGTGATGATAATTAAAACAGTTTAACTCAGTCTCGTTTACAACACACTGCTGTTATTCTGAGAATTACAGGCAGACGACCTGATAGCTGTGCAGGTTGTACCGAATAGAATAAAATCGGCAGGACACTTAGAAGATGCAACAAGTCCACTAAAGAGACAGCTTACACTACACCCGTTCGTCCTCTGTTAGAATATTGCTGCGCGGTGTGGGATCCTTACCAGGTGGGATTGACGGAGGACATCGAAAGGGTGCAAAAAAGGACAGCTCGTTTTGTATTATCACGTGATAGGGGAGAGAGTGTGGCAGATATGATACGCGAGTTGGGATGGAAGTCATTAAAGCAAAAACGTATTTCGTCGCGGCGAGATCTATTTACTAAATTTCAGTCACCAACCTTCTCTTCCGAATGCGAAAATGTTTCGTTGAGCCCAACCTACATAGGTAGGAATGATCATAAAAATAAAATAAGAGAAATCAGAGCTCGAACAGAAGGGTTTAGATGTTCGTTTTTCCCGCGCGCTGTTCGGGAGTGGAATGGTAGAGAGATAGTATGATTGTGATTCGATGAACCCTCTGCCAAGCACTTAAATGTGAATTGCAGAGTAATCATGCAGATGTAGATGTAGATGTAGATGTAGATGTAGATGCGGAACACAGCGCTCTTTTCGAACGAACGGAATTTGGACTCATGTATGGTCTCTATGTTACTAAAACTTCATCCCGTAATCCGAAACCAGTTGCAGATTGCGTATCTTAACGGTTGCCAGGGGCAACAAATATGTTATTTTCAGTACCTCGCTTAATTATCGACAGAATTTAAACATGTAAAATGCTTCGTAATGTACTCAAAATAAGAGGTATGAACATATACTAAAAGTTTAACGCAATACGGCCAGCGTTACAGTTACGAATTGTGTGTCTTGGGGCAGCATAACTGATAGCGCGCAAATACCCAGACTATATTGTCCAATACTCAGTGTATATTCACTGAATATTTGAGAATGAGAGGATCTGGTGATTTCCAACAAAAGTTTACACATAATTTCAAACTATTCGCAACATAGTGTGGAGACAGTATCTACATAGGCCTATATCACTAACTGTACCTAAAAAATTGTATCATTCTACCACACGTGGTTTGAGAGATATGATGTCATAGACATTTAGATGACTGAAAAACTACTTTTTGCTTGAAATGGCCCACAGTAAAGCCTTAAAAGTCAGGACATTTTAATTTATTATTTTTTTACAACTACACTACTGGTCATTAAAAATGCTACACCAAGAAGAAATGAAGATGATAAACGGGTATTCATTAGACAAATATATTATACTAGAAGTGACGTGTGATTGCATTCTCACGCAATTTGGGTGCATAGATCCTGAGAAATCATTACCAAGAACAACCACCTCTGGCAGTAATAACGCCCTTGATACGCCTGGGCATTGAGTCAAACAAAGCTTGGATGGAAAGTACAGGTACAGCTACCCATGCAGCTTCAACACGATACCACAGTTAATCAAGAGTAGTGACTGGCGTATTATGACGAGCCAGTTGCTCGGCCACCATTGACCAGACGTTTTCAGTTGGTGAGAGATCTGGAGAATGTGCTGGCCAGGGCAGCAGTCGAACATTTTCTGTATCCAGAAAGGCCTGTACAGAACTTGCAACATGCGGTTGTGCATTATCCTGATGAAATGTAGGGTTTTGCAGGGATCGAATGAAGGGTAGAGCCACGAGTCGTAACACATCTGAAATGTAACGTCCACTGTTCAAATGGGCGTCAATGAGAATAAGAGGTGACAGAGACGTGTAACCAAGCACCCCATACCATCACGAGGCGGGGTGCGCCAGTATGCCGATGACGAATACATGCTTCCAATGTGCGTTCACCGCGAAGTCGCCATACACGAACGTGACCTTCATGATGCTGTAAACAGAACCCGGATCATTCGAAAAAATGACGTTTTGCCATTCGTGCACCCAGGTTCGTCGTTGAGTACACCATCGTAAGCGCTCCTGTCTGTGATGCAGCGTCAAGGGTAACCGCAGCCATGGTCTCCGAGCTGATATTTCATGCTGCTGCAAACGTCGTCGAACTGTTCGTGCAGATGGTTGTTGTCTTGCAGACGTCCCCATCTGTTGACTCAGGGATCGAGACGTGGCTGTACGATCCGTTACAGCCACGCGGATAAGATGCCTATCATCTCGACTGCTAGGGATACGAGGCCATTGGGATCCAGCACGGCGTTCCGTATTACCCTCCTGAACCCACCGATTCCATATTCTGCTAACAGTCAATGGATCTCGACCAACGCGAGCAGCAGTGTCGCGATACGATAAACCGCAATCGCGATAGGCTACAATCCGACCTTTATCAAAGTCGGAAACGTGATGTTACGCATTTCTCTTCCTCATACGAGGCATCACAACAACGTTTCACCAGGCAACGCCGGTCAACTGCTGTTTGTGTATGAGAAATCGGTTGGAAACTTTCCTCATGTCAGCACGCTGTAGGCGTCGCCACTGGCGCCAACCTTGTGTGAATGCTCTGAAAAGCTAATCATTTGCATATCACAACATCTTCTTCCTGTCGGATAATTTCGCGTCTGTAGCACGTCATCTTCATGGTGTAGCAGTTTTAATGGCCAGTAGTGTAACTATTCGCAACACAGAATGTAAACCTTATCTTTATACATCACTGACTGTAGACCTACCTGTAAAATCATATCGGTGTATGACATATTCTTCAGATGATAGGACGTCATAAACATTGAGATGCATGAAAAACTAGCTTTTGCATAAAACGAAGCGTAAGTTAACCAGACTATATTGATACAGTATTTCATAATGAGAGCACTTGACGATACCGAGCGAGATGGCGCAGTGGTTAGACACTGGACTCGCATTCGGGAGGACGACGGTTCAATCCCGCGTCCGGCCATCCTGATTTAGGTTTTCCGTGATTTCCCTAAATCGCTCCAGACAAATACCGGGATGGTTCCTTTCAAAGGGCACGGCCGACTTCCTTACCCGTCCTTCCCTAATCCGATGAGACTGATGACCTCGCTGTCTGGTTCCTTCCCCAAAACAACCCAACCCCCACTTGACGATATTCTACAAGATTTAAGCTTATTTTACAGCTTTTCCTGAACTTTTTCTTGCTTACATGTTTAAAGTCGACTACGAGAGTCATTTCAAAAGGTCTGCATGCGCACGAGCGGCCGTTACGATGACGTGTCAAGTTGAAATTCATGTCGGTTGTGAGCGAAATTTTTTAGACGTGACGGTCGTATATATGGATGGTGGTTCGCGCGGCTGTGTCATGGGTAATTGAGTTTTAAACTGGAAACTTAAACCGAGTCAGGACGGATTACATGCAGCGATCAGCTTTCTTAGATCAAAATCGAATCCCTATCTGGACAGAACCCACTGAAATTTGCAACGCTTTGAGAGAGGTGTGTGGGAATACTGTAGTGGGTCGCAGCACACTACCACAGTGAAGCACTGGGGACATTCCAAGAAGTGGAAAGCCATCAGCTACAACAGACTACACCTCTCAAGTTACTGTTAACGACATTTAGAGAAAATATCGAAGAAAAACAGGTGAGGCAATTGCATGTGAGGCCAGAATATCTGTCACTTCAATTTATACAATCATAGCTGAAAAGTTAAAGATGAGCTTCTTTTAAACTGTTTCTGGAAAGGAATGTTGCACTTGATGAGACCTGGATACGAGATTTTGAGCCAGAACTGAAGTCTCAGTCGTGACAGTGAACAAGTTCCGACTCTCCACGTTCGAAAATATTCCGCCGTCAACAGTAAAATGTGGAATTGGTGATGATTTTTGTGTACGGTGTGAACGGCGTCATAGCTACAAATGTAGTGCCCAAGGGGACGTACAAGCGCATACTACAAGCTGTTTCTGCAAAATGTTTTGACCCGAAAATCCGTCAAAGAAGCTGTGTCATGGTTGCAGCTGGTGTCCTCATTTTGCACGATGACGTTAACCGTATACTGCCGTACCAGTGAGAGAAACAATCGAAAAATATGGATGGGAAATACTTCCGCATCCACCATACGGTCCTGATACGAACCCACCAGACTTTGATTTGTTTCCCAAATTGAAGTAGCAACTCCGTAGAAAACTTGTTGATATAGTTAGAGGAGCTTGTAATGAGGCGACTAGAATAATCACGAAGCTCAACAATGAAGGCGCCCTACCCAGAATACGAAAGTTGCCAAAACATTGGGAAGCTGCCATAAGCAACAGTGCAGATTATATAGAAGGCGTGTAAAGGTACACTACTGGCCATTAACATTGCTACACCAAGAAGAAATGCAGATGATAAACGGGTATTCATTGGGCAAATATATTATACTAGAACTGACATGTGATTACATTTTCACGCATTTTCACGCAATTTGGGTGCATAGATCCTGAGAAATCAGTACCCAGAACAACCACCTCTGGCCGTAATACGCCTGGGCATTAGGTCAAACAGAGCTTGGATGGCGTGCACAGGTACTGCTGCCAATGCAGCTTCAACACGATACCACAGTTCATCAAGAGTAGTGACTGGCGTATTGTGACGAGCCAGTTGTTCGGCCACCATTGACCAGACGTTTTCAGTTGGTGAGAGATCTGGAGAATGTGCTGGCCAGGGCAGCAGTCGAACATTTTCTGTATCCAGAAAGGCCCGGACAAAACCTGCAACATGCGGCCGTGCATTATCCTGCTGAAATGTAGGGTTTCGCAGGTATCGAATGAAGGGTAGAGCCACGGGTCGTAACACATCTGAAATGTAACGTCCACCGTTCAAAGTGCCGTCAAGGCGAACAAGAGGTGACAGAGACGTGTAACCAACGGCACCCCATACCATCACGCGTGGTGATATGCCAGTATGGCGATGACGAATACACGCTTCCAATGTGCGTTCACCGTGATGTCGCCAAACACTGATGCAACCATGATGATGCTGTAAACAGAACCCGGATTCATCCGAAAAAATGACGTTTTGCCATTCGTGCACCCAGGTTCGTCGTTGACTGCACCATCGCAGGCGCTCCTGTCTGTGATGCAGCGTCAGGGGTAACCATAGCCATGGTCTCCGAGCTGATAGTCCTTAATGCTGCAAATGTCGTCGAACTGTTCGTGCAGATGGTTGTTGTCTTGCAAACGTCCCCAACTGTTGACTCAGGGATCAAGACATGACCGTACGATAAGCCATGCGGATAAGATGCCTGTCATCTCGACTGCTAGTGATTCGAGGCCGTTGGCATCCAGCACGGCGTTCCGTATTACCCTCCGGAATCCACCGATTCCATACAGTCATTGGATCTCGACCAACGCGAGCAGCAGTGTCGCGATACGATAAACCGCAATCGCGATATGCTACAATCCGACTTTTATCAAAGTCGTAAACGTGATGGTTCGCATTTCTCCTCCTTACACGAGGCATCACTACAACGTTTCACCGGGCAAAGCCGGTCAATTGCTGTTTGTGTATGAGAAATCGGTTGGAAACTTTCTTCGTGTCAGCACGTTGTAGGTGTCGCCAC
This sequence comes from Schistocerca piceifrons, assembly GCF_021461385.2. Taxonomy (NCBI): domain Eukaryota; kingdom Metazoa; phylum Arthropoda; class Insecta; order Orthoptera; family Acrididae; genus Schistocerca; species Schistocerca piceifrons. The sequence goes on from NC_060145.1 coordinate 106,840,902, forward strand.
CGGCGCCAACCTTGTATGAATGCTCTGAAAAACTAATTATTTGCCTATCACAACATCTTCTTCCTGTCGGTTAAACTTCGCGTCTGTAGCACGTCATCTTCGTGGTGTAGCAATTTTAATGGCCAGTAGTGTATTTTGTTAAGTAAATTATTTTGTTCAATTCCATCTTATACTAAGGTGTCAAAAGACAGGGGATTCATACTGATACCGTGCCGGACCTCCTTTAGATCGGCGTAGAGCAGCAACCCGGCGTGGCATGGACTCAAGTCGCTGTACTGCCCTTGTAGAAATACGGAGCCAAGTTGCCTCTATAGCCAGCCATAATTGCGGAAGTATTGTCGGTGCAGGATTTTAAGTACTAACTGATCTCTCGATTATGTACGATAAAGATTTGATGGTATTCATGTCGGGCAATTTGGGTGGCCAAATCAGTCGCTCGAATTTTCCAGACTGTTCTTCAAACCAGTCAAAACAATTATGTTCTTGTGACATGGCGTATTGTCATCCATAAAAATTCCATCGTTGTTTGGGAACACCAAATCAATGAATGGCTGCAAATGTTCTCCGTTAATAGTCAATTCGGTTGACCCAGAGGGCTCAGTTCGTTCCATGTAAACACAGCCCACAACACCATTACTGAGCCATCACCAGCTCGTGCAAGGCCTTGTTGACATGTTTGGTCCATGGCTTCGTGGGGTGTGGCCCACCAACTGAAATTGGGATTGATCTGACTAGGCCACGTTTTTTCAGTTTTCTAGGTTTCAACTACACCGTACAGTCACGAGGTCAGTAGAGGCTTTTCAGGTGATGTGCTGTTAGTAAAAGCACTCGCATCGGTCGTATGCTGCCATAGCCTCTTCAAAAAAAATTTCGGCACCCTCTCCTAACGGATACGTTCGTCGTACGTCCCACCTTGATTTCTGCGTTTATTTAATTCAGTGTTGCTTGTCTGTTAGCACTGACAATTCTACACAAAGGTCGCTGCTCTCGGTCGTTAAGAGACGGCCGTCGGCCACTGCGTTGTTCGTGGTGAGATGTAACGCCTGAAATTTGGTCTTCTCAGCACATCCTGGACGGACTGTGGATCTCAGAATGTTGAATTCCCTAAAGATTTCCGAAGTGGAATGTCTACCATCTAGCCCCAACCACCATCATATGTGCAACGTATGTTAAATGTTGCAGGGGATGATTGACTGATCTGGCCTGCAACACTAACCAAAACGGCCTTGCTGTGCTGTTACTGCGAACGGCTGAAAGCAAGGGGAAACTACAGCCGTAATTTTTCCCGAGGGCATGCAGCTTTACTGTATGGTTAAATGGTGATGGCGTCCTCTTGGGTAAAACATTCCGGAGGTAAAATAGTCGCCCATTCGGATCTCTGGGCGGGGACTACTCAAGAGGACGTCGTTATCAGGAGAAAGAAAACGCATTCTACGGACCGGAGCGTGGAATGTCAGATTCCTTAATCGGGCATATAGAAAATTTAAAAAGGGAAATGGATAGGTTGAAGTTAGATATAGTGGGAATTAGTGAAGTTCGGTGGCAGGAGGAACAAGACTTTTGGTCAGGTGAATACAGGGTTATAAATACAAAATCAAGTAGGGGTAATGCAGGAGTAGGTTTAATAATGAATAAAAAAAAAGTGCGGGTAAACTACTACAAACAGCATAGTGAACGCATTATTGTGGCCAAGATAGACACGAAGCCCATGCCAACTACAGTAGTACAAGTTTATATGCCAACTAGCTCTGCAGATGATGAAGAAATTGATGAAATGTATGATGAGATAAAAGAAATTATTCAGGTAGTGAAGGGAGACGAAAATTTAATAGTCATGGGTGACTGGAATTCGAGAGTAGGAAAAGGGAGAGAAGGAAACATAGTGGGTGAATATGGATTGGGGCTAAGAAATGAAAGAGGAAGCCGTATGGTAGAATTTTGCACAGAGCATAACTTAATCATAGCTAACACTTGGTTCAAGAATCATAAAAGAAGGTTGTATACATGGAAGAATCCTGGAGATACTAGAAGGTATCAGATAGATTATATAATGGTAAGACACAGATTTAGGAATTTAAATTGTAAGACATTTCCAGGGACAGAGGTAGACTCTGACCACAACTATTGGTTATGAACTGTAGATTAAAACTGAAGAAACTGCAAAAAGGTGGGAATTTAAGGAGACGGGACATGGATAAACTGACTATACCAGAGGTTGTAGAGAGTTTCAGGGAGAGCATAAGGGAACAACTGACAGAAATGGGGGAAAGAAATACAGTAGAAGAAGAATGGGTAGCTATGAGGGATGAAGTAGTGAAGGCAGCAGAGGATCAAGTAGGTAATAAGACGAGGGCTAGTAGAAATCCTTGGGTAACAGAAGAAATATTGAATTTAATTGATGAAAGGAGAAAATATAAAAATGCAGTAAATGAAGCAGGCAAAAAGGAATACAAACGTCTCAAAAATGAGATCGACAGGAAGTGCAAAATGGCTAAGCTGGGATGGCTAGAGGACAAATGTAGGGACGTAGAGGCTTATCTCACTAGGGGTAAGATAGACACTGCCTACAGGAAAATTAAAGAGACCTTTTGGAGAAAAAAGAGCCACTTGTATGAATATCAAGAGCTCAGATGGAGACCCAGTTCTAAGCAAAGAAGGGAAAGCAGAAAGGTGGAATTAGTATATACAGGGTCTATACAAGGGCGATGTACTTGAGGACAGTATTATGGAAATGGAAGAGGATGTAGAGGAAGATGAAATGGGAGATTACTGCGTGAAGAGTTTGACAGAGCACTGAAACACCTGAGTCGAAACAAGGCCAAGAGTAGACAACATTCCATTACAACTACTGACGGCCTTGGGAGAGCCAGTCCTGACAAAACTCTACCCTCTGGTGAGCAAGATGTATGAGACAGGCGAAATACCCGCGGACTTCAAGAAGAATATAATAATTCCAATCCCAAAGAAAACAGGTGTTGACCTATGTAAAAATTACCGAACTATCAGTTTAATAAGTCACAGTTGCAAAATACTAACTCGAATTCTTTACAGACAAATGGAAAAACTGGTAGAAGCCGACCTCGGCGAAGATCAGTTTGGATTCCGCAGAAATGTTGGAACACATGAGGTAATACTGACCCTACGACTTATCTTAGCCGGTCGAAGTGGCCGTGCGGTTAAAGGCGCTGCAGTCTGGAACCGCAAGACCGCTACGTTCGCAGGTTCGAATCCTGCCTCGGGCATGGATGTTTGCGTTGTCCTTAGGTTAGTTAGGTTTAAGTAGTTCTAAGTACTAGGGGACTACTGACCTCAGCAGTTGAGTCCCATAGTGCTCAGAGCCATTTGAACCATTATGAACTTATCTTAGAAAATAGATTAAGGAAAGGCAAACATACATTTCTAGCACTTGTAGACTTGTAGCACTTTGTAGCTTTTGACTATGTTGATTGGAATACTCTCTTTCAAATTCTAAAGGTGGGAAGGTAAAATACAGGGAGCGAAAGGCTATTTACAATTTGTACAGAAACAAGATGGCAGTTATAAGAGTCGAGGGACATGAAAGGGAAGCAGTGGTTGGGAAGGGAGTGAGACAGGGTTGTAGTCTGTTCCCGATGTTATTCAATCTGTATTTTGAGCAAGCAGTAAAGGAAACAAAACAAAAATTCGGAGTAGGTATTAAAGTCCATGGAGAAGAAATAAAAACATTGAGGTTCGCTGATGACATTGTAATTCTGTCAGAGACAGCAAAGGACTTGGAAGAGCTGTTGAACGGAATGGACAGTGTCTTGAAAGGAGGGTATAAGATGAACATCAATAAAAGCAAAACCAGGGTAACGGAATGTAGTCGAATTAAGTCGGGTGATGCTGAGGGAATTAGATTAGGAAATGAGGCACTTAAAGTAGTAAAGGAGTTTTGCTATTTGGGGAGCAAAATAACTGATGATGGTCGAAGTAGAGTGGATATAAAATATAGACTGGCAATGGCAAGGAAAGCGTTTCTGAAGAAGAGAAATTTGTTTTCATCGATTATAGATTTAAGTTTCAGGAAGTCATTTCTGAAAGTATTTGTATGGAGTGTAGCGATGTAGGGAAGTGAAACATGGACGATAAATAGTTTGGACAAGAAGAGAATAGAAGCTTTCGAAATGTGGTGCTACAGAAGAATGCTGAAGATTAGATGGGTAGATCATATACCTAATGAGGAGGTATTGAATAGAATTGGGGAGAAGAGGAGTTTGTGGCACAACTTGACAAGAAGAAGGGACCGGTTGGTAGGACATGTTCTGAGGCATCAAGGGATCACAAATTTAGCATAGGAGGGCAGCGTGGAGGGTAAAAATCGTAGAGGGAGACCAAGAGATGAATACATTAAGCAGATTCAGAAGGATGTAGGTTTCAGTAAGTACTGGGAGATGAAGAAGATTGCACAGGATAGAGTAGCATGGAGAGCTGCATCAAACCAGTCTCAGGACTGAAGAGAACAACGACAACATGTTAAATCCCGTGGAGGGGCCATAATCACGTCTGAAACCATTTCGCATGAGTCCCCTGAGTATAAATGACAGCTCCGCCAGTGCACTGTCCTTTAATACTTTGTGTACGTGATATACCGCCATCTGCGCGTGTGCATATGACTATCCTATGACTTTTGTCATAATCATTTTCATCATCAGTGACACACACAAGTCGTCGAAGTGGCATCAACTAAAAAGACTTGCAATACGGCGGCCGAACCCCGAAGGGGATATGCCGGCCAATATAAGCCATACGATCATTTCATTTCATTTGTCAGCTCACTGTGTATTGAAGGACGGTAAACTAAATTATTTTCTTCAGTTCTGCCTTACAGTACTCAGAACTCTTTGAATGACCCTATTATTTGACACATTAACTTCCTTGTAAAGCAATCTAACGTTTTAAGCACTTTTAGCATCTGTGTTCGATTCTTTAAAGAAATGAGAGTAGAGATGGCGATTATGGCTGAAGCCACGGGTTTTCGGTTATATCGTTTTTTTCTTTTTTTTCATGCTAGTTTAACTTTACTCTTAAAACCGCTCAAAATATCCGGTTTCTGAAATAATCAATTTTCGGTTTTTTTATTTCTGTTGTTCCCTGTAATCTACATCCATAGTCCGCAAGCCACCTGACGGTGTTTGGCGGGGGGTACCTTCAGTAATTCTATCGGTTCTCCTTTCTATTCAGTCTCGTATTGTTCGTGGGAAGAAACATTGTCGGTATGCCTCTGCGTGGGCTCTAATCTCTCTGATTTTATCCTCATGGTCTCTTCGCGAGATATACGTAGGAGGGAGCAATATACTGCTTGACTCCTCGGTGAAGGTATATTCTCGAAACTTCAACAAAATCCCGTACCGAGCAACTGAGCGTCTCTCTTGCAGAGTCTTCCACTGGAGTTTATCTATCATCTCTGTAACGCTTTCGCGATTACTAAACGATCCTGTAACGAAGCGCGCTGCTCTCCGTTGGATCTTCTCTATCACTCCTATCAACCCTATCTGGTACGGATCCCACACCGCTGAGCAGTATTCAAGCAGTGGGCGAACTAGTGTACAGTAACCTACTTCCTTTGTTTTCTGGCTGCATTTCCTTAGGATTCTTCCAATGAATCTCAGTCTGGCATCTGCTTTACCGACGATTGATTTTATATGGTCATTCCATTTTAAATCACTCCTAATGCCTAGTCCCAGATAATTTATGGAATTAACTGCTTCCAGTTGCTGACATGCTATGTTTTACCTAAATGATAATGGATCTTTCTTTCTATGTATTAGCAGCACATTAAACCTGTCTACATTGAGATTGAACTGCCATTCCCTGCACCATGCATCGATTCGTTGCAGATCCAACAGCATTTCAGTACAATTTTCCATTGTTACAACCTCTCGACATACTACAGCATCATCCATAAAAAGCCGTAGTGAACTTCCGATGTTATCCACCAGGTTATTTATATATATTGTGAATAGCAACGGTCCTACGACACTCCCCTGCGGCACACCTGAAATCACTCTTACTTCGGAAGACCTCTCTCCACTGAGAATGATATGCTGCGTTCTGTTATCTGGGAACTCTTCAATCCAATCACACCATTGGTCTGATAGTCCATATGCTCTTACTTTGTTCATTAAACGACTGTGGGGAACTCTATCAAGCGCCTTGCGGAGGTCAAGAAACGCGGCATCTACCTGGGAACCCGTGTCTACGGCCCTCTGACTCTCGTGGACCAATAGCGCGAGCTGGGTTTCACACGATCGTCTTTTTCGAAACCCATGCTGATTCCTACAGAGTAGATTTCTAGTCTGCAGAAAAGTTATTATAGTCGAACATAATACGTGTTCCAAAATTCTACAACTGATCGACGTTAGAGATATAGGTCTATAGTTCTGCACATCTGTTCGACGTCCCTTCCTGAAAACGGGGATGATCTGTGCCCTTTTCCAGTCCTTTGTAACGCTGCGCTCTTCTAGAGACTTACGGTACACCGCTGCAAGAAGGGGGGCAAGTTCCTTCGCGTACTCTGTGTAAAATCGAACTGGTATCCCATCAGGTCCAGCGGCCTTTCCTCTTTTGAGCGATTTTAATTGTTTTTCTATCACTCTGTCATCTATTTCGATATCTACCATTTTGTCATCTGTGCGACAATCTAGAGAAGGAACTACAGTGCACAGTCTTCCTCTGTGAAACAGCTTTGGAAAAAGACATTTAGTATTTCGGCCTTTAGTCTGTCATCCTCTGTTTCAGTACCATTTTGGTCACAGAGTGTCTGGATGTTTTGTTTTGATCCACCTACCGCTTTGACATAAGACCAAAATTTCTTAGGATTTTCTACCAAGTGAGTACATAGAACTTTACTTTCGAATTCATTGAAAGCCTCTCGCATAGCTCTCCTCGCACTACATTTCGCTTCGTGTAATTTTTGTTTGTCTGCAAGGCTTTGGCTATGTTTATGTTTGCTGTGAAGTTCCGTTTGCTTCTGTAGCAGTTTTCTAACTCGGTTGCTGTACCACGGTGGCTCTTTCCCATCTCTTACGATCTTGCTAGGCACATACTCAACTAATGCATATTGTACGATGGTTTTGAAATTTGTCCACTGATCCTCAACACTATTTGTGCTTGAGATAAAACTTTTGTGTTGAGCTGTCAAGTACTCTGAAATCTGCTGTTTGTCCCAGAGGGTCTGGACATTTTGTTTTGATCCACCTACCGTTTTGACATAGGACCAAAATTTCTTAGGATTTTCTGCCAAGTCAGTACATAGAACTTTACTTTCGAATTCATTGAAAATTGAATTCACAGATAAATCTTCCTACCTTTTTTAATATTTCTATTTACGGCTGAAATCATCTATGCTGTAACCGCTTTATGATCGCTGATTCCCTGTTCTGCGTAATTCGCTGTAATGAACACAGAAATCGAACAAAGGTTAAAAATTTTGACTCTCAGTTTCAAGACACACAGAATCAGAATACTAACTTAATGCTTTCACGGTTCTCTGCTTTTCTCCAAAAATGATAAGTGGTTGAATACTACAAAAAAAAAAAAAAAAAACAGTTTTCTCTTATTGATTCTAATTTTTAGAAAGTCTGCCAAAAATCACGTTGTAATCTAGGAACGTGTCACTATATGGGCATTAAGAATAGTCACTGCTACAGGGTGAAAACTGAGGTTCTGTGACTGTTTTTCGTGTTAATTTGTCCGTTCTCTAGAGCTACCAGCAGATAAAGGCATATGATGCAGGCACAGGCAGCAGATCACCTACTTTATATTTTATTGTACACTATGAATTAATTGTTGATTTTCTAAGTTACTAGTTTTGCCGTAATTTCCTCCCTTTTTATTAGTTCATAGAAATGATAGACAGATATATTATCTTTTGAAGCGAATGAAGCATAGTACTCCATTGGTACGTCACTTCATACAAGTATTTCCAGAATAGGGATGATGCCATTCTATGCAAGACAACGAATGTCTGGCGATGGCAACGAGGAACTACCATACAGACCAGGACGGGGACAAGTCGTACACACTGCACGTACACGTCTACCTTAAGGACAGACGTAGGGCAAAATGCATTCTTGTACTTAAACATATATATCTCCAAAAATATTACAGCTAAAAAGTAAAACTTGAGACTGTTATGTACAACGTAATGCTTGGTATTCTGTGCAATTTTTGCTTGAAATTGCGTATCGACATACATTTTAGCGGGTTTTGAATTTCTAATTACTATTGTTTTAAACATATATGTCTCCAAAAATATTACAGTTAAAAAGTAAAACTTGAGACTGTTATGTACAATGTAATGCTTGGCATTCTGTGCAATTTTTGTTTGAAATTGCGCATCGACATACATTTTATAAGGTTTTGAATTTCTGATTACCATTGTTTCTATAATGCACCTTTTCTCGTAAAATACTCAAGCAATAAAGCTAGAATTTTAGTTTACATTTGCATAAGATTCTAATAAAACGATTGGAACAGATTTCTGTTTAAGGTCATAGTTGCTTTGAAATTAATTTTTCGGTTTTGTGTTACCCGGGACTAATTTATTTTTCTCAAATTCTAAAGGAGAACTTTTCCTAGAGGAAATATAACGGAATAGTGCTGCACAGGATTATTCAGTAAGTAATTCTTAAGAAGAATGCCAAATTTCAGAATGTTAGCTTTTATAGTTCCCGAGAAAAGGTACATGATAGCTCAAAAAAGTCAGTTTACGGCAGTTCGAATGTAAAGTTTTTATTTCAATTTTTGACGGTATTGCTATACCTCTAGCGACTTACGCTGTCCATATCCATAATTTTTATTCTCTTCTTCGTCTTCCTGGAGTAATCTCTTCCCCTGCCTCTTTTCCCTAGCCAACTTTTGCATTTTTTTCTTCTGCTGCCTGAGATTTGTCCAGTCGCGCTTCATCGATGCTTCTGAGTATCTTCAGTGTGAATGCACCATGGAAGCCTAGTCTCTGCAGGCACTTAATCCTACCTACATTTCCACTATTGATCACTCACTAGATAGGCATCACACGCAGCTATCTCCACAACAATTGAGGAGACAAATACTGTTTTTGGACAACACATCTATATAAGTTGATTGCAGCTATCATTTGTATTCTGTGTTTTCCTACGTACACATTTTTTCAGCAGTTCGGGATTGGCTGGGTACCTGAAAGTTGGCTTTATAACATCTAAAACGGCGGGCGGCAAACCATGCTTGTGGGTGTATGGCTTTCCACTGCCTTCTGCCTGAAGGTGTTTGCATCACGATATGGCACAAAGGGAATGTTGAGGATCATTGTATGTGGAAAATTCGTGAAAGAATATGGTCCACATGGCTTCCTGCATTGTTTTCACACTATTTCAGTTATGCGTCCTCAGTTACGACCCATTTCTTTAGGTTGAGATATTCAAAACTAAAGCCTAAAATAAGTTTGTAGCATGTACTATTAAAAAAACACATTGTAAAAGGAACACACAAAGTTAATCTTTCTCACAGCCTTATAGAGTCATCTGCATTTCGTTTTGATTGTGTGAACAAAGTATAAACACAGAATAAGGCTCGATTCACACGGTGGGCAACGTCACGTCAACGTCAACGCGGGTCACGTGACGTCAAAATATTCGTCCAGTGCTTTCAAATGGCGGGGTTCACACGGTGGGCAACGTCACGTCAACGTTAGTTTGCCTGCCGGCCGGTATACTTCGAAAGAATAGTTTGACGTTGACGGTGGGGGTCATGGGGTTGGCGAACTGCTTACTTTTCTGTCTTTTCTGCGGCTGCTCGCATGGCACGAGTTTGATTCTGCTAGCAGTGTTCTCCACAGCGAAAATATCTACTGAGTTTTTAGTTATAAAATGTTTATATAACATGAACGACGAGAAGTTAATCGAACTTGTTCGCCAAAATGTGGAGTTGTATGACAAGAGCTGCAAAAAAATACAGCGACGCTTTGTTTAAAGAAGAAATATGGAAGAAAATTGGATTGGTTATCGGTCGCCCAGGTAAATAACTGTATGAATATTGTAGGCCTACTGCATATTATATTTATTTTGTGTGTAATGTATTTAGATGTATAACATCGCACCTGCATCTATTTGTGTATGTATGTACTCACGATTAGGAGGTGAAAACACTTGGCAGAGGTTAGAGCCATCCTGCTTTCCAATTTCACAATTATTCGCGAGTCGTGAAAGTTTATTTCGACCATGTTTATATGTAATACTTATCATTCCGAAGCAAATATGAGTATTCTACACCACATAGTTTTTTTGGCTAGTAGTTTACTTATGTGTAGTATTTATTTACATACTTTCTGGTACTGAGTCTCACTCAACATTTCTTTTGGATACAGCATATTTAAGTACATCTGCAGTAAAAAGTTCGATGTTCCACATTCATATACAGTGTGCAGTTGGTTCTCTGCAGTGCCAAAGTTTATGCAGGACGAACTGTAGCAGATTTAGATCTACATAACAAGGGACCATAAATTGTGAATGTTTAGCCTATATATCAATTTGTTGATAGTGTGCAGTATTACAATAAATATTCTGTTCTATAAAATACGTAAAGGTACAGAACAGTAATCCTCAAAGGAACTGGTAAAGCTGAAGCATCAGACTCACCTTAAACAAACCACTAGTTTTTCTCGTGGAGAAATTGCACGGAGCATGTTTGCGTCTGCTTTCTTGATGCTGCTGCTTATCAAACACAGCAAATTAAAAAAAAATGCTGTCTTGACATTCGTAAATATTTATAAAATGACGTCTCCTCTTCTTCCCGCTCTCTATACAATGTGTGATATTCGCGTTCACACATTCTCTTCAAAATTATTTTCTTCACCCACGTTCGTTTTGATTGTCTTGCCTTGCTCTCTTTCCTCATCATCTAAAGCAATTGCAATCGTAGCAAGTTCATCAAGACTAAATATAATGTCCGCCATCCTCTCTCGTGAACACTTCTGCGAGTTTCCAATAACGCGCCAAAACGTGGTTGAATTCGCTTGACGTTCCGTCCATTGTGAATGCAAGTGGATTTTTGACGGTGTGTGACGTCACTGACGTTGACGTGACATTGCCCACCGTGTGAATCGAGCCCAAACTTCTAGCGTGGAGGTGTTGTTCACAGCATGAAAAGAGGGGGTGTGGCAGGCACTCAAACACATTTTTAAAAAATATTTCAGGCCAGAATTCGATTATGAAACTTTGCGATGTTGTTCTTAAGGAATCAATCTAATAAATTACGCAATTAAAAAATTCAAATTTTTTCGCAATTTCGCTGTTAAACCACAACATACGGCAAGAGGGACATAATAGTCTCTACAAATGCTATACCAATTCTTAAGATACCTTCACACCGAAAACCAACTCCAACAAACAAAAACATACAACTGTTGTGAGTTTGACGAACTTGCAATTGTTGTGAGTTACAACTTACAGCCGGCCGGAGTGGCCGTGCGTTTCTAGCCGCTACAGTCTGGAGCCGAGCGACCGCTGCGGTCGAAGGTTCGAATCCTGCCTCGGGCATGGATGTGTGTGATGTCCGTAGGTTAGTTAGGTTTGATTAGTTCTAAGGCGACTGATGACCTCAGAAGTTCAGTCGCATAGAGCTCAGAGCCATTTGAACAATTTTTTACAACTTACAACCGTTAACAACTGTTGAAAAATGTTGACAACAGTTTCACACTCTTGTAACTCTTCTGGCTATGGAGACTTGCCATTTGTTTTGGTGGGAGATAATGCTTTTGTTCTTTCAGAGTACATAATGAAACCATACGCGGGGTGGCAAGAGAAAGGCAGCCACGAAAGAGTGTGTAATTACCGAATATCTCGCGCTAGAAGAATTGTGAAGCATTTATTGAAATATTGTACGATGTTTTTCGCTGTCTTAGAACTACTATGCACTAAGTCCTGAAAAAGCAACATTAGTGACTTTTACAACTGTGTCTTTGCACAGAAGAAATAAAGAAGTGCCACAGTTTACTTATCACCTGGCAGTTTTGATGTGGAAGATCCAGAAACAGGCAGGGTTTCGGATGGCAGTTGGAGGATGATTCCGCAAAATACAAGTCTTCAGACGAAGGGAGGCAACGCAGGAAGAACCGTAAAGAATACATGGCATGAATTTACAATCTACTTTGTATCGGATGTTGGTAAAGCGAAATGGCAAGAGAAACATGAAAAAATATACATCGAGTGAAAAACAAAGCAATTAAAAACTTCCGAAGAAAAACCTTAAAGCTTTAGTTATTAACAATGTAAGCCATTAATTTTCAAACTACTTTGTATCAGATGTTGACAAAATGATATGACAAGAGAAATAAATATATTTCTGGTGAAAATACAGTTGTAATAACAAAATTTCAGACTAAAAGTCTTTCAGTTTCAATTACGCTAATGAATGACGTTTTACTTACGATTGTAAATATTTTTCTCCCTGGCTTGTTCACGCCTTCCAAATACTTCATACGCTCTTAAAATGTCCATTTCGGTACGTCCCAGACCCACTTTTAATTCTGACTAGACTTGGCCACTGTTTCTATGTTTCGATACAGTGTATCGATACGTGGAACTGTTTCAGTGTTTCGGAACGGCTGTGGTTCACTGTTTCGAAACAGTGGTGTTTCATTCCTCTCCTGTCTCGGATAATCGGACCAGATTCGATCTCGAGCCAGACACAAAAACTGTATCGTTTATCGTTGTTTCAAAATTAGGCTGTTTCAGTCCACCTGTGCTTGGAACGGACTAATTGTTTCGAAACAGTGATGTTTCATTCCGCTCTGTGTCGGACGAGATTCGGGCTCGGCACAGGTACTGAAACTCAACATACCACTTCATGAAACACTTTCAAGGGTGTCGAAGTCTTTTTGACAAGCAATAGCATGAAGCTTAAGATATCCGAAAATAAAGCTTCGTTTCTAGCTGACTGTTCTATTCCGAAATGGCGTAACATCTGCTTTATAAACACTAACCAAACAATAAAACAACGCATACTATTCACATTCAAAATAATAAATATGTGAAAATCATTCAGCTAAATTACACTTTTTTTATAACATACGCTTCTCTGTTCATGTACAGTAATCATATTAAGAAACGCAAGTATGCCTACAACATTTTGAATAAAAAACGGCGTAGAGTGACATATACATAAATTTGATGTAGGTATAATTGCAAGCAATCTGTTTGACATATCACTGATAGTGTAATGGTGAACAGGAAGGGCTGGGAGGCGTGGTGAAATTATAGTAACGGTTCGAAACACCTTGAAAGACAAAATTTATTTCTGTTATATTTTGTTATTTATTCGAATTATTTGGCGTTATTTGTGAGTCTATAGTCACTGTGCCTATTATCCACAATGATTCCCTTTGTGTGCATGGAAATTAGGACGATGGGTATATTACCCATACTAACGGAATGTGGGAATCCCAGTAGCATATCCGTTGTTTCTGCAGTTTGCTCCCACCTCCAGTTCCGTTCGTGGGGGTTCTGTCTTCAGCTATGGCTGTCCTCAGCCAATTGAAGAGTATGAAAGTCACACGACACGAAAGCAGCGCATTTGCTGCAGGAAATACGAAATTGCCAAGACGCCTAAGTGATAGTTTCATACTTTCTGCGACATGAATAGCGCTCTCGCACCTCATTTGTGTTTATATGGACATACGTATACAGTAGACATTCAAGATGATAAAATGTGTAGGTTTATTAGATTGCGTATCGAAACATTACATTGTACTGTTTCATTTGTTTCGAAACAGTTACGTGTTTCAGTTTGCCCATCTCTAATTCTGACCATTTTACAATGCTCACGATTGTACAGTGTTTTCATATTTGCCCATTTCCTTTCACACTCCACAAGCGGTACACGAATTTTATCCGAAACTTCTATCAACAAATCTTTCCTTTTTTATTTGTCTTTATATGCCGAATCAGAAGGATCCTACAGAGGTTTCCTCATTTCACTTTCTAATAAAAGCTCAATTGTTGGATTTATTGACGACCGGTGAGTTGCCATTGTCGAAAGAAACACAGCAGACGACACGGCAAATGCGCATGCGCAAATCACACAACTCTGCCGTGTTTTTGCTCACTGACCGTAAACTACCAACTAGAGACAAAACTTCCCTCAACTAGTTGTTCACATTCGTGACTTCAAACAACTTTTGACAACAGTTGAAAACTATGTCAAGCTCCGAGTTGAAAACAGTTGTCAGCCGAGTTTATTGGAGTTGGTTTTCAGTGTGAAGGTAACTTTATGCAATGCGTTTGTTGCTGTTGGTATTGTTGATAAAATACCATCGATCACTTTTCTCGTTTTCTACAAAACACAATGTTTAAAACCAACGCAAATTTTACAAATAAAAACTGCTTCCTTTTTTAAAAACAGGTTCATTCAAAAACGAAAAAAAGTTAGCGCTGCTGCTATGACTAATCGATATTTCGGTTTTATTAGTAATAAGGTTTACAAAAACACTGTTACAACTGAGACAAAAAAATACCGGAAAATACGCGTTATTCGGAAGTACAGTACCGGTATCGGTTTTAACTGTCTACCGTATCTTCCTTTGTCGTCGGCGTTGTCGTTGTTGCCGTGAGGCACCGTTATACCAAGTGGAAAGGCGCGTCGATCTTAGAGCATGAGATATGGTAACCTTAAGTCTGACAACACACAACGGTCACGGTAGCACCTGATTCCAGAATAGCTGCAGTAGTCAGGATCTACGAACTACCCTCTCTTGACCAGGTCCCCAAAACGTAACGGGTCAACAGAAACCTCCGATCTTACTCGTCGGCTTTGACCCGTGACGTAAGCGTGTTGTGGTGTGTGACGTCATTACGGCGCGGAGTTTGGTTTGTGATTGTGGCGTGTTTGTAGATGTCGTGGGGGTGTTTGTCGTGCCCTCTGGTGGTGTGTTCATGGTTTACGTTTGTTTGGTTTGTTGGGGTCAGTTTGCTGTTGCTCAGTGGTGAGTGCTGTCTGTGTTCGTGGTTTTGAAGTGGAATTTGTATTAGTGAGTGATATAGGTCAATGGAAGTGTTCGATCACAATTTATGGGATCGGGAGCTGCTGTAGTTGTATGTAGGTTAAGGGAAGTGTTTGTTTGCTTTGGTTAGTGGTGTTTTTTGAGTTTTGTGTTGGGGGATGGGATCGGGAGATTCTGTTGAGCTATATAGGTCAAGGGAAGTGTTCGATCCCAATTTATGGGATCGTGAGCTGCTGTAGATGTATGTAGGTTTAAGGGAAATGTTTGTTTGCTATGGTTTGTGGTTTTTTTTATTTTTGTATTGGTGGATGGGATCGGGAGATTCTGTTGAGCTATATAGGTCAAGGGAAGTGTTCGATCCTAATT
Source organism: Schistocerca piceifrons (assembly GCF_021461385.2). Lineage (NCBI taxonomy): Eukaryota > Metazoa > Arthropoda > Insecta > Orthoptera > Acrididae > Schistocerca > Schistocerca piceifrons. The sequence continues at coordinate 106,856,263 of NC_060145.1, forward strand.
TATGGGATCGGGAGCTGTTGTAGATATATGTAGGTTTAAGGGAAGTGTTTTTTGAGTTTTGTATCGGGGGATGTGATCGGGAGGTTCTGTTGAGCTATATAGGTCAAGGGAAGTGTTCGATCCTAATTTATGGGATCGGGAGTTACTGTAGATCTATGTAGGTCAAGGGAAGTGTCTGATTCTGGATAATAATGTGTTTTTTGGTATTTGGTCAGTTTCGTGATGTTGATTTTTTTCGTCGTTTTGCGTGGTTTTGTATGGCGGTCGGTGGCTACATTTGTGTATATTTAGTTTCTCCCCACCCAAAAACCCCCAATTTCCCACGCTTGTCCCGTTAGAGTCATTAGGCTTTTTGTGAAACCTGTGTATTTCAGTGTTTATGATACGTATGCGATGTTTTTATATCCGCCATACTGGAATTGTCGTTTATGGTCGTTTCTGCCATATCTGTGACGTCATGGGTCAAAGCCGACGGGTAAGATCGGACGCTTCTGTATTTCCAACGTAACTCGTAACGAGATCGCTTCGAAGCAAATTGTCATAACGATCGTCTATAAAGGCTTAGTACACCGTTAAGAAATGTTAGTTTATGGAATAGTAACAGATACGACCAAACTGTCTTGTTTCTTCTGTTTTATTTAACGTAACTTTGTTCACTCTTTTATTTCGCATTCACCACTCATTCACACTCTGATGCGGAGTATATGCAAGTGCCTGAACCCTACTCCCAAGTTCCATCGAAACCCTTTGACGAACAGTTTTGGTTGCTCGACACCGACAGTCAATGATAATGATACAGTATTTTGTAATTGACTCTTCTAGATTAGTCACCGCCTCCTCGAATGTTTGTTAGGCGTAAGACAATTACACACTTTTCTCTCCGATCTGCAGTTATTAAGAGTTCGCGTAGAAGTTAACGTTTTTCTCCTTTTCATTCATTGGAGCTCCCTCTCCGCGATATAATAAAAAAAAAGGTCTCAATACAGCGTCCCTCGTGAGATGCGTATAGATTTATCCCGGAATTGACTGCCCTGTAGGTGCACTCAATTTAATGACCACACTTCGCTATCCGCGATTTCGTGTAACTAAATGTCCTTTTGTTACTCTGATTGTATACCGTAGTTATTTAAAACTCACTCCTATATTTTTTCACTACGCACAATGCGAACTTCTTTACTTGTTCATTTCTAAGAGTAAACGAAAAAAATGACGCCGTATCATCGGCTTCGTCGATATAAAGCAAAACACCTCAATATGCCCAATTTTACCTCTTCTTATAGGATCGGCTACCTTACTCATTAATTTACTACACATTATTTCCAATAACACTAAATAGGTATCGCCGTTACATTTTAATTGTATTCAAAAGCATGGTATTATTATTATGACCGACCAAATCGTAACAACTCGCGCGGCGTGCTTTTTTAACGATAGCTTTACACTCGCCCAGCCTTTATTCATGCAATATTATATATAAATATACAGACAAGACCGAAAGATCGACAGATACACGTAACAGAGGCTTTAGTCATCAGTAATATATTCTCCTTTACTATTTACAAAAGTCTGCCAACGCCAGTGGCGGATACAGAAAAACCTCAAGGAGGGGACGTTAAAGATATCTTGAGCTACCTTTACTTTCACCGTAAAAAAAAAGAAAAATCGAATCACATGCAAATACGCTATTCAAGTTCCGTTACGAGGTGCATTCAAGTTCTAAGGCCTTCGATTTTTTTTTCTCCGGACTGGAAAGAGATAGAAACATGCGCATTGTTTTAAAATGTGGCCGCATTCATTGTCAATACGTCCCAGAGATGGCAGCACCGTACGGCAGATGGAATTTTACCGCCAGCGGCGAGAATGAGAACTGTTTTAAATACTTAAAATGGCGACGTTTTCCTTAGTTGAACAGCGTGCAATCATTCGTTTTCTGAATTTGCGTGGTGTGAAACCAATTGAAATTCATCGACAGTTGAAGGAGACATGTGGTGATGGAGTTATGGATGTGTCGAAAGTGCGTTCGTGGGTGCGACAGTTTAATGAAGGCAGAACATCGTGTGACAACAAACCGAAACAACCGCGGGCTCGCACAAGCCGGTCTGACGACATGATCGAGAAAGTGGAGAGAATTGTTTTGGGGGATCGCCGAATGACTGTTGAACAGATCGCCTCCAGAGTTGGCATTTCTATAGGTTCTGTGCACACAATCCTGCATGACGACCTGAAAATGCGAAAAGTGTCATCCAGGTGGGTGCCACGAATGCTGGCGGACGACCACATGGCTGCCCATGTGGCATGTTGCCAAGCAATGTTGACGCACAACGACAGCATGAATGGGACTTTCTTTTCATCGGTTGTGACAATGGATGAGACGTGGATGCCATTTTTCAATCCAGAAACAAAGCGCCAGTCAGCTCAATGGAAGCACACAGATTCACCGCCACCAAAAAATTTCGGGTGACCGCCAGTGCTGAAAAAATTGTGGTGTCCATGTTCTGGGACAGTGAGGGCATAATCCTTACCCATTGCGTTCCAAAGAGCACTATGGTAACAGGTGCATCCTAGGAAAATGTTTTGAAGAACAAATTCCTTCCTGCACTGCAACAAAAACGTCCGGGAAGGGCTGCGCGTGTGCTGTTTCACCAAGACAACGCACCTGCACATCGAGCTAACGTAACGCAACATTTTTTCGTGATAACAACTTTGAAGTGATTCCTCATGCTCCCTGTTCACCTGACCTGGCTCCTAGTGACTTTTGGCTTTTTCCAACAATGAAAGACACTCTCCGTGGCCGCACATTCACCAGCCGTGCTGCTATTGCGTCAGCGATTTTCCAGTAGTCAAAACAGACTCCTAAAGAAGCCTTCGCCGCTGCCATGGAATCATGGCGTCAGCGTTGTGAAAAATGTGTACGTCTGCAGGGCGATTACGTAGAGAAATAACGCCAGTTTCATCGATTTCGGGTGAGTAGTTAATTAGAAAAAAAATCGGAGGACTTAGAACTTGAATGCACCTCGTACATCTATCTTGACTCGTATTGTTACAACTGGTCGGTTTTTCCCATCCGTAATTGGGAGTGTACTGGTACGATAGAAAGGCTTCCGAGACAGTAGCGGGAGCTGGCGCGTAGGGGATGCGTGTGCCGTTTGGGCGCCACGCGGCAGGCGCTGATACGCTGGCGGCGTGCGTTCTAGGGGGTGCTGCGTGACGCGTCATTGCTCGATGACAAGGGCACTGGCGGGCGGCGATTCCGGCGGACACACGCCGTGCTGGCGGGGCGGGCATTGGAGCCAGCTCAGGCGAGCGTGAGCCGCGGCGTAGGGGCGGGGGGAGGGGGCGGCCGACACGGCGGTCGCGCTCCAGCGCCGCCTCTACTGGTCACAGGGAGATTCACAGTGCTCTGACGATTTCAAAGCGGAATAACACTCAAACTAACAACGAAACAAAGCTGAACGTTTTACGTAGGGCACTACATTTGTTTAAGTTTACTTATGAAATACTGGGTCGAAACAAGGCCCCGGGAGTAGACAACATTCCATTAGAACTACTGACAGCCGTTGGGAAGAGCGAGTCCTGTCAAGACTCTGCCATCTGGTGAGCAAGATGTATGAGACAGGCGAAATACCCGTAGACTTCAGGAAGAATATAAAAATTCCAATCCCAAAGAAGGCAGGTGTTGACATATGTGAAAATTGCCGAACTATCAGTTTAATAAGTCACAGTTGCAAAATACTAACGCGAATTCTTTACAGACGAATGGAAAAACTGATAGAAGCCGACCTCGGGGAAGATCAGTTTGGATTCCGTAGAAATGTTGGAACACGTGAGGCAATACTGACCCTACGACTTATCTTAGAAGAAAAATTAAGGAAAGGTAAACCTACGTTTCTAGCATTTGTAGACTTACAGAAAGCTTTTGACAATGTTGACTGGAATGCTCTCTTTCAAATTCTGAAGGTGGCAGGGGTAAAATACAGGGAGCGAAAGGCTATTTACAATTTGTACAGAAACCAGATGGCAGTTATGAGTCGAGGGACATGAAAGGGAAGCAGTGGTTGGGAAGGGAGTGAGACAGGGTTGTAGCCTCTCCCTGATGTTATTCAATCTGTATATTGAGCAAGCAGTAAAGGAAACAAAACAAAAGTTTGGAGTAGGCATTAAAATCCATGGAGAAGAAACAAAAACTTTGAGGTTCGCCGATGACATTGTAATTCAGTCAGAGACAGCAAAGGACTTGCAAGAGCAGTTGAACAGAATGGACAGTGTCTTGAAAGGAGGGTATAAGATGAACATCAACAAAAGCAAAACGAGGATAATGGAATGTAGTCGAATTAAGTCGGGTGATGCTGAGAGAATTAGATTAGGAAATGAGACACTTAAAGTAGTAAAGGAGTTATGCTATTTGGGGAGAAAAATAACTGATGATGGTCGAAGTAGAGAGGATATAAAATGTAGACTGGCAATGGCAAGGAAACCGTTTCTGAAGAAGAGAAATTTGTTAAAATTGAGTATTGATTTAAGTGTCAGGAAGTCGTTTCTGAAAGTATTTGTGTGGAGTGTAGCCATGTATGGAAGTGAAGCATGGAGGATAAATAGTTTACACAAGAAGTGAATAGAAGCTTTCGAAATGTGGTGCTACAGAAGAATGCTGAAGATTAGGTGGGTAGATCACATAACTAATGAGGAGGTATTGAATAGAATTGGGGAGAAGAGGTGTTTGTGCACAACTTGACTAGAAGAAAGGATCGGTTGGTAGGACACGATTCAAAAATGGTTCAAATGGCTCTGAGCGCTATGCGACTTAACTTCTGAGGTCATCAGTCGCCTAGAACTTACAACTAAGTAAACCTAACTAACCTAAGGACATCACACACATCCATGCCCGAGGCAGGATTCGAACCTGCGACCGTAGCCGTCGCTCAGCTCCAGATTGTAGAGCCTAGAACCGCACGGCGGTAGGACATGTTCTGAGGCATCAAGGGATCACCAATTTAGTACTGGAGGGTAGCGTGGAGGGTAAAAGTCGTAGAGGGAAACCAAGAAATGAATACACTAAGCAGATTCAGAAGGATGTAGGCTGCAGTACGTACTGGGAGATGAAGAAGCTTGCACAGGATAGAGTAGCATGGACAGCTGCGCCAAACCAGTCTCAGGACTGAAGACCACAACACATTGGGTTGGTGCATGAGTTCGTAGTGTTTTCCATAAGTTTAATAAACGCGACAGATACACGTAACAGAAACTTTAGTCATCAGTAATATATTCTCCTTTACTATTTACAAAGGTCTGCCAACGACAGTGGCTGATACAGAAAAACCTCAAGGAGGGGGCGCTAATGATATTCAATACCTCCTCATTAGTTATGTGATCTACCTATCTAATCTTCAGCATTCTTCTGTAGCACCACATTTCGAAAGCTTCTATTCTCTTCTTGTATAAACTATTCATTGTCCATGTTTCACTTCCATACATGGCCAAACTCCATACAAATACTTTCAGAAACGACTTCCTGGCGCTTAAATTAATACTCGATGTTAACAAATTTCTCTTCTTCAGAAACGCTTTCGTTGCCATTGCCAGTCTACATTTTATATCCTCTCTACTTCGACCATCATCAGTTATTTTGCTCCACAAATAGCAAAACTTCTTTACTACTTTGTCTCATTTACTAATCTAATTCCCTCAGCATCACCCGACTTAATTTGACTACATTCCATTATCCTTGTTGTGCTTTTGTTGATGTTCATCTTATACCCTCCTTTCAAGACACTGTCCATTCTGTTCAACTGCTCTTGCAAGTCCTTTGCTGTCTCTGACAGAATTACAATGTCATCGGCGAACCTCAAAGTTTTTATTTCTTCTCCATGGATTTTAATACCTACTCCGAACTTTTCTTTTGTTTCCTTTACTGCTTGCTCAATATACAGATTGAATAGCATCGGGGACAGGCTACAAACCTGTCTCACTCCCTTCCCAACCACTGCTTCCCTTTCATGTCCCTCGACTCTTATAACTGCCATCTGGTTTCTGTACAAATTGTAAATAGCCTTTCGCTCCCTGTATTTTACCCCTGCCACCTTCAGAATTTGAAAGAGAGTATTCGAGTCAACATTGTCAAAAGGTTTCTGTAAGTCTACAAATGCTAGAAACTTAGGTTTGCCTTTCCTGAACCTTTCTTCTAAGATAAGTCGTAGGGTCAGTAATGCCTCATGTGTTCCAACAAGTCCGTGGTAACAGCCAATAATCGCAGTTGTTCACTTTTTCTCACTTCCAAGTTATCGCAACAATTGTAGCTTTCAAACTGACTACCTGGCAGAGACTCTGCTTCCCATGTAATTGTGTCTCGGTTATTTCGAGAACATTCCCTGCCGGAATGTTCACTTCCATACTTTTATGGAGTGTGATGAAATACCTACTGTGAAAGCGACAAACCAATATGTACCTTACGACGTAATATATAAGGGCGAGATTCCAATGATAACGTCATCCGGCAATTTATGTGTGCCGGACTGTTATTGTCGATTCCGTTCCTCTCTAGTGAATGCGATAGAGGACTTATATAGAAACAAAGCGTTGTTAGGAATCTTCTCGACAGTCACTATTACCGGAGATATACGCATCAATAGTTTCCCATACCTAACTCGTATGACGTTATTAGTAGAAATATTGTTACGGGTCTAGGACTTTTTGCTTACTCGTTCTCCAGTCTTAATATTTCTTCTTTTGAATGTTAACTAATATCATATTCGGCGAATAGTCAGTATTTATAACGCTACGTATCGAAGGTTCTCTGTACAAGAAAACAGTAGAATATTCGAGACTTTTCTCGAACAAATGCCAGGCAGAATAACGTATCGAGAACACTAGAATGGCCTCGATATTTCTGGTAGTATGTGTTAGAGGCCCGCACGCTGGGGGGCAGGGGGTGCCCTCCATATGTATCAATGTATCCACTACAGGGGCCAACGCTGGTGTAGCTCGTCGATTTCGCAACTGTAGAAATCACGTAGCTGTAAGGCGAAGAAGTCGGCGACCCATGTTCGGAGTGCATTTACATCCGGAAAGGAAGTTCCTTTAAGGCTGTTCGATAGAGAGCGAAAGAAGTGAAGGGCGTATCAGGTGAAAAGGTGGGTACGGAATGACTTACCAATCCAACTGCTGTATAGTGTTTTTTGTCAGCCTAGCAGAATACGGATGGGCGCTATCGTGGGGTAGGCTTCACGTGGTATTCCTGGGCGTTGTTCTTGGATTACGTCTGCAAGGAGTCTCAGTTGTTGCCAATGAATGCCAGCACTGGGGGAAGCAATTCGTAATACACCACGCCGTCGTTGTTCCACGAGATGCATAACATTATCTTTTGTGGATGTGCACAGCTATTCGTGCGGTGAGTTGTTGCATCGTTTGGGCTCAACCACTCCTTTCTTCTCCATATGTTAGCATAAGACCAGTAACGATACAGGGTAGAAATGGTTTGTGTTCAAGAGCCAACTGATGACGAGCAAGCTTAGATGCATATATGGCTATCCGTTGATTATTGTGATTTTGGGTTGCAACATGCGGTACCCACACACCCGATTTTTTAACCTATGTCGACGCAGCCGGTTTCCCTTGGATTAAGGAGGCACAGTTGCTGATGTGGCTATTGGAGTGCTCTCCATTTTGTGGTGCCGTCTGTTCGGCCCTTTCCCACACGTGCTCCCGTGTTGTAGTTGCTTACCTGGATTACCTGTGGTTCTCCGTCACTCTGTCTCGAGTGTTAAATGTAGGTTTTGTGCCTCTGTTTCAAATTATCTGAGTGCCATATCTGATGTGTTTTGGGGCCTGAAATTAATTGTGTCACATGTTCTAGGACGCAATGTGTATTAGTGACCACTGAGGTCGAAACCGAGTCTTCTTTGCCATTGGAAGTTGTTGTTTCCCTGACTGACGTTCCGGCTATAAAATTGGCTACGGCCGCGGTAAGCAAACGCTAACGACACTGTGAATCTTACCTCAGTTGAGTAATTAAGTCCCATAACTCTGATGAAATTTTGCCCCTTTCAAGAAAATTAGTATTTATTGTTCTACATATAATTGGTATTATAATCGTTTGCGTGTTAGCCCTCACGATTTGACTACTACCTTTTCGCCACTTAATGTGTTTGAGTACCCTGTGATTTCTTGGTTATTACATTAACTTGTTGTTATATTTTATTGTAAGATTAACCGGTTAATCCTCTTAGTATGCTCAATATAATATTGTTGTTGTAATACGTAAGGTTTGATTACAGCTTGGGGCTACGCTCGGATTGAGTTTCTTGTTCTGGTCCGCGGATTTTCATATGTTCTATGATTATTATGCATGAATTATATGTCTGCTTGTTTGCCCTCGGCTTTCCGAGTTGTTCATAGCGTTTGGAGGCGCTGCCCCGAGTGTTGCCTGTTACTGGTTCATCGGCCTCCTGGCTTGCTACGACATCCCTCAGAACTTGAGTTTCTCTCTCGCAGTAGCAACCGGGCGTTAAATTAACCAGTATTCTAAGCCATCTTATTGAGTCCTGGCTCGCCGTACCTGCCCTTTCCATGTTTTCCCTGTTTGAAGTTTGGTTTTAACTTTACAGTTTTAATATTGGTCTAATGCTCAATTTGTTACATGGTATATTATTATTTTTCCACGTCAGTGTCTTGATTATGCCCACGGGGCTTCTCTGATTGATAAGATATTGGATATTTGTGTTGAGAATTGTTCCTGTGTTCGTTGCATAAAGTATTAGTGTTTAACGGGCCTCAGCTCGTCAGGTACAAGACTTGTGTAATTTTATATTAATACACTTATTGTAAGTTATATTCATTAATTTCAAGCACCCACTTTGGCCAGCCAAGTGTTGGAATGTTAATCTTTAGCGTCACTTCCGGCTGCTGTGGCCGAGCGGTTCTAGGCGCTTCAGTCGGGAACCGCGCTGCTGCTACGGTCGCAGGTTCGAATCCTGCCTCGGGCATGGATGACCGTGATGTCCTTAGGTTAGTTACGTTTAAGTAGTTCTAAATTCTAGGGGACTGATGACCTCAGGTGTTAAGTCCCATAGTGCTCAAAGCCAATAAAAGTCCCCTTTGAACTAACAAATGATCTGTAATAAATACCCTGCACCTTTCCCATTCCAGTTTAGTCGTTTCCTTATCATATCGCGCGATGGTGGAACGATCACAGTTCATCACATTTGTCAGTTCTCGAGTTCACTGAAGTGGATCGTTGTGTGTTAATGCGTTTAAACGATATTCGTCAGACCCGGCAGTAATTTGATAACGATCCTACTTAAAACGAGAAAACTATTTTCTTGTAGTGTTCTATCCAATGGCATTATTCCCATACACGGTGCAACTGTTTCTGGCTACCTCCGCTGCTGTCGTCCCTCTAATGAACTCAAACAGAAGAATATGCCGCAAATGTTCCGATTTCTCCACTTGGTACTTCATTTTCTAGCGTCCACAGCTACACTGACTATCTCCAAATGACTACATGCCTATATGAAATTCAAATAGCAACAGTGAACTACAAATAAAAAATGATAATCTATAAACAAACCCATAATAACCGGAACAGCAACATACAAAACAGAAGCGCTACGAACTTACTTACCAGCCTACACTGAAGCACCAAAGAAACTGGTATAGGCACGGGTATTCAAATGCAGAGATATGTAAACAGGTACAATACAGTGCTGCGGTCGGCAACGCCTATATAAGACAAGTGTCTGGCGTAGTTAGATCGGTTACCACCGCTACAATGGCAGGTTAAGATTTGAGTTTGAACGTGGTGTTATAGTCGGCGCACCAGTGATGAGACACAGCATCTCCGAGGTAGCGATGAACTGGGGATTTTCCCGTACGATCATTTCATGAGTGTACCGTGAATATCAGGAATCCGGTAAAACATCAAATCTCCGACATCGCAGCGGCCGGAAAAAGACCCTGCGAGAACGAGACCAACGACGACTAAAGAGAATCGTTCGACGGGGCAGAAGTGCAACCCTTCCGCAAATTGCTGCAGATTTCAGTGCTAGGCCATCAACAAGTGTCAGCGTCCGAACCATTCAACGAAACATCATCGATACGAGCTTTCGGAGCCGAAGGCTCACTCGTGTACCCTTGATGACTGCGCGACACTAAGCTTTACGCCTCGCCTGGCCCCGTCAACACCTACATTGGACTGTTGATGACTGGAAACACGTTGCCCGGTCGGACGAGTCTCGTTTCAAATTGTATCGAGCAGATGGACGTGTACGGGTTACGGGTATGGAGACAACCTCATGAATCCATGGACCCTGCATGTCAGCAAGGGACTGTTCAAGATGGTGGAGGATCTCTTATGGTGTGGGGCGTGTGTAGTTGGAGTAATATGGGATCACTGATGCGTCTAGATAAGACTCTGACAGGTGAGACGTACGTAAGCATGCTGTCTGACCACCTTCATCAACTCATCTCGATTGTGCGTTCTGACGGATTTGGGCAATTCCAG